>NC_090265.1:1096553791-1097753791 GCF_040414725.1 Anabrus simplex | reverse complement strand
TCTTTACCTATCTATCTATCTAACCTCCCTCATACTTATCGAGAAATTATCATAAGCATAAAATTAGGGCCAGAAACCAGCATACGGATGTATTGGAAATAATTAAATTGTGTATGAAACTGTACATGATGCTGGATTTAGAATGACTAGTAGTATTTCTTGTAATATTTTTTTCCATGGAATTCCTTTTTGTACTTGAGTTGTTGTAGTTGTTGGGTAGTATGATTTAACTTTATTATCACTTGTAGTGTTAAGCTAGTAGTAAGTTCAATCTATAGTATTGTAATTTGTAGTGTTAAGTACTGGAAATACTTAAGTTGTGTGTGAATATGTATATAATGACACTGGATTTAGAAAGTTTAATTAGTAGTATTTCTTGCTTGTTGTAATGTTGTTGTTGTTGTTGTTGTTGTAGGGTAATTACGGTTTAACTTCACTTTATTATCACTTATAATGTTAAGCTAGTAGTAAGGTCAACCTATAATATTGTAAGCCAAATTGTTAAGCACTGTAAATACTTAAGTTGTGTGTGAATTTGTATATGATGTTGCTCGATTTAGAATATTAAACTAGCAGTAATTCTTGTTATATTTTCCTTCCATATATCTGCTTCTTGTACTCTTGTTGTTTGTTTGTTTGTTTGTTTCTTTGTTGTAGTTGGGTAATTATGTTAACTTTATTATCACATTACTGTAAGTGACCGTTGCCACCGGGGTATTTCCCATTTGCAATTTATTAATAATAATAATAATAATAATAATGAGTGACAGAGGTTTAACGTAATTTGGAAGGAATGTTTTGCGTATGATAAATGAGTACCAGTTAACTATTGGGGGCAAAGGCGGTCATGCGTTGAGCTAACCACTCCACCCCACCCCACCAAGTGCCAACGTCATGGATAGTGGAAGCCTTCACCTTCCCCCTTTCCAATGGCTTTCATGGTTTGTACGGAGATGACTTTGCTTTTTGCTTTTTAAATATTAGTATTCATGTTTATTATGTTTGTTTATTCATACCCCTGCTTTGTAATTCAGTGACCATGGAATGGCTCTAAATGTTGTAAATTATATTTATATTTACTTGTATTTATTTCCTTTTTCCTTATTGCACACGTTTGTTGTTGTTATTGTTATTACTACTACCAAATACAGTAGAGACAATACACGACACTGAGCGAGATATCGAGGGACAGCTATTGGAGCTCACTCTAGCGGATAGACCTGAACGGTACTGATTCTGTCATAAGAGCACGTGCATTTTTGTGTGAAGTTTTTGGTGTTATTTATGCGTTCTCAGTGAGTTGACATAATTAAATAGTAGCGTGTGCCATTCCTTGATATCTCCTCTCAACATGAGGGGAAAGGTATGTGCTGTGTTTGGCTGCAGTAATTACGAAGTAGAGAAAAATGCGCGGTCGTTCTTCAGGTTCCCTCGTGACAAGAACATGTAAGTAATATTGTGTTTGGATATATATTCTTCCAGTGACAGAGATTTTTATAGTACTTCATAATCTTCTGACCTGCTCGACCCATGTTTTAACGGGCTTAAAATATAATACGCATATTTTATTGTATAGTGCAGCAGTTAACCTTCAATACCGATGTGTTGTTGTAGTTGTGATCTGTGGGTTTTGAAATGTCACAGAAGCGATTTGGATAAAGTGTACAAGAAAGAAGGGATGTTACGCTTGTATAAGAATTATAAGATTTGTTCAGATCATTTCCAGGCCAGCGACTTTAAAAATCCTTGACTATACAGCCAAGGGTGTTACATTTTTACTCAAATTGTACGTAGATATTCCTCAAAGCATCACTATCGACAACATTTTCAAACTTTTCTTTCTTTTATCCCTCTTCTCAGATTAAATCCGGGATTTTATAGATTTTCTTTCTGTTAGTAGGCTTCATGTTAAGAGGAAAATTGTCCAGCTATTAAATGTTAATTCATTGCATCATATGTGTAAGGAATGTGCCGATATTTTTATTGACAAATGTCTTAATGTGATGATGCAATGTTTTTAAATGAGGAAAAAGACAAATCCAACCGTAAGATTTCAGGCAGGTATGCTAAAGCTAAAAAAAGTAATGCATAAATGAAAGATCAAGCCATTTCACAGCAGTCCATTTCACACCTTGTTTATATGTCTAATTTCAGTCTTTGAATAATAACCTTTTAAATAATTCTTCATTCATTTATCCATAATTGCTTTAGCAACTTCAAAGTTAATATCTCAATAACTCCTTCTAGACGTAATTTATTTATCCATTTCCCTATATACATTTCCATTGATATTTGAATTTAGCGCGATTTGTTCAGGTCAAGTCACTAGGAGCGCCACCATCGAATTGTCTCCCATTTTAGCAAGGCGAAATCCGTAAGTGTCGTGTATTGTCTGTACTGTATTTGCTACTACATATCGCTTAACATGTAAATAAACTAATATTTAATGCAGTAAATAATGCTTATCTCTTCGGATTCATTTCTTCGTTGCGTATTCGTTTTGCTATGACAACATGACTTCTTTATGATATAAATAAATATAAAATAAAAGTATTTCTTCCCAAACATATTTGTTATACGTGCACCAATCAGATAACCAACTAGGGAAGTACCTCTTACTAAGGTGCATAATGTTTTTGCATACATGTATAATTGAAGAATTGAAGATCCATATACAGGTAAGTGGGTCGCCCATGTGGTAGGCCTATTACGCGTCATAGGAAACTGAGTGAACTGGCTGTGCAGTTTGATCACATTGCTGTTAGCTTGGTTTCAGGAGATGGTGATGTATTCGAACCCCACAGTTGGCAGGTCTGAAGTTTTTTTTTGCCCGTCATTTTCATTTCAGGCTAGTGCTGTGTCTGTACGCTTATTTACATCTTAAATCCTAGCCCTCTTTCCTATCCAATTCTTGCATCACAACCTGTCTTCATGTGATTTAAGCCAATATATATGTAAAAATCTGGTAATGTTGTAAGCTTGAGATACACCAACTTGTAAGCTGAAAATATGTTTAAAATGCCAAATGCCGAAAACCGTAAAAGTTCTTAGTGGGATGTAAAGCTGTTAGCATTATTATTAAAAGGAAGGACATATGTCTTATGTGTAAGTCCTTGAACTTGCAGAAACCGCAATGAATTATTCAATCTATATTCCCTCCCCCCTTTCTTTAAGAATGCAGTTATAGTAATGCATACATCAGAATCAGAATAAAGGCAGGAAATGTTTAACATTATTTTAAGCGAGTGAAGGAGAGAATGTATGACTAGCTCATGTTGGCGGATTCGAGTTCGGCGGTATTTGAAAGTGCTCAAATACTCCAGCCTCATGTCTAGATCTACTGGTACATAAAGAACTCTTGCGGGACGAAATACTGGCACCTCGGTGTATGTGAAAACGATAGAAGTAGATAGAACTAATATTCAATTGTGCAGTGAGCTTGAAGCTGACCTAATTTCCGTTCACGTAGCTTGGCACATTAGTATTCCTATATGTTTCCTGATAACCGTGAAGATATAACCAGCCTGCAGGCTGAAAATATGCCCAATCTCTCTCCTTAGGCTACGGGTTACCGGTATTGAAGAGAGAAGGAAATGTTCGCGCAAAAGAAAGGGAAGTCATTGGACTTTCGAAAATCACACTGCAAAGACTTATTAAACAAATTGCATCGTTTAACACGCCCCTATTTTCAAGAATATGGTTATAGTACGCCTACTGCATATCAAAATAAAGACAGATATATGTAACATTAATTTGAGTGAGAAAGGGTGTTTATTTCCTAAATTTCTCATTGAGCGTGGAAACCGACTTAATTATGAATATCTTGATTTATTTCATCTTAACTTTTATCATTTACTAGGGTAGGGAAACATTTATTATCGGTGTTTACATTGAGGTTAGTTTGTTTGGTTATGTCTGGTGATTTTAATATGTAACCAGGCAGGTTGGCAGCAGTGATCAGCCATTACAAAATAGAGAAAAGAAGAGCATCGGGCGGCGATATTTACTTTCTGGGGTATTTCGTTACGTGGCTATTACTATACTTGGGGCTTACAGCTCACTAGATTGATTCAACTAGGGAATATCGTAATTCAACATAACAAGTTAAACATGCTAGAGAAAACCACAGTGCCGCTAACTGCACACAAGAGTTTGAAAATGTAGTTCGTGACTGGGGTTTGGAAGGAAAAGTTATCACTGTTTCCAGGAGCTGAGAGGGCAAACAATGAAAATTTTTGGTGTGCAGCCCATACTCTACAATTTATTTAAATAAAGCTGTCAAGGATACTGTGTGAACCCGATTAAAATTTGATTAATCGTAAAGGCATTCAGTTAACTGATCAAAATTTGTATCGATCGACAGCTCTAATAATAATAATAATTATTATTATTATTATTGTTGTTGTTGTTGTTGTTCAAATGGTAACAATATCTCCGCATGGATACTGCAAGTATCACCACGGTATGCAACCCGCCTGTCCGCTGCTCTCTTCTCATGCGGCAGCCAACCATCTTGAGCAGAGCAAGTAGCGCCTGCTTTCTAGAGCAACTACGTGATGTCTGCCTTAGCAAATTACCTTCAGTTTTCAAAGGTTTGGACTTTGGTTTCTCATATCACTAGTCTTAAGGGAGGCAGAAAATCCTGTTGTTTCCCCCCTTAAACAATCACCACCCATATTCTTTTGTGTATTATGTTTATTCCTGTCTGTAACTCTGACAATACTATCCATAATGAATGCTGGATTGTTTCCTTTACATGTACCTCTTTTGTTCGTTTGCAGACTTGGCGACATGGGACAAGAAGTTGGAGTGAAAATAATTGATCTTTTCTTTGTTCGTGAGAAAAACTGCAAGCGTGAAATCAAACTGTTAAATATGCTCCTGTTTATAAAATCAACCCTGTGGAAGGTATGTACAAAAGTAGTCTGATTATCTTCTGTATCAGTAATTAGAGAGGTATAGAGAATAAAAAAATAGAGAATTAAAAAGTTAAAAAAAAAAAAAAATTGGCAGAACACCAGTATGGATTCAGAAGAGGCAGGTCCACATTTGACTCAATATTTACATTGCATCAAATGATGGAAAGGTATTGGGAATATGGAAAGGACAGGGTAGTAACGTTTCTAGATATTGAAAAGGCATATGACATTGTACCGAGGAATTTGGTATGGAAAACATTGACAGAGGCGCAGATTGGGAATGAAACAATGCAGATGGTAAAAGCATTGTATCAAAATTGCAAAAACTATGTTAGAACTGAAGTGGGTCAAACTGAATGGTTCAGAGTTGAGACAGGCTTAAGACAGGGAAGTGTATTGTCTCCCTTACTCTTCATTATCATCATCGATAGAATTCTACATAATGTCAAGAAGAAAATGATGGGCGAGCAAGTAAAGTCTATGCTCTTTGCTGATGACATTGTAGTTTGGGGAGATAATGAAGAGGAAGTACAGGCACAAGTTGATGTATGGAATGAGGAGATAAGAAATTTTGGAATGAAAATTAGCGCTGTGAAAAGCAAGATCATGACGAGAGGTAACGGAATATCCAGGGGAGTGATAAGAACAGGAAATTAATGTCTTGAAGTAGTGAAAATTTTTAAATATTTGGTCAACATGATGTCACAAGATGGAAATTTAGGTGGAGAATACAGCAGTCTGTAATTTTCTACCAGTGTGTGAGAGATATTGTATGGAACAATGATGTGCCAATGAAGTGCAAGAAGGTTTTATACTCGTCATATTATAAACCTATACTGACCTATGCTTCAGCAGCCTGGACGTTGACTAAGCAGAACCAAAGTAAGATACAAGGAGCTGAAATGAGGTTCTTGAGGAGCATACAGGGAAAGACAAGATGAGCTTGAATATGAAATGAGGAAATAAGGAGAAGTGTGGGAGTGTGTAAACTTCAAGAAGAGATTGATATAGCAAAGCTGAAATGGTTTAGACACATGAGTATGCCAGGAGAGAGAATGCCAAAGAGAACATTCGTGGATACAGAGACTGCGAAGAAGCCTAGGGGACAGCCTAGAATGAGGAGCTCTGTTGTGGACTGTATTGCAAATAGAAGAGTCGATAGCAATAAAGTACTAGAAGAGGAGTGGTGGAGGGCTTTGGTTCACTACCCTACCCAGAGAGAATCTGGAAAAGGGAATGGTTGAATAAGAAGAAGAAGAATAGAAAACTTTCGTCTTCTATACTATAAACTACTCTGAATCTCAAAATATATCCTAACTTAAGGTTGAATCCATAATAATTTAGACTTTGATACAAAATAGATATTAACTACACTGAATCTGGAAATACAGTATATCCTAATTTAGGGTTGAATCCATAATAATCTAGACTTTGATAGAAAATAGAATGTATAACATTTGTTACCAACATTCCCTTCGTCGTCACACCTGTATCATCCACTCTAGGTATGGGTGAGGTAAGTTATCTATCCATTATCTCTGTTGAGAAACAGTGTTTTAGTTTCTCTCCATATTTCACTATGTGTATGTGACAGAGAGAGAGAATGATTTTTTTTTTTTTACTTGCTCAAACTGCACCCTTAAATTTGTTTGTTAAAGTAATTTTTTTGAAGGTATATTTTACATACCTAAAACGTTTTTGTATCTTTTGGTATTAATATTATGAACAATAATGATGACTTTACTTCTGATTTAAAGCGAGGTTACCAAAGTTATTTTTAAACAAAACATGTTCAACAAGCACATCCATTCATTGTATACATAAGTACATACATACATACATACATACATCTTCATTGTAGACTGTTATAACTTTCAGATTGTATATATATATATATATATATATATATATATATATATATATTTTTGCCACCATTTCAGAATGTCACTGGGTTTACTTAGTAACATATCATCCATTCCCTGTACAGCAGAAGTCCATTATAGCGAGAATTCATAACGGTAATTAATGTACTCGCTATAACGGATTTTTGTTATATCCAATATTTTGTAAAAGTCGGGAAAACCCCACGCACATTAAAATCAGTATGAAACAGCAATCAATTTGTTCAAAACTTGTGTTTTCGCGAATGATATACACACTATGGCTTACTCGTTTGTTATTTTTTGAAATACGATACTACATGAACTGTATGTTTAATTTCATTCTGAAAAAATTGTATCACTTCAATGGCCTCTGTGGCAAATGTTTCAGTTTTCTTCTTCGAGTAGCATCACCTAACCTAACCATATAATGTATGGATCATGAAATCATATTTGAAGTGCTCATAGAGAAATGATAACCTCCTTGCTGCAAATTTACTTGGGAACAGCCTTTCCGAAATTTAACTAGACGCAAGAAAATATAAACTACCCCCTGAATCAGTGATGTACTCTGCCATATCTTGGGGTGTATCACATTCTTACTTACTTAATTTCTGTATATAATATTAAGCGATCGTATAATTCAGCCTTTATTTCTAACAAGTTAACAACTGCTATTGGCCATGTTATTTAATGCTTTAATATGAAAACATGTTATCCTCTTTCATTTTGAATTTTCTTTTAGAGAACAGCATTCGATGGGTATTACTAATCGACTCTGACATCACCTTCGAATGTTGACAATAGAGCTCGCAAGTGTACATAGCAAGAAAGGAGAAAAGGATAAAGTACCGAATATGATCTATCGCATTTTGTGGTAAATGTTTCAATTTTCTAATTCAGACAGTGTCACCTAACCTAACTTAACCATACTATATGTATCTTTAAAACATATTCCAAGCACCAGTAGAAAAATAACATTCTTGCTATAAATTTACATGGGAATATTCTCCGAAATTTAACCAGATGCTAGAAAATATAAACTAACCTCTGAAATCAGTGATGCACTCTGCCATATCTTGAGGTGTATCACCTTTTTACGTAATTTCAGTATAGAGTATCAAAATTAAGCGATAGTTTACATAGCCTTTATATCTAATGAGTTAACGACTGCTATCGACCACATTATTTATGCATTTGTTATGTAAACATTTTCTCCTCTTTCATTTTTAATTTTCTTTACAGAACAGCAGTTACAGACTATGAATCTCATTGTTGAATCCGTACTGACGGTTGAACTTCTTACAAAATAATACAGAAACTATTTTAATCCTCCTAGTCAATACTATTGCCTTTGCTGGCAGGACCTAGTGTTTACAGTCTTCTACAGTGTCTTCTGGTATGGGCTTGAGTAATTTTGTTACTTTCATTGATCTGTCTCTATCTTATACTTGGCTTTGACAATATGAAAGTGACTGAGGTATGAGCAATGCTAGTAGTGCCATTCCTTCTGCAGCCAGTCCCTGCTATGAATGGTGTGAAAATGTTGCTCATAGGGTCGGTTGGTGCATGTATTTCAGTGGGCTTGGCAGACTGATATGTAATAGCAACTTCTGGCTTGGTGAGGAAAGCAACGGGGAACTGCCTCACTCCTCATTTCCCTAGTACGCCTCCAGTGATGCCTAGGCCATCTATGACAGCTGACGGCGGAGTTGTTGAGGATCCAACCAGCCTTAGGGCTGAAGACTGAACATACAACAGTCAGTACTATATATTTCTTACGTCCAATTAAGACTAAAGAACACACATAAATAGACATGTTTCGACCCGGCATTGGGTCATCCTCAGTAAGACATGTATAATGTATTAAAAACATAGGACACACACAATGAAATGTTATTTGAAAAGTTTTAAAAAACATGAAAGTTAAAAAAACTAAAGAAAAATATGGCACATTCACATTTAGCAATAATAATATACACATAATCACCAATGTCCTAAGAAAACAGAACCTAAAAATTGCTTTCAAAACCAGAACACTAATGAAAGAATATTATTTAACTCTCACACAGTAAATACTAGCAATAAATACACACATTCTGGGATATATAAACTGGAATGTTAGGAGGTCAAGTTACGTCGGACAAACTGGTAGGAACTTCCTCATAAGAAATACAGAATATCGCAACGCTTTAAAATATAATCGTTTCTCTGCCATGAGTAACCATCACAAAGACTATAATCACAATTATACTACAATAGATCAAGATCTAAAAATTCTATGTGAACAAAAAGGTCCACTACTCAACATTTCAGAGAATTTTTGCATCAGTATGGATAAGAACCCAGCCCTCAACTTAAATGAGACAAATACTCCAATTCTCCCTCAAGCCCCGCCCAATTTCCCCACTCCACTTCCTTGCAGCAACACGTCTTGCGTCTCAACTGCGGGAGCAAGTCAGTCGAGAACTGGACTCCACAATCAGAGAACACGGGTGATACAAGCGGGCCACGTAACGTAAGTTTATTTTTCGTTCTTCATAACTTAATCAAAATGTTGTTCCTGTGAGTCACCACTTTTTCAAACTTAATTCAATTTGTATTATCCATTTTAAGACTAAAATCAGAAGGTTCAACTTCAATAATGCTTGTGTATATCAGCCCAGGTCGGAACACAAAAACTAAGCCAACAATATACAGATACCAGTTGATCCACACCAAAGGACAACAAAAAGCATTGAAACAGAAAGACTTCCAGCTAAAGACTGTTTTTAATTATCAACATTTCATAGTTTTAACTTCATGTTTTTTAAACTTTTTAACTAACATTTCATTTTGTGTCTCTCCTATGTTTTAAATACATCATACATGTCTTGCTGAGGATGACCCAATGTCGGGTCGAAACATGTCTCTTTATGTGTGAACTTTCATCTTAATTGGACCTAAAAAGTATGTAATATTGACTAGGAGGATTAAAATAGTTTTGGTACTATTTTGTAGGAACAGCAGTTGATGGTTATTACTGATCGACTCCGACATCGCCTTTGAATGTCGACAAGAGAGCTTGCAAGTGCACATAGTGAGAAAACTACACCGAAGGTCGGATTTTGTGGCAAGCGCTTCAATTTTCTTATTCAAGCAGCATCACCTATCCTAACTTAACCGTAGTATATGTATCATGAAAACATATTTCAAGCGCCAATAAAGAAGTGATAAACTTCCCACTATAAATTTACATGATAATAGCCTTTCCGAAATTTAACCAGACATGACAAAATATAAAACTAACCTCTGAAATCAACGATGCATTCTGCCATATCTTGAGGTGTATCCCGTTCTTACTTAGTTGCATTATTTAGCATTAAAATTATGCGATTGTTTACTTCAGCCTTTATTTTTAATGAGTTAACAACTGCTATCAGACACGTTATTTATGAATTTATTACAAAAACATGTTCTCCTCTTTCATTTCCATTTTTCTTTACAGAACAGCAGTCGAGGGGTATTACTAATAGATTCTGACATCACCTTAGTTGTGAATGCTCTATTGGTGAATAATATCTAATTCCCTCCATGGGAATTTAGAATTTTCCATTCACCTTAGAATGTCGAGAGAATTCGCTGGTGGACGTAGCGAGGAAACAATACCAAAGATCAATCGCATGCAATATAATCGCTGGGTGCATAAATATCTGTAACAGAAAAGATCGTGCACGCTTAACCGCTCGTAATAATGGATGTGTCAGTGATAGGGCTCTCATTGTAACCAAAGGATAATACACAGTTTAGTATAGAAATTTTGAAGGGACTGAAAAAAAACTGTTGTTATAATAGGGTTCTTGTTATGTGCCGTACTTGCTATATCGGACTTTGCTGTATTTCCATTCCAGTTCTCCTTTTACCATCAAACATCAGTTCCATAGCCATTTCATACTTCCCTTCTTTTTCCAGCTTCTCTATTACTTCACATTTCTCTTCCAGCCATGATTCTCTTGCCTGTTCTGTTTCTCTCTTCAGTTCATTATTCGGTCTTCTGTACATCTGTTTCCCTTCTTCTGTCCCCATAGTGTTCCACTTCCATCTTTCTTCCATCCTACTCATCATGTTCTTTGTTACCCATTCTTTTCTTATAAGTTTGGACTTATCAGTCTCAAGTACTTTCCCTGCAGCTTTATTCCATTTTTCATTTACCATTTTCTTCATTGTCTCCTCTGTTCCAATCAACCATAAAGCTGCCTTCCAAGTCTTCCTTGCCTTTCTCCTTTAGAGCTTCTAGATCATATTCCTCCCTTGGTTTACCTTTCCACATTCTCTTAAACTTGACACATATGTCACCTATCACCAAGTTGTGATCTGAGTCAATATCTGTTCCAGGTTATGCTTTTTTATTTCTAGTCAGTTTCTGTCTCTCTTTTGTTTCATGATGTAGTCAATTTGGTATCTCTCTCCAGTCAATCCAGATGCCCATGTATAATGTCTTCTTTTATGATGTTCAAACAAGGTGTTACCAACTACTAAAGAGTTTTCTTTACAAAAGTTGACCAGTCCTTTGTCCCTATCATTCCATGTATCCAGTCCAAAACTACCCACTGACTCGCCATCTCTTCCTTCGCCCACCTCAGCATTCCAATCTCCCATGACAATAATACACGCACCTTGCTTTTCATTCTCCATAAGTTCTTCAATCTTTTCATAGTGCAGGGCTGAATGGCTCAGATGGTTGAGGCGCTGGTCTTCTGACCCTAGCTTGGCAGGTTCAATCCTGGCTCAGTCCGGTGGTATTTGAAGGTGCTTAAATACATCAGCCTCATGTCAGTAGATTTACTGGCATGTAAAAGAACTCCTGTGAGACAAAATTCCAGCACCTCGGCATCTCCGAAAACCCTATAAGTAGTTAGCGAGACGTAAAGCAAAATAACATTGTTATTCTTTCCATAGATCTCCTCTACTTCGTCATCTCTGTTGACTAGTTGGCATGTACACTTGGATCAGAACCATATCTTTTTTCAAACCCTTTAATCTTAACATTATATACCTGTCGTCAATATAGTCCACTTTCACAATCTTACTTTTCAGCCAGTTTCCTATCATTTCTTTTTTATACCCACTCTTTCTTTACTTCCTCTTTTCTCCTGAGTAAAACATTGTATAATCTTCACTTTCCATCTGTTAACTTCCTCCCCACCTCACTTCACACATTCCCAGTATATCCAATCTATTCTTCTTCATCCCTTGCTTGGTATTTTAAGAGTTTTCCAGCCTGTAGAAATGCAAGGACATTCCACGTTCCAATTCTTAATTAATATTCTTTCCTGCTATTCTTTATTCACTGTTTTTCCTCCTGAACTCCATCTGATCTCAATGCAGTCCCCTCCTGGAGATCTGAATGAGGGGGAGTTTTACCTCTGGAATTACGTAGTTTTGCAAAAAGAGCCTTTCTGTGTGTTTCTAGGGAATATAATGTGGTAGTATCCTGTTACTTTCCACATAGCAGTTTTATAGCTGGTTACCAACCCAGCCAAACCTCCTCCTTTCTCATCCTAGACTTGGGACCAGGCAATGGCGGAAAAGAAAACAAGAAAAATTAGATTGATTGGCGCAAAGAAAAGTAATGTAATGTTAAAAGGTGATTGTTGAGTACATCACATTACTTCATTTCTTTTAGACTCTCGTTTTTCTACATGCATCAGCAATTTGCCTAACATCTTTTATCGACGTAATAGGAGTTCTTTCACTACCTTGCTTCAAGAATATTCTCTAAAGAATTATTTTGAGAGGAGTTCTCCCCTGGTTCTACTCTTAGCAACTACATAGCATCACTCCTAGGAACATTTTGCTGTATTTATTTGAAATTGTTCCAGTTTCTACAAGCATAGCTTATAAGTACTATCTTCAATACCAAAAACTAGATGGTTTTACTATGGACTATTTTATGAAAATCAGCCACAATTAACAACATATTATTCATCTTAGAACATTATATCATCAGTTATTCTTATTTTATTATTATTTCTTTTTTTTTAAAGGACACAGTTTTGTTAACTACTGTAAATTGCAAAATTCATTGCCCCATATGGGCCCTTTTGACTGTTCACTACTCTCAAGATGTTATTTCCAAAGATTTTAATGGAAGATACTCTATTAACATTGCAAAATATTTGTGATTGGACTGAGCATCGAACTGTGTTACATGATTTTAACTTGATGTACATCCTTTGTGTTTTGGAATGATATTTATCCAATAAGTGGCTGAAGATGTCCCAAAAGAAGGGACAAAACATGTTCCACTATAATCCAATTGTATTTTAATAGGTAAGTTACATATCTTACAGTAATGAAAAGATGGAACTTCCCTCAAATATATTTAACACTGTCAATATGGGGTTTTTTAACCATGAAATTTATCTCATGCATTAAAGTATGCTTGCTGGGCTGAGTAGCTTGGACGGTAGGGCATTGGTTTTCTGAACTCAACTTGGCAAGTTCGATCCTGGCTCTGCCCGGTAGTATTTATAGCGGCTCAAATACGTTAGCCTCGCATCAGTAGATTTACCGGCACGTAAAAGAACTCCTTTGGAAGAAAATTCTGGCACCTCAGCATCTCCGAAAACCATAAAAGTAGTTTGTGGGACGTAAAAACCAGTAACATTATTAAAGTATTCTTCATTATACAACAAAATCAGCCAATACCAAAACTCTGTCAGTGAGATGTTCTATTCAAGGAAAGTTTGACTCTTATAATTTGACTCTTATAATTTGTGCATTATGATTTGTTCACGAGAACAAAAATGGAAAGCATTGATTTTTATACTTGTCTAAAGGACATAAAGGATGCAATCAATTGCATGTACCATACCGGAATGATATTCATACTGATGGCTTTTACGGGAGAATGCAGGAGATTTAACAAGTTAGTCCATCATTACTTCCCAATTTACAGCAATAGCTATATGCCTTCAGACAGAGTGTTTGGTAGAATGGGTAATGCCTATTGTAGAAAAGGAAGAAATTATGTCGACAACTGAATGCTATGCAATTCTGGAACACCCTGGCACTGTCAAGATACTAAGTAAAGATTGGGAAGCAAAGAATCTGAAGTCCGGTGTACTAAAGGTTTTGCAATCTAAGATGCGTTTCAAAGTAACTGCCCAAAGGGTGATGTTTTACGAAAAGTCTAAAAAGAAGATGTTGTCAGCATCATACAGTGGAAGTCCTGTTGAGGGAAAGCAGCTGCTTTGCAAAAGAACAACATAGTGACCAAGGTTAAGAAGCAGGATGTCTTACAGTTTGTGAAGTTTTTTGAAATACCAGGAACAGAAGATTTTTTAAGGATGTTGTTGAAAGACCATTAGGTTTCCAGTTTTTGATAATTGGAGTTTGTATTTTGTTTTGTATTTTTATAATGTTATTATTTTGCTATTATGTTTATCAAACTTCTTGCTTTGTATTTTTATAATGTTACATTATTATTTTGTACTTATGTTTATCCAACTGGTATGGAACAATGTGAACTGTATTTTTATGCAACATGAACAATAAAGACGAGTACCATAGCGGACATCGGTGACTATTTTTGGATTTCCTGCTAGGCCATGGCAGACATGGGTGTCCACTTGCATAGGATAAAAGTAAAGTTCTGGCCCATGGAGCAAAATTTTTAAAAAATTGGTGCCTAATGTGTTATAATATATGTTGAAAACATAGAAAGAAAGAAAGAAAGAAAGAAAGAAAGAAAGAAAGAAAAAAGACATTTTGGAGCACCTGCCATAAAACACATTCCACGCGAAAGGTGGCAACACTGTTGTTATGTATCAATACTGCCATCGCTGTAGTAGGAGAACTGAATAGTGACAACTCACAAGTGTGCTGGAGTACGCGAAGCTGCATATCTGCTGTGTGTGGTGATCACTGCATGTCCATGACGAGTGTGGAACCGCAATCAATGCACAGCGCTATTAAGATTCTAAGCAGAAACTGTGCCACGGCATAAAGTCAAAATGCCCTGGAATACTGTCGGACGGAGTCGTCCTGTTTCATGATAATGTTCGCCCCCATGCTTCCAATCTGGCAAAGGCGATTTGGTTGGGAAACACTTCAGCATCCTCCATACTGCCCAGATCTTTCACCTTGTGATTTTCAAATTTTTGGCGACCTGAGAAAAGACATTCGTAGATATCTGTTTCATTTGGATGAGGAAGTGTGGTTGTGGATCCATCAGTGACCTACCTCTTTCTACAAAACTGGAATTGATCTCCTTGTCTTCCAGTGGGATAAATGCATTAACACTTTTGGTAATTACTTTTGAATAAAACCATTCCTTGGTCACGTTGTAGCAGGTGTTCAGTTTTCATTTGATGCCCCTTGTATATTAACAGAACTTTTAACATCCATCTTTGCATTTATCGACTTCTGAAAAACTTCATTTCTGATGTCAGAATAAGAGGGATATAATTTTGAACATTTTAGAAATGTCAAGCACATAGTCAAATTTGTTCTTTAAAAAGTAGTGCAAATGTTAAAATATTTTGTTCATAGAATTAGTTTTTTGAAAAAAATGCTCATTTGCTGAATGGAAATTACTGGTTTTGGTAAATATTTATTCTTGCTGCAAGTACTAATCATAATTATGCATTACCTATGTATTTTCATAGTTATATATCTAGCTGTAAAACTTTAATGTATTTGACTTTGGCACAATGGGGCCTTTGTTGAGTAACAAAAAGTCGCATCACCAAGCACCTTATTCTGTTAACACGTAATATCTTCAGCATGTAATCAACTTTATGTTGCAGTCTCTATTCGGCAAGGAGGCTGATAAATTGGAGCATGCTAATGACGACGAGCGCACCTATTACATCATCGAAAAGGAGCCGCTAGTCAACAAGTTCATCTCGGTACCCAAAGACAAAGGAAGTTTAAACTGTGCTGTCTTTACTGCGGGGATAATTGAAGCAGTGCTCAATGGATGTGGTTTTGTAAGTACTAACTCCAGTCATGCATTTGAGGTTGCTGAAAGGACACGCTAGCATTGATTGGCAGTGTTGAATTTCTTCAACCTACTTTTTTTGTATTTAGATTGTTGCTTTTACGGCCCGTTAATTGTAGACACGGTAAGTGTTTGGGCTTTTGCCCTGTCAAAAAAAAAAAAAAAAAAAAAAAAAGGTGAAATTCTTCCTTCTGAAGACATGGGGCAAGTTTCTCTGTAAAACATAAAAGAATTTGACCTTGTTTTCTGACATGACTAAAGCCCAAAAGCTTATTATCATGTTTACACTTCTTGTAGTTATTGAGACTAGCAGGTTTAAAAATAAAATAAAAAAAAGACCAATTATCATATTTACTCGCGTATTAGAAACCCCCTTTCCCCATTTTTACAGCCAAGAAAAGTAAAGGGTGGTCCAGTATGCGCCAATATGCGATGACCTTAAATTTTGTGCAGTGAACACCTGACTTCTAGGCTATAAAGAGCTATAAATTGTACATGTATACATTCTACATGGTTCTTTAACAAACCTGTGAATGTATGTGAGCTATACTAGCTATTTTCATTGGACGGCAGTATTTCTAAATGTAAAACGTCAATAAATGGTGAACACAACTTTTAGCCCTACATATAAAGTAACTATAATTCGTTTTTTTATTCAGCAGCGAGCAGTCACAGTGACCGGATGTGCTTTGTGTTTGCGGCAGTACTTCTCTTTATTTGTGCTAGCAGTGACGTGTGTGTGCTGCTTTTGTGTGGCCCTAGTGGCCAGAGTGACGTGTACTTGTGCCTGACAGTTGTTAGTCATCGTTATGCAGCTGTGAGTACAAGTGCTTTGTGCAGTCCATATTGTACCCTTCCGCACACTTGGATTTGTATTGCACCCTTCCGGCCAAGTATTTATCTCCAGTTCCTGTGAACTGAGAACAACTTTTTTGAGATGTTCGACCCTCTGCCAGGCAGAGGGGGCCTTCCAGATCCGCTGCCGTTGTCTGCCTCACCACAGTCATCAACTCAGGTTACCTTGCCGGCCAATGGACAGTCAGCTGTAAAAACACCTTCTGGGTCTCAGATCCATATACTCCCAGACATTTCAACTACTGTGAAGCAGATTGTACTTTGTCAGGCCATCCTATTGCCTCATCCACACCAAATATTGTGGTTTCCCACCCCAACTCTAAAACAACAAATTCAGAAACTTGTTCTTTGGACGAAATCTCAAATCTCCCAAACCCAGTCAACAGATGAGGGCATCGCCCTGCTCAAAGGGCTCCTTAGGACCAAGAAGCCGAGTACTCGCTTCAAGTACAGAGGCCCCTGGCTCCTATACCAACCAAATTCATCTTTTGGCAATCACTACTATATACTCAAAATTCTGTTTCTTCAAGGCCCCCCCCAACCCACCTAGTAGTTACCAATGACCCAGCGAGGGGGTTTCATTTCTGACCTACTACAGTAGGACAGAGTGATTTTTCCCCCACCAGCGTAGTAATCACACGCTTTTTCTGTTCATCAGACACTCCACGGATACTGGTGAGTTAGAGGGTATTTTTTCGCCCGGGGGCTCCCATCTGTTCTGTACCATAGAAAAAAAAATCTGTTTTAGTTGCTCATATCACATAATTCGTTTCATCTCATTAATTCCTCCGATGAGGTCGACATCAGGAAGGGCATACGATCATAAAAACTTGTTACGAAGATTCGTCTCACTTCATACTCGACCCTGTAGAGAAAAGGGATAAGGGTATCGTATTATGCAGTACTGATACAAAATAACTCAGTGGCCAGTCATTTGTCTCTGTCAGTTGAGCAGTAAGCCTACCACACAGTAAACCTGATCACTGCTTTTATTGTAATTGTCTTGCGCCGCTAACTTCCCTGCTACCGGCGTGTCGTCATTCCAAGTGACGTCATCTACACTGCCATCTTGTCAGCCATGCACTGCAATCGAGACCGAGAGCATTCGAGGTCCCGTCTTTTTGAACCTTTTACAAATAGTTTCATTCCTGACTATAGAGTCCAAACTGTGTGATATTCCCAGATGGTTTCTGGAGATGGTCTCTGATATTCCCAGCTGGTGTATGTGTAGCAGAAGCCACTCCTGAATAAAGCAGTGTTGTTGAAAGTGTGCCAAACCACCAGCTGATAACTAGCGTATCTTACGAGTTGTATTTCCGAATGTAATACATAGTGACTGGAAGCATTCTTTTAATAACTGCGGCTGTTGAAAGCCAGACCCTTATTTTTACATATATTTCATGCTTTTTCTCTACATTTATCACATCAGGATTTACCTAAACAGCTGTAAATGAGATAAGAGAGACCACATTGTTTAGGTTAGGTATTGTATTGCCCAGATAGTGTCAAAAGTTCCATGACGGAAAGAATAAAAATAAATAACAGGAAAGTTTGCCACATTTATGGATATCTACAGGTGTGGCGGTAATGCATTTTATTATTGTAATGTTTAATTTTGTACGTTCGTTGTCTCCATTTTTTATTAACGCATACCCTAGTATGTTTTGTTTGGCGTCTCCGAAAATTGTTGAAAGTAATTAGAGACATTAACCCTTTCCGGCCCTTACCGCCCTAAAGCGCCCAGCTGCATTATCAGGACACGTCTGCAATCTGTGCGATAGTTTTGTATTTTTTTCGGCAGTGAAGTGTTTATAAGGCATTTATGAACACAGAGTACAATCTACAAGGCTTGTAAAATAAAAGAAGAGTGATTATCTGTCTTGACGTTGCCTAGGCAACGGTCTCGAACTTCCACCAGCGTGGGTCAACTGTTTCGTTCGTAAACATGGCGGGATTGAATACCATGGATATTGAAAATGAGCTGAATATAGGTGAAGAAAATGACACAGAATCGTTGAGTTGGGGTGGAGGGGAATCTTTAGTGAGCGAATAACATATCAACAAAGATAATTTTAGTGATAACAGTGATATAAGTGGAAGAGAATATCGAGAAATCGGACTTGATGGTGATGCCATGGCAATTCAGGTTACACAAACATTTCATTTCGTTACTCCAAATGATTATATGGATGATATTGAACCTGTACATAATTTGGAAAGAGTATTGCATGAAACAGCATGTTTTTTATGTATGTTAGGAGGAGACAAACTATTCAGTGACATAGCCAATTGCATATATATAAATGCAGCATTCAAACAGGCACATTCCGTTAAAATAGATAAAGAATGGGAAGACACTTGCCCAGATGAAATAAAATGTTATATACATGGGCTTCATTCCACTTCCAAAATCACGTGATTGTTGATTTGGAGGGATTCAGACAACATGAGAATGTGACAACTGCCGCCTACCTCTGTGTCAATTATCACCCGTAGGGGGAGGGGTACGGTGGTGGTTTGGATCAACAACCTTATGGCTCTGTGAAAAAAGAAATGGATGTGATGGTAGATTTTCTAATATTATTGAAAATTTGAATTCGTTGTGATCAATCGTTTTTATTATATTTGAAATAATGCGCTCTGTTTCAGTTTTTCCTAAATAATAGGTTGAAACCTGGGGATAAGCGGAGTGAAAATGTGAACGGGAAAGGGTTAAAAATCAATAGTATTATTATTATTTGTTAGGTACGTTGGCGCGTAAAACAGTTGTGATTGAATTGTTTTCATCACATTATAAAACTCCTTTCCCCAAAAAACCTATATTGGCCCGAGTTACAAGATATTAAATAAACGATCGCTTTGTTAACGATCTCGCCTGTGTATATTAATAGGCCTAGCAACAACTGTGAATATTTCTTAACTAAAGTAAACTAGTTTCCTCATCCCGATGTGGTGCAGCTCTTTTTTTAGACAGGCCCCCAGTGGAAGGGAGTTGCATGTACCATTTTCACCGCAAATCATCCTTCTTGCCATTCGTAAATCTCTGGCAATACGGTACTGGGAATCAAACTCAGGCTCCCGAGAACAGCAGCTACAGTAATTGTGCTAACCATTACGCTGGCGGAAATTCTTAACTACAATGCACAGACATATATACACGACTGATGTGTGCTTGCAATGCGCGCGTTGAACACGGAACTATTCACCTATTTGTGCGACGTCATCAGAGCTGCAGTAGGCCTATGCTATGGAGGTGGACATATTTTAACTAAGAAACACAGATGTACCGCATGACTTCAACGCGTGTTTTCATAGCGTGGGTCGTATGGATGAAACTATTCACAAATTTGTGTAATGTCATCAGAACTGCATAAGGCTTGTAGCCGCTTCGAAGCAGAATCGTTATTCTTCTCTGACAAATTACGTTGGGGGTCTTGTATGCAAGATTTTTTTTTCATTTTCTTCATCTCGAAAAGCCAAGGGGGGTCTAATACACGAGTAAATACGATATATTGTTATTGATAAATTCAGTAGCTCAGCTTTAGTACTCTGCATATAACCTAGAATTATTGTAATCTTAATCACTATTTTGGTGTTAGGACATTCTAAGGTTCACAAAGTGTCCTGGCAGTTGGATGTACTTGAATGTTGTTGACTGTGTAGTAAGTTACATTTTATTTTATTTCACAGCCTGCTAAGGTGACAGCCCACTGGCACAAAGGTACAACGTACATGGTGAAGTTTGAAGACTCTGTCATTGCCAGGGACAAACAGCTAGAAGATCGATAATGTTATATTCTTTATGTACTGTTATTATTAAATACATGTTATGCTTACTCAGTTGGTTATCGTTGAGTAATTTTCAATGACATTATTTGTCAAGCATTGTCTTATTTATAAGTTTTGAAAAACTTATTGGTAGAAATGTGACAAACGCTCTCAAAGGAATCAAATTCCATCTATACGATGACTGTTCTATTGAATAGAAAGTTACTATACCTTAAGGTCCAATCACTCAAAGTTAATGATCATTAGTGTGCAGATATGCTCCCGTGTTACAAAAATGAGGACAAAGATGTGCTTACTTAATACCATACAAAAGTAAAAGAGAAGTTGGAAGTTCTTTTATCATTCTGACCAACTGCAACAGTTGTTCTCAATTGCCTCATTAGGTTTATGTTTACTCACAAGTCTCTGAAGTTTGTAATTATTTGAACACTGATTCTCATAGTGTAATAGGATATAACATGAAAGAAAGCTAAAAATATCAGAGATGGCAACTGTATGTAAATGTTAGTCACTTAATACAAATCCCTGTGGAATATATATACTGTATAATTGTGTGAAAACTTCTTCATACTTGGACAATAAACTGTCAAAAGAAACTTAAGACTGACAGTAGTGATGGAGATTGTTTTAAGGGAAACTACTACTAGATAATCATCCCCTCTTAACTTTAATCTAAAGAGGAAGAAGTCTGATCTTTGAAGATAGCAAGTATTGGCAAAAAGAAAGTGAAGCATGAAGCATGTAAAAATAAGACACCCTTAGCTTCAAACACTTTATACCACAGTGGTTGGAGGGAACAAGTGTTGACCAAGTGAAGAGCCTAGGACAAGTGGAAGTAATGCTACATCTAACAAGGTTTCTCAGTCATCAACCCACGCCCTCCGTTTTGGTCACCTGAGGGCTGATGATTAACCCTTTGGATGCCGACCCATAATAGGTTATCATATGCATAGAATGCCAAGCTTGTTTCAATGGATTTTGCATCACTGTATAAAAAATGTATTTACGTCTCAGTGTAAAAGATATGGAGGTAAAATTTGGTACGTGAGTTTGATATACTCCAAGGAATATAAACATGTGACTTGCATTTCAAAAAACAAAATTTTGTGGATACTGTGCACAAAAATATTATTAATTTTTATTTAAAAAAGGAAAAACATAATTTGAAATCAATTACCACATTTTACACTAAATCCAAAGTGACTAAGTGAAGATATTTAATCTTAACTCTTATCTGGGATCATATATACCAATTTATATCATTAATGTAGGTCTACTTTCCAATTTATAAACTAATTTCCAAAAAACGTTGAACATGTGGAGAGGAAGACACCAACAGTGTAACCTGTCAACGATTGGATATTTTATGAAATTTGAGAGAGTAATACTAATCATTTGAGAGAACTGTGTCTTGTACCAGTATTTGTTACTACAGAACGGTTCAGAAAATCAGAACAATGTTCAAAATAAACTAATATTGTCAGGAATGAAAGTGTAAAGAACAGATTGAAATATTCTATGGGTGGAGCATCAGGTTGAGATAGGCCTACATGTTTTGGCCCTGGGATTTCGTAAACATGGTGGGGATGGACAACATTACTTTCAGGGAATATGCATTCAGTCCAAGAATCATCTATTCACTGTCATTTTCAATTAGCACTGTCACTATAACTCTTTGACATTGCACGAAATGTTGTAAGCCCATCAGCCAATGGCATGGCTCCATCAATCTCTGGTGCGCTATTTGAAGACCTAAAAACATCATAATCATCACTTTCACTAAAAATATAGTCGCTTACATCTTCAAAGCAAATAAAAAGTTCTCCCGAAATAGGCCTACATGGCGACATGCCTTGTTGTGATACATGTACTATTTACAACTTTACTACGACCTAAATAAATTGCTATGTAAATATAACTACAGTAGAAATAATAATAAACTGAATATATTATGATAAATAACTCAAATATGTCAATTAGAACTAAAATTATTGAAAACAAATCACAACACGCAGACATAAACAAACAAGGAGGCTGCCATATTGGATCATAGACATCAGGCGCTCACAGATCATACACTCACAATTGACGAGTAAACTAGCAAAAATGAAGCTATGTCAGTGCCATCTATTGATATAAGAAGGAATTACAAACATTCTACCTTCTTTCTACTTGATTTGTGGTGCAATCTAGCACCTTACTGCATAACTACACCACTTATAAGAGGGTACCGATCGAATCGGCATTCTGGCATTTTTCGTACAGAATGTAAGTGCCGATGCATCGGCATCTTGGCACTGTAAGAGTTAATTTGGACAGGTGGTTTTTGAATTTTACCTTATTAACAATTAGCCGTAAAAGTAGTAGTCAAAGATGAGACTTGCAGACAAGTCCCTGGAAGTAGTGGAGACGTTCAAATACCTGGGGAATGAATTAATGGAGAATGCTCGACTGGATGCTGAAATTAGTAAGAGGATTCAAGCTGGAAGCTGTTTCTATCATAGTGTAAGAAACATGCTATGGGACAAAGTTGTGCCAGTGGAAAAGAAACTATGTACAAGATGTATTATGTACCCATAACAACTTACGAAGCAGAAACTTGGACGATGACAAAGAAGGATGAGAGTCGAATACAGGCAGCCGAAATGAAGTTCTTGAGGAGTATGATTCAGAACATCGCAATGCTTTAAAATATAATTGTTTCTCTGCCATGAGTAACCATCACAAAGACTATAATCACAATGATACTACAATAAATCAAGATCTAAAAATTCTACGTGAACAAAAAGGTCCACAACTCAACATTTTAGAGAATTTTTACATCAGTATGGATAAGAACCCAGCCCTCAACTTAAATTAGACAAATGAAAAAAAGAACGTAATATGGGAAACTTTTATTCCGATCATTTGTAGTAAAAACAGGAACATAAGAACTCACAATTATTGCATTCGGTTTCAGTCACCACCCCCATTATTCCGTATACTTCAGTTCTCCCACAAGCCCCGCCCAATTTCCCCATTCCACTTCCCTGCAGCAACACATCTTGCGTCTCAACTACGGGAGCAAGTCAGTCGAGAACTGACTCCACAATCAGAGAACACGGGTGATACAAGTGGGCCACGTAACGTAAGTTTATTTTTCGTTCTTCATAACTTAATCAATCTGTGTTAATCTGATTTTGTTAAGAATTAAGTGTAGATTTCACCTACCAGTATGATCTTGAATTCAAGTAATTTTGACATGTGTGTTTCTGAAATGAGACTTCAAAGGGAAACTTTTTCTGTAAATGATTGTCAAAACTATACCAATTTTAAAATAATTTGCAAGTATTTCCTTTATGAGCATCTGTTATTTATGCATGAAGTAGTGGTTATAAAATACAGCAGGAGCTGAAATCACAATTACCAAAATTTTGGAAGTTGGAGTTCTGTAATGACTAAATATTCACTTCTAAGGTAATTTCTTAACACCAGAGGGTTCTAAATGCAAGAACACTTGTGTCATCTGCATCATATTATTATTTCAGACATTTCATTATTTATGTGATTAAAGCTCCTTTCACACAATCCACTGATGTGGACCCATTTTTGATAAGCCTTCTTTTTACATTTACAAGCTTCTCTCAATTCATCATTCCACCAATAAGTTCACTTTTTCCCATCTTTACACACAGTTGTTCCTAGGTAATCCCTTGCATTTTCTACTACAGCATCCCTGTATGCCACTGAACCTGCTTACTGTCCACTGTTCGAAACTTCATACTAATCATATCCATGTACTTCTGTCTAATTTCCTTGTCCTGGAGATTTTCTACCCTTATTCGTTTGCACACAGATTTCACTTTCTCTACCCTAATCCTACAGATACTTTGTTCACTGCAAATCAGATAGTGGTCTGTATCATTGAAAAATCACTGGAAAACCTGTACATTCCTAACAGACTTCCTGAATTCGGAGTCGGTTAAGATATAGTCTATTATGGATCTGGTACCCCTAGCCTCCCATGTGTAGCAGTGAATAGCCTTATGCTTGAAGAATGTATTTGTAACTGCTAAACCCATACTAGCACAGACGTCTAGCAAACGCTTCCCATTCCCATTAGCCTCCATATCTTCCCCACATTTACCAATCACCCTTTCGTATCCTTCAGTTCTATTTCCAACTCTTGCACTGAAATCGCCCATTAGCACTATCCTATCCTCGCTGTTGACCATGACTACGATGTCACTCAATGCTTCATAAAACTTGTCAACTTCATCCTCATCTACTATAGTCTATCAACTTCATGGTCCATATTGATAGTTTGAGCACACAAGTATGAAGGATGAGAGTTTTCCACCTAATTAATACTTTATTTACAAAGTGTCTAAAATTTTAATTACATTAAAAGATAGTACCGGTTTCGACCTGTTAAATGGGTCATTGTCAGCTGTTGATGAACCTGCTTATTCAATAGTGACTACAGAATAAAACACTTCTAAGATTACACATGAATGCCACTATTCTAATAAAATGCTTAATATTGAGATATATACGTATGGTACAGTTTTTGAAGTTAAAAGGCTTCGACTTCCTGAAGTCCCATGAATGCCACAATTCCAAAAATTATATTTGCTATAATGTTAAAAAATAGGATACAATTCTTAAGAGCCTTCTGAATAGCACTCTGCACTCTCCAGTCTGACCAGATGTTCAGTGGCAGACTGATGATGCTTGTTGTTTAAAGGGGCCTAACATCTAGGTCATCGGCCCCTAATGGTACGAAATGAGACGAAGTGGAATGACAAATTAAAAGTCCAAAATCCTCCACTGACCAGAATTCAAAATGTGAGGACGAAGAATGAATAGATGGATATGAATTTAAAACAATCAGTGCATCCGACCCGCACTGCCTCACATTCACAGAAACTGACGTGAAACATTAGTATTACTGTGTCTATAGCATAATACTGAATCGATGATGCTTAGTCTAAAGGAGTCAAAAATCCAAGTCATCGGCCCCTCATAATGGTACTTATTGCTAGGAAAGTAGAACCATGGTATTTGTCATGTTGCGGTACTAATCAAAAGTAGCGTAGACTCACGACATTCCACACAGTATGGTACTACACACAGGTAATGAAATTCGCACATGGAATACAGACCTATGGTGTTTCACACATTGCAGCACCATTTACAGGCAATGCAAACCTATGGTGTTCATCGCATACGTGCACTAACCACAGGGACCTGCACTGTCCCATAGTGATGGTGTCGCTCCCAAAAACGTACTAATCACAGATACTATAGAAGCTGGCAACGCACTCTGTTGCTACTAATCACAAACCTATTTGGTACCTAACACAGTGGTACTACATGCAAGTAAAAGCGACCCATGGTGTTCCCCGCGTGGTGGCACTAATCGCAAGTAGTTTCATGGTTCTAATACAATCATCCCTTGGTCACCCCCTTTAGTCACCTGTTACACCAGGCAGGGGATACCGTGGGTGTATTCTTCTTCTGCCCACAGGGGGTGTTGGACTGATGAGAGCAAAAACTACACTGGTTGTTAGTCAAGATACATCTCTCTTCCATGTTCCACACAAGTAGCTATTTCACAAAATATTGAGAAAAAGCATTCCCTGCTCCGACTTGGAAGAATCGGAGGGACATGAAGTTCTCAATAAACATTGGTAAATTACCCCAAAATCCCCACTGATTTAGTGTGGAGGTAATCTCATACAGCCAGATAGTGTCGTAAGCTTTTTCCAGGTCAAAAAACCCAGCAACTGGGTGTTCCTTCTGAAGAAAGACATTTTGAATGACACTCTCCAGTCTGACCTGATCGGTGGCAGACTCATGAGAACGAGAACTACACTGGTAGTTAGTCAAGAGACCTCTCTTCCATGGTATACACAAGTAGCTGTTTCACCATCCCTTAAAATAGCTGACAGAAGCCATTTGTAAGGCATATTGGCCTGTAATTATCCAGAAGCTTTGGATCTTTACCTGGCTTGGGAATTGGTATTAAATTCCCCCATGCCATTGAGATGAAAATGCTCTCTCACTTCAAATTCTGTTGAACATCGGTCACTCAAATGTTTAAGCACTTGATTGTGGATTTACCCAAGATTAAGTGAAAAACTCTACTCTATAACCCAAATTTTTCTTTTTACAATTGGTTTTATGGCGACAATGGGATAGGAAAGGACTAGGAGTGGGAAGGAAGCGTTTGTGGCCTTAATTAAGGTACAGCCCCAGCATTTGTCTGGTGTGAAAATGGGAAACCACGGATAACCATTTTCAGAGCTGCCGACGGTGCGGTTCGAACCCACTATCCCCGGAATGCAAGCTCATAGGTGCACACCCCTAACTGCACAGCCAATTTGTGTTGACCAAAACTTTGTGTTCAATGCACACTTAAAGTAACAAGTGTTATATAGGACCAATTTCTTTCAAAATGTCAATAATTCAATTCAATGTATTAAACAAGTTCTTCCTGCTACTAATTGAAGAGGAAAAGATATTTGGATGATATGTCCTACATGATAGTGCTATAGTGTATTCAGTATATGCAGTGCACACTGTTTTCAGGGGCAGAGTAATATAGGTTGGTGGCTACCTTATTTTTCCAATTTAACATCTACTCTTTTGTGGGATAGCTTAACCTTTTCACTCCTGAATTGTGTTCAGTCTTGTGCATGAAGATCTTTCTGGATGTTTTGGTAATATCTGAAATGGGCTAACAAATTGTTTACATTTACAAAAATACAGGACAGTCATGAAAAAGAAACATTAACGATACAACGAACACAAATTCTTTAGTGTGCGAGAACTGAACTTAATTACACTAATGTCCATAAAATCCAGGAACACATTGAAAGACTAGAGATAAGAAGTTCATATTCACAGGACATGTGCATTAGTATGTTCTGAAGAAATTATTAGCATCTGAACCATCTCAGCCCTCAGGTTCAAGGTCCACATCAATTACTACGCGCACTACCACCAACTGGTAAAGTGTGCCTGCGGTTCTCCTTGTCTCTATGAACTGAAGGTAATGAATCAATGTGACTTGAACAGATGTTGCAGGATGCCTTGCAGACGTATGCGAGAACCGTAACGTCAAATGAGTGAGTTTGAAAGTGGGTGCATTATTGGCATGAGAGTACGTAATGCATCCATCCGCGAAATTCCTGCGGCCGCACCACCCAGACCCCCCCCCGAGAAGATCGACACCTCATCCGAATGGCATTGCAGGACAGATCTGCATCCTCCTTGGATCTGGCGCAACAGTGTAACACATCGTACACTATCAGGACTGACAGTCCGTCGCCGTTTATTGCGGTCTGGGTTACTGGCGCGTCGTCCACTTCTCCGCCTACCTCTTTGACTAATGTGCATAAACATGCTAGACTGCAATGGTGTATGGAACGTCACTGGGGACAGGAATTGCAGCAGATAGTGTTTTTGGACGAATCCAGGTTCTGTTTGTTTGAAAATGATGGCCGCATTTTGGTTCGCCACAGACAGGGGGAGAGGCATCAGACTGACTGCATTCGCACAAGACATACAGGGCTATTTCAAGTTCTTATGATGTGGGATGCTGTTCGAAACAACCAACAAATCACAGTTGGTTCGTGTCCAGGCCACTGTGACTAGTTTGACCTAGGTGAATGACATCCTGCGACCCGCAGCCATACCCTTTCTGCACGACACCCCAGACGCCATATTTCAGCAGGACAATGCACAACTATATGTTACTGCATGAACATGTGCCTTCTTGTTGTCGCAGGATGTCAGACTGTTGCCCTGGCCCGCCCAATCACCGGACTTGTCGCCAATCGAAAATGTGTGGGATATGGTGAAACGACGGGTGCGACGTTGTGACCCAATGCCAACCACCATGTGGAACCAGGTGAAGTATGGATGGCTATACGCCAGGACGCCACTCGCGCCTTATACGCGTCAATGCCATCATGCATGGAACAAGTTATCAGTGCCCATGGAGGACCGAGCGCCTACTAGGCAACAGGACACATGCTGAACCTAGGTGACTAAAATGCTAAAATGAACTTCCTATCTCTAGTCTTTCCAGGTGTTCTATTTTTATGAACATGAGTGTATATACCAGTGGCGGCCGGTCAGTACGTGCTACCGGGCTCCAGCACGTAGCTTGGAACTGTAAGGAATATTATTTATGTACAGTACAATTATCCTGGTGCCTTTTCGTTGTTTTGAGTACGATATGAATTTGTGTTTTATGAAAATCAGGACGAGATCTGTCGAACACCTAGCGCCGTTCTCCCGGGGAACAAGGCTCGTGCTCATGTGAAGTGAGCCCTTGCCTGTAGCCTGAAGGAAGCAATACGCAGGCGCAGCCAAGCTTGCAACACTCCCCCTAGCCGGCGGAGTATACCGTAAACCGGGATCAACTTTCACTGATCCCGTTTATAGTTACTTCCTCTCCCGCAAGGGGGTAGAATTACTCGATATCTCCTGCTACCCGGAGCGCAGCGAGGGATCCAGTCGGCTGTGCTTATGTTGAACGTGGTAAGCGAATCTGCCACTAGAGAGTAGCATCGTCTGAGTTCGAAAGTAAAGCGTAAGTGGAGGCAATCTATCTCACACATGCTTATTAAAATATCTATCTTCCTTTTGTGTCAAAAATAAGGAATTCGTAGGTGAGTCAAAGAATCTTTGACTGACCCTAAATGTTATCCCGCATTACAATGTAATTTACTCTGGTGAAATGAAATAGCGTATGGCTTTTAGTGCCGGAAGTATCCGAGGACATGTTCGACTCGCCAGATGCAGATCTTTTGATTTGACGCACGTAGGCGACCTGCGAGTCGTGATGAGGATGAAATGATGATGACGACAACACGTACACCCAATGATGGTTAAAATTCCAGACCCTGCCGGGAATCGAACCCGGGATCCCTGTGACCAAAGGCCAGCGCGCTAACCATTTAGCCATGGAGCCGGAACATTTACTCTGGTAATAGGGGAGGTCTCAATGAATCAGTTGGCAGCTCTTTCAGTTGCTTTGTGCGGTTTTTAATCTCGCGGTTATATTACTGGTGCGTGTTTTTTCTGTCATTGTGTTAGTGCTAAAGTTTATCAAATTATTTATCCACTGCAGTGTATATAAAGTGAAATTAAATTAGTGTTCTTAGTGGGGATCTATATTCCCACGATTCTATTTGCACTGATGTAAGTTGCACCATTAGGTTAGTAAAAACAATATTTCTCCAATGAATTATTTGTCTCGTAGAAGACAGTTGTCGAAGAATTCATCTGCTTCCAAATTAATGTTGTTTTTGTTTGTTCTGAGTTATAAATTGTGAGAAAAGTTGTATTATTATTATCATTATTACTATTATTAGTAGTAGTAGTATTACGAAGTTTGAAGTATGCGTTGTTCATCATGGCAATATGCAGATTTAAAACAGCGTACTTAGCTTGTTTTTTGTAGCACGTAGGACGATTTTTTCACGAGCCGCCACTGGTATATACCAGATTTAATACAAGCTTCCTGCACCTATTTAGTTACTTTTAGTTCTCAAAATGGTTGCACTTAGCAGCCAGACACATATCACAACAGCAAATGGTTGTTTGAACAACATTTGATCAGTGTGTCTGCAGGGATTTGTGTGCATGCTGCTGTTATTTCTTAACGAAGGTCCTCCAGCTTAGTTGGTTTCCTACAATACACGGCATCTTCAAGGCCCCACAAAAGTAAAAATCCAGAGGCGTTAAATCTGGTAAACGTGCTGGGGATTCAAATGTGCTTCTTCATCCTATCCAGTATTCCAGCAGATACTGCAAATCTCCATTTCTACAATCAGGATCGTCCTTATTTAATGCATGGAATAATTTTGGTACAAACACTTTTCATTTAGAGGCTTTCAGAATACACTGGCACTTTTCTACGACTATAGTCAAAAAAGCAGGACTTGGAGATGTACGAGGTCTTCTGGGTCTTGCCGTGTGAATATCACAAATAGTATCATGCATCTCAAACTTATTGCAAAGCCGTGTCATTTTCAAGTACATTGGAGGTTGTGTTGCAAACTCACGCCTCCGTGCACGTTGAACTTCAGCAACATTTTCAAACTTGAACCACCACTTTAAAATGAGCTTCCATTTTTCAAGTGTGCCCTGGCCATTTTGATTCACTATCATATATCACATGTTAATCATAAGAGCCATGTGGGTACAGGCATCTGTTGAGAAAACACCATACGCCTACTACATATTCCACAGGTAATTCAATGCACCTCTGAAAACAATAAGCAGATACCATCTGTTAAAGGAGTGTAGACTTTTTTGATGGACCCTATATATGATTCATCACTGCAAATTCATCTTCACTATCTTCATAAAAGTCAGGCTTAGTGTTCTCCCTAGGACCTTCTTAATGGACGCACTGTCCTGCTGTTTTTTACAGGCCGCCCAGCTATTATAGGCCTAACCTAGATATGTGAAGATTACATAATATTAATACATTTGAGTCATTGGGTGCTCCAAATTAACATGTAAATACTGTAAAACTGTTAATTTAAATGATAAATTGCTGTTGTCAGCATAACTGCATCAATTATATAGAAGATCAAATGCTCAGCTTGTCCACCACGAAGTGTCGTGCACGACCAGGGTCTGGATTAACTTGGAATCGCATGCGAGCCCTCTATTTTGCACATCACAAACCCGTACGGCAGTCCACATGTCCTCAGCAACCGAGTGATAGGACTAAGTCCGCTGTTACATGATTTGAAAGGAGAAGTAGAACATTAGAAGTTCAAAATACTCTATTATGTCTTGTTCGTGATAACACTAAAATAGCTCAATTTTGCAGTTAATGTTTACCTGTCTGATATTGTTAATACCCTGAGGAGAAGGAATTGAAATTTTTTTCATATTGAAGTTTTACGTAGTATTCCCTGCCCGGCAACTCATTCCTGTCACCTGGCTGACGAAAATTTCTGGGGAGAACACTGAGACTTATCATTATTACCAAAAATATCTCCCTCTGTCGGGATTTCTTGACACCTGGATGCAGCCCTAGGTACTATCACATGGTACTTTCTCATGTTGAGCAACAGAACAGCAGCTTCGAAGTAAACTCAGACGGAAAAGGATAAAAGACAAAATTGGACAGCAGTAACCTTTGCACAGTAGACCTAAAAAATGCTGTTCAGAGTGAAAATACAGCAGAGGGTAAACTAGAATAATAATGAGTCGGCTACCATGTGCAGGCATTTCAATCCATTGCCATTTAGGTAATATTATTGGCTTTACAATTGTAACGGTTCAAATCCCGTTACAAGATGATATCTGTATTTTTATTATTGTATGATTTTATCTGTATTTTATTATTATTATTATTATTATTATGTCAGTATTATTATTATGTTATCTGTGATATTGTACTATTATTGTAATTATCCGTTTTATTCAATTTTGCAATTGCCTGTTGCTTGCAAGATTGCACTTAGATGTATGCATATATACGTATGTGTAGTATAACACTCAATACCTGTACAGTGAGAATTGTTGTATATATCAGAGATTGGGTATGACGTTGGTGCATTGTGCAATATTGTTGGCGATTCTGCCAAGTCATCGCCAAGTCTTGGCTACGTCATCGTATTTATTTAGCAATGCGCTCACGGAGTTAGCCGCCTCCGGGCTATTTCACCACTGTATGTAATATTTGTCGCGTAGGTGGGAGTATGTCATTGTTATTTCTGGAGATTACGTAGTTGTGTCAACCAACGTCTATATAAGGTAGCTTCATATTGTAGCGTCAGTCATTACTTATACGGATGCAGTACAGTGAAGTAGTCTACTAGATCAAGAGGCCTTAGGTGGTCAGCCAACGAGTGTGAACGAGAGATGGAGAAGACTCAGTGAGCCATTAATTATTGGTCATTGAGAGAGTGAGACCAAATGGTTGGTCCGTCACTTAGTGGAAGACGCGGACGCAAGGCTTACCAAGGAGTCAGGGCAACCCTGGACCTGCCGAGAGGTCATACCATATTGACTTACAAAGAAGTCAGATGATATGGAGAAGAAGCAGTCACAAGGATGTATCACCAAGTTAGGCGTGACACATCTACAGTAAACACCAGATCAAAGGAATACGTCGTAATTACACTAAAAGTGTTGAAGGTACAGTCAAGTGAATCAGTGAGGGAAATATTTCGTATAAATTGTTAAATGTCCGGTCAAGAAGAATTCAAATTCATGCCTAGTTTCTTTCAGTTGCAATGTCATAATTTCATATTCTTATCTGTTTTATCGCAACAAGACTCACTATTTTTTGATATATTATTTAAAGAATATATATTGTTCTATCAAACGAATTCATAGTTTCATTTCATTGAAAGTAAAATATCTTAACCTCAAAATTAATGGGGAAACCGAACGCCAATCTCCTTTTCCCAGAACTTATATGGTATGTTGTCAAAAGTAAGCTTATTACCCCACACCCTAGAGATAGTCAAGAGTCTCGTTCTATTATTGCTGTACTGAGTGACAGCTGGCGCCCTTCAAATAACGTATGTGTAAGTAAGCAGGTAACAAGTAAGTGTGAGTACAAGGTTCGACGAGTGTGTAATTTATTTAATGAATGTTAATTTTCATAATTTCCATTTTAAATGCAGATATTCAGATTTTTCAAGTTAAATGCAGATTTATATGTTTGTAAATTAGTCAGGCATTATAACAAAACCTCTCAAAGTGGCGCCCAACGTGGGGCTCGAATAAATTCAGAATTTGTTCTGAATGACAGCATATCATAGGTTCATTTTGGGAGGAGTGTGCGCATTTAAGCCAACGGAAATTATTACCGGTAAATGTCAAGAGTGTAATTTTGTGATATATATTTGTATTTTGGGGATATGTCAAGGGATTTGAAGAGGGAAATTAATTTGAGATCGCGTACTATCACTAGTGAACCAAAGATGGACAAGGAAGACAATAACAAGTCATGTGAGGACGAGGTCATTGCTTCTGCGGACATCCAAGGTGAAATTCAGAGTAGGGAACAGGTGAATACGATGGAAGCTTCTGGGATAATTCAGGAAAGTGCAGAAATTGAGAAGCACACTGAAACTCAAAAGGAAATCGCGGGGGGAATGAACCAAAATTTTTTAAATTTGTTCATGGCCGAAATGACCGGGCTCAAGAAACAAATGGAAGAAATGATTTTTAGTAGTATTGAAAATAGTCATAAACGAATGGAGGATACGATTGATATTTATTGTGAAGATAGGAGTAAACAGATGAAAGAATTAATTAGTAGTTATAACGAAAATTGTAATAAACATATTAACTCTGTGAGTAGTAAGATGGAAGAATTAATTGGCAGTAATAAAGAAAATTGTAATACGATCATTAGTAATAGAGATACTAAGATATTGGAGATAAATAATCAAACATCTAAATTAGAATCTAAGTTAGAAAATAAGCTAAATGAAGAGTGTGTTGAAATTGAAGGTGAAATGGAGTCGAGTCGGAGCGATGTTCATTCTCAAATTGAGCATGTCAAAGAAATATGTACAGAGAATGTCGTAGAATTAAGTGACAAAAGTTCTAGTAATCGGGAAGAAATTCATGACGTAGTCGAGAAAAGATTGGACAAGAGTTACAATGCAGTTGGGGAAGATACGAGGGAACAGATTAGTAGAAATGAGCAAATTGAAAGCAAACTTGTGGAGGTCACTGAACTACGGAACGAACAGGAAATGCTATCACAGCAGGTGAGAGAGAGAGAGGAAGAATTGCAGGAAGACGTGAGAATAGTGGAAGAGAATTCTGAGAGAGCAGCGGAAGCAGAAGAAGAAGAAGAAATTTTGAGTTGCCAGGAAGTGATACGGCATGAAGTTACAGGTAAAACGGCGGTAGAGGTGCTAGTAGTGAGTGGTTTGTTCAGTAGGGATCGTGATTTAACCAAGTTTTCTGGAGAACAGTTCAGTTCTGTAGAATTTGTAAAAGTAGTTGAGAAAAGATTTGCAAGTAAGTTGAGGGATAATATTATTGAATGGGAATATGTGTTGGAGATTTTGTCTAATGTTTTTGTCGGTGAAAGTAGAATATGGTTTCTAGTATACTGGAATAATATGTCTAATTTAGGAGAATTTAATGTGTTCATTGATAGGCTTTGGAAAGAATGTGTGCAAGGGCGCGCGCGAGAGAGAGAGCGTATGATGTCTAGGGAAAGTAATTTTGTAGAGAGAAGGGGGAAAATGTTAGCAGTGTATCAGAGGAGAGGGATTGATTATGATCCGCAGAGGATTAATAGTTGTGTTGAAGGTGATAGTGGTCGGAAGAGTAATCAGAGAGAATCGGAAGATGGGAGGCGTATGTATTTGAGTTATGAGAGAGAAGGTCAGAGGAGTAATCAGAGAGAATCGGGAGATGGGAGGCGTACGGATTTGAGTTATCAGAGAGACTATGATAGTCTTAATATGAATGTTATCCAGGTGTCTTTATCGAGCCAGAGTATTTCAGATTCACAGGGAATCGGGTAAGTTAAGTGGACAGGCTGAAGGTAGAAGTTGAACAGGTATGTAGTATAAGTAGTTGTCTAGTGAAAGTAGATTTAAGTATAGTGTGAGTGTGACCTAAGCAATGTTAAGTGAGATATTTAAGTAGCGACGTAGTCTTAGATAATGCAGTAATTAATGGTAGCAGTAAGTTAGACGTAAGAAGTGTTCTGTTAAGTGATGTAAGTACTTGTAATGCCGAGAATATGACGTAAGTAGTGAGATAGTAACTCCAATGATGGAAATTGTGATATGAAGAAGGTAAGTGAAGGTACTATTAGATATCATAACAGCCGTTGGGTAAGTCAAAGTGAGTAAATAAGATGATAGCGGTACCAATCATAATTGAAGATAATTTTAAGTTTCAGCCATGCCTTGTTGTACCAAAACTTGTGTATTCAGTTATTATAGGAGCTGACTTGGTTGCAAATCATGGAAGTAGAGTAGACTTTAATTTAGGTAGTGTGTGTTTGTTCTGGGAGTAATCTAGCAAAGAAGTACGTGTTAATTATGATGGTCTGAGGTAAGTGTGTTGGTGACGTGTGTTCTTTGAAATATGAGAGGTAAGTGAAGTTGTTTCTAGTGAGAGGAAATGTTTTGTTGGGTGTGTTACGTGCCTGTACAACCTGTATCCGAGGGATAGTCGGTATGAGGCAGTGACGTGAGGTAATTTGAGTGAATTCCAGGAGGAGTAATTGTGTTCGATGTTAGGTAAGCATCGAGATGTATTTAGTGGTAAGTAAGGAAGAACACGTATATGAACATAAATTTGTAGTAAATAACCATTGATCATTTGTGGGAGGTATGTACCCCATTCAACTTAAAAATGCTAGTGAAGTCTAAGAACAAATAAACATTATGCTGGATTACGGAATAATTGAACCATCTTGTAGCCATAGTATTGATTCTTTAATTATTGTTGCCAAGAAGGATGTGATTTATTGAGATATGTAAATTTATACAGGGCAAAATTGATTCAGTTTGAGTGACAGAGTGCTACTCAGAGTTCCATTTCATCATCTGCAGAGGCGGGAAATATGTTGAAGTTAGTTTTTGTATCAGGGGTATTTCACTATTGTGAGCCGTATCGGGAAGTGTGCATATTCCTTAAAAGATCAGGAAGGGGATATTGTCGCTATTTATAATATTATATATGTAAGGAAGTATTTCACGTGAGATTTGTTCAGATAAGATTAAGATGATTAATTTTTGTAAGAAACTGGCAAAATAAAACCAACATCTGCGATATGCGTGTGAACCAAGTGTCGTATTGGTGTATTGGAAGAATAAGTGCTACATTGTCATGTACTGTGTGACAAAAAAAAAAAAAAAACGGAGAACAGGACATTGGACAGTTATCTGCGATAACAATATGCGAGAACAGTTCTCATATAAGTGAATTTTCACAAAATATTTTGATATGTTAAAAAAAAAAAAAAGGAGAAGAATGTTGTATATTGATTGAAAATTATTTGTGTGTGTTAAATTAAGGGCTATGCTCTTGTGAATTGTATGAGAATGGGACACTGAACAGTTATCTACGATGGCAATGTGCGAGAAAAATTCTCATATGTGATGTATTATAAAATGTATGGATGCTGAAAAAGAAAATTATTGTTGTATACTCATTTAAAGTGTTTATATGTGTCAGTGTTATATTTGTATTATGTTGTTCATAAATCAATCAATTCTTTGTTCTTCGATTTATTTATGAGGGAGGCGAATTGTAACGGTTCAAATCCCGTTACAAGATGATATCTGTATTTTTATTATTGTATGATTTTATCTGTATTTTATTTTTATTATTATTATTATTATTATTATTATTATTATTATGTCAGTATTATTATTATGTTATCTGTGATATTGTACTATTATTGTAATTATCCGTTTTATTCAATTTTGCAATTGCCTGTTGCTTGCAAGATTGCACTTAGATGTATGCATATATACGTATGTGTAGTATAACACTCAATACCTGTACAGTGAGAATTGTTGTATATATCAGAGATTGGGTATGACGTTGGTGCATTGTGCAATATTGTTGGCGATTCTGCCAAGTCATCGCCAAGTCTTGGCTACGTCATCGTATTTATTTAGCAATGCGCTCACGGAGTTAGCCGCCTCCGGGCTATTTCACCACTGTATGTAATATTTGTCGCGTAGGTGGGAGTATGTCATTGTTATTTCTGGAGATTACGTAGTTGTGTCAACCAACGTCTATATAAGGTAGCTTCATATTGTAGCGTCAGTCATTACTTATACGGATGCAGTACAGTGAAGTAGTCTACTAGATCAAGAGGCCTTAGGTGGTCAGCCAACGAGTGTGAACGAGAGATGGAGAAGACTCAGTGAGCCATTAATTATTGGTCATTGAGAGAGTGAGACCAAATGGTTGGTCCGTCACTTAGTGGAAGACGCGGACGCAAGGCTTACCAAGGAGTCAGGGCAACCCTGGACCTGCCGAGAGGTCATACCATATTGACTTACAAAGAAGTCAGATGATATGGAGAAGAAGCAGTCACAAGGATGTATCACCAAGTTAGGCGTGACACATCTACAGTAAACACCAGATCAAAGGAATACGTCGTAATTACACTAAAAGTGTTGAAGGTACAGTCAAGTGAATCAGTGAGGGAAATATTTCGTATAAATTGTTAAATGTCCGGTCAAGAAGAATTCAAATTCATGCCTAGTTTCTTTCAGTTGCAATGTCATAATTTCATATTCTTATCTGTTTTATCGCAACAAGACTCACTATTTTTTGATATATTATTTAAAGAATATATATTGTTCTATCAAACGAATTCATAGTTTCATTTCATTGAAAGTAAAATATCTTAACCTCAAAATTAATGGGGAAACCGAACGCCAATCTCCTTTTCCCAGAACTTATATGGTATGTTGTCAAAAGTAAGCTTATTACCCCACACCCTAGAGATAGTCAAGAGTCTCGTTCTATTATTGCTGTACTGAGTGACAGCTGGCGCCCTTCAAATAACGTATGTGTAAGTAAGCAGGTAACAAGTAAGTGTGAGTACAAGGTTCGACGAGTGTGTAATTTATTTAATGAATGTTAATTTTCATAATTTCCATTTTAAATGCAGATATTCAGATTTTTCAAGTTAAATGCAGATTTATATGTTTGTAAATTAGTCAGGCATTATAACAAAACCTCTCAAAGTGGCGCCCAACGTGGGGCTCGAATAAATTCAGAATTTGTTCTGAATGACAGCATATCATAGGTTCATTTTGGGAGGAGTGTGCGCATTTAAGCCAACGGAAATTATTACCGGTAAATGTCAAGAGTGTAATTTTGTGATATATATTTGTATTTTGGGGATATGTCAAGGGATTTGAAGAGGGAAATTAATTTGAGATCGCGTACTATCACTAGTGAACCAAAGATGGACAAGGAAGACAATAACAAGTCATGTGAGGACGAGGTCATTGCTTCTGCGGACATCCAAGGTGAAATTCAGAGTAGGGAACAGGTGAATACGATGGAAGCTTCTGGGATAATTCAGGAAAGTGCAGAAATTGAGAAGCACACTGAAACTCAAAAGGAAATCGCGGGGGGAATGAACCAAAATTTTTTAAATTTGTTCATGGCCGAAATGACCGGGCTCAAGAAACAAATGGAAGAAATGATTTTTAGTAGTATTGAAAATAGTCATAAACGAATGGAGGATACGATTGATATTTATTGTGAAGATAGGAGTAAACAGATGAAAGAATTAATTAGTAGTTATAACGAAAATTGTAATAAACATATTAACTCTGTGAGTAGTAAGATGGAAGAATTAATTGGCAGTAATAAAGAAAATTGTAATACGATCATTAGTAATAGAGATACTAAGATATTGGAGATAAATAATCAAACATCTAAATTAGAATCTAAGTTAGAAAATAAGCTAAATGAAGAGTGTGTTGAAATTGAAGGTGAAATGGAGTCGAGTCGGAGCGATGTTCATTCTCAAATTGAGCATGTCAAAGAAATATGTACAGAGAATGTCGTAGAATTAAGTGACAAAAGTTCTAGTAATCGGGAAGAAATTCATGACGTAGTCGAGAAAAGATTGGACAAGAGTTACAATGCAGTTGGGGAAGATACGAGGGAACAGATTAGTAGAAATGAGCAAATTGAAAGCAAACTTGTGGAGGTCACTGAACTACGGAACGAACAGGAAATGCTATCACAGCAGGTGAGAGAGAGAGAGGAAGAATTGCAGGAAGACGTGAGAATAGTGGAAGAGAATTCTGAGAGAGCAGCGGAAGCAGAAGAAGAAGAAGAAATTTTGAGTTGCCAGGAAGTGATACGGCATGAAGTTACAGGTAAAACGGCGGTAGAGGTGCTAGTAGTGAGTGGTTTGTTCAGTAGGGATCGTGATTTAACCAAGTTTTCTGGAGAACAGTTCAGTTCTGTAGAATTTGTAAAAGTAGTTGAGAAAAGATTTGCAAGTAAGTTGAGGGATAATATTATTGAATGGGAATATGTGTTGGAGATTTTGTCTAATGTTTTTGTCGGTGAAAGTAGAATATGGTTTCTAGTATACTGGAATAATATGTCTAATTTAGGAGAATTTAATGTGTTCATTGATAGGCTTTGGAAAGAATGTGTGCAAGGGCGCGCGCGAGAGAGAGAGCGTATGATGTCTAGGGAAAGTAATTTTGTAGAGAGAAGGGGGAAAATGTTAGCAGTGTATCAGAGGAGAGGGATTGATTATGATCCGCAGAGGATTAATAGTTGTGTTGAAGGTGATAGTGGTCGGAAGAGTAATCAGAGAGAATCGGAAGATGGGAGGCGTATGTATTTGAGTTATGAGAGAGAAGGTCAGAGGAGTAATCAGAGAGAATCGGGAGATGGGAGGCGTACGGATTTGAGTTATCAGAGAGACTATGATAGTCTTAATATGAATGTTATCCAGGTGTCTTTATCGAGCCAGAGTATTTCAGATTCACAGGGAATCGGGTAAGTTAAGTGGACAGGCTGAAGGTAGAAGTTGAACAGGTATGTAGTATAAGTAGTTGTCTAGTGAAAGTAGATTTAAGTATAGTGTGAGTGTGACCTAAGCAATGTTAAGTGAGATATTTAAGTAGCGACGTAGTCTTAGATAATGCAGTAATTAATGGTAGCAGTAAGTTAGACGTAAGAAGTGTTCTGTTAAGTGATGTAAGTACTTGTAATGCCGAGAATATGACGTAAGTAGTGAGATAGTAACTCCAATGATGGAAATTGTGATATGAAGAAGGTAAGTGAAGGTACTATTAGATATCATAACAGCCGTTGGGTAAGTCAAAGTGAGTAAATAAGATGATAGCGGTACCAATCATAATTGAAGATAATTTTAAGTTTCAGCCATGCCTTGTTGTACCAAAACTTGTGTATTCAGTTATTATAGGAGCTGACTTGGTTGCAAATCATGGAAGTAGAGTAGACTTTAATTTAGGTAGTGTGTGTTTGTTCTGGGAGTAATCTAGCAAAGAAGTACGTGTTAATTATGATGGTCTGAGGTAAGTGTGTTGGTGACGTGTGTTCTTTGAAATATGAGAGGTAAGTGAAGTTGTTTCTAGTGAGAGGAAATGTTTTGTTGGGTGTGTTACGTGCCTGTACAACCTGTATCCGAGGGATAGTCGGTATGAGGCAGTGACGTGAGGTAATTTGAGTGAATTCCAGGAGGAGTAATTGTGTTCGATGTTAGGTAAGCATCGAGATGTATTTAGTGGTAAGTAAGGAAGAACACGTATATGAACATAAATTTGTAGTAAATAACCATTGATCATTTGTGGGAGGTATGTACCCCATTCAACTTAAAAATGCTAGTGAAGTCTAAGAACAAATAAACATTATGCTGGATTACGGAATAATTGAACCATCTTGTAGCCATAGTATTGATTCTTTAATTATTGTTGCCAAGAAGGATGTGATTTATTGAGATATGTAAATTTATACAGGGCAAAATTGATTCAGTTTGAGTGACAGAGTGCTACTCAGAGTTCCATTTCATCATCTGCAGAGGCGGGAAATATGTTGAAGTTAGTTTTTGTATCAGGGGTATTTCACTATTGTGAGCCGTATCGGGAAGTGTGCATATTCCTTAAAAGATCAGGAAGGGGATATTGTCGCTATTTATAATATTATATATGTAAGGAAGTATTTCACGTGAGATTTGTTCAGATAAGATTAAGATGATTAATTTTTGTAAGAAACTGGCAAAATAAAACCAACATCTGCGATATGCGTGTGAACCAAGTGTCGTATTGGTGTATTGGAAGAATAAGTGCTACATTGTCATGTACTGTGTGACAAAAAAAAAAAAAAAACGGAGAACAGGACATTGGACAGTTATCTGCGATAACAATATGCGAGAACAGTTCTCATATAAGTGAATTTTCACAAAATATTTTGATATGTTAAAAAAAAAAAAAAGGAGAAGAATGTTGTATATTGATTGAAAATTATTTGTGTGTGTTAAATTAAGGGCTATGCTCTTGTGAATTGTATGAGAATGGGACACTGAACAGTTATCTACGATGGCAATGTGCGAGAAAAATTCTCATATGTGATGTATTATAAAATGTATGGATGCTGAAAAAGAAAATTATTGTTGTATACTCATTTAAAGTGTTTATATGTGTCAGTGTTATATTTGTATTATGTTGTTCATAAATCAATCAATTCTTTGTTCTTCGATTTATTTATGAGGGAGGCGAATTGTAACGGTTCAAATCCCGTTACAAGATGATATCTGTATTTTTATTATTGTATGATTTTATCTGTATTTTATTTTTATTATTATTATTATTATTATTATTATTATTATTATGTCAGTATTATTATTATGTTATCTGTGATATTGTACTATTATTGTAATTATCCGTTTTATTCAATTTTGCAATTGCCTGTTGCTTGCAAGATTGCACTTAGATGTATGCATATATACGTATGTGTAGTATAACACTCAATACCTGTACAGTGAGAATTGTTGTATATATCAGAGATTGGGTATGACGTTGGTGCATTGTGCAATATTGTTGGCGATTCTGCCAAGTCATCGCCAAGTCTTGGCTACGTCATCGTATTTATTTAGCAATGCGCTCACGGAGTTAGCCGCCTCCGGGCTATTTCACCACTGTATGTAATATTTGTCGCGTAGGTGGGAGTATGTCATTGTTATTTCTGGAGATTACGTAGTTGTGTCAACCAACGTCTATATAAGGTAGCTTCATATTGTAGCGTCAGTCATTACTTATACGGATGCAGTACAGTGAAGTAGTCTACTAGATCAAGAGGCCTTAGGTGGTCAGCCAACGAGTGTGAACGAGAGATGGAGAAGACTCAGTGAGCCATTAATTATTGGTCATTGAGAGAGTGAGACCAAATGGTTGGTCCGTCACTTAGTGGAAGACGCGGACGCAAGGCTTACCAAGGAGTCAGGGCAACCCTGGACCTGCCGAGAGGTCATACCATATTGACTTACAAAGAAGTCAGATGATATGGAGAAGAAGCAGTCACAAGGATGTATCACCAAGTTAGGCGTGACACATCTACAGTAAACACCAGATCAAAGGAATACGTCGTAATTACACTAAAAGTGTTGAAGGTACAGTCAAGTGAATCAGTGAGGGAAATATTTCGTATAAATTGTTAAATGTCCGGTCAAGAAGAATTCAAATTCATGCCTAGTTTCTTTCAGTTGCAATGTCATAATTTCATATTCTTATCTGTTTTATCGCAACAAGACTCACTATTTTTTGATATATTATTTAAAGAATATATATTGTTCTATCAAACGAATTCATAGTTTCATTTCATTGAAAGTAAAATATCTTAACCTCAAAATTAATGGGGAAACCGAATGCCAATCTCCTTTTCCCAGAACTTATATGGTATGTTGTCAAAAGTAAGCTTATTACCCCACACCCTAGAGATAGTCAAGAGTCTCGTTCTATTATTGCTGTACTGAGTGACAGCTGGCGCCCTTCAAATAACTTATGTGTAAGTAAGCAGGTAACAAGTAAGTGTGAGTACAAGGTTCGACGAGTGTGTAATTTATTTAATGAATGTTAATTTTCATAATTTCCATTTTAAATGCAGATATTCAGATTTTTCAAGTTAAATGCAGATTTATATGTTTGTAAATTAGTCAGGCATTATAACAAAACCTCTCACATCCCACTAACTACATTTAAGGTTTTCGGAGACGCCAAGGTGCCAGAATTCAGTCCTGCAGTTCTTTTACGGGCCAGTAAATCTACCAACATGAGGCTGACGTATTTGAGTACCTTCAAATACCATTGGACCGAGCTAGGATTGAACCTGCCAAGTTGGGGTCAGAAGGCCAGTGCCTCAACCGTGTGAGCCACTCAGCCTGGTGCACCATTTGGGCTGAATGTGCATCAATTTTGATATTTGTTTTACTTTACCAGATAACAGAGTAATCTGGATTTATCTTGGATAATCTTTGATGTTTTTAATTCATTTTGTTGGTGAAACACCAAATGTGTCACCAGAGACTTTTTACTAGTGATGGGCAACATTCTCGCTCGAGACTGACGTCACAGATTTCGAGACCGATTCTCCTGTGCTGCGAAGTTCTAGTAACTACGAGTGTAAGCTTGATAGTATATTGACAGTTATTGCATTAAATGTTCTCACATGGAAACGTGTGTGCCGATAAATTTTGTACAAAGCCTGGAAAAGTACTGCATGTTCAACTATGAACTCCTTAATACCATTAACGAAAGTGAAAACAAAATGTCAGAATCTTAAACTGTTCACTACTTATTTCAGGTGGACATCTTAGCTGAATAACCCTGTATAATTTTTGAATAACTCTGGATAGGATGTACACCTATCTGGATACTAGAGGCGTGCATTATTCATACATGAGATGGGGCAAGATGCGCCTTGCTGTATATGCAACCACCATTATGAATGAGTGGAACGTGTAATCTAAAATGCCTAAGTTTGCTCTAGTTCTTGTGACAGGGTAGTGACGGAAAATGCTCTCGAGACCGATTCTCGAGTGTTGCGATCTGTGCAACTTCCCAGAAACTACGAGCATAAGCTCCATAGTATACCATCAGCATTCTCATATAGAAACGTGTGTGCTGATAAATTTTGTCAAGAGCCTAGAAAAGTACTGTATAGTGAACCATGAGCCCATTAATAACATTAACAAAAATAAAAGTACCTTAAACAGTTTGAGTTATTTGAGATGGACATTTTAGCTGGATAACCCTGCACAATTTGTGAATAACTGTAGGTAGGATGTTCGCCTACTTGGATACCTAGCAATTGTTGTCGACAGGATAGGTTCTTGTGATGCAGGCCGGACCGTAGGTGTTCTCAGTGATGATTCCCCTTCAACGAGAGTGTTTTTTCCCAGATCATCCCAGAAGTATTTCTGCTGACGTATTTTACTTCATTTGAATAAACAACACAGCAGGCTGTGCTATGTGGCATCTCTTCAAAATAACCTACATCCACAACTTACGGTGCGTTTCGGACATCTTAAAGTTGTCGTGTACAATTAGACATTGCACTGTCGTATACCGAAGTACCTAATTATGACGCAAATACTCTATAACATTGTAAGGAATTATTTTCTTTGTAACCAAAATATTGGTAAACACACGCAGTGGTCATATGATATTGAATGTGGGATTAGATAACAATGTACACCTACCTGTCGAAAGAATTGGAGCAAACTCAGGCATTTTAGATTACTCGTTCCACCCATGCGTAATGGTGGTTGCATATGCGACAAGGCACACCTTGCCCCGTCTCGAGTTCAAATAATGCACGCCTGTAGTATCTAGGTATGCGGCCCTAATGTATTCGTCAGTTTCTCTACTTAGCCTACTCATTCGTGTACTTACCGCTGCATACAATGCCAGTATCCTTTATAATTGAAGACTTGACATGGAAAAGGATGTAAGTGCCAAATTTGTCAAAAATCAGATTTTGCATGGTCAACAATCTATGTATCATCCCCAATGGCCTGGGAAGAGATGGAAGTGCCGTGTACCTGCTTTGTAGTTCGTAGATGGAACTCCATGGTTATTGGCATGGAGAAGGATGCAAATATCATGTCATGTTAGTTGAAGCAACACTGTGTGTTACATTCTTTGTTTATCTTACTCACTGTTACATTTTCTGTGGTCTTGTGAAAAGTGTCAAATAACCTGTGTCTGGTGGTTAGAGGATATTATTCCACTGAACTGAAGTTTCTACCAGGCGAGTTGGCCGTGCAGTCAGGGGCACGCGGCTGTGAGTTTGCATCCGGGAGATAGTGGGTTCGAATCCCACTGTCGGCAGCCCTGAAGATGGTTTTCCGTGGTTTCCTATTTTCACACCAGGCAAATGCTGGGGCTGTACCTTAATTAAGGCCACGGCAGCTTCCTTCCTAGTCCTAGGCCTTTCCTATCCCATCGTCACCATAAGACCTATCTGTGTCAGTGTGACGTAAAGCAATTAGCAGGGGAAAAAAAAAAAACTGAAATTTCTGGTCTCCGGACATTCTTATACACCTTGTGATTGCGACTTTGGCTTTATGGAGAAACGAAAACAGGTTTGCAAGGTCATGCTGGCTGAAGAAATTCAGAATGTAGTGAGAACAGCATGACTTCCAGCATTCCATTTCGGGTGGTGACAATGGGAAAATAAGATTTCTTCGATGCAGCTGATGTATTTATAAACACATCATTGCAGATCACTAACAAATTGTGGATCAAAATAACAGTGACAGATTAACCAAAAATTAAAACAAAGAAATCTTTCAGTAAAATGGAAGAGTGGGAAGACCATGCTGTCTTCAAGAAGGAAAGATATGCAGAGTTCAGGAACATAGAGGCCTTCAGAAATAATACATAGGTAATATCTGTGATGGCAAGAAAAAGACTTGCTGGCGATGCTGGATAACATGAATGCCCAATATCATGACTTCTCCAAGGAAATCTGTTCTTCCTAATTTTGTATGTTCAGGATAATAATTATCCTTTTTTATGTTCAATACAAATTATTGATAATATTATTAGTGATACTAGTTCTAAACACAAAACAAGACTGATTATGCATGAAAAATACACAAATAAAGCATTGTTGAGATCCGAACTACATTTTTCCTTTCTCCTGAAAAATTTACTCAAGTCTTCAATTATGTTATACTGCATCAAAGTAGATCTCTGTAGAAATGAAAGAAATGAACACCTTAGTAGCTTGTTGACACGTATTCACAGAATGGATAAGGCCCATAGTTGGCTATTCGCATACTTGGCGCAAACAACGTTCAGCTCCGTGTCTACCTGTAGGCTTACGACACACTGCTCACCAAACAATGCGGGAACAATGCTCTCAAGATCTCTCGTGAGAAACAGTGCCTGCGCTAGTCTTGAGAAATCTTGAGATCCCGTCTCGGACTGCCCATCACTCCTTTTTTACATGCCGACATATGATGTGGAGTGTCAAATGGACCTTTTCTCACTCTTCAAAAACACAAGATCTGGAGGCTGACACCATACTACCAGTCCGCAGAGGGAGCTAACTTGCGTTACATCATTTGCCTGCAAGCTAAGGTGAGCATTCCGAGTACCTGCTGTAATACGGTAACATCCTCCTCCACCTGATAAAATCATTCATAACAGGTGATATTTTTTCCTATTCTACATTCAGTTTATGCAAACAGGAAAGACAAGTTGATTTAACGATTCACCCTGTGGATGCTATGGTATGGAAACAGTCACAAATCCTTGTTAACGGCTGAAGAGTGTAGGTTTTCATATTCCTTTTATCAGTTTAAAACATCTAATATGAAAAATGTTGTTTTTTATGTCCCACTAACTACTTTTTCAGTTTTTGGAGGTATCAGAATTTTGTCCTGCAGGAGTTTTTATGTGCCAGTAAATCTACCAACACAAGGCTCACGTATCTGAGCACCTTGAAATACCACCGGACTGAGCCAGGATCGAACCAGCCAAGTTGGGCTCAGAAGGCAAGCGCTCTACCACCTGGATTACTCAGCCCAGCAAACATTTTTAATGGTTTTTAAACTATATATATGGTAAATTTCTCTCTAAAACACTGAATTTGTGCAGCTATATTCGATACGTAAAAACTCCCCACCTTCATAAGTTAAAATTTTTCTTATCTTCCAATATCTTAATATGGAAAGTACGGATGGAATTCTTTGAAGTAGTTTTATGCTGAATTTGTTGCAAATACTATACTCATTTAAAAAATATAATTGATTTCCTATGGAGCTGTATGATTAAAGCAATTTCTTTTCCTGGCATAGGAAAGGGCTAGCAGTGCAAAGGAAGTGTCCATGGCATTAATTTGGGTGAAAATGGGAAACCATAGAAAACCATCTTCAGGGCTGCTGACAGTGGGGTTCGAACCCACTATTTCTCTAATACAAGCTGACAGCCTGTTCCATTGACACGGATAGTTTTTCGGTGACAATAGTGCAAGAAAGAAGTAGAAGCAGGAAGATAGCAGTCATGACCTTAACACAATCAGTGCAGTTTATAAGCAGCTGCAGAGAAAGTGCTTGACACATCACGGGACGAGTGCTGGGAAGTGTGAATCACAAGATTCCCCGCATGATAAGAAAGGCTTTCCTCATCAACACGCACATTGTGGAAGTCCGATCTACCAGCAGGTTCATCCATAGTCAGACTTGTGAATGCGTATTCTGTTTCCTGTGTATTTCTTCTCAGTTTTCACCATACTTCATTATTCTTTTGAGGATCTTTGAGCAAAACACTTCAATGTGAGATAAGATCTAGAATTTTCTGTTGATTGTGATTTCAAGAAAATTCAGAGTGATTCAACTTTTGTAATGACTAACTTCCCGTACTGGCAATAAGTTCAGTAAAAGGACTGAACTTGTAACTTATTCCTGCATCGCATTTATGAGTAACATGAAGGAACAACAAGCAAAGTAAAATGCTGCAAACTTTAGGGAGTATTATGAGTATAAGTAATGATTTTAGAACAAGTTTGACTTCTAGATGGTCGTTCTCTTCGCTCATTGTTTAACATTACTATAGTTCCCTCTGTTCACTAAAGGACGACTGGATTGTCGTTACATTGATTAATCATTTGTGCTAGCTATAGGGTTTCACTTTTGTTATAGTGATCACATGCATTAGCTGAAGGGTTTCATTTTTGTTTGTCCAATGCTATAATGGAGAAGTATAAATATGAATACAGTTATCTTTGCAATCATACTTTGTCCATTTGTTTGTTATTCACGATAAATAGTGCACAGCAATCTACCCAGGCTCCTGATGAACAGTACTACCTCTTGATTTCAACCACTGTGTGGGTCACACACCAGGTGTGGGAGTAGGATAAGTCCACCAGCTTGGTACAACTTGTTTCACTTACGTTCAAATTTCCAATTATTACAACTTTTAAAGAGTTCCACACAAATATGTTGCTCACGTTGTTGGGTATGCAATGCTCTATTAATACACAGTGAATGTACTGAAGTACAGCTCTGGCACTTGCCTAATATCAAAATGGGAACTCGTAGAAAACTATCTCCATAGCTCCTGACATGGGAGGTTAAATACATCATATTATGAATGCAAGCTTACAGATTCACAATATATACAGCATAGCAAACTTGCTTGGTAATCTAGCAGTGTAACTGTACAAATCAACCTGAACTCAAGTATTCAGGAAGCTCTAAAATTATTACACACCCCCAGAATTGATTTTCTGTTGGTTAGTCAGAAGAATAAGAAATATGTACATGAAACAAACATTTTAATTTTCAGAACTTAAAGCGCTCTTATCAACATATGACAAATATCTTTTTACATGAATTCTACAAAGTTAAATCACATGATAATCTGGATATATATTTATAGCTATTAACTACATAACAGGTATAAGAAAAGTTAAATAAACTTGAATCTCCTGTCACGATATGAAACTTGTCCTGTACGGTACAGTTTTTCTTGAGCATCCTGAAACAAAAACATTAAGTCAGTTTCAATATGTTAAAAAAAACCATTACATGCATCCAAGTAAAATTTTATTAAACCCAAATATAATAGTAGTTCAGTCTACAAATTTCTTTCAAGTTAAGGAACCGAAATTTTAAAGATCCTATGTTCATTCAAGGTAGAATTTGACTGATGACATAAACAAAACCTTGTAAGCACATCAACATTAACAAAATAAAAAGGAAATTGGCTAATAAGAGCATAAACCTGTATGTTGTTCATTCATGGGATAGTTGACAATCACCGCTAAGGATTTAATGTGGCTTCCATAGCTGGCATCACAATAATAGAAATGGTCTGACCTTATAGGCTGTGCTCTAATTAATATTTCAAGGGTCTACTCTCTCTGCAGGTCACTAACTGTTGCAGTGACAACACTGTTCCAAGAGTTCCATGAAATCTTTTTCCTAATGGTAAACAACCTGATATTCATAGATATAGTGCACAAAGTTCTCCTTGGAAACTGTAACAACAAATGTATTACAACTCCTTAAATATTTATCCTGTCCAAATTGCACCATACCAGTAATTGCTGGCTTATTTCTGCATTCTTCCATCATCTTCTGTGAGCTCTAGGTTAAGATGCAGCATTAGCTAGCGATTCTGGCATTACTGTCAAAACACGTCTGCCATGCAACAGTGCGCAACTGATTTTAAGTTTTGTGAGGCATAGAAAAACTACCTGTTGTGTACGAAAACCTGTCACTGACGAGTCAAAATAATGTCATCTAGTGGAGTTGAGTAGCAGCAGAAGAGACCAAGCACACCAATTAACAATAATATTCAGTCAGTGTAATGTTAAGTTTTTTAAGGGCTTAAAGGACATTGTAGGCCATCATTTTCAGTTTTCTTCTAGCACAGCAATGATATTATGGCAGTAAAGGTATAAGCTTTCAACACAAAGAAAGCGGATATTACTAAGCGAGATAACCGGATGGGAATTACTCTGCCGTCGGTGCCCAGCCAGGTGCTTTCAAGCAGCATTTTAGAACAGGTGAAGGATATTGTTGAATTATGCCTTAGGAAGGAACAGGCTGGCTTCCACTAGCATCGACAAAACACCCTCTACCTGACTTTTATTGATTTTGAGAAAGCTTTCGACTCTCTCAACAGAAGAGTTATGTGGGGAACAGTTGAGGAATATGGTATACCATGAAATATCCTTGTGAAGGATATCATATGTATGAAGGTTATAAATGTCAGGTTCTGTATGCTGGAGAGCTTACTGACCTTATAGATGTCACATCTGGAGTATGACAGGGTTGTATTCTTTCTCCAACATTCTTCCTACTTATGTTGGATAGTGTGATGAGGAGAGTAAACAGATGTCAAGAAAGGGGGATTCAGTGGGGCTTACAAGACAATTTAGATTTTGCAGGTATCTGCCTGCTGGCTTAACACTATGCGCCCGGCAGTGGTAATATTACTACCACGCGGCATGTGCCTGAGTGGAATAATATCAATAAGTTAATTTATTGAATTTACCACCTAATCAATACAAAGTGTCATACTTTAGTTGGTTTACTTTGGCACATTAACTAAAATGAATTCAGGCATAATCAGCCATTATCTTAACTTAAAAATAGAAACAGGCATCTGATTTATATACCGGTATACATGAAATAAAATTAAAAAACCTTGGAGAGACTAAAATTACAATTAACATATAGTAAAAGAATTAAAGTTAAGTTGGTTATAAAGATATTACAATGAGTCAGTAAAATTACAAGTGGTGAAAGTAATGGTGATATGACATTAGAAGGTTTCTATTATAATTAAAAAGAAAGAACAAAGCAACAGTTTGTCATAAATGAGTGATAGGATTGCTAAAAATTTATGTTGGCCGACCAGCGGTTACAACGAAAATGACAATGATGGTCGTATTTAATAAAAATGTAGCATAAAATAATAGTGAAATACGGTCATGTGACCATCAATACTTGTTGACTAGAGATAAATCGAAAGTCAATGGCATATGGTGATATGGTTCAGTTTAATAAAAATACGAAGTTGAATAACGATGTTTAAATAGGGCCTTTATGGACCATCTCAATTTGTTGCAAATACTTCAATGTTCTTAAGAATGTGTGGAAAATTGACATTCGAGTCGATACAGAAGTGTTACAGTTGAATCATTAGACTAAGAGAGGGTAGTTTGTTACGTTATTAACTGAACGTTATTGTCAACTGTCTGCTTCTTACTACGAGTGTTGTAACAGTATGTTGAAACATTCTATTTTTAAGTTAAGATAATGGCTGATGATGCCTGAATTCAAGGCGAAACATGTACCATTTTAGTTAATATGCCAAAGTAAACCAACTAAAGTATGACATTTTGTATTGATTAGGTGGTAAATTCAATAAATTAACTTACTGATATTATTCCATTGAAGTATCATCAATACGGATCAAGAATGATATTTATCACATGTAATGTGCCTGAGTGCCGCTGTTAGTAATATTACTACCATGAAATTTGAAATTCAGTCACTCGAAAGCTATTCATGTTACCATATTAGCTTTTGTTTTAACGTGTTGTTGATTTCCTTTACTATTGATAGGTGGCGTTATCGATCGATAGTGATTGGTGGTGCACGTGACTTCACAGATTTAGAATGCAAGTCTAGTGAGTCAGCAGTCTGCAATCATCTTTCAAGTAATTGATTTATACTGTATATTGAGATATGGATTCCGGACCTAGTACAAGAAAAGGAAATCCTACGCTTGCATACAGCCCACGGATAAGTGAACAGATTATTACGGAACTTGTAAACGATTCAGATTCTGATCTGTATGAAAGTGATTGTGAAGAATAAAATGAAAATCTACAAGCCCCTCAGGATGATGAATCATCAGATTCATCAGCAGAAGAACCAGTCGCAAAAAGGCGAAGGGAAGTGAGAAGCATGCAAACACAATGGAAACAAGATATTGCTGCTGTGAACAGGCCCGATTTTTCGTGAATGTTTGGCAAACGATTTGGTGAGTAGTGTTGCTACTGAAATTACTGAAGAATCATGAGCATCATCTGCGGGAAGGCTAGTAGGTAGAGATTATTTTCCACACAGAATAATATTGCACTGGGCGTGAAGAAGGAAGGACACTCACAGCGTACGTTCAAGGTTTGCTATGACGAGTCCAAATACAACACCGACAGTGCTGTGAAGAAAATGATGATCGTATATTGCCGTAAATATGATGTAGGTCTTTGCATAGGAGAATGTTTTGAGTGTTACCATACCAAAGCTAGGTACTGGGAATAACAATGTGTAATTCTGTTGTTCAGTGACGGAAAACTATCGAACTTTTCTGAGTGATTTAGAAATTCAAGTACATGAACAACAAGGATAACAGAATGTACCAATATTGTAGCCTGATATTATTTCCAATGCTGAAGGTACGCATTTTTGAATTGATTTCATGTGATGGTCCACTTTTTCTAGAATATGTATATAAATTTGTTTATTTATACTGCAAAAACTGACAAAAATGTGATTTATTCTGACAGTTTAAATCACGCCGGCACAGGGTAGGGACGCTATCTTGACTCGCCGGGCTCAGTGTTAATGGTTCAGAGACATGGTAGAGAAGATTATGTTACTGAAGGAGAAGGTAGAGGCTGTTGGACTTAAAATTACATAGACCAAGGAAATGAGGGTTTACTTCAAGATTGATGATAACTTGTCTATACATGATACAGACACAGAACAAGTAGACTCCTTCCTATATCTTGAGAGAATTGTTACTACAAGACATCAAGAGCTGTATCACGAGAGCAAATGGTGCCTTTCTTCAACTGTACCTGATTTGGAGGAACAGGAATATTTATAGAAGGATTAAGTGAAGACTTTTAAACACAAATGTTAAAACAATTCTCCTTAACAGTTATGAAACCTGAAAAGTAACCCAGAAGACTGCTCAACAACTCCAAACCTTCATGAATCGTTGCTTAAAATGCATCATCAACAGAAGATGGCCGGATTTCATATCAAATGAAGATCTATGGGAGGAAACACATCAGCAGCCAAATGAAATCCACTGGATAGGCCACACTCTAACAAAGCCCATTAGAGCCATCATAAGACAGCACTCAACTGGAACCCCCTCAAAGTTTGGTGAATGGCCTTACAAATGTTTGCAGACATGCAGTATGAGTGCAATACTTCAAGCCCAGCCAGATAATCTGGAAAACTAGCCTAAATGACCATCTCTCCACAGCAACAAAGAGTAAGGGTCTCTAGCCGAGTCAGTTGAGTCTCAATCTTAGGTTACGCTGAAAATTTATAGCTGATGTTAGCAGACCCATCATTGGAATGGATTTCCTCCCACATTATAACCTGCTAGTTGACAGTCAACACCGCAGGGTGGGTTCCAGTTTCTAAACTTAATCTGCCATGTTGGCAAACTTCGCCATATAGTCACTGCTCAATGCATTGTAACCATGTTGACTTAAATGGTTCATTGACTTTCTCATCAGCTGAATTCCTCATTTTGCACAGTAATTGGGACAGTTTACAATCATCAAGTTCTTGTTCCATTAATAGTTTCTGTGTTCTTTGGGTCTCACTGTCTGCAAAAAATAATATAAATCATTCTTTAATGCGATCACATTCTCCATGTCAGCAGAACTCACCATTGTGTCATATTTCATCTGAATGTGTGTTATGTTGCTTGTACGAACTGAGCTTCAAGTTGTATAAACCATATTTTGAATTTTTGGATCTGGTTTCCATGAACAAATGCTATTTTCCAGTATTTAGCTACTTCATTTCCCAATCTGTTTCCTTGCGACATCACGTTGGTGTCACCAGTGTGGGTAAAAATAATTATCTACAAGAAGCACGTAAGTTCTGTTACTATTTATTTGCATTACTTTCTCTTCCTTACTCAGAACTTGCAAGGTAAAAAAAAAGGAAAAAAAAAACTAGAAAAAGCAAAATGAAAGGGGTATTCGTTCACAATTCCATGACGCAGGCAATGTTATTAATCTGGACATCTTTCGAGGTTAGGAGTTAGTTCACCCCCACTGCAAAATAATATATAGCATAGTGCTGCCCTTGTTTTCCTTCAACTTGCATACGGTATTTTGAGAATTTCTTTCAAACTACACTACCATATAAGCTGCACCGTCAAAATTTTGGGGGTGAGGGATGGATGGGAAAGGAAAATACCAAAATATGAAAAATACCAACAAAAAACACAGAAAGAAAGGAGAGGAAGAGAGAGTATGGAGAGGTAAACTAACAATTTTATTTTGCAAAATTTGCACAACACAACTACCATTTAACTCATTCATTACTAATTATGGTATATGATTACAGACTACAGTGACAAAAAATGCATTCTTGAAGTAAAGAGTATACCAGTATTTTTATTGTATGTACCAATAACACGTTTTTATTGTGCTAATCACTGTTGTCATTGCTAACTTCACTATTCACTTCATCACTCAAGTTTCTTTCGCTGTGAACAAGCTGTTCAAGGACCACCTCTAGAAATACTATTCAGGTTGGTTTCTGGATTGAGAGCATGTCCTCACACCGTTCAGCAAGATTGAGAAGCCTACACAGAAGGTCAGCATGGGAAGAAGCGGGAACAGTCGGCAACAAGAACATGAAAAAAGAAATGTGTAAATTTCTCTGCTACGTGGAAAAGCATAAAACCATGAATATGCTTTTGGATTTAGAAGACGAGAGGGCGAGTACAGATTCCTTGGTTGTTCCCCTCTTAGTAGCCCTTTAGCATCCAAAAAAAGGGGGGGAGTGGGTGCAATAAAGCCCCTTTACCAAATTCAGTTGTCTGCTTCTCGTTAGTGGTGGTTTGTAGTTCCCTGTCCCCCTTCCCTTCATGTTAATTTTATATTGCCTTCTAGAACATGATGAAATGCCGGAGCAGCAAAACGGGGAAGCAGTAGGGGCCAATACCGTGACAGGCTAATTTTTGTAGAACCTGCTTGGTGGCCATGATCATTAAGACATCAAATCTTTATGACATGACACAGTTTTTTGGCCAGTTCAATCCCCGTTGGAAAAATTTTGCACCATCAGAATGATGGCTGGTGCGTAGGAGAGGTGGTATATAATTCCTGATCTTTAGACTGTAATGCTGATGTGGAGAGATGGCATATGATGCTATTGACGACGATTCGTCTATCGGATGAATATTTTAAGCCTTGAGCAGATACCATGATGTTATTCCACAAGAGTAGGTAGACTAGGTGCCAATACTGAGTTTCAGTCTCTTCCTACACCACCACCACAGACTACACACACACGTAACCTGCAGTCATTACACTGGGCACAGAAACACAACTTTGCCTTCTGAGCACAAAGATGGCTTGCACAAATAAATGAAGATTCCAAAACTGTCCACCATTATGGCAATAGACTTGAATCCAAGTGCCTAGTCACTACAAAATATACACTCCCCCCCGCACACACACAAAAATACTTCTGCAAAAGACGACGACTTTTCAGACCAAATAGTTCTTCTACACATACTTGGGGAGGGGGGTCTATTGTTAATGTAAACGCAACAAACATAAGGCAAGAGTGTGCTTGGACGGCCTGCTTTATGCACCGAAAGAATATAATGGACACCAAGAAGTCTTGGACAGCATTAAAAAATTTCTGTTGAAATTAAACCTATTCCTGTTTTCCCAATTTTGTTATCTGCATCTTCCTATATTCCTGGACTACATAAAAGATATCCACAATACAGTTTCAATGAGGTCTCTTGGAAATCAAATCACTCTTTCAAGATAAGACAGTGTCTACTTTGTTACTGGTAACTAATAGTTGAAGGTTAATTTTTTTTTTTTACAAACTTTCCAAATGAATTATAAGCATAGACGATTTGGTTACCAGAAGCTGGCCATCGCCAATTTACTTGTAGGCTCTGTGAAATGCTATTAGGTATAAAGTAAAACCTAGTTAAGATGTTTCTGCAGGGGACAAAGAAAAAGAACATGTTAAGCAAGGAAACATACTGAATTTTCTCGCATAATTAATGCACTTTTTTGATGAAAAATATAGGAAAAAAACTTTGGATGCGTAAATTATTCGAGGAAATCAGAACTTAAAAAAAAATTTACAGTTCATTTATATTTAAAAGGTACATCAAATATAATATACATGCAATTGGTTCAACTTATTTGCAGTTAATAGTCATTTGGTGTAACATTCCAGTGTGAGATTTTTTTCTGAAAAGTCGAATAGGGTACACCAAGTAAGTTGGACACGTGGACTTGAAAAACCGACACTGGAAAATGTTCTTCCCGTTACGAGCTGACAATACGACCTGAAGTGAAATAAACGTGTATTAATAAAAGTACAATTCATGTAAGAACATAATAATGACATGCTGGCAAAAAAGAGAAAACTGTCCAACAAAAGAAGGGCTGGACATCGAAGGAGAGACCCCAGCTATATTCCCCCGAACTGTTCGTATCTGATCTTGTACGAGTGACATATCCATCCACCCTTGTTCTTGGATACGAACGTGGATCCCTGTCGGAAATTTAGGCATTGGTTTTCGTTATTGAACAACATAAGGTGGAAACTTTCTGCCATCACCTGTTACAGCAAGCATTGCCAAAGAGAAGAGAATTACAGTACATCGTTCCTTTTTGCTTCTGGTAGTGCGCACGATAACACTCGATGTCCCTTTCTTATCGATTGTTCGACTTTGTGGCATGCGGAAACTGATTGGCGTCTGACCTGTGGTTCCTATTTGGGAGAGCAAATATTCCTTCACTTTACGCTTCTCGATCACAAAACAATGAAAATTTATTACTTTTTTGGTTGAAATCATTTGGCATTTTGTGGCAGAATGGTGTTCTTTGTTGAAAGTCCATTTCTCTTCATAAAATTTATCATCAAGCCTTGGCTAACCTTCAAATCCAAGACACATTCCATGTGCAGCAGCTATTTCTCGTCCTTTAAAATACAGCATTTCATGAGAAACGGCACCTCCAACGTTGGGTAACAAAATCATATATTTAAGCAGATCCTCCTCTACTTTCAGAAACTTGCCGCCTTTTGGTCCGCGATATTCTTCGCAAGACTTGTTGGTCGCTTGACGTGCGCTTCTCCGTTACCGCGGTAGCGCACGTTGCATTCAGACACGGAATACTTGCAGCCCACTGCCCTATTCCCGTATGTTTCAACGTTACTGATCAAGCGAGAGTTTATATGATTTATACAGTCGAATACTTGCTCACTGTGAACTAACAATTTTGAGGTCAGAGAAAAAGCATGTCCCGTACCCGAAACACTCGTAAAATACATTTGTACCAGACTGGAAAAGAGGGTCACTAGTCACTTCTGCGCTGATTCTCTCACTGAACTAGTGCAGTGGTATTTCCTACCAGCTGATAACAGCACGTTGCTCAGTATTTGGAGTGCCCAGTTTTGCAATAGGAAGGCGCTACCGGAGTAGTTGATATCTGTAATTCAAAACGCACGCGGAACTGCGTGATGGATGTTCGAAGAAGTGGGTGCGTCAAATACGTGAACGTTATTACTTCTCTCTTCGGAAACAAAAATATTGGGGTGCGTAACTTATGCAAGGGCGTTAATTATGCTAGAAAATATGGTAATACTGAATACAAGAATAAAAACTATCCAACAGAGATATGAAACACTAGATACTATTATTTCCGACTTGAGGGCATTTTACATCGTGTATCCGAGGGTACAATAAAAACTACATCTACCATTTCTAAACATGAGAAGGGAGTATTAAAAGGTGTGAAAAACACAAGACAACAAATATGAAAACATTTACAAGGAGGGCCATAAAATTATCAAAGAATTATTTCAATAAATGTTAGTAGAAGCCTTTTATTTTGGACCAGTGGGTTATTAAACATTATTTTCAGATCACACTCATAGACAATGAATTTTAGGTTACACTCGACTAACGACATGAAAGATATAGACTGCTACCAGCTGACTTCTTTGAATCTACTTGAACTGCTGGCGGCCATGACACTTGAAAGCAAAACAAATAACAGGTGTCATGGCAGAGTGACTGTACTTGTATAGACGTATACATTAAATACATTATTCTTTGTGTCATACAATAAAACCGGCCTTAATTATGATAAAAATCTTTTAAAAATACATTAAAAGTACCGTTGAAGCTGTGTGATAACAGTGTTTAACCAATGTCAATAATTCGTTTGTGGTTATATGGCAACAGATATCTGTTAAACAATAATATGTTAATGAAATAATGTTAAATAATCAAAGTAAGTAGGGAACCTAAATAACAAACTAGAAGTGCACCCATAAGGTGTATTGTAATTATGCAATATTAAATCCTTCTCTCTGCGATGCAGTCCCAGGGAAGGAGAGTAGTGGTGATTATTTTTTTATTTTTTTTGCTAGTGGCTTTACGTCGCACCAACAGAGATAGGTCTTATGGCAATAATGGATCAGGAAAGACCTAGGAATTGGAAGGAAGTGGCCGTGGCCCTTATTAAGGTACAGCCCCAGCATTTGCCTGGTGTGAAAATGGGAAACCACGGAAAACCATCCTCAGGGCTGCCAACAACAGTGGGATTTGAACCCACTATCTCCCAGATGCAAGCTCATAGCCGTGCGCCCCTAACCGCATGGCCAACTCGCCCGGTGATTACTGGTTTTTTTTTTTTTTTTGCTAGTTGCTTTACGTCGCACCGACACAGATAGGTCTTATGGCGACGATGGGATAGGAAAGGCCTAGGAGTTGGAAGGAAGCGGCTGTGGCCTTAATTAAGGTACAGCCCCAGCATTTGCCGGGTGTGAAAATGGGGAAACTACGGAAAACCATCTTCAGGGCTGCCGACAGTGGGGCTCGAACCCACGATCTCCCGGATGCAAGCTCACAGCCGCGCGCCTCTACGCGCACGGCCAACTCGCCCGGTGATTACTGTTTTAAGAGGAAGTACAACTAGGCAACCATCCTCTATATAACACTAATCGGAGAGAAAGAATGGAAGGGCTCCGACACTTCGAAAAATTAAGGAATAGGTAAAGGATAGACAAGGACCATGAAGGGCATGAAAATGGCAGACTCCCCATGCCATGAATGCTCTAATATCGTCGGGGTAAAAAAAATAACAAGACTTCACCAAGAGAGGTTGGGTAGGATAGATGAAAGTGAGGAGCCTGGCACAAGTAAGTGGAAGCAATGTCAGGACTCGACTAAGGGCTCCATGGTCACCAACCCACTCTCACAAGTGCCTCTTACGACAGGCAGGGGATATCGTGTGCTATTCTACCACCAGCACTCACAGGGGGAGTTCAAAAGAAACCAAGAAGAAAAATAATATGTCATAATTAGAATGGTCTATGGGATATGAAATCGGGTTTAGGCCTCTACTAAAATAACCCACAAATAATTGTTCATACATAGGGCCTACTTTTCAAAAGTATTGTTAATGCCTTTCTGATGGCGACTGGTGAAGTTAAATGGTGCACGTGACATGGGCATCAGTATAAAGAAAAACACGTAGCCTATTATCACAAATTAATAGGGCCGATTGCAGAAATGATGACTAGTTTTAAGCCTTAGACGTCTACCTAAACAACGTCTAAGCTGTGCAGTCTTCCACTGCATAAACGATGTTCAGCCAGCGTTTAACTAGACACTGTTTAAAGTTTCAATATAGGTTCAAAAATGGAGACAGAAGCATCTTTCACGTAACTCTTTACTTGTTGCAACCAATGAAATTCGTCTGTGAGCGCGCTGAATGCTAGGGGCTGTGGTCTTCTATGCATTATTCAAATATGGCTAAGCATGACTTGCCCGCAGATAAGAATATCGCTTATTTTTTTCATTTTCTTTGCCTCAAAAAGCCAGGGGGGTCTAATACGTGAGGGGGTCTAACACAAGAGTAAATATGGTATGCACATATCCGCGGTACGTAATGGGTTATTGAATAAATGCCTACCATGGCGTATACATTGAGGGCGAGACTATGAGTTCCAGATGGTGTAGTCATGGAATATAAATTATTGCTTTATCTTTCTTCCTTTAAACTTTCATGTACTTAACAAAAAATTGTCTTAAGAGCTATTCCCTGAAGGATCCAGTGAGATGTCTAACATGGCGCAGCGTATTCAGTTGCCGACGGCTACCAATAATTGTGATTAATTATGTACATCGGTTATAATAGGTAACGAGTGACAATGAATTAGATATTTCTAATGATTAACACCTAACACTAAACTGGGAATAGCCATAAAGAGAAATACTTGCATACTTGAAAACAATGGCACTAACACTGATTCATACTACACTGTGCTTAGAAAGACTATTAAATGGAGCTACAAACGGTATTGCTTTGAATTAAAAGTATTACAATGTACAGACTACAAAGAAACCAAGTGAGTACATGTTCCAAGTTTGAGGTCGATATCTTGAATACATTACGAGTTCTCTTTTTTTTTTTTTTTGCTAGGGGCTTTACGTCGCACCGACACAGATAGGTCTTATGGCGATGATGGGATAGGAAAGGCTTAGGAGTTGGAAGGAAGTGGCCGTGACCTTAATTAAGGTACAGCCCCAGCATTTGCCTGGTGTGAAAATGGGAAACCACGGAAAACCATTTTCAGGGCTGCCAATAGTGGGATTCGAACCTACTATCTCCCGGATGCAAGCTCACAGCCGCGCGCCTCTACGCGCACGGCTAACTCGCCCGGTGATTACGAGTTCAGCAGTGTAATTTCTTTCTTGGAGGCTTGAATTATCCAGTCTACGTGGGGTAGCAGCCTCCATTCGGGGCCCGTTGTCAATGTGTTAAATGAAACAATGTACATCGTTAGTGGAACAATACGATCGACCCCCACTTATTGGCTGCCTGTTTTGAGTCGTATACCACCTCCACAAGATAGAAGAAAGAGTGCCCTTGTTCGGGAATATCGGAAGATCGTTGACCTACAACTGCCTGTTCTTACTGACATTCCGAACACTGAACGAAACATACTTAGATCCAGACACCCAGCCATTCTCACAGCAAAATATTTATACGATTATGAAGACTTCAACTTGAGCAATTCATGGAAACAACAGTGGCTAGAAAGTTGTCCCCCACAATGCAGAACTTTACCATGTTTGACAAGAAAACCACCAGGATTCGATCAACCTCACTCGGTTTGGTCCACTCCACTCTGAATCGCCTCCGTACGAGCCATGGTAGATGGGTTTTTTTTTTTTTTTGCTAGTTGTTTTACGTCGCACCGACACAGATAGGTCTTATGGCGATGATGGGACAGGAAAGGGCTAGGAGTGGGAAGGAAGCAGCCATGGCCTTAATTAAGGTACATCCCCAGCATTTGCCTGGTGTGAAAATGGGACACCACGGAAAACCAAACATGGTAGATGTGCTGATGCCCTCTTCGAATGGGAGAAAATACAATCCCCACGATGTGACTGTGGGGCTGATACCCAATCTGTTTGGAACATAGTGATGGAGTGCACCGAGAGAGTCTACAATGGAGATTTCCGTGACTTCCCGAATGCCATGCCAGAAGCTGTAATTTACATAATCCATATGGGCTTATCTTTATAGTACTCAAATCTTTATTTTGTGTTATGTTGTTATAATTTATATTTACTGATTTGTATATGCCATACGATAAAGGGTGTTGATCAAAATTTAATCAAAATCATATGTGAAAAAAAAGTGGAAAAAGCCTTTAAAATGTTGGTATTACAGATTCTACAAGAAATCTGCTTACGTACCTATAAAAACCTTCATAAAATATTTTCAAGTACATGTTTGTAAGTATAACATAATTTTTTTTACAATTTGTTTTACATCACACCGACACAGATAGGTCTTATGGCAAGGATGGGATAGGAAAGGTCTAGGAGTGGAAAGGAAGCCACCGTGGCCTTAAGGTACAGCCCGAGCATTTGACTGGTGTGAAAATGGGAAACCATGGAAAACCATCTTCAGGGCTGCCGATAGTGGGGCTTGAACCCACTATCTCCTGGATGCAAGCTCACAGCTGCGTGCCCCTAATCGCACGGCTAACTCGCCCAGTGGTATAACATAATTGAAAAAGATAATCACGCTACTGGAAATCTTGAGGTTCTGAAGAAGCAAGTTTATTTACGAAACATTATTTAATCTGTACTTCACTGGATATCTAAAGGTGCGCTTTCCAATGACTGGGGTCACCAAATATGTTGGCGACAGCAGCCGCAAGCGACGAGCACGTGGAGCGTTTTTTTAGACACACTGCAGCCGCCAGTCGCGCAGTCCAGTCCGTCAGAAATGGACGAGAGCACAGGCGATTTCGTTAGTAGCAGGGCTTTCCATGACATTTTATTGGAAGAAGAAGAAGACAAAACATTGTTAATGTGGTATCTCGGCCTGAAAAGAAGGGAAGTCAACAGTATATTTGCATCGCATTATGAGAAAGGATGCTATAACATTTTAATTAACAGGTATCTTTTAAGTGCTGAGACAAGTTCAGAAAGTATTTCAGACTGAGTGTTAGTCAGTTTAGTTATATTCTCAAACTTATAGAAAGTGAAGTTTTGAAAACCCTGTGGAATCGGTACAAGAAGCCCAACAGCCCAGCTGAGAAACTTGCACTCACTCTCAGGTACGGACATTTTAATCTTATTTTAACAGTGTTTAGCTCAGCTGAATAAATGTTTTTACAGTAAGACAATGATCAGTAAATCTATGGTCGTAATAGACTTAAAGTTTTTTTTGCTAGTGGCTTTATGTCGCATCGACACAGATAGGTCTTATGGCGATGATGGCATAGGATAGGCCTAGGAGTTAGAAGAAAGCAGCCGTGGCCTCATTAAGATACAGCCCTAGCATTTGGCTGGTGTGAAAATGGAAAATCACGGAAAACCATCTTCAGGGCTGCCGACAGTGGGATTTGAACCCACTATCTCATGGATGCAAGCTCACAGCTGCGCGCCCCTAGCAGCACGGTCAACTCACCTGGTAAACTTCAAGTTTAACAAACCCGCAACTTAATTGAGTGACAACATTAATTGCACCAATATGTTAATTATTTACATACTTAGACATGCCATTCCATCAGTGTAATTTTGTGGAATTGAATATAATTTAATTATGCAGTTACAAAACAGCTGTCTAGCATACTACTACTCAACCTAGGGAATGAAGGAATCAATAAAAAAGCATAAAAATGATAATGCAGAGTGGAATTTACATTTTATTTAAAAGTACACATTACACTGTATATTCATTCCTATAAATTATGACCCAGTAATCTTGACAAGACATCATGACTGTTTACATCTGTGCACGGCTCGGCTCTTAGCGGCCCTTGATTGACAGAGGAGAATGCTTGTGGAGATGTTGAGCAATAGTCACTTGCTTTAAATCGTACACACATTTATGCTCGGAAACTAAGTGGCAAAGAGCTATATCATGCCAGTGACTGAACATTCCCTCCACTTTTCGTTGCTTCGACATCGTACCCAAAGTCAATAATTAACTACAACACAACAGATACTTATATCAACTGTCGTAGCGACTGCTGCCGCCAGCACTGTTCACTGCACCAGTGTGGCCGCTCAAGCTGCAATCACCGCGAGTCGCAGACCAAATTCAAACCGCATGTGCGGAGGAGGAGACTGCTGTCGCCGTTGCGGCTACAATCGCACCTTGGAAAACGCACCTTAAGGAATTCTAGTTTTTTTTCAGTAGCTGAAATTCTGGTCTATACTGTTGGCACCAGTTACTTTGCTTGCTATCTCTTATTGTATTCTCGCTAATTCAGTTAAGAAAGGGCACAGAATATTATCTTCAGAAATGTAAATACAATCAAATACATAAATTAAAATACTCACCCTGCTACTCTTAAGCCACCAAGCATACAACACTATTGGTGCTACAATTATTAGACCCCAAGCAGTGGATCGTGGTGTTGGCTTGAAATGATCATAACCAGACACGGTCATCGACATGAACCGCTGAATCCCAGTATCAAACTGAAATCAACAACAGCCAAAATTATGATTAGTGCCAATATAAACAGCCATTCCAAAATAAGAGAATATAGCCATGAAACAACTGCTTTATATAGGATAAACAATAATTACGGAATATTACTTATACGAAAAATCACTGGGAAGTTATCAATGACGTCTTAGCAACTAACAGCAGCAATTAACCTAAAAGTGCAAAGTAACTTGATTACAAGCCCTGAAGAAGTTGCTATGATACTCAATTGTCATTTCGCCAGTATTGGTAATACTCTTGCAAATAAAATTCCCATTAAACCTAATTACCTACACCATATAAGATACAATTATTACAAGAATCAAGTGAAGATGTTTTTGACCAAAGAAGTGTATTTCTTTGAAACTGTAATGGAGCTGTCAAACCAAAATCTAAATTTTTTTTAGAACACAGAAAATATTTTCATCAGATGAGGCCTATTTCTCTCGTAGCAAACCTCTAATCCTGACATCCCCTGTCTTAAAGCTATTGATACCAGTAGGTAATTAATTTCTACATTCTGACTTCCAGTGATTATCTAACAAATGTTGAATAATGCAAAATAATTGTGCCAAAATTAAAAAAATATATATATATTCATACACAGAATTGTGAATAGAGTAAAAAGAAATATATCAATAAATGTGCATTCCTATTTGAAAAATATTTTTATTGCAACACCCTGTAGCCTACATGTGAACTTTTTTTTTCAAATTATGTGCATAATACCAAGAAATATATCATTAATAACTTATAAATTTATTGTTTTCAATAAAACTAAAATTTTGAAAGTTATAAGTAACTAGCTGTTACCACAGCTTCGCACGTGAGGATTTCGTAAGTTGATAAAATCAATTGTTCCTCTGTACTGCACTAAGACATTATCTGAAAATCTCTAAAGTATAAAAACTCGCCGACAAATTTCATTTCATTTACACCAGAACCTCTTTGTAAACCACGTTTGTGGCATTGCCTTTTGTGGCTAAGATGACCAGGCTACTGGCAGAGCTAAATCTGAAACATGCGTCATGGAACTCTACATGTGAGAAACAGTCCTCTTCTAAAAAAAAAAAAAAAAAAAAAAAAAAAAAAAAAAAAAAAAAAAAAAAAAAAAAGATTTCTTTATTTCTAAAGAAGATTCCAAATATCGATTTTCACGTCTGTAACATCTTAGTTCTTGAGATACAAGTATCCTCATCAAGAGAATTCAAATTCAACTCCTCCTTCAATTATATTTGATTTCCAGCTTAAGTTGATTTTACGAAAACAAAAAGTACGCGTTTCTATATTTTTAAAGGGGATCACAAATACCAATCTTCACAGCTGTAACATGTTAAGTTTATGAGATATACTGTAGATATACTCATTTTAAAAACTGACCCACTCCTTCGCTGAGTGGTCAGCGTTGAGCCCTTGGGTCTCAGGGTTCCGGGTTCGATTCCAGACTGGGTCGGGGATTTAAATCGCGTGTGAATAATTAATCTGGCTCAGGGACAGGTTGTTTGTGTTTGTCCCAACACTCTCCTCTTCATATTCACTCAACACACCACATTACCGACCACAACAGGAACACGAAATGGTAATTACATACCTGCACACGGGGCTGGCGTCAGGAAGGGCATCCAGCCGCAAAACAGGTTCAAATCCACATGTGTGACACAGTTCGCACCCATGACCCCACAGGTGTGGGAAAAGCAGTAAAAGAAGAAGATGCTCATTATAAAAAGTCACGCGCTTCGCCCCCTTAAGTGGATTTTCCAAAAAAAGTGTAATCATTTATTTTTAGAAGAGATTCCAAGTACCAATTTTAACGTCTGTAACTTCTTCAGTTTCTGAGATACTGTATATGTATCCTAAATTCAACTCCTTCCACGCTTCTTTTCACCCCACCCCCTTCCTCTTAAGTGGATTTTTTGAAAACAAAAAAATGGTGATTTATTTTTAAAGGAGATTCCAAATACCAATTTTCATGTCTGTAACATGTTAGGTTTTTGTGACATATTGTAGATAATCTCAATGCTGTAGGAGTACTGGAGCTGACATTGCCATGGTTACGGCAGTTCATTTCTTTATCCGATTCCTAGAGCAGGGGTAGAGTGATGCCAATATCTCCATAACGGTTGGTTCTAGGACCTTAAAACATTGTTTTTGGGTCCGTAGGGCTTACCGAGTTTTGTTCTTTGTGTCAAGAGACTTAAATTGAGCTTTATCTCGTTTTGTACGACAAATTTGATATTTCGTCTATATTAGCCCAGTATTTTTACATCTCCTCCCATCACCCCAACCCCCCTCAAATTGTTCGAAAATAAAATACAGCCCATGTTACTCACTGGCAATGTAGCTTTCTATAGGTGAAGTAATTTTTAAAATCGGTTTAGTAGTTTTTGAGCCTATCCGTTACAAACAAATATACAAATTTTCTCTCTTTATAATATTAGTATAGACTAGCTGATGTACCCCGCGCTTCGCTACGGGATTCTCAGAAAGACTGACTTTGTGGTTTGCCTAACTGAAATCAACGTAGGTCATTACAAAAACGTGAGTATGAATGTAGCGATTAAAAGCAATGCTATCATATAAAATACTCGATCAAATGGAAAGCCGCACGTTTTATTACTTTAAACGAACAGTGCTGCGGTTAGATGGAGGTGCCAATCTAATAGTCCAAAGTTCCAGAGCTGGGATGACCAGGCCTCAGATTGCCATGAACACTCATCTGCCATTATTCTGCTAAATATGCACACTGTTAATTCCAATCAGTGCCTCAAAAGAGGAGCTGAATAGCCCGAATGCTATGACGATCCAGTGTGTTACGCACCAGTAGTATCAAAAAATTTATAAACCAGGGGAATGGCATGCTAAAGAAGAAAGTTATCTAACTCCCCAGCTACTTCCCATCAATATTCAGGCAGGCTGTTACACTCTGTACGACTGGGCGAGTTGACCGTGTGGTTAGCGGTGCGCAGCTGTGAGCTTGCATCCGAGAGATAGTGGATTCCAACCCCATCGTCGGCAGCGCTGAAGATGGTATTACGTTGTTTCCCACTTTCACACCAGTCAAATGCTGGGCCTGTACCTTTATTAAGGCCTAAGGCACTCCTAGCCCTTTCCTATCCCATCGTCGCCATAAAACCTATGTCGGTGCGACGTAAATCAAATAAAAAATACTCTGTATGCAGCAGTAATCCTATCTACCGGAGATGAGGGGCAACAGAAGCCACAAAGCACATCACGACAAACAATGGTCAATGTAATGTTATTGTTGATCAACGTTATGAGATTTCTATATTGTAGGTCTTCACATTTAGTTTTCTTTCGACTCTGTGATTTGTAAAATATTTTATACCGTAAACTGTAGTTTCTTATTCTCCGATTTTCATTAAATACTGTTTACCCATTTTCTCGTTACTCGGCGCTGATATGGACTTAATAACAAAAATCCAAATTTATGAATATCTTTGTGATCATAGCCAGTACAGTAACAATGTATAAGACATGAATAATAGGAAATTTAATACTATATAACCTTAGTTATGTAGCATTCATCGATTACACCTCTAATAAGAAATATTTGAGATTTAAATTTTAGGCCTTACCCTAAACTACCATTTCACTCAGCGTGAATAAAATAATTTACAGCCTAGACTATAGCGACTTATTTACTGACTTTGCATACCGATTTTCATCAATATAGGACTACTAATAACAACAATATTTGAGAATTAAATTTTAGGCCTTCCCCTAAACTACGATTTTTCGCAGCGTGAATACAATTATTGATAGCCGAAATTGTAGCAACTTATTCCCCAACTTTGCATACCCATTTTATTTAAAATACGACCACTAATAATATAAATAGTTGAGAATACAATTTTAGGCCTTCCCCTAAACTACCATTTCACTCAGCGTGAGTAAAATGATTTATAGTCTAAATTGTAGAGGCTCATCCTCCAACTTCACATACTGATTTTCATTAGACCACTAATAACATAAATAGTTGAGAATTCAATTTTAGGCCTTCCCCTAAACTACCATTTCACTCAGCGTGAGTAAAATGATTTATAGCCTAGATTGTAGAGGCTCATCCCCCGACTTCCACACACCGATTTCCATTAAATTCTCTTCAACCGTTTTCTCGTGATGCGTGTACAGACAGACAGACAGACAGACAGACAGACAGACAGACAGACAGACAGACAGACAGACAGACAGACAGACAGACAGACAGACAGACAGACAGACAGACAGACAGACAGACAGACAGAAATTACGGAAATGTAAAAAGTGCATTTTCTTGTTACTATGGACATGACCGATACATAAATACCATTATTTTCAAATTCTGAGCAATGTACAGACAAAACTCTTATTATATATATATAGATATATTCCATAATCACTGTTCACCCCGTATTTATTTCAACCAATGCTGGAGATTTCCTTTTACTGCACATATATTTTCCACACCAATTACAGAGACAGTATTTTAATACACAGCTCCATATTCAAATCTTTTCCAGGGATACATACGATCTTGCAGAGATGGGAAGGCTTCTGTATACCAATGAAACAGGAAGTCAAGCTGTAGGTGCAACCATATCACATGGGTATCTGACAACAGATCAAATTAACAAATTATTCATCGAAAGGGATAGCTGCCGTTTGGAAGTTGCAAAGGTGACAGTCTGTATGACATACTGAAATGTCATTGTAACAATTCTCAGCATGGGTTACCTTTGTTGATAATGCTGCACAGGTGGAAGCTATGTGAAACTACAGCCCTAACTCCTGAGGACATGCATCTCTATGTAAAATTTTAAGATGTATTGATGAAGACTTCCTCCAGGTAGTGGTTTGTGGTGTGAGTTACTGTAGTCACATCCTAGTTCATGAACTATGGGCAATGGCTGAGTGGCCTGGTAAGTGGTCCTGAGAGTCGGGATACTAGTTGCTTTAGAATGGGAGTGGGCATCCTGGACGTATTCCAAGTCATGGCCCGTCCTGTGCTCAGGCGGCTAGGACTGTACAATCCACTAGTGGTACCTAACCCTTTAGAGGAAAGATACTCACTGGGACTGTGTGTAAGGTTAGCATCGGGCTTCACAGAATTTTCACTGAGCTCGCTCAGAATGTTTTAAGCGGCCTCGCACCTATGGAAGCAACAGAGTCCCACTCCCATTTGACAGGGAAGGGAGTCTTTGGAAACAACTTTGCGAATGAAATGGAATTTCACAGGGAGCTATCAATATTAATGGGGCTTATGGAAGAAAGTAGAACTGGCTGAGTCACCAAAGAGGATGCATCTGGATGTGTTAATCATATTCAGGTAAGAGAGGTAACGAGGAAGAGAGAAAGTGTACTTCAAATTGGACAGAGTGTGAGATAGGAATGTTCATCAGGAATACTACTGCATGCAACATAGTTTGTTGGACATATAAATGAGTGAATGATGTGGGTAGATTAGGCAGTTAGAGGAATTAGGACGAGAATTGTCTCAGTGTATTCACCATGTCAGAGTACAGATGAGGAGGAAGTTTTATGAAGCATTAGAGTGACATTGTAGTCAGGGTCAACAGCAAGGATAGGATAGTGCTAATGGACGATTTCAATGTAAGAGTTTGAAATAGAACTGGAGGATATGAAAGGGTGATTAGTAAATGTGGGGAAGGTATGGAAGCAAACAGGAATTGGAAGCGTTTGCTGGACTTCTGTGCTAGTATGGGATTAGAAGTTACAAATACATTCTTCGAGCATAAGACTACTCACCGCTACATATGGGAGGGTAGGAGAACCAGATTCATAATAGGCTATATCTTAACCCACTTTGAATTCAGCAAATCTGATAGGAATGTGCAGGTTTTCTAGGGATTTTTCGATGATACAGACCACTATCTGTCTGCAAACGAATAAGGGTACAAAATCTCCAAGACAAGCAAAGTCGACAAAGTACATGGATATTATTAGTGAAAAGTACCAAAAAACAGACAGTAAGCAGGTTCAGGAAGGATGCATAGTAGAAACAAGAAGAGAATGCCTAGAAAAAACTGTGTGTAAAGACGGGAAAAAGTTAACCTTGGTGGAAGTGAGAGCAGGTTGTATAAAAAAGAAGGCATATCAGCAATGGCTCCAAACAAGGGCTGATGCAAGCAGGGAATTGTACGCAAACGAAAGAAGAAGAGCGAAACAAATAGTTGTTGAATTCAAGAAGAATTTGGGGAATATTTTGGTAATAACCTGGAAAGCCTAGGTCAAGCAGCAGGGAAACCTTTCTGGACAGTAATAAAAAATCTTAGGAAGAGAAGGGAAAAAGAAATAAATAGTGTTTTGGGTAATTCAGGTGAACTCATAATAGATCCCAGGGAATCACTGGACAGGTGGAAGGACATTTTGAAAATCCTCTCAACGTAAAAGGAAATCTTCCTAATGATGTCGCAAACAACTGAGCTCATGGGGTGGAGGACAATGATGTTGGTGAAATTACACTTGATAAAGCGAAAAGGATGGTAAATAAACTTCACTGTCATAAAGCAGCAGGAACAGGCGAAATTAGACATGAAATGGTGAAATATAGTGGGAGGTCAAGGATGAAATGGCTCCATAAGAGTGATAAAATTAACATGGAGTGTTAGCAACATACCTTCAGATTGGACAAATCCAATAACTGCACATATCTATAAGCAAAGGAACAGGAAAGACTGCAACAACTATCGACGTATCTCATTGATCAGTATACCAGGCAAAGTGTTCTCTGGCATCTTGGAAGGGAGAGTGTGATCAGTGGTTGAGAGAAAGTTGGGATGAAAACCAGTGTGGTTTCAGACCACAGAGCGGCTGTCAGGACCAGATATTCAGTATGCGCCAGGTAATTTCAAAATGCTACGAGAGGAATAGACAGTTGTGTTCATGTTTTGTAGATCTAGAGAAAACATGACAGGGTATCGAGGGAAAAGATGTTTGCCATACTGGGGGACTATGGGATTAAGTGTAGATTATTCAAATCAATAAAAGGCATTTATGTTAACAATTGGGCTGCAATGAGAATTGATGATACAATGAGTTCTTGGCTCAAGGTAATTACAGGAGTACTCTTTCACCTTTGTTGTTCATAGTTTGCATCGATCATCTGCTGAAAGGTATTAAGTGGCAGGTAGGAACTCAGGTGAAAATGTAGTAAGCAGTTTGGCCTATGCTGACGACTTGGTCTTAATGGCAAATTGCACCGAAAGCCTGCAGTCTAATATCTTGGGACTTGAAAGTGCAATGAGTATGGTATGAAAACTAGCCTTTCCAAGACTAAATTGTTGTCAGTAGGTAAGAAATCCAAGAGAAATAAATGTCAGATTGGTGATACAAAGCTGGAAATGCTAGATAATTTAAAGTATTTAGGATGGTAGTATGACGAGACTGAATCGAGGTGGAGCAGAGCTAATGCAGTGAGCTCACAGCTGCAATCAACAGTATTATTTAAGAAGGAAGTCAGCCCCTAGACAAAACTATCTTTACAGTGGTCTGTTTTCAGACCAATTTTGCTTTACAGGAGTGAAAGCTGGGTGGACTCAGGATATCTTATTCCTAAGTTATAAGTAACAGACATTAAATTAGCGAGAATGAATGTTGGTACAAACAGCTGGGAACAATAGCAGGAGGGCATTCGGAATGAGGAGATAAAGGAAAAGTTAGGAATAAACTCGACGGATGAGGCTGTAGGCATAAACCACCTTCAGCGGTGGGGTCATGTGAGGTGAATGGAGTAGGATAGGTTACCTAGGAGAATTATGAACTCCTATGGAGGGTAAGAGAAGTAGAGGGAGACCAAGACAAAGGTTTGACTCATCTTCTAATGATTTAAAGATAAAATTTATAAAACTAAATGAGGCCAGAACAAATAGAGGATGGTGGCAGTGGTTAGTAAATTCAGAAAGGCTTGCAGACTGAATGCAGAAAGGCTTAACAATCTATAATGAAGATGTATGTATGTTCCTCCAGGGAAATTATTCTAGAGGTTATATAGTTTGTGTTCAGATCTCCAGGAAGAGACTACACAAGGGGGGCTTTCAGGAAGATGATCACTGAAATTCTACATGTTGGAGTGTGGGAAGTTAGAAGTTTGTATCACCATGGTATATTACAGATTCTAAAAATATAAATGGAGAGACTAATGCAAGATGCAGTTTGTATAAGTGAGGTAAGTTGGTAGGAAGAATAGGAATTTTGGACATGCAGGTATAGATTTAATTCAAAATCAAGTAAATTTTTTTGTTGCTAGTGGCTTTACGTCACACCGACACAGATAGGTCTTATGGTGACGATGGGATAGGAAAGGCCTAGGAGTTGGAAGGAAGCGGTCGTGGCCTTAATTAAGGTATGGCCACAGCACTTGCCTGGTGTGAAAATGGGAAACAACAGAAAACCATCTTCAGGGCTGCCGACAGTGGGATTCGAAACCACCATCTCCCGGATGCAAGCTCACAGCTACAAGCCTCTATCCGCATGGCTAACTCGCCCGGTAAAAAGATCAAGTAAGAGAAATGCTGGAGATGGTTTAACAATGAACAGGAAGCTTGGGCAACAGGTAAATTATTATCACCAGCATAATGATATTTTATTTCGTAAAAATAATTCTTCGTACAAAACAGACTTATTTGTTTTGCCCTATTCAATGAAGTACGAAGTATCTGAATGCAGTTCAGTGTTTTTTTTTTTTTTGTTAGGGGCTTTACATCGCACCGATACAGATAGGTTTATGGTGACGATTGGATAGGAAAGGCCTAGGAGTTAGAAGGAAGCGCCTGTGGCCTTAATTAAAGTACAGCCCCAGCATCTGCCTGCTGTGAAAATGGGAAACCACGGAAAACTATCTTCAGGGCTGCCGACAGTGGGATTCGAACCCTCTATCTGCCGGATGCAAGCTCACAGCCGCGCGCCTCTATCCGTACGGCCATCAATGTGTTCTTTTGTTAGTTGTTTATGCCATTATAAGTCATGAGACCAACTGTTAAGGAGATGTTTACTTACTGGTCTAGACAGATCTAGCTTGTAGAGCTCATGATCTAAATCGTCAGGGGAGCATATTAAAGAGTTTCCCCCACAATGGTAAAAATACAGCCCAAGTATGAACCTTAGCAGCATCATTAGGAAGTAGAATTTATGCAAATCGTTCTTGGAATTCCTTTTAGAAGAGAGATGTGTTCATTGCAATGTCCTGGAACCCACCATCCCATCCCCAGAAGTGCATTTACTTATATAGCCTAATAAAGAGCAGCACTCACCATTGTCCATTGCTGAAGTAGCTACCTGCATTCCTATTGGCCAACGTAAAGTCATATGTCACACTGTTCCCGTCAATCATAATAACTACTGTAGATTCTATTACCAACCCGGGCAGAATAAAAGCACAATCAAATAGAATTGATATAGCCAAGGACATGTCGAATTGAACATACAATGCTCTGCTATCGCCCTAGGCCAAATAGAATGCCTGTTATTGCCCTGGGACAATGTGCATTTTCAAAAAGTATGGAAAAATGTTGTAACTCAGCTTTTCACCACTAGACCCTATAGTGTGTGCTGTAATCACTCCATGACAATCTCAATCATAAAAAAAGTAATTATCGTTCTAATTCAACTTTCGACCACTAGCCCACATACAATGCGCTGCTATCGCCCCAATGCTACGCTAACCAGTGTTACAGGGGAAGCTAGAGGCCTAAGGCCGCTCTAACCTGGGGGCTTACGCCCCCCAGACCTCCTGTTCCCAAATCACTGCTCTTGTCCAGACCCTACCAGTGCAGACCAATGGCATTTACACAGGAAACTAGAGGCTTAAGTTCGCATTGCGGCTCTAATATGAGGGCCTATACCCCCATACCCCCTTTTCTTGTCCACATATCACTGGTCTTGTCCACCCCTACCCTAACCGATCTAGGCCAGTGGTGTTTACACAGCAAACGGACTTGTATTACTTTAACTTCCGTCTTTCCTCTCCTCCTGGGCGCTTACGGCTCCTATCTTAGTTCTTAACTAGAGCGGTTAGCAGCCTTGTCGACCATGTCCTCCACAAGAAGTAGACAAAAGACAGTCATTCCGCGTGGAGCCGAGGCACTAATACTGGAACTTGCAGACTGTAGTATTGATAAAGAATTTTGCTGCACACTCATAAGTAGTGTCAATGTGTTGCTGCTATCTAGAGTATTTATGTGCAGATCGGAAAGCCGACCCTTAAGTTGTTTGTTAGTTAATGCAAGCACATCTGTGTGTAGTCCTACCTATAGGCAATGGAGAGGTGCAACTGTTACACCTGAACATCACTGAACCTGTTACAGATGTTTAAGAAACCAACTCCCTAGAACTGGAATAAGGCATTGCTTGCCAATTAATAGAGGACATGTCTGAACCCAGATAATTGCAGAAGTTTTTTGGAGGGAAACAGGTAATTCCACAAATCTTGCATACTGACATATGCACAAGGATAAATAATAATGTAATTGGTTTAATGTCCCACTAACTACTTTTACAGTTTTCAGGTACTTCGAATTTCAAGGACTGGTAATAATTTTGTGTGGCTATTTCTAGCCAGGTGTAGCCCTTGTAAGGTAGACCCTCCGATGAGGGTAGGTGGAATCTGCCATGTGTAGGTAACTGAATGTTATTGTGGTGGAGGATAGTGTTATGTGTGGTGTGTGAGTTACAGGAATGTTGGGGACAATAAAAGCACCGAGCCACTAGAATTAACCAATGAAGGTTAAAATCCCCGACCCGGCCGGGAATCGAACCCGGGACTCTCTGAACATGAATAGGAAGAATTATGCCAAAAAGAATATTTGGTTTCTCAATAATTTAAATAATACTGTAATTTGGATTGAGGTACTGTTCAAGATGAAAGTGAAGGTTTTTCCAAAATGTTAAGCATTGGACCTTTTTCTGTTTTTTGAATGGTTAGATCTTGATTGATAAACGTAAAATTATGCTTGGAGTCTGCCAAACATTGTCCCATTGCCGAAATCCGATTATACATAACAGCATTAACTTGTTCCATATATCTTACTTGAGAAACTGCGACCTGTTTGTTCTACATATAAGGTCCTGCAGTCTTGACATCGTAGTTTGTAGATGCCTGATTGAGAAAATTTGTCACTTCAATTGATTGTGCGTGTATTGTAAAAAATAGAAAAAACTATTCATAGTTTTAAAAGCTATTCGTTGATTATACTTCATGGAAATATTGGCAACTTTGACTTCCAAATTTATAGAAAACCAACCCACACCGCAATAATAAAAAATAATTACATCCAAAATCCCATATAAACTAGCTACCTTCCATAGTTTAATTTACAAAGCCTTAAAAATCCCTCTATCACCTAAGAACCTAAAAGATTAACTCAATTACATATAAGATTTGGCAAAAATTAATGGGTATAAACCAGGAACAACCATTTAATCAACAAGATAAAACTCAAATTAACAACAAACCTCATCCCTGACAGACCCAAAAAAATCCAATTTCATTACTTTCACTTACAACAATCCAGACATTTACCAGGTTTCGAACCCCCTAGAAAACCAAAACACTTACATAGCCTTTAGAACAAATAACATCAAACAAAAATTATTTTTCAATCACAAACAGTCAATTTAAATAACATTTACTCAGGTTCAGGCATTTACAGACTCACTCGTACCCAATGTGGCGTCTCGTACATCGGGCAAACTGGCCGCAGCTTTCTCATTAGATACTTAGAACATTATAATGCCTCCAAACACAACAAATTTTCAGCTATGATCTCTCACATGAAAGAAGCAGGTCATCATTTCACTACTATAGATCAAGATCTCACTATTATTAAAAAAGTAGGTAAAGGGAAATTAATGAACGAATTAGAAAACATCTATATATTTTTAGACCAATATAAAAACAAAAATTTAAACTTTAACGATATTATTGATGTCAAAAACCCATTATACAAGATTTTACCAAAATTGTTGCAATCACTAAAACATAATAACATAATAAACAATCTAAAATTATCATCTTCCAGGACCCATCCCATTTTAAGAAAAACAATTCCCTCCCCATCTGCCCCCACAAGCCAACTGCATCCAACAGCACGTAAACTTAACGCCCCGCCCAACCCATACAATCTCACATCGATATACACTAGAAGCGCAAATGTCAGTCATTCAAATGCTACCATGGCAACTAATTAACATTACAACAGTCGAAAAGATAAGTTAAATTACACACAACATATTTTCTTCAATGCACCTCATCTTTAACCAAATTAACATCACAACTGTCGAAGGGGTAAGTAATGTCACATGCATCATTTTTTCTTCGTTCTCTCCTTCTCCTTTAATTTTATTCCGTAACAGTTCACTCTCCTCTTGTTTCAGACATAACACCACTAGCTCTACTCAACCTCGCACATTTTCCTTTCGACTTTTAATATATGAAGTTACAACCACGTCTACCTGCTAATATAAATGTAGCTACGTTCCTGACGAGTACTTGTCCTTGCTCCTAAGTGCTTTAAGAAGTTTGCCGTCTTATCTTCTCAAAGATTAACAACTTCAACAGACAAACAACTTTGGATTTTAATTTAACCATCACTAAGAGTGACTTTTATCCTAAATATTAAGCTATTGTAAGCTCCTTACGCCACCTCCAGAATAAGGCACCATATTTACCAGATATCATTTCAACGCAGCAATTTACGTATTCATTTTGAACTTTTAACTCGCTACTTGTTAGAACATTTAAAAACAGGACATTCGTAAAAATGGATTATAAGACTTTATCATAAGAGTACTTATAATACTGTCTTTCACTTGCTAGTAGTTTTTAGACATTTGTACCTACAACAGTATCCTCTTATTATATTTTAGACCTTCCTTAAAAACTACAAATAAGAACAATCAGGATCATGGTTTTTCATTCTTTCAGGTATGAGATTTTTAGGCCGATGATGCTCTCGTTATGGGCGAAACATGTCAGCGTATCTAATATGTTAAGATCTATTTCTTAAATTTAAATAAAAAACTCATGTACTGAATAGGTGGAGTTTATAATCTAGTATAATTCTTTGTCTTTTAAGTACATTTCAATACGGACCATAACGTGAGATTTGTAACGTACCATACCACTTAGTCGAGCAGCTCATCTTCTTTCTCCCAAGTCTTCCCAGCCCAAACTTTCCAACATTTTTGTAATGCTACTCTTATGTCGGAAATCACCCAGAACAAATTGAGCTGCTTTTCTTTGGATTTTTTCCAGTTCTTGAATCAAGTAATCCTGGTGAGGGTCCCATACACTGGAACCATACTCTATTTGGGGTCTTACCAGAGATTTGTATGCCCTCTCCTTTACATCCTCAATACAACCCCTAAACACCCTCATAACCATGTGCAGAAATCTGTACCCTTTATTTATTTAACAGTTCTTCAGTTTTCTTTTCCATACATTCACTTCATACGGAATATTGATGGATCACTCCACCAGATCAGAGGCCGCATATTCATAATGTAAATGTCCCCATAAGTATTACAAAAATGGTGGTTTGCATGTTCTTATCAATAATTACAACTTGAGTATCAAATATGGGTCAACTTTTTAATACCAACACTAACACAAAATTAGAACCACATCAAAGGACATCGTAACAAATATGTTTATCGGAGGAACATTTTAAAAGTTATTTTAACCTCCTCCATTTCAACTGTGCAGTGTTTACATTGTAATTTGCTGTTTTACATCAAATATTTTCTTGCAAGGACAAGTGACCCCAATAAATTTTAGATTCATGTGGAAGCAACATCAATTTGAATAGACTCATATGTAATCATAAACATATTATGTCAATATGTCAAGACATACCGTCTGGGGAACCTGTTAACCCCTAGAGGGCGCGTCCCCAGGTGGCGGATAGGGGGACCCTACAATTCAGTAGGGCTGGTTGAAATACCCAATACAACCCATGTACCAACAGGCAGTCCAGTTCCTGGGGGCTTTAAAATACTGGGACACCCTCCCTCCAGGGGTCACAAATACGGAGGGCCCAAGTGCAGCATGAGACAGCTGACGGAAAAGAACTAGGAATATGGAAAGGATCTGGTCATGGGAAAAAGAATCACGAAGGAGAGGAACTAGTGGGGTGAAGACCCCAAAGGTATCAGTGGCGGAGAAGATGGACTTCGGTACGGCATCGGTGGCGGAAGAGGGAAACTTGTAGTGTCTGTACTCCAGGGGAGCGGCTACAGAAAGTGCCTGTACTCCAGTGGAGCGGCCTAGAATAACACCTGGCAGTAGGTATAAAATACCTTTGGGAGTGGCGACCCCATTGTAATAACAGCCTATATATGGTATGGTACTAGGAAAACAACTCGGAAAAGGCTAGGGCGTCCCCTGCTTAAAGCAACGTGCAGTTCTCAGGGTACTGGGGGAACTATGAGAAATGGGCAATCCGTTACCAACATTAAGACAGCAATAGTAAATCTTATGACCCCGACAGGAAAGGTGGAGGAAGTAGTAGATTTCATGGAGAGGGAGACGGTGGAAATGATGGGGCTTAGTGAAGTGAAATGGAAAGGTAACGGAAGGAAGAAATTGAGGAAAGCATACACATTATATGGAGTGGTGGCCAAGAGGCAATAAACGGAGTGGGACTAATCATTTAGAAGTAATTGGAGGAGTATGTTGAAGTGGTAGAATGTGTTAGTGACAGAATAATGAAGATTGGACTAAAGACGAAGAATGAAGTGATGGACTTCATACAAGTGTATGCACCACAGACGGGAAACAGGGAAGAAGATATTGAAGGATTCTTGGAGAAAGTAGAAAGAGAAATTTCAGATGTGGAAGAGGTGGGAGATCTGAATGCACAGGTCAGAAATGAGACACAAGGAAAGGAAGAAGTCATTGGACCATATGGATATGGGAAAAAGAATCACGAAGGAGAGGAACTAGTGGACTTCTGTGAAAGGAATGGACTTATAGTGGGGAATACATGGTTTCGAAAGAAAAACAGCAGGAAAATTACGAGATATGGGTGGGATGACAGAAGAACAAAATCAGTAATTGACTACTTTTTGGTGGAAAGGACTAATCGCAGGAAGTTGATGGATGTGACAGCTTTACCAGGAGAAACATTTGATGGAGACCATAGAGTTGTGTTGGCAAAATTACGGTTGGGAAAAATGGAAAAACTACAAGAGATAAGAGAAAGCAAAATAAAAGTATGGAAATTGAAAGACAAAAATGTACAGGAAGATTTTCTGGAGAGATTGAAGCAACAAATTCCAGTTACTGAAATGGAAAATGTAGAAGAGGAGTGGGCCAATTTTAAAAAGGCATTTGTTAGTGCAGCAGAGTGTGCTTGTGGCAGGACATCTACAAGAGTGAAAGAAAAAGAGACACTATGGTGGAATGAGCAAGTCAGGAAAGTGGTGAAAGAAAAGAAGACAGCCTGGCGAGAATGGAACCAAGATCAAACATAAGAAAGCAGAAGTATCTCTCTCTCTCTTTTTTTTTTTTTTGCAAGCTGCTTTACGTCGCACCAACGCAGATAGGATGGGATAGGAAAGGGCTAGGAGTGGGAAGGAAGCGTCCGTGGCCTTAATTAAGGTACAGCCCCCAGCATTAGCCTGGTGTGAAAATAGGAAACCACAGAAAACCATCTTCAGGGCTGCCGACAGTGGGGTTCGAACCCACTATCTTCCGAATACTGGATACTGGCCGCACTTAAGTGACTGCAGCTATCGAGCTCGGTCAAAAGTATCTCAACAGCAAATGGAGATGTAAGAAGGTGGTAGGAGAAGAAAAGAAGAAGAGTTGGGAAGAATTTACACAAAAAAATGGAAGCAGATGTAAGTGGCAGTAAAAGGATAGTGTATGAACTTATAAGAAGTAAGAGGACAGAAAGAGTTACCACAAAGCTAGTGAAAAAGGAAGATGGGGAATTGTTAACACACCCAGAAGAGGGAAGGAATATTTTGATAAGCTATTGAATGTGAACTGTACTGGTGAGATAGAAGCAATACAGTGTGAAGACTCAACAACAGAGGATGATATAGCAATGCAGGAGGTGGACTTAGCAGTACAAAAGATGAAGGTGGGAAAAGCAACAGGGATGGATAAAATAAGTGTGGAAATGATAAAGGCTGCTGGACCTGCTTGTATGCAATGGTTGTACTGACTACTAAAGTGTATATGGAAACACAAACGTGTACCAGAAGACTGGAAAAAAGGAATAATACCAGTGTTTAAGAAAAGGGACAAGAAAGTTTGTGGTAACTATAGAGGAATCACACTTATATTGCAGGTAGTTAAAATAATGGAAAGGAAATTAGAAAGAAGAATGAGAAGAACGATTGAAGGAGAGTTACAACTGGGAATATTGAAAGGATCTGGGTCATGACTTTCATAGATATAGAAAAGGCAGAGAGAAGGTTTGGGAAACTATGGATTAAAAAAAGACTCAGAAGAGAAATGTTAGAAATGGTGTAAGCAATGTACAACAACTGTGTTAGCAGAGTACTGACCCCAGTTGGACAGACAGAATGGTTTAGGAATAAGACTGGACTAACACAGGAGAGTGTGTTGTCACCTCTTTTGTTTATTATAGTCTTAGACAAAATTGTAAAGGAAACAAAAGGAAGCCTATGGATATAAAGAGATGAAGATACTGCTATTTGCAGATGATGATGTGATCTAGGGAAAGAACAGCAAAAGAGTGCAACAACAACTAGATGTACTGAACATAAAAATTGAGAAGTATGGCATGAAAATCAGTACAGAGAAAAGCTAGACTATGGTGATGTTGAGCAGGGAAAGGCAAGGAAAAGGCATTATGAAAATTGGAAGTCAAGAGTCTGAAAATTGTGGACAGCTTTAAATACCTAGGAAGTGAATGAATGCAAAATGCTAGGTTGGACATGGAGATTAGCAGGAGGGTACAGGAGGGCAATGCGTTCTACCAAAGTGTAAGAAAACTTGTTTGGAGCAAAGTACCAAGGAAAAGTAAAGAGATAATGTACAAAATGTACTATGTACCCATACTGACCTATGCAACTGAGACTTGGACTTTAACTAGCAGGCAAGAAAGTAGAATTCAAGCAAGTGAGATTAAATTCCTAAGAAAGACAAGGAAAGACAGAGAGAGAAATGAAAATGTTAGGAAGTTGGGATAGGAAAGATAAATGAGAGAGTTGAAAAGAATAAACTAAGGTGGTTTGGAGATGTAAAGAGGAATGAGAAGAATAGATTCCAAGGCAGATGCTGGAGGCAAAGTACAAGGGGCAAGAGGAAGACATAGAACAAGGTGGATTTTTTTTTGCTGTTGGCTTTATGTTGCACCGACACAGATACGTCTTACAGCCCCAGCATCTGCCTGGTGTGAAAATGAGAAACCACAGAAAACCATCTTCAGGGCTGCCAACAGTGGGGTTCGAACCCACTATCTCCCGAACATTGGATACTGGCTGCACTTAAGCGACTGCAGCTATCGAGCTCGGTGGATTGAATCAGTAAAGAGCAGCATAAGACGAAATTTAGACTGGGACAGGATCGTAGAAGAGGAATGGTGGAAAGAAAAAGGAAGATGGAGAAGTGCCATAAATACTCCGACCTGGCAGGAGCTGGATAAGGGGAAATGTGATGAAGTCAAGACAAACCAATTGTACTATATTATGTTATTTGTTACTAATTTGCATACGTAATTTCTTTTCTAATTATGAATTAAAGCTGAATATGACCCAATATAATAGTTTTGAAACTAGTCCTGATATGTAATAAATAATATCAAAATAACGGTATTGAATAGGTGGACCTTCCCATTCCTGTTGATAGTAATAAGTGCATCTCGAATTAATAGAGGTTGGCAATGAGATGGAACCACCCATGGACAGTATTAAGAAATATCCTGGCATGAACCCAGAGTTGAAGTCGAGAAAACCAATTTGGAAACAAACTAGCGGTTTAACATCGTACCAACTCAGAAAGGTGTTTTGGTGATGAGTTAGTAACGTGCTAGGATGAAGGGAGCGGCTATGGCCTTAATTAATGGTAGAGCCCAAGCATTTATTGGGTGTAAAATGGAATGTCATCTTCAGGGCTGCTGATGGTGGAGGTTAAACTCATCATCTTCCAAATGCAAGCTAACAGCTACATACCCCTAATCAAGCAGTCAACTTTTGTGAAGAAAACAGAATAGAGAAAGGTTTCAACCCATTTGTCACAACTGTTACCCAAGTTTGAATATAATTATTTCTCCTTGTGAAAATGCTTCTGCTTCCCTGGTTTATTGTTATGTTGTTGGTTAGAAACTGGGAATGAGGAACAACTATGTGATGTTCTTACATTTGTGAGAGCACTCCCTCTAGTCTTAGCCCATTCCATCATGAGGGATCAGAACAGTTTTATTGAAATCTAAATGCACTGGATAAAAGAAGAAAGCGACAATATCAAATCCTTATTACTTATACCCTCATTTAGACAGAGATTTATGTTCAGTTAGGTCTCAAATCAATAAATCTCAATGTTTCTCAAGATAAGAGTTACGGTACCTGCAGACTGTACAAATCACTTCTAAAGACAGTTATACTATTTAACCCATAACCCAGAAAGAAAGAGAAAAATAAAATGTTTGGAGATGGTGGTGATTATTGTTTTAAGAGGAAGTACAACTGGGCAACCATCCTCTATATAACACTAATCAGAGAGAAACAATGGAAGGGGTCCGACACTTCGAAAAATGAAGGTATCGGCCAAAGGAAGACAAGGGCCACGAAGGGTGTGAAAATGAAAGACTCCCTAGCCCTCGCAAACCTAATAGCGTCGGGGTCGGAAAAGAACAAGAGTTGACCAAGAGAGGTCGGATAGGATAGATGAAAGTGAGGAGCCTGACATAAGTAAGTGGAAGCAATGCCAGGACTCGGCTAAGGGCCCCGTGGTCGCCAACCCACGCTCCAAAGTTCAGAGCCCCTGGGGCCCCTTTTAGTCGCCTCTTACGACAGGCAGGAGAGACAGTCTGAGTTACGATTATTATGTCTGGTAGCCTGTGCACTAAGCAATAACATGCTTTTATTAATTCTGTTCCTTAGGTCTTTGAAAGGGAGGATTAGGTAATATATAATGTTAATGTTATTTGCTTTACGTCCCGCTAACTACTTTTACAGTCTTCGGAGACGCCGAGGTGCCGGAGTTTAGTCCCGCAGGAGTTTTTACGTGCCAGTAAATCTACCGACACGAGGCTGTCGTATTTGAGCACCTTCAAATACCACCGGACTGAGCCAGGATCGAACCTGCCAAGTTGGGGTCAGAAGGCCAGCGCCTTAACCGTCTGAGCCACTCAGCCCGGCTAGGTAATATATATCAATAGTTAATTCTTAAATGCAACATACATCAAGAAATGTGTGTCTTGATAATACCGGTACCACTAACACGGGAATGGAAACATGGGGCATGCAGTGCCCCAAAGAAATTTCTTTCTGCTATAATTTTATGTCGAATCTGTCTGTGAACGCTACATGATGCGACTTCTTCAGAGGGAGTCAGCATTTTAATATAATGATCTGTTAGTATGCAGAGCACTGCTTCCGTGCACTGTGGTAGCTTAGAGGTATGCAGTATCCCTTGTTTCAATTTACGTAACTTTGTTGTGGTAGGTGTAAGTTTAGGGTGTATTGTACGCGCACTTTTTAGTGATAGATTTTTGTACTGGATTGAGGAGTAAGAAGAGAGCACTGCCGGTTCCGGTAGTACTGCCAACTGAATGGAAATGAAATGTGAATTGAATCGATAATATGATCGGAATTTTCTAAACCTTTATTATCTTACACCAACAACTGTGTCACACACACAATATATAATACTATATAACATTTCCTGATGCGAAACGTGTTCCTAGCATGAATTCTATAGTTTGGCTTTGCTGTGTAAACAACAACAGTACGAGTACTTGAAGTGTATGCCAGATGTCGCACAGCGATGATAAGCGATTCTTAGTTTGTGTTTCAAAGGTTGCCAATACGAATCTCGAAGATAACCAAAGTCAACCGATTCAGTACTAGGGTGTAAATCTCTTGCTAAAAAGTGCGCAGATAATACATGGCAAGCAAACCAGAAAACTATGGTCTGAAGATCACGATTTTATCTGACGCCCGCACAAATTGCCTTCTAAATGCCTACTTGTATACTGGGAAGGACAGTGATTGTACTGGCTTGACAAATGAAGAAAAGAAGTTCACCAAACCAACTCAGTGTGTATTGAGATTGGCAAAACCACTTAATGGCTTGAATCGTATTTATAGCCGATAATTATTTTGGATCTATGGAAGTGGTTACAGAGTTGAGGAATCGGAACCTGACATACGTGGCGGCACTACGGAGAAATAAGGTAAGGGTTATTCTGCCCGAAGGCAGGTCCGAACCTCCGCAGAGGTGTTCCTGAGAAATAAAAAAGAAATACCACCCGAATTCCAGCCACAAAGGAAACTAATTGTGGGTTCAACAGAGTATGCATTTACAAATGATCGCACTCTAATTTCTCATGTCCCAAAAAAGGTAAAGCTGTCATCTTAGTTTCCAGCATGTATCACTCAAGAAGTACCGACCCTGAAACCGGCAAGGAGGAAATCATTTCATTTTATAACAGTACTTAAGGTGGAGTAGATTCTCTTGACCAGAAGTGTATTACGTACAGCACAAGTAGACGGACACGTAGATGGCCCCTTGTTATTTTCTACGCCATGCTGAACATAATTGTATTAAATTCATACATACTACACATATCATTCAAGAAGTACACTCCTATTTCTTGATTTGACTTCATAAAAAGACTGGCTACACAGCTTTCTGAAGCGTATCTCAACGAAAGACTCATCAATAACCGGCTACCAAAGGAACTCCGTATGGTGATCTCCGGGATTTTGAAAAAGCCTTGTCTTAAACAGCAAATATTTGCTCAAGGATTAAAGAGGAAACGATGTGCATTGTGCCCCCGTTCTACTGAGAAGAAGACCAACCTGTATTGTGTCAAATGGGATCGCCGAGTCTGCCAAACTTGTCGCTCTGTAGTGTGTAGTGTGTGGAGATGATATGTCAAGAATATTGAACACTTGCAAAATCAAGCTAAAAGAGATTTAAATCTCTTTATGTATAACGTAACTGCAACTATTACACTTTAAAATTGGGTGATAATTATCATATTCATAATATATTTTTTAAATATTTGTGTTCCATCGATTAATTTTCAGTCATTTTCTAATAACCTTTAATGTTACTTCTTTTATGAGAATTTTGTTAAAAATACTACAAATTATTCTGGTGTACATATATTACAACATAATTGATTAATAGTTATGATACAAACAAAATAAAGCATGTTAAAAACCATTAACCCTCCAGTGCTCACGTGGGGTAATAAATTACCCCAAACTTTGGAAAACAGCCGCCGATTTTTTTCTATCATGGACTGTACACTGGGCTATTGTGTACCTTTCAAAGAAACTGTGTGGCGGCTCCTGAGGTGTCATAAATTGTCGTGCGTCAGTACGTTTCTGGCAGTGACACAAAGTTGACTGGGGTAACATATTGCCCCACGCGAGCACTGGCGGAAGTAAATTGGCAGACTCATGTTTTGTTAATTTTCAATCTTGTGTGTGTGTTTTGTGAGAATGACTAGTTACTTTAGTGTAGACGGTAAATATGAGTCGTGATAAAGCCGAAAACATTAGCAAGGACCAGGAATGAAATTTGTCAACTCCTTTCTGAATTATGTGACGAAGAATTAGTGGATTTGAAGATGATGGTGAAGAGGACAACATAGAAACATCAGAGCATGATTCACTCTCACAACAGGATGATAGTGACTTACCTGAAGAGTACTGTGCCAATACATCAGGGAGTGAAAATGACGCTTCAAATAAGCCCTGCCAAAACTACATATATGTACGTGATGGTGTGACTAAATGGAGCACAGTAGTGCCTCCTAAAAACACTCGTACTCGTGCTCACAACAAAGTTTCATCATACTTGCCTGGTTCTAGGCTGAACACACATGGCGTTACGGATCCAGTGCACTCTTGTGGCATACAGGCATACACGCTGAAGAAAAACAAGATGAGAGCACAGAGGGTCAAATGAAGCCGTTTATAAACACTTTCTACAACGTAATGAAGGGGGCCGTAGACACGGTGGATGGAAAGAGCACAGCATATGAAGTTGAAAGAAATACAAATCGTTGGCAAATGAAAATATTTTTTCACCTTCTGAACATTGATGGTATTTATAGCTATGTTGTTAATGTTGGAAACAACCTTGAAAATACTCTCCCTAGAAAAACATTCCTAAGATCAATTGCAATGGAACTGGTGAAACCTAGGATAGCTGTTAGAGTGGCACAAACAAGTTTGCCTCGCAGTATCAGAGTGAAAGCCTTGCAAATGAGTTCAAATGGTAAGGAACAAATTTCCCTGACTTCTCTGACTCCACCCTTGAAGAGAAACACTAAGCTCATCCGGACGATGTGGTTTATGTCCTAGAAGTCAGGACAGAAAAAGCAGAAACACTTGTGTGCTGTGTGAAAATACGTAGGCCAAGACCCTTTCACTACAGTGTGTGAAGAATGCTTCAAAAAGAAAACCGAAAGTAACTAAAAGAACTAAACGTCATTGTTCTAATAGTAATAAATTGATTGATTTTCATAGTTCTAGTTTTTAAGACTACATGAATTCGAGTGTTATTATGAACAAGATTGCCTGCTTTGAAGTTATGCAAGATTTCTGTTTTGTGCGTGTATATATTAATGGCAATAATGGGAGTTATTATTAATTGTGTTTTATTTATTTACAGGGCCCTTAGTCAGGTGAGTCATGAAAAGAACAATTTACTTTTTGAGTTACAGTAATACATGAAAGAATGGGGTAGTATTTTACCCCGCGCGAGTACTGGAGCGTTAAGTAATGTGGTATCATTTTCAACCCCACAACAACGTATATTTAACAGATCAGCTACAACGTTTGAGGGTTAAAAGTAATAGGGTTACAAATGACCAACGAAGTTGGTACATCTTATAACACTTACAATAACACCACCTTCTCCGGTTGCATGCCTGTGTGGATTTGTTATCTGTTTAATATATTCTTGACGCAATATCGCTCTTTGTTTAGCTTTATCTTCCAATAATCTTCGCTTAGCTGCAGAAACATCATACTGATCAGCCGCCATGTTGCCCCAAAGTGTTATCCAAGGAGTAAATAATAAGAGAAAAGTGTTGCGCTTCCTAGTCCGTTTTTAGCAAAGAATAACAGAACCAAAGGAAATCCTTTTTGGTCGCCAACTAGCAAAGAGAATGTCTTCTTCTTCCACTTCTTCTCCTTTCTTAAGGCTTATGCGCTCTTTTACTGTTAACCAGTCACTACACTTATTAATAAATGCAAATACGGTAGAGACGATACGCAACACTCAGCGAGATATCGAGGGACAGCTATTAGAGCTCTCTAGCGGATTGACCTAAGAACTACTGATTCTGTCATAAGAGCACGTGTATTTGTGTGTGTGAAGTTTTTGGTGTTATTTATGCGTTTTAATTGAGTTGACATAATTAAATAGTAGCGTGTGCCATTCCTTGATATCTCCTCTCAACATGAGGGGAAAGGTATGTGCTGTGTTTGGCTGCAGTAACTATGAAGTAGAGAAGAATAAGCGGTCTTTCTTCAGTTCCCTCGTGACAAGAAAATGTAAGTAATATTGTGTTTGAATATATATTATTCCAATGACAAAGAGATTTTTATAGTACTTCATAATCTTCTGACCTGCTCGACCCATATTTCAACTGGCTTAAAATATAATACGCATATTTTATTGTATAGTGCAGCAGTTAACCTTCAATACCGATGTGTTGTTGTAGGTGTGATCTGTGGGTTTGATTTAATTCAGGAAAATTTATATGCATGTGAGTGTGGCTGGTTATGTTCCAAGTTATCCAATTTGGAATGCCGTAAAACGTTGTTAAGCACTGATGGAAAATGGGTGATTTAAGAAATGTACATATTTTGTTTAAACAATATGATGATACAAATTTGCTTTACCCTAATGTAATGGCATTATGGCAAGCATTGCTTATAGGGAAAGTTTGAATGTTTTTGAGGCTAAATTTACAGATTTGCTTTCTGTTAGCAGGCTTCAAGTTAAAAGGAAAATTGTTCAGTTCTTAAATGTAAATTCAGTGAATCCTGTGTGTAATGAATGTGCCGATATTTTTGTTGACAAGTGTTTTCATATGATGATACAATGTTTTTAAATGAGAAAAATGACAAATCTAACCGTAAAAGTTCAGATAGGAATGCTAAAGCAAAAAAAAGTAATGGATAAATGAAAGATCAAACCATTTCACAGCAGTCCATTTCATATCTTGTTTACATGTCTAATTTCAGTCTTTGACCAATAACCATTTAAATAATTCTTCATTCATTTATCCAGAATTACTTTAGCAACTTCGAAGTTAATATCTCAATAACACTTTCTTTCTAGACGTAATTTATTGATCTATTTTCGTATAGCATTTCCATTGATATTTGAATTTCGCACTACTTTTCAGGTCAAGTCACTAGGAGCGCCACCGTCTAATTGTCTCCCATTTTAACAAGGCTAAATCAGTAAGTGTCTCTACTGTACCGTATTTGATAAAAGGAATCACGCAAAAATAGGAGGCATTTAAACGCATACACAAATAAAATCTTTCACATATTGAATAAGATATATAGAAGTGATGGAAACTGTCAAGATTGCCAAGTTATGCATAGTTTACTTACGTAAAGAATCGTGCACACGGTTCAGATGGAAGCAGGAGCGTACTATTTGATGGTAGACAAATGAAGTATGAAGGTTACAAAATCAATTTGAGCGTCATCAAGAAACTGATTAATAACATGGATGTTGGCGGGAGAAAGGCCAAGTAACAAACAGGTAATACTAGTAAGGAAAGAAATTTTTATCCGTGTAAGACTAGTGAGGAATTTACGACGAGAGAGAAGATATGCAGGGCATTGGAAAAATAGGTGATTAAGATCTCCCTCAGAATCACCACACACACAATAAGGCAGATTAACCAAACGAAAGCGGAATTTATGTTGCAGGGTAAGAGCATGATTGAACCTTAATCGTATAATGTTTGTAATATGTCTACGGGAATATATACCATTGGAAAACCATGGTTTCATGGGTAGAAGTGATAATAATAAGTACCGGTACCTTTAAGACGTGGGGACTGGTCCTATTCGTCTTGCCAAGATCGGTAGGTAGTTTCTTTAAGACGAGTATAGAAATAAAGGGGCGGTATGACTGCTGTAAGAGGAGGGGTGTGGAGACGGCTGGCTTCTTTGGCAGCATCATTACCGGCAATGTTAGAATGTCCAGGTATCCAGACAAGCGTTATATATACTCCATCTCGTTCACGCTGGTAGAGTAAAGATTTGACATTATATAAATACCAATTTAAAAGAGGGGGTATATGACGATAAAGCTTGTAAAACGCTTTGAGCGTCTGTATAGATAGTAACTTTTGGGAAAGAATGTTGTTGTGCATAAATTCAAGCTTGTTGGATGGCAAACAACTCAGCAGAAAAAAAATGAAAAAGTAGCCGGGAGATGGAATTGTTCAGTCGTGCGGGAATTGCAAATAAAGAAAGCAGCACCAACTCCTTGGGAATGTTTTGAGCCGTCAGTGTAGATATTAACTCCAGAAACAGAAGGGTTTATGCGTAGTTTTCACGACGGAGGAAAAGGAGGACCGGAACTAGGCGTCGTTCCAGAGAATAAAGATTTATTAGAAATTATAATATTGGGGGTATAGAATAGGATAGCAAAGGGAAAGGAATACATTGGAAGTGAAGGAGTCCTGAGAAACGAAGTTCGGAAACCGTTTAGGGTAATATAGGCAGTGTATATAGCTATAGCAGTGACTCGCCCTGAACGAGGAGAGCATTGTTGATACTATTCCTGTAAGAGTTGCAACTTCGGTAGTAAGGAGGAGGACGATAAAGCAAGACATTTAAGCAAGTATTTCTGTGCAAGCATGTGCCTTCTAATTACAAGTGGGAATTCACCTGTTTCTACCAGTAGTTCGTTTGTAGGAGTCGTTTTAAGGGCTCCAATGCAGAGACGTAAGGCGTGAAATTGTAAAGTATTAAGCGACATAAAAGATGTAAACGATGCAATGTCTGTTATATGAACGCAATAATCCAGATAGGTACAGATAGTCGCTTTATATAATGAGAGGGCAGAGATGGGATCCGCGCCCCATTGACGACGTACGACAGTTTAAGAATTTTGAGATATCCGTCAGCTTTTTGACATACCGGTAGCGATTTGATATGACGCTGCCAAGTAAGCTTTTGATCATAAATTATGCCAAGATACTTATGATGAGTAGTAAAAGAAATACTATAACCATCGAAAGTAAGAGGCGAATGGTCATAAGAGCGCTTATGAGAAAAAAGAAAGAGAATGCCAATAAGCACCAATACGAAGCGGTGTGGATAGGACAGCTGCGATCGGCGCGACATCTTGCTGTGAACTTTTCTTGCCTTCTGCTGTGCAATGGCGGAATGGGGCGTGTCTTTGAACAGCTGTTTTCTAGCCGTGTACTTATAAAACTCACCGTAATAAAGACGTGTAACCACATATTTCCATAAGTTATACAACAGAATTAGTCTAAGTTATGTACGGTAGTAAAAACTGTGTTCGGAACACTTGATTGTACAAAATATATTGCTTATAGATTATTTTTAATTAGTGCACATATTTTGTGTGAGGGAAGGAGATTACGTAAATGGGATACAACTAATATTACTTTATTCGTACCAATAGAGTATTTAATAACATTCACTGAAATCTGCGTACTGTACAGAAAAACGTCAATGTAGGCTATATATACACCGTCTTACTAATAACAAGTCCTTATACAGTTGTTTAACACTTGTAGTTATACAGTGAATAAACCCTGTATAAGCGTTGTACATTTTTGTTACTAATAAACGTGATATACGCATTGTATTCCTACACAGCACGTATACACTCGTTCCAAGGCGCAGGAATTTCTTCCTGCAGTTCACTGACGTATTTCGCACGTTTACCGCCTTTATGATCTCTTCTGCTGGTTATCTACGAGCAAACTTTCCGGAAAGTCGCGCAGTAGCATGGCATATAGAAAAGGCAGTGGCAACACAAAGTGAGACAGCTGGAAGTTGGCTTCTACTGATATCAACATTTCTTCATCTTGCTTGTGTAATGAACGCCAAAAAAGCAATAGAAAAGCGTAATCAAATATCAATAGCTCCTAACAGGGATAGTACGGAAAACGTAAGCAATTGTAATTGAATCGGCGAGTTGAAAAGGGTACACATTCCAAACTCCTTACTTTTCAGGAGAAAGGAAAACCTGTTTTGTAGCTAAAAGAAAGGTTTGATAAAAAAGTTTCTATTAGACATTCAAATCAAAATCTCTTTATTTGCAAATGAGGTGTCTACCTCGGTGGCAAATGGTACACTAAAATACATTATTGTCAAGCACTAAATTTTAAATCAACAAGAGACAAAGAAATTTTCCTAGAATACAATATTATACAATTTACGCTAATAATTTGTTCTATTAAACACATACATCATCCTTAATAAATTTATATTGTTTACAAAATTCTACTTATAATATCTTACAAATATAGTCAACCCATATACAGTATGTGAAATTACTTCTAATAATAATATACAACTGGTATAAGATTAAAATTAACATTGAATTTATTTACATATATATATTTTACCCATTTTGGAACATAAGTAGCATAACGACCTGCTGCGTCTTAACCAGAACCCCTTTCGCTACCACTTTTCAGAGTTCCTGAAGGGCCTTCACAGCTACCGTAGCGGTCCCAGGGCCCTCGAAGTCCCCACTGTACTTCACCCCTACAGGCAGTCCCCTACTTGGGCTGTCCAAACTCCATAGACCAGGGGATGGAATTAATTTAATCACACACATTTTTTATTTACAATATCCTGCACTGGTCGAATGCCCTCTAACATTTCATTTATTTTCTCTGTTGTTATTTATTCTCTTCTTGAATATCTGTACAGATTTTGGAAAAGGATCAAACACTACCCCTGGTAAACTGTTCCACTCCTTCACGCCCTTCCCAATGAATGAAAATTTACCCCAATCGCTTCTGCTAAAATTCCTTCTAATTTTGTACTTGTGGTCAGTTCTACCAATATAATTATTTTTCAGCTGAAGCCTCTCACGGATATCTCTCCATGCTTCTTCTCCTGTATAGGCTCTATATAATCCTATAAGTCTAGTTTTCTCCCTTCTCTTACTTAAAGGTTCCCAACCAAGTTCCTTTAACATTTCTGATACACTACTCTTTCTCCTGAAATCCCCTGTTACAAACCTTGCTGCTTTCCTCTGCACACCATCTAGTTCTTTTATTAGGTATTCTTGGTGAGGATCCCAAACACTGTTTGCATATTCCAATAATGGACGAACCATACTTAAGTAACTTTTTTCTTTTAATTCTTTGTTGCATCCTTTAAGTAGCCTCATTATGACATGTAACGATCTGTATGCTTTCCCAACAATGTCATCAACATGACCCTTCCAGTGCAAATTACTTTCAAATCTCACACCTAAGTATTTGCACTTGCCATCTTTAGGGATAACTACCTCATTCAAAGTATATTCAAATTCAGTTTTAAAGCTCCTGTTTGTAAATGTTGTAACAGTTGATTTGCCTCCATTAACCTTCATATTATTTTCTTCAACCCATTCTTGGATACTCTCAATGTCCCTTTGTAATTCTGAGCAATCCTCAATGTTATTTATTTCCCTATAAACAATTATGTCATCTGCATACAATCTTATTTTCGATGTTATATTGTTCCCTAAATCATTTGCATATATTAAGAAAAGTAACGGACCGATTATACTACCCTGTGCAATTCCCTTCCAAACTTTCTCTTCCAGTGATATATTATTTCCTACTTTGACTTTCTGAACCCTTGAATTTAGAAATGTTCTTATCCAACGTATAACCCTTACGTCCAGTCCTATTCCCTCCAATTTCTTTAATAATATTCCATGTTCCACTCTATCAAAGGCTTTGGAAAGATCTATGGCTATGCAATCTAACTGGCCTCCTGAATCCAACTGATCTGATATGTCCTGCTGAAATCCCACCAGTTGTGCCTCACAAGAAAATTTCTTTCTAAATCCATACTGGCTCCTCATGAACCAATTTTTATCATCACATATCCCTCTGATGTACTTTGCTATTAAACTCTCCAGTATTTTACAAACTATACTGGTCAGGCTGATTGGTCTGTAGTTCTCTGGTTTCCTTTTATCACCCTTTCCTTTATAAATTGGTATTATTATAGATTCCTTCCATTCCTTTGGTATTACACTATTATTTATGACATAGTCAAAGAGAAATTTTAAATAAGGCACTATATACCACCCCATCGTCTTTAATACCTCCCCAGTAATTTGATCACTTCCTGCTGCTTTTCCTTGCTGAAGCAGTTGGATTTCTCTGAAAATATCTTCATTTGTGAATGAGAAGCTTCTTGTTTCCCTATGTGTCTCTCCCTCTCTATCTTCTGTTATGGTCCAAGTCCTGACAATCTTCTACTGACTCTCTGAATTCCCTACTGAAGAAGTTTGCTTTCTCAGTATCTGTTAAATAGTGTTCACCCCCTTCTCCCACCATTGTAGGAATTTGGATTCATTTTCCTTTTTGATTCCTAATATATGAATACAGCTTTTTCCATTTCCCTTTGTGGTCATTACCCTCTTGAAGAATGCCATTCATATAATTCTCTTTTGCTTCCTTTTTCACCCTATTCAGTTCCCTCATTAGCTGTTTTCTAGTTTCTCCATTCTCCCTACCCTCTTTGATTTTCCTATTTACTATTCTACATTTTCTTTTTAATTTTCTTATTTCCCTTGTATAATAAACAGGGTCTGAGGTCATTTTACCCTTCTTAACAGGTACAAATCTCTTCTCTCCTTCCCAAATGATTCCTTTAAATTTAGCCCAAAGTGTATCCACATTACTCCCTTCACTTATCCAACAACTGAATTGTGATTTAAGGTAAGTCCCAAATTCATCAACTTTAGTTTTTCTGTATAATTTCTTGTCTTGTGTGACCCTCTTATTAAGCCTTTTTGGTACCAGTCCTACATCCATTATTACAGCCTTATGGTCACCTATTCCTTCAATTACCTCAGTTTTATCAACAATTTCCCATGGTTTAACCAAGAATACATCTAGTAAGTTATTGAGACGAGTCGGTTCTTGTACTACTTGTGTAAATCCTCCCTCCCAAATTAACTTATTTGCCAGTTTCTGTTCATGGGCTTCACTTGCAGCTCCATTCTATTCAGCTTCAGGCAAGTTTAGATCTCCCCCAATTATTACCATATCATTATTATTGTTTTTATGAGTATAATCTATTATTTTCTCAAATATTTCCACATCATATGTCTGCGTATTCAACTACAAGTATGGAAATCATATTACGTCGAGGAATATGTCCCCTTTTTATACTCAAATTTGAGGAAGATCTTTGTAGAGGAAGATAATGTATAATAAACTCACAATTTTTAAAGTCTATTAAGCAGTAACACATTATTGCACAAAAATACTCCCAAACCATCATTTCTTTTATTATTCATTGTCATTCCGTCTCTTAAATAGCAAATTTTCGGAGAATTATTGAGAGAATTGCGAATAATGGAGACAGTTACAAAAAGGACAAGGGGGCCTAACTGGGAAATTGAAATTAAAAAAGGACTTCCTTCTCAGAAAGCAGTGAAGTATGTGACTCCACATTCATTATTATTACATTAGTTGCTTCATCGGCACCATTGTATTATAACCGTCTTACTAATAAATATAAATTAAGATGAATTTGTAAAGAAGATAAGTCACATAATATCTGCTCTTCATTTTTCGTCACCTCAAAAGTAACTATTGATGAAAGCAGTTCTGGAAGCTTGACCATGCAAATTGGGAGGATGGACTACAATTACGATTTATTATTCTTCTTCAGGAGGTGTAAAGGCCCGCTCACACCTAGCGGAAGCGAGACGCGGCGCGAAGGCGGAAAATATTCTTTCACTGCGTATTAGATGCAGTGGCTCACACTTCCACAGACTGGAGGGGAAACGCGCCGCGCCGAAGACGAGTAAGTTGCTTGGCGAGAATATTTCTTCCGCTCCTCCCGCCGGAATATAACTTCGGTAACATTCGTAAAGTAGTCGGATGTTTTCGTCGAGTCCATGCGGTACACTGGCGGTACACAGCACAGTGCTGGCTTCCTCTACGGACATTTACATTCCTGAGAGACGCTTAAACTATTAAGTTACTACTTTTAATAATAAATTACATTGTTATTCGCAATTATTTAAAATTATATGTATTAACAGAACCACTTGAGTACTAGTACATCGCTGATTTTAATATTTAATATATATTATCATGTAGTTCTAGTTGTGTTTATTATATGTATGCTACTACAGTTTTGTAATAAATGGAACATTAAGAACTATTAAAATATGCAACATAATTAACTCACCTTAAACATACAACCTGTCGTAGGGTCGCTGATATAGGTTCACGAAATCACGTAAAATGGTTATTTAAATGTTCTTCAACAAGCTGAAATAGCTGTTGAAATGTCTCAATGCTCATTCGAAAATACACTTTGAATTTCTCTTCATCGCGCAACAGCGATTGAAACAATGTACAAAATTCACCATTTAAATTCCTGGATAAATGTATGTCGTGAACCCAAAATCTTCGATTTTGCCTTTGTTCTTCCCTCTCAGCATCTTCAGCCAACAGAGCAAGAGCCAACAAGCGATCCAGAATGATGATAACAGCTATCCAAATGGCGAGGCGCGCTTCCGGTAGGTATGAGTGCATACGAGAGAAATTCTTCTCGGAACTTCTTCTCTCCGCGTCTCCCTTCCGCTAGATATGAGTGGGCCTTAAGATGGCTAGGATAACAATTCATTAAAATTCAGCCATAGACACCCAAGAGAGACTCAGTGACTATATTGTGCATAACCTAAACAGGCGATACCCAAAATATCGTGCGCTAAATCGTCACAGTTGTTCATTATTTCAATCCACTTCAGTCACTGAACTCGTCATTGATACAATTCGTCAAATTACACCACCAATGGTATTCATATGAGTGCACGGAAATACTGTTAAATGCAATGAATTGTCTTATACACTTCTTATACTAGGTCCCGCGACTGTATAACCGGTGTATAACAATTGCCACTATCTAACTGGTATCGAACTTCGCCAGGCTATGCGTATTGTATCCGGCACGCAGTTCTCAACTCCAATGCAATGGTTACCTGTCCTTTGCAATATCTCTCCCCCTCATATAAGGAGACAACAAGCACTTACTAGCTTACGGTGCAGAATAGTGAAGAATGAGGCCCTTCCTGTACATCAAGATATAAAGCAGCACACTACAACTAGGCTGAAATCAAGAAAACCAGCGTGGAAGACAGCTTTGGACCTGCCATGCCCTCAGTTCACTCTCAGGAATGCCTGGAGAGAAGAGTGGAGGATGTCGTCTCCCAGTGGCTTATGTGATATCTCCGACCCCAGCATGAAACTGGCTGGCTTCAGTTTGCCCCGTGCTGTTTGGTCAACCCTGAACAGGATCCGATGTTGTGTAGGGAGGCCTGGCGCAGCCTTGCATCTATGGGGATGGGTAGATTCTCCCTGCTGTGACTGTGGTGCTCAAGCGCAGTCTATCAATCACATAGTTCAAGAGTGCACCCTAGGTGCATTTCCTGGTTCTGTGGAGGAATTTTTTGAAGTAACACCGGAAGTGATTACATAGATTAAAAATTTGGATATTAAAATATAAAAGTGAAGTCCTGATGCTGTCATCAGCCTGTATACTTGTATATTTTGTGTTATGTTAGTATATTTCGATTGTCATGTACACATCATCCGCTAATAATAATAATAATAATAATAATAATAATAATAATAATAATAATAATAATAATAATAATAATAATAATAATAATAATAATAATAATAATAATAATAATAATAATAATAATAATAATTGCCATGCATTAACTTTACTGCTTATAACAATCTTATACACGATAGTGCCTATATGCGGTTTATTATTAACGTTTTGTGCTGAAGAGGTGTGTAATCTTGGTATACACATTTTATTAGTAGGACTGTTTATAATTATACTGTGCGTTAACACAGGAGGCTAAACACGGTTTATTAGTAACAAATTGTACACAAACGGTGTATAAACCTTGTATAAAACTTATACACCATTTATTAGTAAGACTGATAGTATTTAATAACATTTATTAAAGTAAGAACACTGTAGGGCCTACAGGAAAACGTCCAAGTAAGCTAGATGTGCAGTATTTAATAATATATTATAACCTTCCAATGAATGTCTGATTGGAGTTGGTGAAGACATTGGAAGTTTATGGTGAAATCAACATCAATGGAATCGTATGTCCGATTACTATACGTCCAGGTGTGTCAGAAACCAAATAACTCGTTCAATTATATGAATAACAGGCAACGGATTGAATGTATCGGCAAAAATTATAAGCTCTGAACCCCGTGGTATATCGTTGAATTACGCTGGATAATGAGATGTCGTGGCACATAATACAAAATTAAGCGAATATTGCAGTTTCCTCAAGTAAAGTTTGTTAAATGTGGATAAATGGTGAGAATATCAATGATAAAATGTATGGGAAGCCATGGAATGAGTTGAATTAATCGGGCTAAGTTAAATCTGTTTATGAGGGCCATACCCTGCTTATCTAGTCCGACACGATTCGATGATCGAGACTGGTAATGAAATTGTCGATTGATAAACGAATTCCTTTGCCAACGTAAATGATCATACAAGAGCGCCCTGCATTAAGAAGTCAGGTGTTTGATTGTCAAAAACACATGGAAGCTGGGAAATATGGAGAAATCTTCTAAAGCAAACTGGCTGTTATTATTGTAATATGGTATGAGATTTTGCTTTTCAAATAAGAGTAGACTTTAGTTCGGTTAAGAAAATAACTCAAGGAGGATTAGAGTTGTTGAACACGGAGCGAAAGAAATCAGACGAGAAGCTAGATCGCAATATAATATTGACAGATTATAACGAGAATAACCTTTGTACTACAAAATACGTATTTTGTTTTATCATAATATCAAGGCAAGTGTTGTATACGAATATTGTAAATAATATTAATGCATGTAACCCTACTCTAAAGAATAATTATAAGTTTCAGGTAATATGGAGCCAGAAACCATTGGATATGATTACGAGAAGTCTATGAATTCCAGCATGTCTAGTTAAATAACAACGGGATCTCGAAAGGTCTGACGAGAGCTGAGATGGACACCAATGGTTATAATTTAAATGCTGGTGGATGAGAGGCGTCTTCTTCACGAAGCCAACGAAGGATGAGTACTCCAAGTCAATGTCTTATTATCCCGCTATGAAGCCGCTTTTTAAAGTAGAGTAGTATGTTCTTCTTTATGTCAATTTGTGACATGCCAAATTATACAACTTGAAGGCGACCGTTCTACTTGTCAATCATTGCTTCACGTTGGATAAGAGTGTTGTAAAATCGTGTCGTAAATGATCCTGAATCGCGAGATATTGTGCGCTATGTCATGTAAATCTAAGCGAACGCTAGCAAGGTTATACAGATAGACTTAGGCATGGATAACATTCGTATTGAAATAGTGTCATTATGAAGATATCTTAGTCTAATTCGTGGTTCGAATACATTAGAAGGAATTGATAATCATAATGTGCGTAATTTAGAGTCATCAGCTATCATATTCTTATGTTGAGTACAGTGTTCGGGAATGTAATTGTGATGTTATTACGATAATATTGCGTTAATACGGCGATGGGATTAGTAGTCTTCGTAACGTGAAGTGCCTGAATATATTTTCCTAATGAAATAAGAATTCGTTGAGCATGACATATGTGTGATGTGATGAAATGTTTATTGTGATAGGATCGTCAAAATATGCAAATGGTTGATATTATATGAATTGTCGTGAATGTGTCATTGGGATTATGTGTTTTATAGAATTATGCGTTATAGAAGTCTTGATGAAATTCATTGTGGTAGGAATTGAATTAGTCATGCGTGTGGATTCGATACTGCTATACTGACTGGTAATTATTTAGGCATGAGGCGGTATTTATAATAATACTTCAGGGTATTTCGAGAACACTGATAATATGATCGTCTAAATTATATTAATTAAATACAATATAGATGCTTGCGCACAGTGTTGGATTGACATAAGATCTTCACGAAATAATAATACTGCATAGTTGAGAACCATGTCACAAGGGGTGTGTATGATTTTCATTCATATATGGTGAGTAAATCAATTCCTCTTGCTAGCTGAATTTCTTTTATAGCCTATTGAGTTTGACGCTTAGAGCTGATGTAGTTTTACAAGTTGATTTCGCGGAGGACACAAGCCTAAACTTTAATTCTCAAATATTTGTGTTATTAGTGGCCATATCTTAATGAAAATCGGTATACAAAGTCGGGAAATAAGTCGCTATAATATAGGCTATAAATAATTTTACTCACGCTGAGTAAAATGGTAGTTTAGAGGAAGGCCTAAAATTTAATTCTTAAATATTTGTTATTAATGGTCGTATCTTAACGAAAATCGGTAGGGGAAGTAGAGAAATAAGTTGCTACAATCTAAGCCATGAATAATTGTATTCACGCTGAGAAAAATGATAGTTTAGGGGAAGGCCTGCAATGGAATTCTCAAATATTTATATTATTAGTGGTCTTATCTTAATGAAAATCGGTATGCAAAGTCGGGAAATAAGTCGCTATAATATAGGCTATAAATAATTTTACTCACGCTGAGTAAAATGGTAGTTTAGAGGAAGACCTAAAATTTAATTCTTAAATATTTGTTATTAATGGTCGTATCTTAACGAAAATCGGTAGGGGAAGTCGAGAAATAAGTTGCTACAATCTAAGCCATAAATAATTGTATTCACGCTGAGAAAAATGATAGTTTAGGGGAAGGCCTGCAATGGAATTCTCAAATATTTATATTATTAGTGGTCCTATCTTAATGAAAATCGGTATGCAAAGTCGGGGAATAAGTCGCTATAATCTAGGCTATAAATAATGTTATTAACGCTGAACGAAATGGTAGTTTAGAGGTGGGCCTAAAATTTAATTCCCAAATAATTATGTTATTAGTGGCCGTATCGATAAATACTACATAACTTAAGTTATATAGCATTATCATTTATGTGTTATACATTGTTACCATACTGGCTATGATCAGAGATATTCATGAATTTGTATTTTTGTTAGTAAGTCCTTATCAGCGCCGAGTCACGAGAAAATGGGTTAACAGGATTTAATGAAAATCGGTATGTAAAGTCGGAGAATAAGGAACTACAGTGTACGCTATAAATAATTGTATAAGGCGCCCTAATATCACAGAGTCGAAAGAAACTGAATGTGAAGGCCTACAATATAGAAAGCTCATACAATTGAAATTGAATATACTTTGGATGAGGTAGTTATCCCAAAAGATGGCAAGTGCAAATACTTAGATGTGAGATTTGAAAGTAATTTGCACTGGAAGGGTCATGTTGATGACATTGTTGGGAAAGCATACAGATCGTTACATGTCATAATGAGGCTACTTAAAGGATGCAACAAAGAATTAAAAGAAAAAAGTTACTTAAGTATGGTTCGCCCATTATTGGAATATGCAAACAGTGTTTGGGATCATCATCAAGAATACCTAATAAAAGAAATAGATAGTGTGCAGAGGAAAGCAGCAAGATTTGTAACAGGGGATTTCAGGAGAAACAGTAGTGTATCAGAAATGTTAGAGGAACTTGGGTGGAAAACTTTAAGTAAGAGAAGGGAGAAAACTAGACTTATAGGATTATATAGAGCCTATACAGGAGAAGAAGCATGGGGAGAAATCCGTGAGAGGCTTCAGTTGGAAAATAATTATATTAGCAGAACTGACCACAAGTATAAAATTAGAAGGAATTTTAGCAGAAGCGACTGGGGTAAATTTTCATTCATTGGGAAGGGCGTGAAGGAGTGGAACAGTTTACCAGGGGTAGTGTTTGATCCTTTTCCAAAATCTGTACAGGTATTCAAGAAGAGAATAAACAGCAACAGAGAAAATAAATGAAATGTTAGAGGGCATTCGACCAGTGCAGGCTATTGTAAATAAAAAATGTGTGTTAAAAAAATTAATTCCATCCCCCTGGTCCATGGAGTTTGGACAGCCAAAGTAGGGGACTGCCTGTAGGCGTGAAGTACAGTGGGGACTTCGAGGGCCCTGGGACCGCTACGGTAGCTGTGAAGGCCCTTCAGGAACTCTGAAAAGTGGTGGCAAAAGGGGGCTCTGGTTAAGACGCAGCAGGTCGTTATGCTACTTAGGTTCCAAAATGGGTAATAAAAAAAAGTAAATAAATGCAATGTAAATTTTAATCTTATACCAGTTGCATAGTATTATTTGAAGTAATTCCACATACTGTATATGAGTTGACTATGTTTGTAAGTATATGAGATATTATAAGTAGAATTTTTTAAACAATATAAATTTATTAAGGATGACCTGTTTGTTTAATAGAAAAAATTATTAGCATAAATTGTATATTATTGTATTCTAGAAAAAAATTCTTCTCTTGTTAATTTAAAATTTAGTGCTTGACAATAATGTATTTTAGTGTACCATTTGCCACCGAGGTAGACACCTCATTTGCAAATAAAGAGATTTTGATTTTTGATTTTAATAACATTACATTGACCATTGTTTGTTGTGATGTGCTTTGTCTTCTGTTGCCACTAATCTCCGATAGATAGTATTACTGCTGCGAACCGAGTATTTTTTAAGTTTGCCTTACGTCGCACCGAAACGGTTAGATCTTATGGCGACGATGGTATAGGAAAGGGCTATGAGGGTAAATGAAGTGGTGTTGGCCTTAATTAAGATATAGCCCCAGCATTTGCCTGGTGTGAAAATGGGAATCCACGGAATAACATCTTCAGGGCTGCCGACAGTGGGGTTCGAATCCATTATCTCCCGCATGCAAGCTCACAGCTGCGCGCCCCTAACCACACGGCCAACTCGCCCAGTCGTGCGAGTGTAAAAGATTTCCTAAATATTGACGGAAAGTAGCTGGGGAGTTAGGTAACTTTCTTCTTTAGCATGCCATTCCTCTATTTCATAAATTTCCCAATACTACTGGTACGTAACACACTGGTTCATCATAACATTCGAGCTATTCAATCCCCACATTGAGGCACTGATTGCAATGAGAAGTGTGCATATTTAAAGGAATAATGGCAGAGAAGTGTTCACGGCTGTCTGCGACCTGGTGAATCCAGCTCTGGAACTTTGGGTTGTTAGATCGGCACCGTAACACTGTTCGTTAAAAGTGAGAAAATGAGCAGTTTTTAATTTGATCGAGTATTTTATATGATAACATTGCTTTTTAATAGCTACATTCCTACTGACGTTTTTGTAATGACCTATGTTGACTTCAGTTAGGAAAACCACAAAGTCAGTCTTTCTGAGAATTCCGTAGCGAAGCACGCGTACATCAGCTAGTCTTTATATATAAAATAAGAGTTTTGTCTGTACATTGCTCAGAATTTTAAAAGAATAGTTTTTCTGTATCGGTCATGTCCACAATAACAAGGAAGTGCACTTTTTACTTTCCGTAATTTCTGTCCGTCTGTCTGTATGTATGTACACGCATCACTAGAACACGGCTACAGAGAATTTAATGAAAATCGGTATGCAAAGTCGGGGAATAGGTCGCCACAATCTAAGCCATAAATAATTTTATTCACGCTGATAGAAATGGTAGTTTAGGGGAAGGCCTAAAATTTAATTTTTCAAATATTTATATTATTAGTGATCCTATCTTGATAAAAATTGGCATGCAAAGTTGAGGAATAAGTCGCTACAACCTAGGCTATAAATAATTTTATTCACGCTGAGTGAAATGGTAGTTCAGGGGAAGGCCTAAAATTTAATTCTTACATATTTACATCTTTAGTGTTCCTATCTTATTGAAAACTGGTATAAAAATTCGGAAAATGAGCCAGTAAAAACTAGGACATAAATAATTTTATTCACGCTGAATGAAATGGTAATTTAAGGGAAGACTTAAAATTTAATTCTCAAATATATATATTATTAGTGGTCGTATCGATAAATATTGCATAACCAAAGTTATATAGAATTACAACCGAGCTCGATAAATGCAGTCGCTTGAGTGCGGCCGGTATCCAGTAATCGGGAGGTAGTGGGTTCGAACCGCACTGTCAGTAGCCCTGAAGATAGTTTTCCATGGTTTCCCACTTTCACACCAGGAAAATGCTGGGGCTGTACCTTAATTAAGGCCACGGCCGCTACCTTCCCATTCCTAGGCCTGTCATATTCCATCGTCGTCATAAGACCCTCTGTGTCGGTGCGACGTAAAGCAAATAGCAACAACATATACAATTACATTTCCGTCCATTTATGCTTTATACATTTTTGCCGTCCCGAATTCATGAATTTGTATTTTTATTTGTCTTTTTGTTCCAAGTCCATATCGACGCCAAGCCACGAGAAAATGGGATAACAGAATTTAATGAAAATCGGTATATAGAGTCGGGGAATAAGCAACTACAGTCAAAGCTATAAGCAATTTTTATTCACCCTGGATGAAATTGTAGTTTAGGGGAAGGCACCTAAAATTGAATTTTTAAATACCTATGTTTTGGTCCTATCGAAAAATACTACATAACAAAATATACAGAGAATACAATTTCCTATCATTTATGTTTTATTCAGTTTTACCGTACCGACTATGATGAGCGATATTTCAGAGTCGGAAGAAAACTAAATGTGAAGGCCTACAATATCGAAAGTGCATAACATTGATCAACAATAACATTACATTGACCATTGTTTGTTGTGTTGTTCTTTTTCTCTCATGCTGCCTCTCCAACTGCGATAGGCGGGATTACTGCTGCGTACCGAGTATAATAGCCTGACTGAATATTGACGAGAAATAGCCGGGAAGCTAGAAAACTTTCTTCTTTAGCATACCATTCCTCTGGTTCATACATTTCCTGATACAGCTGGTAGGCAACACACTGGTTCTTCATAGTATTCCAGTTATTTGATCACTACTTTGACGCAATGTTTTGAATGAGCAGTGTGCTTGCTTAAGGAAGAGGCTGACTTAGTAGTAGTAGTAGTAGTATGACCTGGTCTAGAAAAACAACTTAGGCCTATTCCAAATTATAGCACAACAATTCACTAAATTACTCAAAATTCAACCCTGAAAAGGGCCTTTTCATAAGAAAAGCTTCTTCCTCTTCACTTTTATTAAATTCTATAGTCATTTTATTCCAAATTATCAGTGAAGAGGAGATTTCTCCTCTGACTTGGAGGAAAAATTTGCCACCAAGATAGATTTTTCCGCCACCAGTGTAATGAATTGATATTTTCCGACTCATCAGGTACTCTAGGAAACAGATTAGTGAAAGGGCATAGTTTTTGCCCTGGGAGTCTCCACTATTCGACCCTCTTCCTGCCGAAAAAAGCCGAAGAGTGTTCGCGATTCACGGCTGTCTGAGGCTTGGTCATTCCAGCTCTGGAACTTTGGACTGTCAGATCGGCAGTGTAGTCCTGGTCGTTAAAAGTGAGAAAATGTGTGATGTTTTATTTGATCGAGTATTTCATATGAAAGCATTGCTTTTAATCGCGCCATTTCTACTGACGTCATTGTAATATATGTTCTTATCAGTTGGAAAAACCACTAAGACAATCTTTCTGAGGATGTAAAAAGGCAGGTGGAGAGTAAGTGTCTACCATTATAATGAAAACTCCCCAACCTGATTGTGACTGATGGTATGCAAGCTGGTCTACCATTAGAGTGAAAATTCCCTAACTCAGTCTTCATATGAGAAAAGATGTTTGGTGACTTCCCCGTCGCGTTTCTAGGGTAACGTTAAGAGCAATGCAATTTAATACAATCTTTCTCACAACGTATACACTAGAATTCCGTATACAATGTAGAATTCCGTAGCGAAGCACGGGCACATCAGCTAGTATATATATATAAAATAGGAGTTTTGTCTGTACATTGCTCAGAATTTGAAAAGAATGGTATTTCTGTATCGGTCATGTCCGTAGTCACAAAGAACTGCGCTGTTTACTTTTCCGTAATTTCTGTCTGTCTGTCTGTCTGTCTGTCTGTCTGTCTGTCTGTCTGTCTGTCTGTCTGCCTGTCTGTCTATCCGTCTGTCTGTATGTATGTACACGCATCACGAGAAAACGACTGAAGAGAATTTCATGAAAATCTGTATGTGAAGTCGGGGGATGAGCCACTACAATCTAGGCTATAAATAATTTTACTCACGCTGAGTGAAATGGTAGTTTAGGGGAAGGCCTAAAAGTTAATTCTCAAATGTTTATATTATCAGTGGTCCTATCGATAAATTACTACATAACTAAAGTTATATAGAATTAATTTTCCGATCATTTATATCATACATTGTTGCCGTACCGGCTTTGATAACACAGATATTTAAGAATTTGTGTTTTTGTAGCTAAGTTCATATCAACGCCCAGCAGCGAGAAAATGGGTTAACAGAATTTAATGAAAATCGGTATATAGAGTCAGGGAATAAGAAACTACAGTCTAAGTTATAAACAATTTTATTCACCCTGGATGAAAAAGTAGTTTAGGGGAAGGAGCCTAAAATTTAATTTTAAAGTACCTATGTTATTGGTCCTATCGAAAAGTACTAGGCCTACATAACAAAAGTTATAGAGAATACAATTTACGACCATTTATGTTTTATTCAGTTTTACCGTACCGACTATGATAAGAGTGGTATTTCAGAGTTGGAACAAAACTACAAGTGAAGACCTACAATATTGAAAGCTCATTACATTGATCAACAATAACATTACATTGACCATTGTTTGTAGTGACGTTCTTTGTCTCATGCTGCCTCTCCAGCTGCGATAGACGGGATTACTGCTGCGTACCGAGTATAATAGCCTGACTGAATATTGGCGAGAAATAGCCGGGAAGCTAGAAAACTTTCTTCTTTAGCATACCATTCCTCTGGTTCATACATTTCCTGATACAGCTGGTAGGCAACACACTGGTTCATCATAGTATTCCAGTTATTCGATCCCTACTCTGACGCGCTGTTTTGTATGAGCAGTGTGCTTACTTAAGGCAGAGGCTGACTTAGTAGTAGTATGAGGCCTATTCCAAATTATAGCACCACAATTCACTAAATAACTAAAAATTCAACCCTGAAAAGAGCCGTTTCTTAAGAAAAGTTTCTTCCTCTTCACTTTTATTAAATTCTACATTCATTTTATTCCAAATTAGCCGTGACGAGGAGATTTCTCCTCTGGCTTGGACGAAAAATTTACCTCAAAGTCAGATAGATTTTTCCTCCGCCTGTGTAGTCAATTGAGATGTTCCGACTCATCGGGTACTCCTAGGAAACAGATTAGTAAAAGGGCATAGTTTTTGCCCTGGTAGTCTCCACTATTCGCCACCTGGCCGGCTGTCCACGGCTGTCTGCGGCTTGGTCATTCCAGATCTAAATGCAGATCAGTATTGATTGATTGATTGATTGAAATATTGATTGATTGATTGATTGTTTGATTGATTGATTGATTGATTGATTGATTAATTTGATCTCGAACTTTGGACTGTTAGATCGACAGCGTAGTACTCTCCTTTAAAAGTGAGAAAATGTGTGGCTTTTTATTTCATCGAGTATTTCACATGAAAGCATTGCTTTTAATCGCGCCATTCCTACTGACGTCATTGTAATGACATATGTTCATTTCAGTTGGGAAAACTACTAAGGCAGTCTTTCTGAGGATGTAAAAAGGCAGGTGGAGAGTGAGTGTCCGCCATTATATTGAAAACTCCGCAACCTGATTGTGACTGATGGTAGGCAATGGGGGCTACCATTACAATGAAAATTCCCTAACCCAGTCTCCATATGAGAAAAGACATTTGGCGACTTCCCCGACGCGTTTCTAGGGTAACATTCAGTGCTATGCAATTTAATACAATCGTGCTCACAACGTGTACACTACCTAACCTAGAATTCTGTATACAATGTAGAATTCCGTGGCGAAGCACGGATACATCAGCTGGTAAATAAATAAATGACGTGTGGCCTCCGGAGATGCCTAGTGCAGGTCTTTCGATTTGACGCCTGATATGCGAACTACGCGTCTGTGAGAATGGAGTCCTACCTATCATGAATTCTCATGCTCAAGACAGCACACACAGGCACACCCCGAACCATCGGAATTAACCTATGAAGATTAAAGTCCCTAACCCGGCCGGGAATCGAACGCGGGACCCCTTGGACCAAAGGCCAGCACGCTAACCAATTAATCATGGAGCCGGACATTCATTGAAATAATCACGCTGCAGGAAAATATCCCCTGTGGGTGGGGGTGGTAGAATGAACATGCACGATATATCCTACCTATCGTAAGCAAAGCAAAGCAAAGCAAAGCAAAGCAAAGCAAAGCAATCTCCGTACAGGCCATGAAGGCCCTTCGAGGGGTGGAAGGTAAAGGCTTCCACTATCCGTAACCTCGGCACTTGATGGAGTAAAGTGGTTAGCTCTACGCTTGGTCGCCTTTGCCCCCAGGAATTAACGTGGTACTCATTTTTAGTGTAGGATGAGTGAACCTCAGGGCCATGTGCACCTCCGGAAGTGGAAATCTCGTTTCTTAAATTTTACGACTTCCTGACGGGACTTCGAACCCACGTCCTTCCGGGCGAACCGAGCACGCCTTTACTGCCTCGGCCAGGCAGCCCCCTACCTGTCGTAAGACGCCACTAAAAGGGAGCCTGGCTTGGCGACAACGGATCTCTAAGCCAAATCCAGGCACTGCTTCCACTCACTTGTGATAGACTACATTGGCAACTTCCTGTACAGTGTCGTGATTTCAGTTAATGTATTGATTTCAATTAATGTTATGTTTGGCTCCATGACTAAATAGTTAGCGTGCTGGCCTTTGGTCACAGGGGTACCGGGTTCGATTCTCGGCAGGGTTGGGAATTTTAACCATGTTTTGTTAATTTGGCTGGCATGGGGGCTGGGTGTATGTGTCGTCTTCAGCATCATTTCATCCTCATCAGGATCCGCAGGTCGCGTACGGGCGTCCAATCGAAAGACCTGCACCTGGCGAGCCGAATATGTCCTCGGACACTCCCGGCTCTAAAGCCGTACGCCCTGTAATTTCAATGAATATTATTAAATACTGTACATATAACCTACATTGACATTTTCAGTACAACGTAGGCCTACTGATTTCAATTAATGTATTAAATAATGCACATAGTACATTGGCATTTTCAATACAATGTAATGATGTCAATGAATGTTATTCAGTACTGTACATATAGCCTACATTGACATTTCTCTGCACAGGTGGTGCTTGTGATTATTGTTTTAAGAGGAAGTACAACTAGTCAACTATCCTCTGTTAACACTATTCAGAAGGGAAAAAATGGAGGGGATCCAACAATTCGAAAAATCGGCCAAAGAAAGACACGAGCCACGAAGGGCGTGAACATGAAAGACTCCATAGGCTTCGCGAACATAATAAAGTCCGGGTTGGAGAAGAACAAGAGGTGACCAAGGGAGGTCAGATACGATTGGGACCGAGCTCGGTAGCTGCAGTCCCTTGAGTGCGGCCAGTATCCATTATTCCGGATATAGTGGGTTCGAACCGCACTGTCGGCAGCCCTGAAGATGGTTTTCCGTGGTTTCCCATTTTCATGCCAGGCAAACGTACCTTAGTTAAGGCCATGGTCGCTTCCTTCCCGCTTCTAGACATTCCCTCTCCTGTCCCATCGTCGCCATAAGACCTATCTGTGTCGGTGAGACGTAAAGGAACTTGTAAAAATAAAAGTACGATAGATGAAAGTGAAGAGCCTGGCACAAGTGGGTGGAATCGATGTCAGGATTCGGCTAAGGGGCACGTGGTCGCCAACTCGGGCTTGCTAGTTAGAAGCCGTTCGCGCCCCTTTTAGTGACCTCTTACGACAGGCAGGAGATACCGTGCGTGTTCTTTCTACCGCCCCCACCCACAGGGGATATTTCCCTGCAGCGTGTTATTGCAATGCATGTTATTAAACACTGTATTTCTAACTTAAATTGACGCGTTGCTGTGCAGTGTGCTGATTTAAATGAATGTCCGGCTCCATAGTTAAATGGTTAGCGTGCTGGCCTTTGATCAAAGGAGTCCCGCGTTCGATTCCCGGCCGGGTTGGGAACTTTAACCTTCATTGGTTAATTCCGATGTGTGCTGTCTTGAGCATGAGAATTCATGATAGGTAGAGCTCCATTCTCACAGACGCGCAGGTCGCATATCAGGCGTCAAATCGAAAGACCTGCACTAGGCATCTCCGGAGGCCACAGGCCATTTATTTATTTATTTATTTATTTATTTATTTATTTATTTATTTATTTATTTATTTATTTATTTATTTATTTATTTAACTCCGCCACTGGGAGATACCACGGAAATCCCAGTGCCAGTCCCAAGCCTGGATAAAGGAGGAGGGTCAATGGCTGGTTATGGAGTCTCAGTGTGGGCGCCAATGCCGAGTGGGTGTCTACGGTAAATACTGAGAAATGCTCGAGTTGGTGGGTTCGCCTACTACGTAACCAAAAAATCCTACTCCCTAAGGAGATGGGTCAGGGCGAGTATCCGGCGCCTTAAAACGGGATGTTCTCTGCTATGGTATGGTAACCGAGAAAGAAGGGTCCATGGTCCTCCAGGTTGAGGGTTGTGCGCAGGGCCAACACCCCAGCCATGTGAGGAAATCTTGTTACGAGACATACCTACAGAGATAGCCGGATGGATAAACTGATGACGACTAAGCAAGGAAAAGGAAAACGAGATGTAATTTTTCGAACCTGGAATGTGCTAAGTCTGCACCGAGAGGGAGCCTTAAGGAATTTGAAGGATGTCTTAAAGAATTATAAGATGTCGATTGCTGCACTACGAGAAATCAGGTGGAAAAGTGCGGATATTATGGATTCGAGAAATTAAACCATATTTTTCAGTGGGGGTGATAAAAACCAGCTAGGGGCAGGATTCATGGTAGCAAATGATGTGAAGCAAGCGGTTCTGGGATTCAAATCCATGAATGAGATACGGTGTTCCTTATGCCTAAAGTTCTCCCTGTTTATGCTTTTTGTTTTAAGGGGCCTAACCAAGTTCGTCGGCCCGTTCTCCCTGTTTAACATAACAGTATTCTGTCCTCATGCTCCTACGGAAGACTCAAGCGAAGATGTGAAAGGTGAATTCTACAGTGTACTCGAGAAAGAATATGATGCGGCTCCAAGACATGGTGTTAATATTGTCCTCGGAGACATGCATGCTAAAGAAAGAAGAGAAGCATTTAGACCAACGATTGGACTGCATAGCGCCCACATGGAAAGTAATTATATCTTCGGGTCGTAGACTTCGCAATAGCACACGAGATGGCAATCTCCAGTACGTATTTCCCACGGAAAAATATTCACAAGGTAACATGGAAATCCCCCGATGGAGAGACAGAGAATAAAATCGATCAAGTTCTTATCGACCGAAGACACGGTTCGGACGTTGTGAACGTCAAGACAAAGAGGGGGGAGGGGGCAGATGCAGACTCGGACCACTACCTTGTGATAATGGAGTACAGACAGAGAATAGCCAATATCAGGAAGATACAGGGAAATTAGTCTTTGTGATGTACAGGCACTGCATAGAGATGACAAGAAGAAGGAAAGCTGTAGGGCAGTGGTTGCTGAAAAGCTCAGAGATCGAGAGCGAGAACTACAGTAGAAGAAGCTACAGTGACTCAGCAGTGGAAAATATTACATGATACTTTGAAGAGTGCAGCCACTGAAACAGTGGGATTTCAGAAACCTGTTAGGAGAACAGAATGGTATGACGACGAGTGTCAGGCAGTACTCTTAAGGCGTAGTGAAGCAAGAGAAAAATCACTGCAGCAAAGAACAAGAGCAAACACTGAGAGATTCCAATAACCTAGACGAGAGGCGAAGAAGGTGTTGAGAAGGAAGAAGAGGGAGTAGTAAAAAGAAAAGGTACAACAGATCGAGGAAATGCAGAACAGAAAGGAGGTCAGAGCCATGCACCAGGGAGCTAGGGAAATTAAGAAGGGATTCCAGACAAGGACAATATGTTGTAAGGATAAAGTTGGGCACTTGATTGGAGATAGGAATGGGATAATGGGAAGGTGGGCAGAATACTTCGAAGCCCTTCTGTAGATGGCGAGGAGGAAAACGCGCTTGAAAAGGCCTTAGAAGAGGTGAAGGAGGCAATATCCCTCATGCATAATAACCGCGCGCCAGGAGATGATGTCATTCCAGCTGAGCTCTTCAAATATGGTGGGGAGGAAGTTTGTAGGAAGTTGCATAACCTCATTTGTGCAGTGTGGGAAAGCGAAGACATACCAGAGGAGCGGTCATCTTCCCCATCCACAAAAAAGAACGGCAAGACGGTATGTAGCAACTACCGTGGATTCTCACTTCTTTATGTGGCGTATAAGATCTTCTCAAAAAAGTTAGCAAGGAGATTAGAAGCATACGCAGAGAAAGAACTGGGTGAATACCACTGTGGATTTCTACGGAACAGGTCAATAATTGATCACATCCTGTCATTACGACTAATTCTGGAGAAGTGCCTCGAGTATAACGTCAACATACACCAACTCTACGTTGATTATAAAGAGGCCTATGACAGTGTCCATAGATCCAAGCTACGAATGGTGTTGGAGGAAATGCAGGTGCCAAGAAAGATCATACATCTTGTGGAAATGACATTGAAAAATACCAGAGCTAAAGCGAAAATCCAGGGAAAACTGACCAGGGAGTTCTCAGTGCGAGGAAGGCTTAGGCAAGGAGATGCAATGTCGAAAACCCTTTTCAATCTTTGCCTGGAGCATGTCATTAGGAAAATACCACTGAACCCTCGTGGACCATCTACACCAAGTCACTTAAGTATATGGCATTTGCATACGACGTTGTCCTTCTTGGTAGGAACACAAGAGAGTTGACGGAGGCACTGAGGTACATGTGCGAAATTTCGAGACACCTGGGGCACAAAGTATATGGTGAGCACAAGGGAGAAGGGAGGTTCCAAGGGGTGAGAGACCTGGAATGGGAAGAAGGAAAGCATGAGGGAGTTGGAGAATTCAAGTACCTGGGTGTCATAATAACGGAAAGCAATGTAGTCAGTGCAGAGATCCAAGCACGCATCACAGCAGGCAATAGATGCTTCTATGCATTTCACAAACTTTTGAAGTCCTCCAATCTATCTAGAAGGCTTAAGCTCTCTGTGTACCGCACCATAATACGGCCAATAGTTCTTTATGGATGTGAAACCTGGACGCTTACGGAAAGTGATGAGAACCGGCTCCGGGTGTGGGAAAGAAAGGTGCTGCGAAGATCTTTTGAGCTGTATGTGAAGAAGGCGAATGGCGCATCCGAACAAATCAAGAGGTGTGCCAGCTCTATGCTGCAATAGACCTGGTTGCAGAAGCGAAGAAGAGATGCCTGCGCTACTTGGGGCACGTGGTGAGAATGGAAAAGGAGAGGGTTCCCAAGAAGCAACACCTTGAAGGCAGAAGGAGGCACGGAAGACCTAGGAAGAGATGGTGGGATGACGTCAGAGAGGATGTGCAGGCATTGGGAATCCGGAACTGGAGAAGGTGTGCAGCAGACAGAGATGGTTGGGCGACATCTGTAGGAGAGGCCAGGGTCCTGCATTGATTGTAGCGCCAGGGGAGTCAGTGAGAGGGAGAGTATTTATTTATGTAGGCGTATTTATTTATTTGTTTCAATGAATTGTATTATTAAATACTTTATATCTAGCTTACACGTACATGTTTCTGTAGGCCCTACAGTGTTCTTATTTTAATAAATGTTATTAAATACTCTATTGGTACAAATAAAGTAACATTAGTCGTATCCCATTTACGTAATCTCCTTCCCTCAGACAAAATATGTGCACTAATTAAAAATAATGTATAAACAATATCTTTTGTACAATCAAGTGTTCCGAACACAATTTTTGTTACCGTACATAATTTAGACCAATTTTGTTGTATAAATTAAAGAAATATTTGATTACACGTCTTTATCATGGTGAGTTGTATAAGTACATGGCTAGAAAACAGATGTTCAAAGACACGCTCCTTTCCACCACTACACAGCAGAAAACAAGAAAAGTTCACCGCAAGATGACGCGTCGATCGCAGCCGTCCTGACCCGTTGCCTACGAGATAAAATCAAATGCAGTAGAGACATCTTTTGTAGTTCTTGGACTAGCAGTGGGATACATTCTTAAAACGAAGAGAAATGCGCAATATACCACAATTTATATGGAGAAAATATTAATGAGGTTAGCTTCAACGCATTTTTTAATGCATTTGCTGCCGTAACGTCATTTGCAGAGGTTATTTTATATTCCATTGACTCACATTAATTGACTAAAACGATAGCAATGCAACGGAAATCCATATCTTATTACATGAAAACACATTAGGAATTTAATAATATGCGAAGATCATAATACATCGATCATTGCTGACAGTGTTTACTTATAGGTTACCGTACGGTAATAAACATAAAAGCTGTCCACTCCCTTGAGATATTATTCTTGCAATTTCCTCGTATGCTGTCGTTTTATTAATTTTATTGTGGTACTCTACTGAGTCCACTGAATGTATAGGTACTCCCTGGCACTTAAGCCTATACACTAAGGGTACAACCTTGCTCTTTCGCTCCAGTTAATACTGAAAGAAGTGATGTTTAGCTATTTTCTAACTGTTGGGTTTGATTCAGTCTCGCTAACAATACAGGTTAGGGTCCCTACTTGCCGACACGACGTCTTGCAGTGACTGTTAATCAGGTACGTTGGCACTCTACAGTCATTGTTTATTTTGTGTTTTGCGAGAATTACGTATTGCCAGTGCAGTATTGTTGAAACAACTAGTGTGACATTTGCGAATATAATTAAAGCATATTTTCTTTTTCTATGGGATTGTAAATCTGTTTGGGTAATACCAAGTAAATAGAATTGTGGAATGTTCAAATAATGTGTTGAATAACGTAGTTGGTGTAAAATGAGGAACGCAGTATTTTATTAATTACGGTCTTATTTCGTCCAATACTTACGTATAGAATTCGATTAGGATGTTTAAGGCGCGCTGGAGATATCTCTTTCATGAAACTGTTTAGTGAAATGTGAAACTGAAGTTGCTTGCAACAGAGGGCTGTGCACACTGCATTTCATGAAACTGTAGTTTCATTGATTTCGCGAAACCGGGTTTCGAGAAACTCGTCCAAACGGCTTTCTACCACGCCAGTTGCTCGTTTCACGTGGTTAAGTGTTCACTAATTCTTTATTTTAATTTTATTTATCCTCTCCAGGCGCATTTTTGTGTTGGCTGTGTTGACAGACATTTCATTTCAACTGAAGTTAGTAAAAGCAGTCAAAAAACATCCGTGTCTGTACTACTTCAACCTGAAGGAGTACAGCAACAGAGAAAAAGTTCAAAGTACAATCAATCAATCAATCAATCAATCAATCAATCAATCAATCAATCAATCAATCAATCAATCAATCAATCAATCAATCAATCAATCAATCAATCAATACTGATCTGCATTTAGGGCAGTCGCCCAGGTGGCAGATTCCCTATCTGTTGCTTTCCTAGCCTTTCCCTAAATGATTTCAAAGAAATTGGAAATTTATTGAACATCTCCCTTGGTAAGTTATTCCAATCCCTAACTCCCCTTCCTATAAATGAATATTTGCCCCAGTTTGTCCTCTTGAATTCCAAATTTATCTTCATATTGTGATCTATCCTACTTTTATAAACGCCATTCAAACTTATTCGTCTACTAATGTCATTCCACGCCATCTCTCCGCTGACAGCTCGGAACATACCACTTAGTCGAGCAGCTCTTCTCCTTTCTCTCAGTTCTTCCCAACCCAAACATTGCAACATTTTTGTAACGCTACTCTTTTGTCGGAAATCACCCAGAACAAATCGAGCTGCTATTCTTTGGATTTTTTCCAGTTCTTGAATCAGGTAATCCCGGTGGTGCGAAGCAGTGGCGCGAGAAGTGGAAAATTCAGGTATTTATAAGTATTTATTTCATTTTACGTAGTGCAGCACAGATAAATATTATATAAACGATAAAAATCATGTAGACACATAAAAGATTGAATTCAAGTACTGTGATAATGCCTAGGTACCTACCTATTTTATACATTCAAAGCAATCGATTGATTGGAAGAGGGAAAAAGTGAATTACTTTGTTTTATATGCAATGAAGTCAGGTAGAAACTTAATTGCTGTTTTCATGAATCAGCTGCCATTGTGAAGAAATTGCAATCCTGGGAATCAATAAATATTTTGTAAGATATTCCCTGCTAGCCTTTGCTGATGTAATATTTGTGCCCCCATCAACACGCGAAGGTTGATTTTCATGACTGGCCTCAATATCAGAAGAAGTGTTCTTAGGTGTATATGGAACACCTTCGGATTTTCGGATGTAGCTGTGCAGCACGCAGGCATGTGCGATTATGGATTTGAGCACTTTTCCTGAACAAGCTACAGGTACATCAAATACACAGAACTTTGATGTGAGCATTCCAAACACGCATTTTACTGTCTTGTGACCTAAAGTCAATTGAAAATTGAAAATTCGTTTTTCGTCTGTCAAAGCATCCCTCGGGTAAGGCCGCATAAGGCAGGTTTTCAGAGGAAAGGCCTCATCACCACAAAAGAAAATTGGGAATAAAACTTGATTACCGTCCAATGATAGGCGCTGTGTTGGCGGTAAATTCAACTCCCTCTATCCAACCAGCGACCTAAATGTGATGAACGGAATACACCTCCATCACTGTTTCTTCCAAGATCTCCCACATTAATGGTTTTAAAACATCCATCTGCATCAGTACATGCCGTAAGTTGAACAGAGTTATACATTTGTAATTATAATTTGTTGATCCTGTGTTTTTAAATTTAATTCTGACATGCTTGCCATCTATTGAACCGATGCAGTGGGGCAAACTCGAAAGCTGCCGATAGTGCTGCGCATTGTGCTTCGAGATATTCTCATCAGGAACTGGCATGTACAGTTGTTGCAAACACTTCCATATTGCATCCGCTGTCTCAGCTACAACCAAACGAATAGTTCGCTGAGCCAAACATTTGAACGAGCTGCCAGTAGCCAGATATCTGAAAAATTGAAAGTTCTGTGAATAAAGTAAAACGGAATAGATGAAGTAAGTAATATCAATCAATCAATCAATACTGATCTGCATTTAGGGCAGTCGCCCAGGTGGCAGATTCCCTATCTGTTGCTTTCCTAGCCTTTTCCTAAATGATTTCAAAGAAACTGGAAATTTATTGAACGTCTCCCTTGGTAAGTTATTCCAATCCCTAACTCCCTTTCCTATAAATGAATATTTGCCCCAGTTTGTCCTCTTGAATTCCAACTTTATCTTCATATTGTGATCTTTCCTACTTTTATAAACGCCATTCAAACTTATTCGTCTATATATTTATTCAAGTAGTAAAATAAATGACAACTTTTTGATTAATTCAACTTCTGTTTCAGTGAAGGAATATAAAGAGACTTGGAGAAACCTGAAAATCGTGTTTACGAGGAACATGAAAAAGCTACCAACAGGTTCTAATGCCAAAATGAAATCATGGCCTCTGCTGCAAACCACGATATTCATGAAATCGTATGTGACTGCCAAAGGAAATGATCTACCTGAAAACCTTCCATCTGCAACTTCTCAGTCATTAGAGGCTGAGGACTCGTCAGCAGTCAGTGAAAGGCAGGGAGTAGAGGAACCTGTTGAGGAAGATGAAGCAACGAGAAGAGAAAACGATGCAATAAATCCATCTTCACAAGAAACTGGACCAATGAGACCTCCCCCAATGAAAAAGAAGGAAACTGATGAGATAGTAGTGGATTACATCAGGACAAAAACCCATGCCTTAAATGATAATTCTAGAAAGATATTTTTATTGAGTTTGCTTCCAGATGTTGACGAAATGATTATGACCCAATTCAAGGATTTTTGGAGGGAGGTTCTTGGCGTGATTCATCGGATTGTTGCTCCAACATAGCCAACACCTAGCGACTTCCAGTTTGGCTACTAACAGAAGCTATATCTCACCTCTATTTGTTCACACTCATCGTCGGGGGAGATCTCAACATCAACATCTACTCCATATCAGCTTCCAGTTTCTGAAGACGTCTATATTGGACAACGTGATCAACTCTGCAGGCTCCGTGCGTGAATGGGAGAAATGCACCGCTGCGCTGCCAGTGGCGAACATTGTAAGTTATCATGTGTCACCACGCAAATATCTGCTGTAGTCTCAATGCGTATTGCAATGGCCGACTGAATAATAACAGTGGGACTTCAAAGTGCTTTATGTGACAGCCATCAGCCTAATTCTTCCAATCTTGCAGAAAAGAGTCTAAGAAAATATGAAAGTGTTTAACTGTATCAGGAATTTCTTGATTAATGAAGTCTAAAATAAATTATACAACATTCGGTCCTTTCCGCTCTTATCCTTCATGGTAAGCGTAAAACGTTGTGTCAGAACCTAATGATCTCATACCGAGTTCGATAGCTGCAGTCGCTTAAGAGCGGCCAGTATCCAGTATTCGGGAGATAGTAGTCTGAACCCCTTAATTAAGGCCACGGCCGCTTCCTTCCCACTCCTAGGCCTTTCCTATCCCATCGTCGCCATAATACCTATCTGTGTCGGTGCGACGTAAAGCAACTAGCAAATGATCTCATACTGAACGTATTAATTGTCAACCGACGTAGATAGAACATATCAATAGCAATTTGTGACAGGTGCACATTCTGCATAAAGTCGACATTTTTTGCTGCAACTGAACTATCATTAATACATTTTTGTTTAACATATTGTATTTTGGAATAAAATGTATTTGCCCTCCTCTTGTGAATTAGTAGTTCTGCTACTGCAGCATTCTTCGCTTTTTCATTTAAATATAGATTTTTAATTTTTACAGAAAGTACTTGTCCGCCTCTGTGGTGTAGCGGTTAGTGTGATTAGCTGCCACTTCCGGAGGCCCGGGTTTGATTCCCGACTCTGCCACGAAATTCGGAAAGTGGTACGAGGGCTGGAACGGGGTCCACTCAGCCTCGGGAGGTCAACTGAGTAAAGGTGGGTTCGATAGGAAGACTGGAAGGGATAGACAAGAAATAGGGAAGGAAGCAACCGTGGCCGTAAGTTAGGTACCATCCCGATATTTTCCTGGAGGAGAAGTGGGAAACTATGGAAAACCATTACGAGGATGGCTGACGTGGGAATCGAACCCACTTCTACTGAGTTGATCTTACGAGGCTGCGTGGACCCCGTTCCAGCCCTCGTGCCACTTTTCCAATTTCGTGACAGAGCCGGGAATCGAACCAGGGCCTCCGGGGGTGGCAGCTAACCACACTAACCACTATACCACAGAGGCGAACAAATAAAAAAATGTTCAAATAAAATTGGAAAAATATCAAACCACACACCTGATAAGCCTAACTTCGCGCAAAGAGAGCTCGTTCGAAACTGAGTTGACTGATTGTTACTACAACTTCTTATTGGCATTATACACTGTTTTCGAATACATGTGTGACACGAGTCAAATGTTCTGCATAATATATCAAGTTTAATTATTTTAAAATAATATGGCGCAGGTCTGTTCTGGAGAACGTGTCGCGGTGTTGTGAGAGACCGCAACGGCAAGTACTTTGTACAGCTGTGCTGTGTTACACTCAACTACTGCTAAATGCAACCAAGTGGCAATTCCTATATGTACAAACTGAAAACAGAAAACCTATTTCCACTGATTCCACAAAACCACCCGGACCATTTCCGTGCAAAGTCACATTAGGTTAGGGTTTTCTTTATTGCGAGGTGTCTATGGGATGGGCCCCCCCCGTAAAGATCCGGGGCCGCATGCATTGAAGGCCCTGGAGGCCCTAACGCTACGCCCATGACAGAAATGTTTGTTCTTTTGGTTTTTCATTGTTTCCTGGCCTCTCTGATCAGTGGCAGGCTTAAACTGCACAGCAAAGTAACTGATCCTACGCATACCGGTACGCCCTGCATTTATTGCTAATAATGTTCATAAATGCCTTGGACGTATGGTTTTTAAACATCAGTTCTCACAATAAGGCCTTACAGAAATGCTTCTTGACCTGCCGGAACTGTGTCAGAATAATTTCTCTGACTGCAGCAGTACTCGTCTCTTGGAAACATTTTCCGCGACACCTGTTGAACAATACATTAGTTGATTGTTTGTAATAATGTGGTTACATTTATATTTTAGCACTCATAAGCTCTCATCTGTATGATATACTCTGCTATACATGATATAATCTAACATACATTTTACACTATTTTCCGCTCTAATCGCTACTGCTTCATATGTTTCCCACCTGTCAGAGCTACTTGATATTTACCCGGTTGAGTTAATACTAGTATATGCTATTGTTATTATTGTTAACATTAAAATGTATGAGAAAACCCTACTTGGTGCAACGTGTGACGTATAACCTGGTCCTTGAAAATATGATGACCTTTTCTTTTTCTTGCTAGTTGCTTTACGTCGCACCGACACACATAGGTCTTATGGCAACGATTGAAAAGATGAACAGCAATAAAAACTTGAATTCGAGAATATATCTATCATATGGTGAAAATGAATGAGGCATAAATGATTGGAAGTGGCCTTTCCAACAACAGCTTTTGCTATGTACAGATTTTAGATATAACAGATATTTCAGAAGATATTTGGAAATTTATGAATAATAAAATAGTCTCGAATATCTCCGTTATTTTTACCCATGCGGTAAAATCGTACGACGATACATTAAATATCAGAAATAATATTCTTAACACTTTCGTCATGTACAAATTTTCGATATAGGTAATATTAAAGGATAAATTTTGCATTTGTTGCCTTGGCCCCGTTAAATTATTACGCCTCTTTGTCATTATTGTTACTATTATAACGCACGAGAAAACTCCACTCGTTGCTAGGTGAGTCTTATAACCTGCTACAGAGTGATCAAAAAGTTACGACCGGGCGAGTTAGCCGTGCGGTTTTGGGCGCGCAGCTGTGAGCTCGCATCCGGGAGATAGTGGGTTCGAATCCCACTGTCGGCATCCCTGAAGATGGTTTTCCGTGGTTTCTCATTTTCATACCAGGAAAATGCTGGGGCTGTACCTTAATTAAGGCCACGGCCGCTTCCTTCACATTCCTAGGCCCTTCCTGTCCCAACGTCGCCATAAGACCTATCTGTGTCGGTGCGACGTTACGCAATCCACGGCAAAGTCACGCTTATGCTATTTTTTGTTTTGTTGCAGGTTTATTTTATTCGTATCAGAAGCATACATTTTACATAACATAATGGTACTTAATGACATACATATCAAATAGTGTCTGCCAAGAATTTTGCCAAATCACGGGCATTAGGTGTCACAGCCATAAAGTCCTCCATTGTGAATATTAAAGGAAACTTACTACAGTACATGAAATGGGCTGTGGTTTGGTCTCCACCACATTCATATAGCCAGGATGTGCCAGGAAAGCCCCACTTTACCGTACTGATTCTTGATCTACCAACCCCAGTGCGAAGCCTGTTCAACGATTTCCAAGTAGACCAATGTTCCTCATGTCCTGGAGGGAGATGTTCAATTGGTAGCATCCAACTAGCAAGTTGAGGATTTCTAGTTCTCCATAATCTAAACCTTATGGATTGAGAAGATTCGTTTAGATCTTCGGTTGTATTCAGGAAACTCCTCCTAGACCTCAATCTTTGCTGGGCAGGTTCATATCCGTACAATGGGTGTGCACATGACGAAAGTGCTTTAGTTCTCTCATTCATGGATGCAACTTCTCTTCTAATATCTGGTGGGGCGATTCCAGCCAAACAGTAGATTCTAGCTCGTGGTGTTGGTCTCAAACAGCCAGTGATAAATTGACATATTTCATTTAGAGAAATGTCAACGTGTTTTGCATGACTGGATATGTACCAAACAGGGAAAGCGTGCTCTGCAGCAGAAGAACAAAGAGCCAGGGCTGTAGTTCTCATCGTCTTTGGATGTGCAACTCAATTGGTTCCAGACAACTTGCGAAGGACGTTGTTTCTAGCTCACACTTTCTGCTTGTTCATGCAGTGTTGTTTGTAGGTGAGAGCACGATCCAATGTTACAACTACATACTTAGGTGTTGGGCAGTGATCTAGTTGAGTATCTCCCCATGCAAACTGCAATTTCCTTGACGCCTGCCTGTTCTTTTAATAGAAGGCACATACCTGAGTTTTAGATGGGTTAGGCTTCAATTGGTCCCCTCAGTAGTGGTAGGATAGTTCAGAAAGAGCCTCTGATAACTTTTCTTCTACAACCTCAGAGCAGTTTGCTTGAGTAGCAATAGCTCGATCATCCGCATATATGAAGCAGGTGACGATAATTGATAATTAAGAACTGGGTACAACACAAACATTGTGTACACACTGGAGAAAATAATGTTCATTTTGGAAGAGTTTGTATGCAGTTTGAAGTATGGAACCACCCGCGAAAGCTTTGCAGATGCTCATCCCGCAAAGGCGTCTCCGAATAAATCAAACATTACACATTTTTTTGCGTTAAATTCAATAAAACTGAGAATGTGAGAGATGCCCCTCGAAGTGGCAGACGAACGGTTCTCACCGAGGAAAAATTGACGGATATTAAAGCCGCAATGCTGAAGAGTCCAAAGAAATCTTTACGCAGTTGTGTATCTTGTATTACAGCCCGTATCGCTGTGAGAAGATCGTTACACATTTTTACGTATAAAATGAAATCTGTTCACGATTTATTGTCAGGTGATGCCAACTGCCATCTTCAATATTATCATTAGTCCATGGAACATGTGACGCCGGATGGAGATTCGACTGTTGGTCAGAGGTTTAGTTTCACCTCGGCGGATACGTGAATTCACAGTATTCACATTTTCGACACAACGATCAACAGTCAACGTTACATTGCGCTGGTCTGGCAATTTTTTCCTACTCTGTCTGAGGAGGAAAAGGGAATAAAATGATTTCAAAAGGACAATGCAACCTCCCAAACTGTAATGTTGGCATAAATCTCTCCACTCCAGTGTTTTAGACAGCTGTAGGTAGCCTTCTCAAGAGTACGCAGATCCATGGACGTCAATGTAAAACTTCAGTCTACAACTAGACTGCATGGTTTGTGAGGAAATACTATAAGGGCAGTTCTGGTTCCATTCAAGTGCCGGATAAATCCTGAAAAGTTCTCAGATGAGACATCAGCAACAGCTACTAGTAACAAAGGGACATTCTTTTCTCAGCTAGCAGATCATGTTTATACTTTAACGTGGCAATTAATGGCATGATCATTTGAATGGGAGCTGCAATTTTACCTGGAATACGGACTATATGAACGTGACTTTGATCTCAATTCTTGACTGGGATTCGACTTGCAACCTCCTTGGAGAAGAGACTTTATCTTAGCTGGCATGATATCGCAACGCTCTATTTCCTTCCTTAGGTTCATCTTGGGTCCGCCTCTGTGGTGTAGTGGTTAGTGTGATTAGCTGCCACCCCCAGAGGTCCGGGTTCGATTCCCGGCTCTGCCACGAAATTTGAAAAATGGTACGAGGGCTGGAACGGGGTCCACTCAGCCTTGGGGGGTCACCTGAGTAGAGGTGGGTTCGATTCTCACCTCAGTCATCATCGAAGTGGTTTTCCGTTGTTTCCCACTTCTCCTCCAGGCAAATGCCGGGATGGTACCTAACTTAAGGCCACGGCCGCTTTCTCCCTCTTCCTTGCCTGTCCCATCCAATCTTCCCATCCCTCCACAAGGCCCCTGTTCAGTATAGCAAGTGAGGCCGCCTGGGCGAGGTACTGGTCATGCTCCCCAGTTGTATCCCCCTGAAGCTCCAGGACACTGCCGTTGAGGCCGTAGAGTTGGGATCCCTCGCTGAGACCGAGGGAAAAGCCGACCCTGGAGGGCAAATAGAAGAAGAAGAAGAAGAAGAAGAAGAAGAAGAAGAAGAAGAAGAAGAAGAAGAAGAAGGTTCATCTTGTGGTAACAGCGTGTCGCTCATGAGACCACAGCTTCCCAGGAAGGAAATACATGGTTTTGTTGATATTTACAATAAGATGCAGCAGTTGAGAAATAGAAAAGCAGCTGGAATTCATAATATTTACGGAAATATACTAAAAGTAAAGGGTTGGGATATTGTACCATATCTGAAGTACTTATTTGATTACTATCGCCATAGAGGAGCTATACCAAATGAGTGGAGAGTTCCTACAGTAGCCCCTGTGTATTGAGGAAAGGGTGATTTAACAAAAAGCCGATAATTACAGGCCAGTCAGCTTGACAATGTGTTGCATGTAAGCTTTGAGAAACATTATTTCTGATTATGTTAGACATGTTTGCGAAATTAATAACTGTTTTGATACGAGACAGTTTAGGTTTAAGAATAGTTATTCTACTGAAGCTCGACTTGTAGGAATCCAGCAACTTATTGCAGATATTTTAGGTTCAGGAGGTCAGTTGGACTGTATCGCGATTGACCTATCTAAGGCGTTTGATACGGTAGATCACGGGAGACTACTGGCAAAACTGAGTGCAATGGGACCAGATAAAAGAGTAGCTGAAAAAGTGGCTATATTTCTAGAAAACAGAACTCGCAGAATTAGGGTAGCTGAAGTATTATCTGATCCTATATCACTGGAAGGGGAATTCCTCAGGCCAGTATTACTGGACCGTTATATTTCTTTATACTGTATACAGCGTGATTCAGCCTCCCCTTCCAATACAGTTTTATGCAACCCACAATATTCATTCCGTCCTCAAAACATCTGCCCTGCCGTTATGCTCAGACAACACAACCGGATATGTTGGTATTTACCGCCTCGCTATGATAAGACGCCGTAATGTTAGAGTCGTATTAAATACTGGAAGACATGCGTGTGCTCTCTGGATCATATGAACCTGACACGCCGGCGAAACACTAAATTGATATTGTGACTGCAGTAAACCTAATACTTGCTATAAGCTGCCCAGTGTGCCGTACGGAACCGTGGTGTGGCTTGCATACCAGGTGGGAGGTGCGAGTCCGGGGCGAAGACCACAATTTTTGAAATATTTGTTAATACATACCGCATGCAATGTAAGTTCAATACCCGCTTTCATGCAAATTGTGTGTGAATGGATGTGTTTGTGGTCCTAAGAAGGGCCAATTAGTTAGCAGGCCGGACATATACAGACCGGAAATAATAGAAACACAACTGCCCTGACAATGTTTTATCGCTACAAATGCTCGAAGTGATAACCATTTTGGTTTATGTACATTCGGGCACGGTGTCCAATAGATCGTCTTACGCGCTGAAGCATTCGAGGTGTACTTTCTCGGCAAACGTCCGTGATGAGTTGTCGGAGATAGTCGGGGTTTTCCGGCGCTTAAGTGTAAACAACGTTCTTCAAATGTTCTTACAAGAAGAAGTCTAACGGCGTTAAATCCGGTGATCTGGCGGGCCAAAAAATAGGGCCTCCTCGTCCTATCCATTCCCCTGGCAGTTCCTCGTTCAGATGGCTACGAACGGGCAAAGTCGAATGTGGCGGAGCTCCATCCTGTTGCAACCACATGGTCAAACGATCGTGCTAGAGCACATCCTCCAGCAGCAGTGGGAGTTCCTGACGCAGAAAATGCAGGTAGCGTGGGCCCGTCCAATGGCCCTCAAAGAAATAAGGTCCAATGAGGTGATCCCCCAAGATTCCACACCAAACATTCACTCCCCATCGTACTTGATGGACCGCCTGTCGCACCCAGTGAGGATTGTCCGGACTCCAATAGTGCATGTTGTGGTGATTGACGTTCCCATTATTGCGGAAGCGCGATATGCGATCTGAATGTTGCATCATTGTTCAGTCTGCCTAATAGCCACCGACAGAACTCCATTCGAGCTTCGAATTCCCGCCCATGGAGCTCTTGGTGTAGCTCAAGATGATATGGGTGAAATTTATGTTCATGCAGTATTCGCCAGACGGACGACTGGATGGTGTTCACCTGTCGTGCAGTCGCCCTTGTACTGATGTGTGGATTATTAAAAGCTGCCTCCATAACGGCCTCTTCTGTTTCACCCGATAGTAACGGGCCTATCACGGACTGGTGGTGGTTGAAAATCATGCCTCTTGTCCTTAGGCGTTTTTCAACACGGCGGAATGTCGTACCAGCCGGGTGTCGCCTGTCGGGATACCGTTCCTGGTACATACGTAGTGCGTTTTGTCTTGCTCCCCATAAATCAGGAGCATGTCAACGTATTCCTCTGTGGAAAACATGCCCATAGACAGCAGAAATTACAGTACATTCAAGCCTTAACCAGTGGAGCATGCGCAGGGTACAAGATGAATAACAGCGTCACTCTACTGTTTGAATGTGGTAAACGTGGGCCTGTGTTTGCGTATTCAACATATTACCGATGCGAAAATGTTTGATCCATGCAGCACTCGAACCGCCGCTGGCACATTCCGTCGATTGCTAGGCAAACGCCTAACCACATCCGCTACGCTACACTGCAGAAAATATGCTGCTAGTTCGACGACAGCAGAGTACATACGCCATCCGGTTCGGTATTTAAGACATTAATTACTGCACTGTTACCTAGTTTGATGCATTTATTCCCCTCTTCGTTACACCCGGTCACGAGGTACGACACATTAACATAGTTCATCATCATCATCATCATCATCATCATCATCATCTGTTTACCCTCCAGGTTCGGCTTTTCCCTCGGACTCAGCGAGGGATCCCACCTCTACCGCCTCAAGAAATATAAATAGGGAAGGAAGCGACCGTGGCCGTAAGTTAGGTACCATCCCGATATTTTCCTGGAGGAGAAGTGGGAAACCACGGAAAACCACTTCGAGGATGGCTGAGGTGGGAATCGAACCCACCTCTACTCAGTTGACCTCCCGAGGCTGAGTGGACCCCGTTCCAGCCCTCGTACCACTTTTCAAATTTTCGTGGCAGAGCCGGGAATCGAACCCGGACCTCCGGGGGTGGCAGCTAATCACGCTAACCACTACATCACAGAGGTGGACATTAACATAGTTACATGGTAAAATGGCTTTGCTACATGTTTTGCAAACGAATGATATAACATCTCGCTAGGGTTCAGAATCGTGTGCAGAATGTGCCCACTGAACGTTAGTACCATACTGTACGCCTGCAGGGGAATAGCACTCCTATAACCATTTGTACGATAGTTGGGCTGCAGCAAACGGTATTGAAAGGGGCTGCTGAATCACACTGGAATCAAAGATAAGGCTTCTTGAAGATGATGTTTTACTGCATAGAGCAGTCATTCCTAAACTGTGGTTCGCGGACCCGTAGGGGTTCGCGGCGATAATCCAAGCGGCCCGCAATAATAAAGTAAGTTGTAAGTACTTAAAGAGCGAAATCTTATTGTACTCACACAATTCATAGATAATGAGGGTAAAATTTATTAACTATGCCTTCACTGTTGTTTTTAACATACATACACCATATGTTAACTCCTAACTTGGGCGACAGATGGCATGGGGTGTCGTCAATGGTAGTTTCGTTTGTTACACAGCCAGGCGCTCCAGCGTAGTCAAGTGTATCGCTTGATTCTAACCGGTCTATCGTTTTAAATTAATATAGAGATTATCTTCTATCTTCCACGTTCTCAGAGTTCAAGAATCTAGAAACAAAGGGTAATAAAGTGTAGCTATAATAGTACTTGTAGACGATAATATAGAAACACTTCAGTGAGGTTCATTGAATTGTGCGTCTCATTTGAACAGTGATGAAACTGAGCGTGTTCCGGAAACTTAACCACCAGCTGGAAAACTGCTGAATAAGTGCATAGCCGTCCTAAATATGAAGATAAATACATGGAACTGGGATCCGCTGTGCTGAAAGCTGGACCTGATGAGAAGCCCCAGTGTATGTTGTGCGGTGACGTATTACATAACGAGTGTATGAAACTATCGAAATTAAAATGACATCTCCAACCCGTGCAAGGTAATGCAGCTAACAAGGTGACTATTACTCTCATACTAAACTCGCTGAACTTGAGGTACTCACGGACAGTGTTACAGGAGACAGGGAAATGTACTATTAACTCCATATCAAGTTCCATATTAATTGTCAAACATACCCAACCCCATACCATTGGAGAGTACTACCTGCAGCAAAACTGATCATAAATACTGTACTTGATGAAAAGTACTCCAAGCAATTGGGTGCTATATGGTTGTCTGACAACACTGTCAAGCGAAGTATAGAAAAAATGGTAGCAAATGTGAGAGATACATTGCTGAAACGAGTGAAATCTAGTGAATGCTACGCGTTGCAGCTCGACAAAATCAATTATATTTCTAACAATGTAACCTTAATTAGTTTTCATTCTGTATGAATTTGAAAACACGATCCGCGACGATGTGCTGTTCTGTTCAATCTTACCCACGTACGAGAATGCCGAAAGTGTCTTTGTGGTCCTTAACACATCCATGACCGAGAAAAAAGGATTTAACTGGGTGCAATGCGATGGGTTGACTACCGAAGGCGCTAGTGCCTTTTCTAGAAAATATAAAGGCGTAATTGCACACGTGTAGACTGCCGCCCTTCTTGCAAAGTGGAAGCACTGTTGCATCCACCGCGAAGAACTAGCAACTCGTAACATGGTCCCAGAACTGCATGATGTGATGAATGAAGATGCGAAAATTATTATTTTAATCAAAGCCAGGCCTCTAAATTCCAGGTTATAGTCGGAACTATGAAAGGAGATGGGAACTGAGCATGAGCATATTTATATTGCATATAAGGTTTAGATGGTTGTCGAAAAGCAAAATGTTGACTAGCTTGTTTGAACTGAAAGATGAAGTTACACCTTTTCTTCTCTAAGGAATATGTAACTTCAAGGACTTCTTAAAAAGATTTCTCGTGGCTTACGAGACTTGCTTATTTAGCAGATATATTAAGTCACTTGAATGAAATAAATTCAAGACTACAAAGAACGCAAGTCACATTCTTCATTGTCCAAGACAAAATTAATGGAACAGTAAAGAAAATGAGTACCGTATATGGACACGCCGAATCAGCAAAACCAAATTTGATTATTTCCCAACACTTCGTGCTTTCCAGTCTGCAAATGAAGAAATACTACCAAACAGTGTACGTGATATAATGGGAAAACACCTGGAATTGGTAGGATCCAAACTCAAGACAATATGTTCTGCCTTTCACTGAGAAAATCGCATGGCTGAGAAACGTCTTCTTGGAAACTGAATATAAACTGCCCTCCCTTGAGGAAGATCAACTAAACGAAGTATCTTGTGGCTCTTATTTAAAGTCCCTGTATCACAACTGCACGCCTCTGATTTATTTCAAAAACCATGCGCATCCCATATTCCCTTTAAAGGCAGTACTGTGTTTAACGAGTTACTTGCGTAAGTGTACATTTTGAGCTCTCACGCAAATGAAAACGAAGTAAAGAAGCAGAGATAATTTCAGCTTCGAGTAGCTACGCTTAAACCAGACCTAAAACGCTTGGTCTCTGGAAAACAGAGTTTTGAATCTAGCCAGTCACTAATTTCTGTAATTAATTTTCAACCTATCACAGGCTTCTTGTTCGATTCTGAGTGTAACTTTGAGAATAACCAATTAAATTGAGAGGGTGTGGCTGGTTTTGTCTTTAATGATCTCGAACCTTCCCTGAGGGTTTATAACCTGCGGCTTTTCACGTTTCTTGGCCAATTGATCGTCGTCTATCTTAGTGTGTGTGCCAAGCAGGAGGCAGGTGGCCTCTTTTATCGGTAAGCAGAACATCTACAAGGTAAATGCCACATAACTTCTTTCTTTCTTGCTACATGCACAGTTTAACCCGAGGGAAAGGTCCGACTCTTTAGTTATGTAACAACCTTTTCTAAAATGTATATCTTCTTCCGGTTAATGTAAAAAATTCATAAAGCTTTAAATAGGGGATAGAGAGTGAATTACCCTCTCGAGCGCCCCTTCATCTTGGTTTGGAGGTGACTACGTTTTGTAACTGTAATGTGTTAAAGTAATTTCTATACGAGTCACCTCAGTAGTTTGGGAATAGCCCCTGTTTCATCGGCCTAGAGCCCTGTAGGTTTCTAAGTTTTCATTATCTTAGAGCGCAGTGCACGCCTCCATTCCTTTCGTGTTTGGGCCAGTTATTTAACTTGTTCTGTTTTGATGAAGGCCCCGTAGGTTGCGTATTAAATACCCTTGTAAAAATAAGTTCAGTTTGTAAGTGGTGCCTTGAAAGACCAGAGATTGTAAGTTGATGTTGCCTTGAGTAGGCAGTAAGAAACTGAGAGCCTGTTAGCTCTTTTTCTGGTTTTGTAACTGTAAAGTGTGCCTCTGGAAGGCTAGATATTGTGATTTAGGGAGCAAGTGCTCTTGAATTAGGGGATTTCTGCCCCTCATTAAATGATACCTCTTCCTTTTGTAAAATTGTAAAACTAGGGGCTTAAAGCCCAAAGTGTTAAGGTTCTGAATCTTGGATTTTTCCAAATCTTGTTTAATGCTTGCTATTTGTACCTGTAATATTGTCATAAAAAAATTGTTAAGTTTGTTTTCGGAAAAAATATAACCTTCTAACGTTTTAACTCAATTTTTTATATTATAGATAGACCCATTCAAGCCCGCACCTTTTTTCACCTCTGCGTTCCACAGATACCCCGGAACGGTAAATAAAGGTTACAGATATCTTCACATGGTTATAAGGGTATTTTAGGGGTTGTAATAAGGATCTAAATGAGAGGATATGTAAGTCTCTGGCAAGAACACAGAGTACCTGTATGTTTCTAGATTTTACCTGTACACATTAGGATAACAAAAGGTGATATCGTGTATTTTGGTTTATGTGATATCTTCCTGTTTCGGTTTTGATATTTTCCGATATATTGTAATTGGGATGTCTGATGCGAATTATAGTAATAATAATAAATATAAAGAGTAGTACGTTAAATTTATTAGCTAGTAGCAAGTATTATCTACTGCATTTCGCTATTCATTCATGTAGGTATGTGATGTTGAATCCTCCTGCCGAAGGCTGGTTGATCCCCGCAATCAACATTATACATAGCCTTGGTGTAAGAAGAATTATTGACACTTCCATGAGGTAGTACTCCTAATGTATATGCAATTCTTAACGCAGATCCGTCGTGCGGATTCATAGATACATGTTACTCCCTACAACATGAGTGCATGTTAAAATATTACTGCATAAAAACACAGGTTCTAATTAATAACCAAATAATGGAGGAAAAAATGTTTCCCAGTGGAATAATAAACACAGCCTTGGACGGTAAGAGAAGTAGAGAGAGACCAAGGCGATGATGTTAGGCTCACGTTTCATGATCTAAATGTAAACGGTTTCGAACTGAATGAGGTGACAGAGCTAGTTGCGAAGAGTGGCGTATAGTTAATTCGTAGAGTCTTGCAGACTAAATAATGCAAAGTATAACCGTCTATAAAGGAGACATATGTATGCATTGTGATGCACGGGCTCAACCTCTGAGTACCAGATTAGCGTTTATCTCAGGGCTTATCGGTTCTTTAGTAAATGTCTAATAAATATCTACACTGACTGACAGAGCAAATGCAACACCAAGAAGGAGTGGTCAGAACTTTATGCCAATTGCAGGGTAGACTGACGTCACTGAGGTATGCTCATGATGTGAAATGCGCCGCTGTGCTGCGCACGTAGCGAACGATAAATGGGACACGGCGTTGGCGAATGGCCCACTTCGTACCGTGATTTCTCAGCCGACAGTCATTGTAGAACGTGTTGTCGTGTGCCACAGGACACGTGTATAGCTAAGAATGCCAGGCCGCCGTCAACGGAGGCATTTCCAGCAGACAGACGACTTTACGAGCGGTATGGTGATCGGGCTGAGAAGGGCAGGTTGGTCGCTTCATCAAATCGCAGCCAATACCCATAGGGATGTGTCCACGGTGCAGCGCCTGTGGCGAAGATGGTTGGCGCAGGGACATGTGGCACGTGCGAGGGGTCCAGGCGCAGCCCGAGTGACGTCAACACGCGAGGATCGGCGCATGCGCCGCCAAGCGGTGGCAGCCCCGCACGCCACGTCAACCGCCATTCTTCAGCATGTGCAAGACACCCTGGCTGTTCCAATATCGACCAGAACAATTTCCCGTCGATTGGTTGAAGGAGGCCTGCACTCCCGGCGTCCGCTCAGAAGACTACCATTGACTCCACAGCATAGACGTGCACGCCTGGTATGGTGCCGGGCTAGAGCGACTTGGATGAGGGAATGGCGGAACGTCGTGTTCTCCGATGAGTCACGCTTCTGTTCTGTCAGTGATAGTCAACGCAGACGAGTGTGGCGTCGGCGTGGAGAAAGGTCAAATCCGGCAGTAACTGTGGAGCGCCCTACCGCTAGGCAACGTGGCATCATGGTTTGGGGCGCTATTGCGTATGATTCCACGTCACCTCTAGTGCGTATTCAAGGCACGTTAAATGCCCACCGCTACGTGCAGCATGTGCTGCGGCCGGTGGCACTCCCGTACCTTCAGGGGCTGCCCAATGTTCTGTTTCAGCAGGATAATGCCTAATGCCCGCCCACACACTGCTCGCATCTCCCAACAGGCTCTACGAGGTGTACAGGTGCTTCCGTGGCCAGCGTACTCTCCGGATCTCTCACCAATCGAACACGTGTGGGATCTCATTGGACGCCGTTTGCAAACTCTGCCCCAGCCTCGTACGGACGACCAACTGTGGCAAATGGTTGACAGAGAATGGAGAACCATCCCTCAGGACACCATCCGCACTCTTATTGACTCTGTACCTCGACGTATTTCTGAGTCGATGCCGTGCGCATTATGTAACCTGCATATCGGTTTGAAATAAACATCAATTATTCGTCCGTGCCGTCTCTGTTTTTTCCCCAACTTTCATCCCTTTCGAACCACTCCTTCTTGGTGTTGCATTTGCTCTGTCAGTCAGTGTATATTAAATAAGGCGCTCAAGTAAACACGGGGATGAACGGGGAATGAAAATTTAAATAGAGGGAAGGGCTCATCCGTCGACACTCAACTGAAAGACTCCACAATAGAACTAAGAAATAACGGAATTGATTACCATGGGCTTGACTAACTATCCACAATAAAAATATAACGTAACTCTTCCCTTCTGAAATAGCAACAAGGAGCAATTTAGTCAAGTAATTTGGCAAAATTAGGTAATGACAAACTTTCAAATTTTACACTTAACAAACCTGAAAAGGAAATACAATTTATGTATCCACCATTTTACTCACATTGATGGTGGAAATAAATTTATATAGGGTCGAAAAGCGACCCGAATACTTGTACAGGTTGGTCGAACACGTCATCCGTATGGATCGAACCAACTACCCATGTGCTTAGACACGTAAATCTGAAACCATTTGAGGAGACGCGGGAAAGAGCACAGCCTGCATTGCCGTCGCCTCCACGTTCCACTGGATGAGTTACCTCCGGGATATTTACATATAAGATAATCCGGATTACTATCCTTGAAATGTTATGTTAACAAAAAGGCATAAATTACAAGGAAGGACCCTAGACTAAATATCCAGAGTCACGAGTATTCCAGTAATTGCTCGTCAAATTTAAGGTAAACTTAATATTTACCATTGTCAATGCGACAATAAAGTATCGGAGGGTGATTCCAAAAATCTCATATAATCCTGACATTTACCATCCGTGGTCTCATTCACAAAGTTATGAACCTGGGCATGCAAGAGTAGCTTAATTTGTTGATCACAACCAACCCAACTCACGGTGATTACATTATTATTATTATTATTATTATTATTATTATTATTATTATTATTATTATTATTATTATTATTTGCTATTCTTATTATTATTTAGTTACTATCGTTACAACTTCTGTATCATGGTCATTGTTAATGGTATACAATATTTACAATGTATTATTATTATTATTATTGTTATTATTATTATTATTATTATTATTATTATTATTACTATCGTCAAAACAACAATAATACGATTTCTATTACCGGTGTCAAATATTATTATTATGTTTATCATTAACATATTTACCATCGTCGAGATTCAGTATTATGGTCCTTATTACTTGTATACAATATTTATTATTATGGATTCCCTCTTAATTGGTTTAATCTGTCATGATTTATCATTCCACCTTACGGTCACTCATGCGGACTATCAACCTCTCTGATCTCTGGGATCGTAATATTTCAAATAACTAAACATGCAGCCTCTACTTCTCGTACGTACTATAACGGGGTGCGATCCCTGCACTCTCCGTAACTCAGTCTTAATCTGCCTACATCCCAAGGGTTGATAATCTCATTTTCCCGTATCCGGACTCCGTGTTTCTCGTAGATTCATTATATATCTCATCGTAGTTTCCTCTTTAAGATCCCTGATGTGGACATCTCTCTATCCTCATACGTCAGAGTAATCTTACTCAATTATCATTCACAGAGTTCACGACTGATTATCGACGACGTAGTACGACGCGTTTATTCATTTACTGCATGTTATTCCTAATTTTCCCCTTTACACTTGTTGTTTGAGGTTAGTCTCCATGAATGATCGTCGGGGTGTAACTTTATATTCCCATAAATTTTAACAATCGTGAATACGTAATTATTACGTGCTCCCAAGCCATTATTAGCACAATATAATTTAGATCATTATTTATAATTCATTAGAATCACGATTTAAAGAATAAGTTTTGACCATTCTTTAGAATTCATTATAACCGGTGGCATCATTCTGACTCATTAATTAACACCAATTTAATTAACACATCATTAGGAACCCAATCAGAAATTTTAGTATGTCATTAGTAATTCCTAATCATTTTAGTATTTTATACATTTAAGGTTCAAAGTTTAACACTGTTTACATATTGATATCTTATTTTTAATCCAGATAATTTAATCCATTTATAACTATCGGTAAAATATCGGCATTTGGCATTATTATTATTATTATTATTATTATTATTATTATTATTATTATTATTATTATTATTATTATTATAATCCAACCTTCCATACGTAAACCACACATTCAAATACATTGGCACTTTCATATCTCTGGATTTATCGTACTAATATGTCTAATTGCTAATACTACAATATAAAATTTACCAAAGTTGTTAAGAAATTCACTTAAATACCTGGGTGAAAGTAGCACTCTCCGAAACAAACAACAATAAACAAATTAATAAACCCAAAGAAAATGTATATACAACACACAAACATTAATTAAATGATTTAACTCATATTAAATGTATGTATAACCCATATTTACAGTTAATTGAATTATGTCCCTCCGTCTCATCTCAATTAAATCATGGAACTGAGAAGTGGTCCATGTGTTACGTTAAGTAACCATTATTAATCTATCTATTTCCCCACTTTATGCCGATAACATTCCCACATGATTAATCAAATTACGGTAGTCATTACTGTGTAGACATCTTGCGTTGAACGGACTGAGGGCCACAGGCCCCCATCTATCTTACTATGACATAGTGTTGGCCATCAGAAAATGGAGCTCAATCAATACTATGAACTGATACATCACACACATCTTAAACTAAATTTAATACAAGAATATATACTGTGACCGTATCAGCATTATGAATATTTATTCTGAAATTAATATATGACCAGAAGGCATGCTTCGAGCTTCTTTGTCCGTATGGGAGATAGGTTGCATCATATTGCACAACATACCTGACTGGCTGGCGCCGAACTCAAGAGTTTCGTAGCTAAAGGAGCCCCCAAAGTGAGAGCGCACGACGAGGAAGGACAAGGAAGAAAAATATATCTAGTTAACTCCGCCCCTAAAATAAATGCCGGATCACAGTAGAGCCAACGTGAGAAGGTGATTTAGGAAGAATATTTGGTAAAACGTCGCCTATATTATACACAAAACACATGTCAAAGCGAAATCGAGAATATTTGGTCCTTAGCAAAATTATAAGTCAGATTAATATAACACTATTTATGAAATTACGCCACCAAGTATTATGTAATCGGTTGGAGCGTACCCACGCTAGCAGTGAACTAATGTGCCCAATAGGGATTTCCGGCTGGAGGCCCGATTTGGATCGCAGATTATAATTAATCTACCGATAGGTTTGGGTTCCGCATCACAGCAAGTAATATTGATTGTTGGGTCACACAATCTATCGCATCGCTATTACCGTAGACCCTGTATATCATGAGATCTAGAAATTGGAGTGGGGATCCTCCCTCTGTTCACCTCCCACCCTGGGTGAAACCATATAAGCATCCGCCTGAGCGGGTAGAAGGATAACTACTCGAATACAGGTCGGAAAAGTGGAACAACCACCTCAAACTTTTCGACACCAACACCAGGCCAGTGTGGAACTTAGCGAGACACTTCACGCGAGAACCACACAACATCCCTACCATCAAGGGACCTAACGGCCCGGTATACGAGAACCGTGACAAAGCCGAAATCATAGCGGACTCCATAAAGGCGGCTTTCACCCCAAACGAAATACCATCTGACCCAGCCTTCATCAGGCAAACTGAGGCAAAGGTAGCAGAATTCCTTGAAAACGCACCTAAGCCGGAGGTTAAGAGGACAAATATACACGAAATTAAGTGGATTATAGGTCATCTTAACTCCAAGAAGGCGCCAGGCCCAGACGAGATCCAGAACATAATAATTAAGAAATTAACTCACAAAGCCCTAACACTACTTACCAGCATCTTCAACGCAATGTTCAGACTACAATACTACCCTGAACAATGGAAAAGGGCTAGGATCCTCGTATTTGGAAAACCAGGCAAAGACAAGTCAGACCCCAACAACTACAGACCCATCAGCCTTCTGGACGCCCTCAGTAAAGTATTCGAGAAAATACTACTGAAAAGGTTAATAGGGCATATCAAGGAAAAAGGTATAATTCGCAACGAGCAGTTTGGCTTTAGGAACGCACATTCTGCCCCACAACTGCTCACTCGATTCATAGAACAAGCCACCATAGGTCTCAACAAACGAAGAGACACAGGAACAGTTTTCCTTGATATCCAGAAAGCATTTGACAAAGTCTGGCACGAAGGCCTACTAGCGAAACTAATAGACCACGAATTCCACCCAGGCTATATAAGACTTATTAAATTTTATCTGGAGGGCCGAGAGTTCAAAGTAGACGTACATAACACGCTGTCAAGTACTCGCAGGATTAGAGCGGGCGTAGCCCAAGGGTCCCTTATCGGCCCAATCCTCTTCGTCCTGTATACAAACGACATGCCTACGACAGAACTCACTACCACACACCTCTACGCTGATGACACCGCTATCTCAGTTCAACATCCACAACTAGCGTGCGCTCGAAAGAGGCTCCAAGTAGCACTAAGAACTCTCGAGCCTTGGCTAACGAAATGGCGCATCAAGGTCAATGTTGACAAGTGCCAAGCAGTGCTGTTCACTAAGAAGAACAGACTCTCACGCAAACCAGTCAACATAAAAGCGCTAAAGCTTTTCAACGAAGATATAGTGTGGCATGACAAAGTCAAATACCTAGGAGTAGTCCTAGACAGAACGCTCACCATGCTACACCACATCAATGATATTCAAAGAAAAGCACACATACGACTTAACCAGCTATATCCTATACTGAACAAAAAGTCCAGTATTAAAACGGAAGTAGTCATAAACATGTATAAGGCCTTAATCAGACCAATAATCATGTATGCAGCCCCAGCGTGGGGGTTCACTGCAATGACGAACCTGGATAAGCTGGAATTAATACAAAATAAATGCCTACGAGCAGCGACCAGACTCCCTTTCGACACGCCAATACGCCAACTACGCAGTATTGCGAAAGTCAGCTCAATAAGGCACCAAATACGTAAACAGACACTAAACATGTACAGAAAGTCATGGAGTAATAAGATCAACCCGTTAATAAGCGGGATCGGACGCTACGACGTTGATCTGTACAAAAAGTATCCTACACCGAAGCACATTCTGTTCAGCCACAGGGTTGGGTGGGCGAGGGACCGATAGCCAACCCACTCCCGCCAAGCTGACACCTATATACCACATACACCCACACACTGCAGACACCTATGTAAATATGTAAATATGTTTCAGCTATCCTAGACCCAGGGACCAGGCGAGGAAGATTGACAAAAAGTACAACTTAAGAAGACGACGGCAACGCAGCCAGACGGCCAAGGACGTGTCAATCCACCCCCGCCCCCCTACAGAGACATGGGAGCGGAACACCAGCCCGCGCCCTATAAACAGCACTAATATCTATCTGTTATCTCTTTCCTATCTAGGTTGTAAGCTGGACATGAGAGCAGGCAAACAGCCGGCACTCCAATGAGAACTTGTATATACATATGTTATTAATAATCTTAGTTTTAGATCTGCAGTGACAAGTGTGTTCAAACAACACCGCATAGAGGGACATCGACAGGAGGAAAAAGATAGCCCCTTGCATGCAAGGCTTGGCTCTAATTCCCCCCTCTCCAAAAGGAGACTTGGCACCAGGGACTGCTGGCTGCTGGACAATGGGACGAACCTGTGGCCCAAAGCCCAGACGCTAGCAGACCCGAGCCGACCCGGCAGTGACAAGAAGGACTGATCCCCATAATAACAAAAATTGCAAGGAATTGGTTTATGTTTGTGCATGTTACCTGTTCCTAACTAACATAACCTCTGGTCTTTTTCCAGCCCACATCCTTGCATGTGCTATCAAAAGATGTCAGGTTTTACATGTAGGCTCTTTCTTCTTTCTGCCTATGTGGTTTTTCCCTGACCCTTCAATACCATACCTTAACACTATCCAACCAATACAAACTTTGCCGTGGTAGCGAGTCTGATTCGGAAACCGGCAGATACTCCTTGTATCACTTCCCACTCTTCCCTGCTATCTCTTTCTTCTTCTTAGAAATAATAGCATGTCGGAGGCCATGTAGATTGAGTCGTTGGTCACGCGGGGGGAGCGGGCTTCGGGGGCCCCCCCGAAGAAAAAAAAAAGAGAAGAAAAAAAAGGGTAGAAGGATAGTCGTCGCCAAGTCTTTGGAGCAGTTCCACGGCCGATTTGTGGTCGGACATTGCTTTGTTTGTATGTGAAACCACTCAACTGGAAGGGAGTGTGGTAATTAAGCACCTTTAATAGCACATTAATAGCGCAAAACGTTGGAAAAATGGTAGAGCCGTTCAAATTACGGGCCGATCGCGACGCGCCGGGCGTATGAACAGACTGTGCCGTACATTCGTATCGTGAGATCGTTACGCTGCATTGTGCAGTATATCGGGAGAGAGAAACTATTCTCTAGACAATGCCTTGTGATAGAGACGAAGCCTGTGGTGTGCTCGTGAATAAACTGTGAAATCTTGTGGATAAACACGCGGGTAGAGAAGGAGGAAATTCCATGTAAAATAATAGGATTATAATTTGAAGTTTAAACTGTACTGGAAATATTACGTAGTGATAGTCTTTGTGTGCAGAAAAACAGATATCTGAGACAGGGTTTGAACATAGGAATCTACTATCACATTCTTTTAAAATTGCTTAAACTGTAGCAGTAATCGTAGCAGTGTCTGCCGTGGGTTAACTTTGCTTCATTAAAGTAGGAATGCTTTTGCCGAAATCATATTAATTAATGTTTAACTCTCCTACTGAGAGCAAATGCAATTTAGAATTGCCAGTATAGACTAAATATAACTGTGACGTGTGGAGGAGGATTCTCTGTGAACGCGGTATGGTTAGGCTTGTTCCAGTGCTGCTGAATTCAAGGACCATGAAGACTTCAAGAATCGACGCAGGACGTTTTGAACTCATGGACTACAACAGCTTCAATTTGGAGTAAACTACGCTGCGAGCCCTCCGAGGCTCGAATGATGGACAACTCGACACAGTGTTGAGTACAAATTTATGATTTTGTGAATGCGGGCATCCTTTTGTTGTAAATATATGAATGTCAGGATAGAATTAGAATAATTCGATGAATATTAGATTGTCAAATAAGGTTAGCTTAGAGTAGTCAGTAGAATATTGTCGTAAATATGTGAGATTATCTGGGAAGGAAAGTAGTGAGGCTAATTTCAATCACTTTAGTTCGATTCATCTAATTGCATGAGCACGTGTTTTTTATTTAATGGTCAAGAGTGCTTTAGGAAGGGGGGAATTTCTTAACGTTGGTATTAACTTAAAGTAGTAGCCTTCTTCTAATTTAAATATTCAATATGAGTCAGAATAGCATGACGACATGGTCTTCACAATTTCCTGTTGATATTATTTTAAATTTGGGACTAGAAAAGGCACTCTATTCATAATGTTACATTTTTGTAGTTTATAATGCATGTTTAGAATAAGAAATGGCTGTACAACCAGTGTGTAAAGAAAACGGCATGCCTGGGATTCGAATGACATCCTCCCAAACGTATCTAGGCCAATGTTTTATTATTATTTGAGATTAAATGCATAGATTTTATTTAAAGACAACTTATTTTACAGTTACGTATCTTTTGTTTGAGGTAATGATCATTTTTAGCTTGTGTGCAAGGGAAACAGTAGGGAAATCTCCGATACGATGAGCTGTGTCTGAACCCCAGCCTTCTGTGAATATGAGATGAAATAAAATGATTTGGCGACAAGATATTGTGAGATATTTGAAGAGTGCAATGAATGCAGGAGTTGATTTGAGCATTGAGAGAGATACGTCAGTGTTGTTGTATTGAAATAATTAGCCGCAGAGGTGCATTGAGAATATGCCTATTTGTAGGGAAACATGGTTTGCAGGAAAGAACCTTCTGCCTTTGTCGTGGGCGCGGCCCAGACTAAGATTTATGGCTGACGGCTTGGCCTTGAGCGAGGAGTCGCTGTTAAAGGGATTGTTAGGCGAACAGAAGTCTCAATGTTGTATACGATGCTGGGTTTCCACACACAAATTCAGTTCTTTGTAGAAGAGGCATTAATCTTTGGTTTCCTTATTTGAGTAACAAAGATATGATTATTGTCAGGGTAATTAATTATTACCCCTGTTGAGGCGATAGCCAGGGATTTCCAGTTACACAGCGACGTGTTTACTACGAGAATACAGCCAGCGGTTATGTCATATGTCATTCTTTTTCAAGAGTTATAGATTTCAGTGCATTTTATACGTAAACATTGCTTTTGTTTGAATAAGACTTCGTGAGCTGCATTTGTAGAGTTTGTTGACGTGAAGAGGTTCTGACCCTCTCGACCTTGTATTGTTGGTCATCATATGTGGTGAGATGTGTGTTCACCCTAGATCAGTCTATTATTATTATTGGATTATGTATCGTCATTGTACGGGAAGTGTTTTTAGTTTTTACCTCACATTTTGTGTATAATTTAGCTGCGTTATATTTAAATTAGGCGACCATTCTGAGTCTAATCCCAGATTAAATAAGTGTTGTTTTGAAAATATAAATGGGGATCATTCCCGGGATTACCTTCGCATTCGCAAAATCTTTAATTATGTGTCAATAGATAATGTGTTTGAATGTTATTGTGATAGGATTTAAAATTCGTACTCAACAATTAATAATCAAGAGAAGGGTTGATCAGCATCGAATAATTGAAAGAAGAGTTACTCAACTATTTAATAAGTTAATGAACTATTTCATCAACAATCTAATTGATAATTGAAGCTAATGAACGCTTAAATCTGATTAATGACACTCTTGAAAGTTGCAATCAGTTTTTCCTTTGATTTTGACAACGGGAGTTGGGTCTCCATGGCTTTCTTGGGAGTTAAATGATTCATTAGTATTAATTTATTTATATTATCAAAGCAAAGTCACCTCCGTACAGGCCATGAAGGCCCTTGGAGGCAACCATTGTTAACCTCGGCAGGTGATGGGGTAGAGTGGTTAGCTCTAAGCCCGGCCGCCTTTGCCCCCAGGAATTAACCTGGTACTCATTTTTGGTATAGGCTGAGTGAACCTCAGGGCCATATGCACCTCCGGAAGTGGAAATCTCGTTTCTTAAATGTTTACGACTTCCTGACGGGGATTCGAATCCACGTCCTTCCGGGCGGACCGAGCATGCCTTTACCGCCTCGGCCAGGCATCCCCTATTTATATTATCAGAGTTATAACATTTTGATTATATGCTTTAACGAGAGTGATTAAATCTGTTAAACATTTTTGTGCTTATCATTTGCCAAGAAAATGCATCCTAGTCTCTTCCATTCATTTATGCCTGTAAGTTAGATTTAAGTTAGTTTTATTTTCGTAGCAGCGGACGGTCTGTGGCCCTAAGAGGCCGGTGCTCATATCTCGGAATGGAGGAGGTGCGGTTGACCTCGCACCGTCGTAAGGGCATTTGTTAGCTCATGAGTTCGGATTACATTTTACAATCCAGATGAGGTGACATTTGTCACTAGACAGAAAAGATCCCTTGACTATCGATCTCTGTGGTGTGTGGTCCCATGTGTTCATGACCCGTTCGGGGTAAATTTTTTTGTCACATGGTCCCATGAGCTAACGGGGTTGATGGGAAAGGTCCCAAAACATATTGTGGCTCATAGGTGCCTAAGACCATCTACACCTCCACTCATACTTCCTTCGTGCCTGCCCGCACTAGGAACTATTGATACTAACGACGAAGTATCGTACTATGCGACCCGACAAGCTTCGCGAGTATCAAAGCCGGCACTCACGGAAATTTGTTCTCTAGGCCGTCTAGTGCTCGCAGTGATGACCCTGTTTCCTCCACATGTGACGAGGTCTCACCGTCTGAAATATAATAAGTGCAGGCTAGGCACATTGCCTTCTTACAAATACTACCGGTATCGGTCGATAATTGATACTATTTTCAATTACTTCCTACATTACGAGAAACATCCTAACAGTCAAACTGAACTGATCAATGTTTGTATCATCAATATGAACTGAAAGTATTCCAGCTACATACTGTAACTAGATTAAGTTCGGCGCGGTCAATTGGCACTGAACGGCAGAGGTTCCAACTTCAGCTCTGTTCACCGGTTGTGTGTTTAGTCATTCCGGTCCGTCTTATTTATATTTTTCTGTCCTCTTCTTCCGGTTCACCAGAGGTTAACCCCGAGAGAGAAGGGTTGTTTTATTAAATTGGTATTTGGAAGCCGACCTGGATCTTCAACTTTTTACAACAGAACGATCTGATAATATAACCTCAATGTCGTAATCTTATCACGAATCGATCATAGATTAATAAGGTATCAATAGATTTCCGTCTTCCACCTTTCGCGGGCTCAGTAGCGTCGCTACTGGCCTGGTGCAGCTCTGGTCAATAGCAGTCCAGCTGGGGTAAATTTCTAGAAATTGATACCTTAATTTATTAAAATTATTGTCAATGATCACGAGGAAGAAATTCTAAAATTCCCACATTTGAATCTTTATTACTTATTTTCCCTTTCAACTCTCGTAAATCAGGGAGTTGACACTTCGTGTGATTTTTGCCAAGATAAACTGCTTAACTAGCAGGGCTTTTCGCAAATGGAAATGTCTACTTCCATTGTACATATAATCTTCCTGGCTCCAGGTCCGTCTGAATGTTCTTGCAGAGGTGGCAATATTTCACCAGTGAGCACCAGCTTCCCAATATGTATTTCAGTATTCCATTATATATCAATCCATATCAAATCATGATGAGATGGCACATCCAGCACGGTTACAGTATGTATGTGTTGTACCAGGAGCACACGGTACATGTCGTATTTAGAGCAATGTCGTATAATTATCATGCGCGCCGAGAACTCCAAGCTCGCTGTGTTTACATCTGCCAGGACGAGGTAGCGAGCGAGCGAATAGCTGTGCGTGACGTAGATGCAGGAGCAATGCAGACTGGCCCGCTCAACTCGTCAACTTACCTCGTGGCGAGAACTGGGTGCATCTGGAATCCATGAGTCATGCATTCGAGAATTTTCGATTCAGAAATTTACAAAACTTATTTAATATTGGCCATATCATCTTGGGAGATACACCAGTCTGTAACCAATCACAAGAACGTCTCTGTTGTCAAATTTTAGGAAAATCCACGGAGGTATTTTCGAGTAAATCCACTTTGAAATAAGCACATTATCATAAGACAGGCCTTGACAGTATAAAAGACGAGGCTCCTCAGCGACAGACAGAAAGGACGAGTTCGACAGCCGTAGTGGAAGGACGTGTTCCTCCCGCTCGCTCTCTCTCTCCTTGCCAGGCGCTCTGTACTTTCCCAGTACTAGTCAGGCAGCTGTACTTGTTAGTACATCTTCGAAAGAGCATTGTCTGAGCTGTAGCACTTTTCAGTGCTCGCTTTTTCTTCTGTTTCAGGAATTCTTACAGGAGGAACAGGATGGAGAAGCCGACCCTACCAGTGAGGCTGGTCGACTACGACTACGAGGGAGCCGTCGACAAGCTGCTGGACGCGATCGACGAGATGGATGTCCCCAGCTACGAACGCCCGGGACTGGTTGTGTTCAACCGGCTGGGGGAAGGCGACCACCAGGGGACGCTGCGCGTCTTCGACCACCTGAATGCGACTGCGGAGATCATCGGAGAGCCTCTCCTGCCGATCATCGGCATTATGATTGCTACCTGGGCGATCATAATTCGCCCTAACGACGCAGCCAGCTACAGGATCTACGAGGAGCGCGCGTCCCACCAGTTCCAGGTTGCCCGGCTACCAGGACTCAGGGAGCACCTGGACGTCTCGGGCTACCAGGAGGCAGCCTCGCAGACGGAGCCAACGACCCAGGACGACGGCGGCGCTACCAAGCGCCGCGACGGCGCGACTGCAGTTGGAAAGCTGTACTCCTCGAAGTACACGCAGACCAACAGGGCGACAACCAGGGCGAAGTGGTCGCAGACGCAGGCCTACCAGGAAGGGCCTGTTACCCGGGCGCAAACCAGGAACGCGCCCGTGATGGTGGAAAGCAGCACAGCGGTGGAGAAGGACGCCCCCTGGCGTACTGAGACTGCTGCCCAGGTCCAGCCTGCCTGCACGTCTGTCGAGTTGCAGACCTCGATGTGCGCCCCCCAGGACAGGGAACGCAGTCGAGTGTTAGCATCGACCGACGCCACCGCCGCCGCCAGCGAGGAGAAAGAAGACGATGGCGACGCAGAGGAGCCGGCAGCTACCTCGGGGTCACCAGACCGGGAGGAGGGCCACCCGGGCGAGGCCTCTTCCCCAGCCGAGAAGCAACCCTTGGGACAGACCGATGCCGCCGCCAGCCAGGGGAAAGAAGAAGATGGCGACGCAGCGGAGCCACCAGCTACCCTGGGGTCACCAGGCTGGGAGGAGGGCCACCAGGACGAGGCCTCTTCCCCCGCCGAGAAGCAACCCCCGGGAAGCAGAAGAAGAAGAAGACGCCGCACCAGGAAGCAGAAGGCGTCGCTGGCTCACCAGGAGAGGACCGCCAAGCCGCAACCCAGGACTGCTCCCAGGACAGCAGTCAACCGAGGAGCCAATCAGGAGAGGACCTCAGCGGGTAGCAGCAGTCAGGTGAGAGTCAAACGTCCCCCTCAGCAGCTCTTGCAGTGTTTCCGCTGTCTGAGGTGGGGCCACCGTCAAGTTAGCTGTGGACTCCAAGTGAAGTGCAACCGCTGTGGTGGTGATCACCACTACACGGCCTGCGCAACACTTAAGGAGGCGCCGGTGTGCGCCAATTGCGCGGGGGCCACCCGGCCTCCCACCGCAGTTGCCCAGTCTACAGGGCCATGGCGCGGGCAGAGAGGAGGGAGGCCCGGCGCATTGACCCACCCCATTCCAGGAGGCCCCCGCCTCGGCGGGCTTGGCCTCATTCTCCGGGATCGGAGACTGGGTACGAGGTACCCCAAGGAGGTGGAGTCGTGCGACAGGCCCTAGTGGTACTTGACGCATGGCTCCGCAGCCGGCAAGGACCGCGCTAGTCCCAGCAGTGCCCAGACGGACTGATCCCCAGGCGATGGAATGGCGAGGAATTGGTTTATGTTTTGTGCATGTTACCTGTTCCTAACTAACACAACCTCTGGTCTTTTTCCAGCCCACATCCTTGCATGTGCTATCACAAGATGTCAGGTTTTACATGTAGGCTCTTTCTTCTTTCTGCCTATGTGGTTTTTCCCTGACCCTTCAATACCAAACTTCAATACCATATACCTAATACAATATCGCCTGGTAGCGTGTTTGACATGGAAACAGGCAGATACTCCTTGTATCACTTCCCACTCTTCCCTGCTATCTCTTTCTTCTTCCTAGAAATAATAGCATGTCGGAGGCCATGTAGATTGAGTCGTTGGTCACGCGGGGGGAGCGGGCTTCGGGGGCCCCCCCGAAAGGGGGGCGACAGACAGAGAGGACGAGTTCGACTGCGCTAGCGAGAGGACCTACGTGCCTATCGCTCCGCTCTCTCTCCCCTCTCAACGGCTGCGGGTAGTGCTATGCACTACTCGCCCCACATCGAGACCGTCAAGAACTTCGAGATTGACACACATTCGCCCCAACCGGCTACCGCCTCTCGGTGCCTAGGGTTAGTCAGGGATTGCCGTGAGCCAGGGGCCCGTTCGTGTCGGATCACCCCGCGTTCACTAGCTCGTATTAGCTCTTCCCCACATCTACACACACGGGACCAGGTTCATTCTTTCCAAAAGAGCAATCTTTCGAAAGAGCAATTTGTCGATGAGCCTGGGACCACACAGACACTCATCGATCGCCGAGAACGTCCAGAGATGACCGCTAAGGAGGAGCAGCTGTTATCACAGCACTCTACCCAAACAGCGGGCGTCATTTCGCCGGTCGTGAATGAAGTGCTGTTCTCACAGCGCTCTCACTCTACGGCCGACAGTTCTTCAGCGGAGGGCAAATCGCAGTTCTCACAGCGCTGCCCCCCGCCAATAACACCCACGGGCAATATATTATTTTTCAGTAGCAATGTACTGAACACGTCCTTAGGGTTCAACACTACCAGCGCGCATAGCGTCACGCTACCGGCCCTCGCTCCGGTCAATGACCCGGCCGAGCGACAGCTGGGGATGACTCAGCGCCTAGCGTGCTCCGAGAGCAGGGAACGAAAAGTGCAGGAGCTGAGAGCAGACTTTACCCCTGACTCACAGCTAATAAACCTGACGGGAAACGTTTACCTGACGGGGCAAGCTATGCGCAACTATGCGTGCACCACCACCACCATCACTACCACCACCACGACATCTCCAATAACCACCCCGTCAGCACAGGCCAGCTCGCACATACCAGTGCAGCCGCTCCCCACTCGGTCGGCCAGCCGCAGGGCTGAACCCCGAAATAAGAGCAGGCGAAGCCTGGAAGCTGAGCTGGGGTGCGTGACGTTGTGCTCGGTCGAACGGGAACCGGAGCTAGGCCCCGAAGTGCCGGAACCCGAGCACGGGAAGGAACAGTCACATGCCTCCGCTGAGGCAGTGACTGTGGAGCAACACCAACACAAACTGGAGGCTACCTCTCCCCCTAACAAGAACCGAACCCTCACACCCAACCCAGTGGTCAGCCAGCCGGACGCCGGGAAAGCGGGACCCAGTTCCGCCAACCTGAGCGTAGAGGCATCAGCGCACAAGGGAGGGAGGAGGATGAAGAAGCGGACTCGGCGAATGGCGCCAATTAAAGTCCAACCCCCACCCGGGCGAGCGGGAAACTCGGACTCGGAGTCGGACGAGGCCTCACTGGTGATCGACCTTACAGGCGCATCCCAGGAGGCCGAATCTGAGAGCTCCAAGGGAGAGAGACCCAGCCAGCACGGGGTGACCGAACCCGAGGTCCCAGCCACCCAGCCGGGAAACCAGGGCGACGGCTTCAGGGAGGCAAAGGGGAGGAAGAGGGGGAAGGGGAAAGGGAAAGGGAAAGTATCCCAGCCCCCGAGCCGCAAGGCCCAGGCAGGTGGGAGAAATAAGCCAAGTACCCGAGTCGATAGTAGCACCGAAACATCTATCGGCTCAACCCAACCCCAGCACTCCACACACAAGAGGCAGACTCGTCAGAGCCCACCTCCACCACCACAACAAAAGAAACAGGTCACCCGTAAGGGGTCAACCCCCCCACCCCTTACGGTATACACCAAAGACACGAAGACACTTGAAATGGAGCTCCTCAAAAAGCTGCCGCATGAAGAGAGAAAATATTACTTCTCCAGGCCGAGAGTAGACGCACATGAAGCGATCCGGCTACATATGACGAGCTTTGAGAGCTATGAAACCGCTATCGAGGTGCTAAGACGGTTAAATATTAACTTCGTAAGAGTATTGCCCAATAGCACTATGAGGCGGTTCGTAGTGAGGACCCCCATTAACGGAAGCAATGCGGACGAAATCCAGCTAGCCTTGAAGGCTCAGGATATCCCCGCATTCTCCGTTGTGCGGATGAGAGCAGGGAATAGGCCAGCCAAGGGCAACCTATTCCTAGTTGCCGTGGCGGACACCCCAGGCGCGGACAATCTGCGGAAAATGCGGATGCTCGCGAACATGCTGGTGTCGGTCGAGCCATACCGCCCCCCAGCCGCTGGCCCCCAATGTGGAGTGTGTCAGAGGCATGGCCATCCAGGGGCGGCGTGCCGACTGGAGCCCAGATGCCGCAGATGCGCCGCCTCCCACTTGTCCCGCGACTGCCCCCACGGCAACGACCCCGCGTACTCCAAGTGCGCTAACTGCGGGGGAAAACACGCGGCCAATTTTAAAGACTGTCCTAGCCGCAAGGACTACGAAGCCGCCCATCAAGGCAAAGGACCAAGGGGTAACAAGCGTGGCAACCCTAAGGCCCAAGCAGGCCCTTCAGGCTCAGGCGCTTCACGCAAAAAGAACCTAGGCCCCTCAGGTAAAAAGGACCCTTCAGGTCCCACAGGCCCGTCAGGCACACAGGGCCGAAAACTAGGTCCTTCAGACAACCAGCGCCCATCAGGCGGAGGCATCTTAAATTTCAAGCCCGTACGGACGGTAGGTAAACACAACCCCGGGCCCTCAGCCCAACCAGTCTCCACCACCGTCCGAACTAAGACCTCAAATAACAACAATAACAGGAAGGCCCAGCCCCACGAAAATAAACAAAGGCAGGTTAAGTCCACGCCAGCACCTCCCGAGCTGCTAGAGGGCCCGCCCCAAGCCAGCTCCACCCCCCGCAGAGAACCTGCCGATAGTCAGCCGTCATCCGCACCACCACCCCCCTCGCCCCCCCCCCCCCTCTCACCACACCAATCTCACCAACTACACAGCTACAAGCACAACAGCCAGCGGGGAACATGGCAGTGAAGGCGTTCAGGGAAAGGATAGAAGAAATCCTGAAAACCTTCGTTCCGAACCTGAACCTCTCGGTAGCCATAACCACTGGTGTTATGATGGCCAACATGCTCCCCTACCCCTGGCTAAGGGACCTGGCTAATGCAATCTCCGAACTCCTAACCCCGGATGGCTGAAGAACCCAACGAAGATAATAATAATAATAATAATAATAACAATAATAATAATAACAACGCGCAGGAGCTTCGAGTTCTAATATGGAACTGCCAGGGCGTCAGGTCTAGGAAATATGAACTCGAAGCATTCCTAGCCGCGAACACCATACACGTAGCCCTCCTAACTGAAACCTTCCCCCCACCGGGGAAGAAGTTCACCATAAGAGGCTATAAAATACACCGTAGCGACAAGGCAAACAAAGTCGGAGGAGTGGCAGTTCTGGTAAGGAAGGACATTAAACATATGGAAATTGACTTACCAGAACTGGTCGAGCTGGAGGCATGCGGAATTGCCATGCCAGTGCGAGGAACACTCGTTAATGTCATATCGGCATACTCCAGACCTAAACATCTAAACACACAAGACATAGAATCAGTATTAAGGCTAAATCGAAACACGATACTAGGAGGCGACCTAAACTCGAAACACGCCAGCTGGGGATGCCTGAAACCTAACCCAGACGGCACAAGGCTGTATAACCACATGCTATCCCAGGACTATGTGGTAACAGCCCCCAGCGAACCCACGTTCCTAGCGCCAAACGAACAGGTCGATGATATTCTAGACATAGCCCTACTGCGAAATATTCCTCAAAGACACACCATAAAGGTCATTAACGACCTAGGGTCGAGGCATCAACCAGTAATATTTACACTGGAAGCGAACCCGGAGGAATATGAGAATAACCCCAAGCGCCGACTCAAATATAAAGCAGCCAAATGGGGTAAATTTGAAAGAAAACTCGATACACTCCTACAGGGGACTGAGGACATACAAATAGTAAACCCAGCCCAAACGGATGAATCCCTAAAAACACTCATAAATGCGATCCAGGCAGCCACAACTGCGAGTATTCCGGTTCACAAACCTAGACAAAACACTAACATCGAATTACCGGCCCACATTAAAGATCTAATACGACAGTGCAACAGACACAAGCGCAACTGGGCCCGATACCACCGCGATGAAGACCGGATACGCAAAAATGAACTCAGGGTCGAAATCGAAACCGGAATAGTGGAGTATAGGTCTCAGATCTGGAATAACAAACTGAGTACGTTTGACACTAATACCAGACCGGTGTGGAACTTAGCGAGATATTTCACGCGAGAACCACACGTGATCCCAACAATTAAGGGACCTAACGGACCAGTATACGAAAACCAAGATAAAGCCGAGGTGATAGCCGACTCACTGGAAGAGGCCTTTTCGCCCAATGACGAACCATCAGATCCCGCCTTCATTAGGCAAACAGAGGCCAAGGTAGCGGAATTCCTAGCAAACGCACCTAAGCCCGAGGTTAAGAAGACTAATATCCACGAAATTAAGTGGATAATAGACCACCTTAACCCGAAGAAGGCACCCGGCCCAGACGAGATACAGAACATAATTTTAAAAAAGCTAACTCCGAAAGCCCTCGCACTACTCACTAAAATATACAACGCAATGTTCCACTTGCAGTATTATCCAGAACAATGGAAAAAGGCGAGAATCCTTGTATTTGGCAAACCAGGCAAGGACAAATCTAACCCTAATAACTACAGGCCCATCAGTCTCCTGGACGCCCTCAGCAAAGTATTCGAGAAAATACTGCTGAAAAGGCTAATAGCACATATCAAGGAAAGAGGAATCATTCGAAACGAACAATTCGGTTTCAGGAACGGCCACTCCGCCCCGCAACTGCTTACCCGGGTCCTAGAACAAGCGACCATCGGACTAAACAAGCGGAGGGACACAGGCACGGTATTCCTTGATATCCAGAAGGCATTCGATAAAGTTTGGCACGAAGGCCTATTAGCGAAATTAATAGACCTCGAATTCCACCCAGGGTACATAAGATTAATTAAATCATACCTGGAAGGCCGAGAGTTCCAAGTAGACGTTCATAACACACTGTCAAGCACGCGACCGATCAGGGCGGGCGTAGCCCAAGGGTCACTAATAGGACCAATCCTGTTCATTCTATTTACGAATGACATGCCGACAGCGGAACTCACTACCACGCACCTCTACGCGGATGACACTGCTATCACAGTACAACACTTTCAACTAGCATGCACCCGAAAGAGACTACAAGTAGCACTGCGAACCCTCGAGCCCTGGCTAACCAAATGGCGTATCAAGGTCAATGTAGACAAATGCCAAGCTGTAATGTTCACTAGGAAGAACAGACGCACACACATGCCAGCCAATATAAAACCGCTCAAACTGTTCAATCGAGATATAGCATGGCACGACAAGGTCAAATATCTAGGTGTAGTCCTAGATAGAAAACTAACCATGCTATATCACATTAAAGAGATCCAGCGGAAAACACACGCACGACTGTCACAGCTCTATCCCATACTGAACAAAAGATCCAGTATTAACAAAAGAGTAGCAATCAATATGTACAAGGCCCTAATTAGGCCAATAATAACGTACGCAGCCCCCGCCTGGGGCTACACTGCTAATACAAATCTGGATAAGCTGGAGCTAATACAAAACAAATGCATTCGAGCAGCGGCTAGACTCCCGTACGACACGCCAATACGCCAACTACGCTCTATTGCGAAAGTCAGCTCGATAAGGCAACACATTCGAAAGCAAACACTCCGAATGTACAAGAAGTCATGGGGTAGTAAGGTCAACCCACTTGTTAGTGGAATCGGACGCTATGACGTCGACCTATACACAAAATACCCCACGCCGAAACACATTCTGTTCAGCCACAGGGTTGGGAGGCCGGGGGGCCAAAGCCGCCCTCGCCCCTAAGCTGACACCTACCCACTACACCGCTCCACTTAACATTACGCCCACACACCACACTGCAACACCTATATATATGTAAATACCTGATCACCTATATCCTAGATTAAGCTATACTAATATTACTATGCTATGTTATGTTTTTGCTATGTTATGTTACAGACCTAGCCACCACCGGTAATCAAGCGAGGGAGGATTGAGATAAGAAATACATCTAGACGAAGGCAACTCAGCCTTAATAAGGGACGACCCAATCCACCCCCGCCCCCTGCCAGCGACAAGGGAGTGGACAGATAACCCACCCCTGATAATATCATTTAACTTACAATGTACTTGCTTCACAGGACACGAGAGCGGAAGAGAGCGGCCCGCACTCTAAAGTTTTAAATATTAAATGTATATATGTACAAATTGTTGCAGAGACAAGTGTGTTCCAATAACACCGCATAGAGGGACATCGACAGGCGGAAGAAGATAGCCCCTTGCATTACGTAAGGCTTGGCTTTATTCCCCCCTCTCCAAAAGGAGACTTGGCACCAGGGACTGCTGGCTGCTGGGCAATGGGACGAACCTGTGGCCCAGAGCCCAGACGCTACCAGACCCGAGCCGCACCAGGCAGTGACAAGAAGGACTGATCCCCTCAATAACAGAAAATGGCAAGGAAATGGTTATGTTTGCATGACACATAATCCTAACTAACACAACCTCTGGTCTATCTCCAGCCCACATCCTTGCATGTGCTATCAAAAGAAGTCAGGTTTTACATGTAGGCTCTTTCTTCTTTCTGCCTATGTGGTTTTTCCCTGACCCTTCAATACCATACTTCAACACCATATACCTAACACAATCTCGCCTGGTAACGTGTCTGACATGGAAACAGGCAGATACTCCTTGTATCACTTCCCACTCTACCCAGCTATCTCTTTTCTACTTAGAAATTAATAGCATGTCGGAGGCCATGTAGATTGAGTCGATGGTCACGGCGGGGGAGCGGGCTACGGGGGCCCCCCGTAACAAACAAAAAAAAAAGCGACAGACAGAGAGGACGAGCTTCACTGTGCTAGCGAGAACACGTACGTGTTCCTCGCTCCGCTGTCCCTCTTCTCGCCAGGCGCTCTGTACTTTTTAAGTATTAGCCAGGCAGTTGTAATTATTAGTACATTTTCGAAAGAGCATTTGTCGGAGCTGAGCCCTTTTCAGTGCTCGCTATTTCTCTTTCAGGAGCTTTATTTTCAGGAGGACCAGGATGGAGAAGCTAACTGTTCCAGCGAGACCAGCCGACTACGACTGCGGGAGAGCCGTAGCGAAACTACAAGCGGCGCTCATAGCTCCGGAAGCCCCCGATCTTCGACGCCCGGCGCTGTTGGTGTACAACCGGTGGCAGAAGCCTCTTAAAAATACTTCTTAGTACAAGCTTTAGCTTCCGCTGCACTACTTTTCTCTATTATTTTAATGTTCACATTCTCTTATAATCCTTTGTTTTATGAATACCGAAATCTTTTCAACCCTAATATGTTCAGCATTGTTACTAAAATGGGAGCCGGGGGAAGCACACCTACGAGGAGACGATTTACATAATCGATCTCCTTAAAGCGATCGCGGAGTTCATCGGAGAGTCGCTCTTCGAGATCATCAGCGAGGTGATCATGGCTGCAGGTGATCATCCGCCCTAGGGGTGCAACCAGCCTCAGGAGCTACGAAGAGCTGGCGTCCCAGCAGCACAAAGTGGTCCGACAACCAGGACTCAGAGAGAATCTGGACGTCTCAGGCTACCAGGAGGTAGCCACTCAGACGGAGCCAAGGACCGAGGACGACGGGGGCGCTCCCAAGCGCCGCGACGGCGCGCCCCAACTGGATCGCTGTACTTTACGAAGTACACGCAGACCAACAAGGCCGCCAATCAGGATCGCCGACCGGCTGCCAGGGCGAAGTGCACGCAGACGCAGGTCTACCAGGAAGGGCCTGTTACCCGGGCGCAATCCAGGAAAGCGCCCGGGACGGCGGACGGCTGCACAACAGTGGAGGACCGAGCTCGATAGCTGCAGTCGCTTAAGTGCGGCCAGTATCCAGTATTCGGAAGACAGTAGGTTCGAACCCCACTGAAAATGGTTTTCCGTGGTTTCCCATTTTCACACCAGGCAAATGCTGGGGCTGTACCTTATTTAAGGCCACGGCCGCTTCCTTCCCACTCCTAGCCCTTCCCTGTCCCATCGTCGCCATAAGACCTATCTGTGTCGGTGCGACGTAAAGCAACTAGCAAAAAAAAAACAGTGGAGGACGACGCCCCCTGGCGTCTAGAGGCTGCTGTCCAGGCCCAGCCCACTAGTGTGACAGTCTAGCTGCAAACATCGACACGCGCCCCACAGGACAGGGAACGCAGTCGAGTGTTAGCACCGACCGACGCCACCGCCGCCAGCCAGGAGAAGGAAGAAGACGGCGACGCAGCAGAACTACCCGCTACCCCGGGATCATCAGGCGGGGAGGAGGGCCACCAGGAAGAGGCCTCTTCCCTTGCCGAGAAGAGATCCCCGGGAAGAAGACGCCGCCCCAGAACCAGGAAGAAGAAGAAGACGCTGGCCCACCAGGAAAGGGCCGCCCAGCCGCAACCCAGGACTGCTCCCATGACAGCAGCCGAGCGAGGAGCCAACCAGGAGAGGACCTAAGCGGGTAGCGGCAATCAGGTGAGATTGAAACGTCCCCCTCAGCAGCTCTTGCAGTGTTTTCGCTGTCTGAGGTGGGGCCACCGGTAGGAGAGGTGTGGGCTCCTAGTGAAGTGCAACCGTTGTGGGGGTGATCACCACTACACTGCCTGCGCAACACTTATGGAGGCGCCGGTGTGCGCCAACTGCGCGGGGGGCCATCCGGCCTCCCATCGCAGTTGCCCAGTCTACCGGGCCATGGCGCGGGCAGAGAGGAAGGAGGCCCAGCGTCATGACCCACCCCACTCCAGGGGGACCCCGCCTCGGCGGGATCGGAGACTGGGTACGAGGACCCCAAGGAGGTGGTGCTGTGCGACAGGCCCTAGTGGTACTCGACGCATGGCTCCGCAGCCTGCAAGGCCCGCGCTAGTCACGGCAGTGCCCAGACGGACTGATACCCTGACAGATGGAACGGCAAGATGATGGATCATGGCTGGTGCATGATACCTCTTCTCAACTAACACTACCACTGGACCTTTTCCAGCCCACATCCTTGCATGTGCTATCACAAGATGTCAGGTTTTACATGTAGGCTATTTCTCTTTCTGCCTACGTGGCTTTTCCCTGACCCTTCAATACCACACCTTAACACTATCCAACCAATACAAACTTTGCCGTGGTAGCGAGTCTGACTCGGAAACCGGCAGATACTCCTTGTATCACTTCGCACTCTTCCCCTGCTATCTCTTTCTTCTTAGAAATTAATAGCAAGTCGGAGGCCATGTTGATTGAGTCGATGGTCACGCGGGGGGAGCGGGCTTCGAGCCCCCCCCCCCCCGAGAAGAAAAGCGACATACAGACATTATTTGGCAAGTGCTCTGCCTGGTTATATCCCATGCTATTCTGTCCAACGGAAAGGAGAGTCAAGTGACGACGTGGTGATTGCAAAGTAGAACGCGACTTGTAAATTCTCATGCCGAGAATTGAACTTATTGTAATTCTCGAACTGTGGAACTTAATGTTTCTTCTATCAAAAACCAAGTGAAGTCTTTAACTTATTTCGTTTCTGTGCAAGTGTTAGAACTCAATTTTCAGTCATGGCCTATTTGTTTCTTCGAAATAATACTTGCTCATATTTTTCAATAAATGCAGTTAGTTTACATATGCCTTTGATTTACCGTAGATAGTTTATCTTGACACCCTAAAGTCATGTCACCAAGTGACGAAGAGCCGACAACACACCCTGAGAGAAGAGGATGTACTAATACGCTCGAAACCTAGAACAGGTAATTTTCTATCATTTGATCGTGACCGAGCAAAATAAAATACATTTTCGAACATGAATTACTGTATTTCAGTTCAGCCATTATTATTATTATTATTATTATTATTATTATTATTATTATTATTATTATTATTATTATTATTATTATTTAAAGTCCCTTCATTTGCTATAGATCGTAAGAGACACCAGGTTTGAATATTCTCCGCCAGAAATATGTTTAACAAGTTGGAAGTCTATGTCAATGAGTTGTCACAATTTTACACCGATTTCATTTGGGACCGAACCTGCTATCTTGGGAACAGAAGAAATACTGATAACCAACTCCACCGATGGAGGCGCTGTATCTTAATGCTAAGGAGGCCGCACAAATATCGCTCCTTGGTCCCTTATCATTTGCTGTAAAAGTGCGTTTGGTTCACCTGGAAGTCAAGACGTTCACTTCTGAAGGGGCACATGCCCTAGCACTCACGCAACTTACCTTCTGGAAAGAAGTAGCGTTTACAGTGCACTATGTCTTCTGGTATGGGCTAGAATAAATTTGTTATTTTCATTGACTTGTCTCAGTCTTACCCTTGGCTTCGGCAATATGAAAGTGACCGAAGTATGAGCGATGCTAGTAATACCATTCCTTATGCAGCCAGTCCCGGTTATGAACGGTATGAAAATATCGCTCATAGGGTTGGTTAGTTCATGCCTTTCAGGAGGCTTGGCAGACTGATAGGTAATAGCAACTTCTGGATCGGCGAGGAAAGCAATGGGAAACTACCTCACTCTTTATTTCCCTTGTATGCCTCTTCAGTGACGCCCAGGCTATCTGTGATATCTGTTGGCGGAGTTGTGGAGGATCGAACCATCCTTCCAGCTGAATGCCCGACATACATACAGGAGCTAGAGCGAGTTTCTTTCCTTTCAGTCTCAGTATCATTTTTTCCTTTAATATAAAAGAGACTGAGGTAAGAGCGTTATTAGTAACTCCAATCACCGAGCGAGCTATGAGCTTACATGCGGGAGGTAGTGGGTTCCTTCGGCAGCCCTGAAGATGGTTTCTCGTGGTTCCAATTTTCACATCATGCAAATGGTGGGGCTGTATCTGAATCTGTGCCTGCTTCCGTCCCAAACCTAGCCCTGCCTAAATCCATGTCACCGAAAACCTTCCATGATCTTTTGGGACGTTAAACCACTAGCAAAAAGTAGGTAACGCCAATCTGCATACATACATACATACATACATACATACATCAAAGGTGGCCGGGCATAGAAGTACTGAAAAATTCCACTTCCCGCGGAAAGTGAAATTTTTTACCTTCCACTCCAAAGTATTTCATGACTTGTAACTTTTTTGCGTCCGCCTCTGTGGTGTAGAGGTTAGTGTGATTATCTGCCACCCTCGGAGGCCTGGGTTCGATTCCAGGCTCTGCCACGAAATTTGAAAAGTGGTACGAGGGCTGGAACGGGGTCCACTCAGCCTCGGGAGGTCAACTGAGTAGAGGTGGGTTCGATTCCCACCTCAGATATCCTCGAAGTGTTTTCCCGTGGTTTCCCACTTCTCCTCCAGGCAAATGCCGGGATGGTATCTAACTTAAGGCCACGGCCGCTTCCTTCCCTCTTCCTTGCCTATCCTTTCCAATCTTCCCATCCCCCAACAAGGCCCCTGTTCAGCATAGCAGATGAGGACGCCTGGACGAGGTACTGGTCATTCTCCCCAGTTGTATCCCCGACCAAGAGTTTGAAGCTCCAGGACACTGCCCTCGAGGCGGTAGAGGTGGGATCCCTCGCTGAGTCCGAGGGAAAAACCAACCCTGGAGGGTAAGCAGATTAAGAAAGAAATAACTCCTTTGCATTCTTTATTTTCTACAAAGTGTTTTTTTTGCTAGGGGCTTTACGTCGCACCGACACAGATAGGTCTTATGGCGACGATGGGATAGGAAAGGCCTAGGTGTTGGAAGGAAGCGGCCGTGGCCTTAATTAAGGTACAGCCCCAGCATTTGCCTGGTGTGAAAATGGGAAACCACGGAAAACCATCTTAGGGATGCCGATAGTGGGATTCGAACCTACTATCTCCCGGATGCAAGCTCACAGCCGCGCGCCTCTACGCGCACGGCCAACTCGCCCGGTCTCTACAAATTGTTGCGGACAAGTTGAAGTTCGCCGATTTGAGGATATTATGGATTATTTTTTTTAAAATGCTCTTTTCGGGGTATCGACCTATGAAGATCTTTTGCCCCTACTTGCACCGTATGTGAGGAACCTGCGTGTAAAATGTAAATGGCGGAAGTATAAAATGTTGATTGTGAGGAAAGAAACGTTAAGCACGACACAAATACGCAGGGATATTAATCATTTACAATTAAAAACTCCTGACCTGGGCGGGAATCGAACCCGGGGCCGCCGAGTGACAGACGGACACGTTGCCCCTACACCGTGCGGCCGGACTATTACGGATATACTGCAGTTCAACTTTCTCAGGTCCTCAGGAGTTACATTATTGTAGGAGTAAATTAGAATAGTTATTGCTTTCTGGAAGAAGGAACAGGTATCGATAAAAGAATGGTTAAAGCAGGCAATTTGTAAGTGGTCTAACGTTCCCATTTCCGACGTACGTCAATCTAGGATTTGAAGAAGGAAGTGTACCGATGTCTTCCGGGAGTGATTCAAGGGGAAATCCGAGACGAAGCCATGTTCATGATAGCTGACAGTGGCATGTTAGATACATTCGAGCGCCCAGCAGTACAGTCGCTAGTCTTGAGCTACACTCTCAGAAGGTAGGTTCCATGTAGTCAAGTATTCACCAGATCTGTACACTGGTGATACCTCTCCATCTTAACGTAACTTTAAGGTTTCTCAGTCTGTCGAAAACACTAATTGTAACATATATAACATCCCCCCACCCACACACACACGGCACTTAACGCCCTCGAAAGGTCTTTGGCCTGCCCAGCGACCGCTGCTCATCCCGAAGGCCTGCAGATTACGAGGGGCCGTGTGGTCAGCACGACGCATCCTCTCGGCCGTTTCGAGACCGGGGCCGCCATCTCACCATCAGATAGCTCCTCAATTCTAAGCACGTAGGCTGAGTGGACCTCGAACCAGCCCTCAGGTCTAAAGAAAAATCCCTGACCTGGCCGGGAATCGAACTCGGGGCCTCCGGGCGAGGGGAAGGCACGCTACTCATACACCACGGGGCCGGCAACATATATAACATACCTGTAAAAGAACAAAAACAAAAAAACACACACTATCAAACAAAGAATGACATGTTTCGTTTTACAAGAACATCCTCAGACACTATGAAATCACTTTAAATCATGCGTTAATATGTAAAATGCCGGCTCCGCGGTGTAGGGGTAGCGTGCCTGTCTCTTAACCGGATGCCCCGGGTTCTATTCCCGGCCAGGTCAGGGATAAAAAAATGGCGTATGGCTTTTAGTGCCGGGAGTGTCCGAGGACAAGTTCGGCTTGCTAGGTGCAGGTCTTTTGATTTGACTCGCGTAGGCGACTTGCGCGTCGTGATGAGGATGAAACGATTATGAAGACGACACATACACCCAGCCCTCGCGCCAGAGCAATTAACCAATGATGGTTAAAAGTCCCGACCCTGTTGGGATTCGAACCCGGGACCCCTGTAACCAAAGGCCAGCACGCTAACCATTTAGCCATAGAGCTGGACAGATAAGGGATTTTATCTGCCTCTGAGGGATGGTTCGAGGTCCACTCAGCCTACGTGATTACTATACCTCGGATTTGTAGGTGGTAATGGGTTAGAATGCAAACTAATTTGGTTTGTAGAAAGTGTCATGCAACCCGTTGTACCACAATGTAGGAAGAGTAGCATAAATTCAAGGAGTTCTATAGGCTGTACCCCTAATATCTATGCAAATCTCATAGCATAACCGTTGTACAGTGTAGGGTATACTTGTTACTGGCTTAACACGTTGGGTGCCATGTGCCGCCATATGGCGTCACGGTGGTCTACAAATTTGAGATGGCGTGACGCCATATGGCGGCACACCGTTCTTGAAATCAGAGTTGGCGTGACGCCATATGGCGGCACAGTTGAGTTTCAGGCGATGCGCCGTAGATAATCAGCTGTGACATCTATGCGCGTAAAATTGGTACTACGTGAAGGGCGAACTTCAGGGTCTATTCCAGCTATGTATTTTTACTGTATGCCACCATGTGGCGCCACAGTATTCTTCCGAAGCCACTGACTGGCTAGTGGTCTTTGTCACAGGTGAAAGCGCGCCAGGCTTTGTTTATTCCTCGTTTACGTACGTATTATCACTCAGTTTATATAGTTGTGCAAAAATATAAAAAAATGGAAGATATTGGTAATAATCTTACGAGGGAACACATACATGTGTTACACTCGGATTCGGTTGAAATTTGGTAGGAATATTCGTGGGAGGCAGTAGGATGCCAAGGTGAAAACTGCATGTACCCAGCGCAAGTTTAAACGCCAAAATTGAGCAAATAAATAGTCATGAAATTAGAAGTACCACGGGAGTATCGGGGTGTGGCGGAGAGGTAGGGAGGAGCGAAGCATCGGACGTGAACCAACCGGGCTGCGTCGAGCTGCGCCAGCAGCCAGGTAGCGTACAGTTAGCGCGTTTCCCTCAACTTCCCGATCAGATGTGCAAAACGTAAATATGAAAACAGCACATGAAACAAGTGTACAAAGGACGATGTTTGAACAACGATGCCGATAAGGTTTGAAAAATTACAACGAGTAACAAGAACTCGGGCATGCCGAGACGCATATTTTCATTGTTTAGAGTTATCCGAAAACTGTTCACAACAATATGTAATGCAATATAAGTACTTGTTTTGCATTTTACTAGGTTTTCATAAATATTGCGTTAATTTGAATTAGGAAATAAATATCCCGTATTGGAAATTCGTATTGAACATTCCATGTCAAAAAATTCTGTGACACCATATGGCGTCACGCTATATTTTATCTTTCCTAAAAATTGATGTGACACCATATGGCGTCACGCATGACCATGGTATGGTGAGATAAAATTTACTTAGTACATCATATAAATACATCCCAAGATTATATAAACAGTCTACAACGCGTACAATTGCTTTGGCACCAGCGGAATGCAATTCAAAAACATGCCTGGCACCAGTGGAATAGTGTGCTACAATCGGCTCGGCACTCAACGTGTTAAGTAAGTTTGCATTCTAACCTATCAGCACCTAATAATCCGGACTCTAGTGATTACAATTGAAGAGCTATCTGACGGTGAGATAGCAGCCCCGGACTAGAAAGCTAAGAATAACGGCCGAGATGATCCGTCGTGCTGTCCACATGACACCTCGTAATCTGTAGGCCTTCGGGCTGAGCAGCGGCCGCTTGGTAGGCCATGGTCCTTCCTGGCTGTTGCGCCAATGGGGGGGTGGGTGTGAGGTTAATATGTAAAATATTGTTTGCGTTGCTTACACTTGTCATTGATTGAGAGTTGGGTGATATCATGAGCAAATCATGATTGTAGGAATATTCAACTGTATTTATCCGCCGTCTTCAAAAACTGCTTCCGGACTTTGCAAACTTCTCTATCTCCTTATTTCTCTGATTCTAACACTCCTCTTCTATCTGGGTACATTCATCATATCCTCATTCGTCCTTATTCTCTTTCCTTTCGCTTCTGATTTGATATGACATTCTTTCTTTCTTTCAGTCTATTAGGTTAGGGTGCCAGTTATAATGGACAAATTTCTGTCTCTGTATTTATGAAATCATTACAGCTAGAATTTTGAAATTAATAGAGCTTGTAGTATAATTTGGTTTAGTTTAGTGGATTACAATTAAATTTATTTTAGGTAAGATAAAGTTTAGGGGTTTTACTTTACGAAATGTTTGATGAGATAAATATTATGTGTGTCTAATCTAGAAGTGAGAGCTTAAAGTGGCTTGAAAGGAGGTGGTGGTGTGGAACTAAAATATCTGTCAATGGGGCAACAATTTCAAGGAAACTGTAGACATTATTTTAATTTTTAGAATGAAATAGAATGCAGCATATTTTAAAATCACTACAAATAACTGTTGTCCGCCTCTGTGGTGTAGTGGTTAGCGTGATTAGCTGCCACTCCCAGAGGGCCGGGTTCGATTCCCGGCTCTGCCACGAAAATTTAAAAATGGTACGAGGGCTGGAACGGGGTCCACTCAGCCTCGGGAGGTCAACTGAGTAGAGGTGGGTTCGATTCCCACCTCTACTCAGTTGACCTCCCGAGGCTGAGTGGACCCCGTTCCAGCCCTCGTACCATTTTTAAATTTTCGTGGCAGAGCCGGGAATCGAACCCGGCCCTCTGGGAGTGGCAGCTAATCACGCTAATCACCTCAGCCATCCTCCAAGTGGTTTTCCGTGGTTTCCCACTTCTCCTCCAGGCGAATGCCGGGATGGTACCTAACTTAAGGCCACGGCCGCTTCCTTTCCTCTTCCTTGTCTATCCCTTCCAATCTTCCCATCCCTCCACAAGGCCCCTGTTCAGCATAGCAGGTGAGGCCGCCTGGGCGAGGTACTGGTCATTCTCCCCAGTTTTATCCCCCGACCACGAGTCTGAAGCTCCAGGTCACTGCCCTTGAGGCGGTAGAGGTGGGATTCCTCGCTAAGTCCGAGGGAAAAGCCGAACCTGGAGGGTAAACAGATGATGATGATGATGATGATGATGATGATGATGACAAATAACTGTTTAACATAAAACTAGGCCTACATTACGCATTATACTAATGGAAAGTTATTCATAATACAGTCAACAGAGTGATCTGCCTCAACTGTTCGGCTCCTTGGCTGAATGATCACCGTACTGTTTGTAGGGCCCCACTAGGCCGAAGATTTTAATGGCGTATAAATTCCGCTGCCTCTGGGTGTTTATGCTCGCCTTAATAAACTCTTCTCTTTCTTCTTGCGCTTTTCCCACACCCGTGGGGTCGCAGGAGCGCGCGGGCGGAGATTTGCTCTGTTTTACAACAGGATGCCCTTCCTGACGCCAACCCTGTGTAGAAGGATGTGATCACTATTGATTGTTTCTGTGGTGGTTGGTAGTGTGGTGGGTTGTGTGAATATGAACAGGAGATTGTTGGGACAACCACAAATACCCAATCTCTGGGACAGAAGAATTAATCAGACGCGATTAAAATCCGCGATCCAGTCGGGAATCGAACCCGTGACCCTCTCAACGCTGACCATTCAGCTAAGGAGTCGGACAGTACACTTCTGTTTATCTACATACACAACAAATCACACTACCAACCACTACAGAAACACAGTGTAGATAATACCTCGTAAATCACTCCACATAGGTTTGGCGTCAGAAAGGACATCGCCGAGCTAGAAGGCTGTACGGTTTGGGTCGCGTACCTATGAGCTTGCATTTGGGAGCTGGTAGGCTATAATCCCACCGCCAAAACCACTGAAGATGGTTTCCGTGGTTTACAATTTTCACACCATTCAAATATTGGGGATGAACGTTACTTACGCCCACAGCTGCTATAATCTCAATTCTGTCACTTTCCCACGATTGCGTCGCCAAGTCCTTCAATGTGTTGGCGCGACTTTAAATCACTAGCAAAATAAAGAAAGGGCAGTGGACCGTAAAAATAGGCCACGTCCATATGAAATGTAGATAGTCTTTTGTATTTTATTCTTGCGTCTTTAATTATCTTAATAGAAATTTAATTATGAAATGAGCATTCTTTTAAGCTGTAAACTCAATAATACAGTCCAAACATCGTAAGATAATTATTCACATTAACTATAAAATTACTAATGTTATTCACTTATTCTAAACGCCATTATTGCGTAAGCAAGTAATGAAAATTAAGTGAGGCTAGGACCAAGCATGTCTTCACAGAAATGAAATGGCGTATGGCTTTTAGTGCCGGTAGTGTCCGAGAAGAAGTTCGGCTCGCCAGATGCAGGTCTTTTGATCCGACACCCGTAGGCAACCTGCGCATCATGATGAGGATGAAATGATGATGAAGACGGCACATACACCCAGCTCTCGTGCCAGCGAAATTAACCCGACCCTGCCGGGAATCGAACCCCGCACCCCTGTGACCAAAGGCTAGCCATTTAGCCATGGAGCCGGTCATGCCTTCACATGAAGAGTGGACAGGGAATAGATGTGGCTTGATACACTAACGACAAACGAATAGATACATGAGGTGGAATAATATACACAATAGTGAGAAATAAAAGGGAACTTCATCTCGTAAAGAAAATCCTGAAGATTAGCACATACAGCGCAATATTTATACTATATTAACGTTTGAAACTTCAAACCAGTTTTATAAACGGTACTGGTATGTTATTAGGGATAAGTACCTGCCTCATACCGGCACAATTTAAGCATAGCCTCTAGAAGAAGTTAGATCACTAACGTAAACCACTTTCTGTAGCGCGACGCAACGTGACGCTCGTTGTTGCGCGCACGCGAGATAGTTTTTTTTTTTTTTGCTAGGGGCTTTACGTCGCACCGACACAGATAGGTCTTATGGCGACGATGGGGTAGGAAAGACCTAGGAGTTGGAAGGAAGCGGCCGTGGCCTTAATTAAGGTACAGCCCCAGCATTTGCCTGGTGTGAAAATGGGAAACCACGGAAAACCATCTTCAGGGCTGCTGATAGTGAGACTCGAACCTACTATCTCCCGGATGCAAGCTCACAGCCGCGCGCCAACTCGCCCGGTGAGATAGGTTTTAAAACAAACATAAGTCTCTATGCCAGCGACTGGAAGAATCAGAATGATATTTACGACACACTACATTGCGTACCAATAAAAATCATAATAAGACTGAAGCAGTGAGACGACTGAGGTTTCCAACACTGTACAACTCTCCGTTGTTCTTCGTTATGTTTACAATGGGAAAAGAAAGGAACAATTTGACGGGTACGGCGATTTCAGTTTAAATAGAACAGCTTTAGGCATTTCAGAAATAGTAAGACAATATTTGACTTAGTTTGACTGTAATAACAAGTTAATTGCGCAGTCTTATGATGGCACTAGTTCAATGGCTGGGCATATGAATGGAGTGCAACGTTTAATTAAAAGAACACCTCCTCAAGTTTATTTATTCATTGCTTCGCGCATTGCTTAAATCTAGTTTTGTCCCTTAGTGTGAACAAGTTGTCTGAATGCAAAATATCTTTTAGCTCTCTCGATGGTATTGTTGCCTTTTCACATTCCCCTGAACGGACCAAATTCCTGGAAGAATATATTTGCAGAGAAGACTTCCTAGTGTTTCACCTACTAAGTGGAACTATACAGACAGATTACTCAGCACCGTGTTCATTCACAGAAGTGATTTTTGTGAAGTTTTTAACTCACTGTTACGCAATTCCCTGGAATTGAGAATGAAATTTTAGCTCCAGTGAAGGGTCACCTCCTCACGTTGAATGATATCACATTTTACTTTCTCCTTAGGACATTTGATAAAACATTTGCTTTCACTGATGTTCTGTACAATATCCTCCAGACGAAAACTTCCGACATCCTTTTCTGCCGGAAAAAATTGATGACATTCGGAAGGCCATTTATTCGTTAAGGGGCGAATTTGAGTCCATCCTTGCAGAAACAGGACAAGAAGTAGGTGAGCCAACAAAATGAAACAGTCCTATTTACAAGAAAATTTACTGTGAAATATTTGATAACGTTAATAGTCACCTCGAAATGCGTTTTCCGGATTTTCGGAAATTGAACTTCTTAGGACTAACATCTGAGGAGAAGCGGGCGAGTTGGCCGTGCGGTTAGGAGCGCGCAGCTGTGAGCTCGCAACCGGGAGATATGGGTTCGAACCCCACTGTCGGCAGCCCTGAAAATGGTTTTCCGTGGTTTCCCATTTTCACACGAGGCAAATGCTGGGCTGTACCTTAATTAAGGCCACGGCCACTTCCTTCCCATTCATAGGCCTTTCCTATCCCATCGTCGCCATAACACCTATCTGTGTCGGTGCGATGTAACGCAAAATGGCAATATATATACACTGACTGACAGAGCAAATGCAACACCAAGAAGGAGTGGTCAGAACTTTATGCCAATTGCAGGGTAGACTGACGTCACTGAGGTATGCTCATGATGTGAAATGCGCCGCTGTGCTGCGCACGTAGCGAACTATAAACGGGACACGGCGTTGGCGAATGGCCCACTTCGTACCGTGATTTCTCAGCCGACAGTCATTGTAGAACGTGTTGTCGTGTGCCACAGGACACGTGTATAGCTAAGAATGCCAGGCCGCCGACAACGGAGGCATTTCCAGCAGACAGACGACTTTACGAGGGGTATGGTGATCGGGCTGAGAAGGGCAGGTTGGTCGCTTCGTCAAATCGCAGCCGATACCCATAGGGATGTGTCCACGGTGCAGCGTCTGTGGCGAAGATGGTTGGCGCAGGGACATGTGGCACGTGCGAGGGGTCCAGGCGCAGCCCGAGTGACGTCAGCACGCGAGGATCGGCGCATCCGCCGCCAAGCGGTGGCAGCCCCGCACGCCACGTCAACCGCCATTCTTCAGCATGTGCAAGACACCCTGGCTGTTCCAATATCGACCAGAACAATTTCCCGTCGATTGGTTGAAGGAGGCCTGCACTCCCGGCGTCCGCTCAGAAGACTACCATTGACTCCACAGCATAGACGTGCACGCCTGGCATGGTGCCGGGCTAGAGCGACTTGGATGAGGGAATGGCGGAACGTCGTGTTCTCCGATGAGTCACGCTTCTGTTCTGTCAGTGATAGTCACCGCAGACGAGTGTGGCGTCGGCGTGGAGAAAGGTCAAATCCGGCAGTAACTGTGGAGCGCCCTACCGCTAGACAGCTAGACAACGCGGCATCATGGTTTGGGGCGCTATTGCGTATGATTCCACGTCACCTCTAGTGCGTATTCAAGGCACGTTAAATGCCCACCGCTACGTGCAGCATGTGCTGCGGCCGGTGGCAATCCCGTACCTTCAGGGGCTGCCCAATGCTCTGTTTCAGCAGGATAATGCCCGCCCACACACTGCTCGCATCTCCCAACATCTCCCAACGAGGTGTACAGATGCTTCCGTGGCCAGCGTACTCTCCGGATCTCTCACCAATCGAACACGTGTGGGATCTCATTGGACGCCGTTTGCAAACTCTGCCCCAGCCTCGTACGGACGACCAACTGTGGCAAATGGTTGACAGAGAATGGAGAACCATCCCTCAGGACACCATCCGCACTCTTATTGACTCTGTACCTCGACGTGTTTCTGCGTGCATCGCCGCTCGCGGTGGTCCTACATCCTACTGAGTCGATGCCGTGCGCATTGTGTAACCTGCATATCGGTTTGAAATAAACATCAATTATTCTTCCGTGCCGACTCTGTTTTTTCCCCAACTTTCATCCCTTTCGAACCACTCCTCCTTGGTGTTGCATTGTCACTGTCAGTCAGTGTATATATATATATATATATATATATCTGAAGAGAAGGGAAAGTATGAAATTTATCAGAAAAATATCCCTCAAGCTGTAATTTCTAGTCTTCTACATTCATACCCAGGAAATTTCGACGAAATAATGATGAGAAACGAACAGTATTCTACAGAAGCGAGGAGTTTAATGAAAACAGTCCATTTGGATTAATGAGCCTATTTTCAGAACAATAATTAATTTCTTGTTTCCATAAGTTTCTAAGTCAATTGCGATCACTTGTACCATACCAGGTCTACTGAGTCAGTGGAAAGGACCTTCTCAGCTTTAAAAAGAACAAACACTCACACAAGGAACAGAACGTGAGAAGAAAAGACTTCCAAACTTCGCACTGCTTTCCTTAAAGCAGCATTACTGGAACACGTTTGCCAGAAAGATTCATATTTTGAAAGAACTATTCGGTACTTTGCTACGCAGGAGAAAAGAATGGAGTTCACCTTTAAATGAGGATGTCAACGTTGTCGAAATGATTCAGGACAGACCACTCTGTCATTAAGTAACATGTAATTAATAATCTCGTTATTTACTGCTCACTACTTTAGTGGCAAAATATCATCTCGGAGGAATTCTTCAAGGTGCACCACTGTTCTGTAATCTTTTTCTTTTCATCCACACTGTAGCAGGTAGATTAAATGGACTTTTAGAGTAACAGCACAGTATTCAAATTAATTTTAGAATATTTCCTCACTATCTACGCTGTAAATGATATACGAGACACTCTTTAGGAGCACCAATTTTCAGTTCAGTTACCGTACTCCCAATCGTAGCACTGTGAATTCTTTATAAGCACTTTTTACTTGATACACGCCTCCACTGATTTCTGGAGGGCTTTGTTCTTATCTTCAATATATATGCACATTTCAAGATTTTATATAATAACGAAGTGAGGGGAGATTGAGTTTTCGGTTCACACTTTGCTTCTGATGCCAAGGTGAGTTCAAGAGGACCATATATAGATTGCAACACATGTAGATGTGAAAAGTCTACTGTAGATGGATGGCAATCATGTGATAATGAATGGAAAATCCGGAAATGGCCCTCCAGAGAGCCCTTGTGGAATTTAGCCGTGAGATGCACTTGAAGTTTTTGCTACACAAGTAGTTGGGTACTTTGAGAGTACTGGCCGGTAAGTCCGAAGGATTATAGAGTTCTTTCTAAATTCAAAATTTCATTAAAGGTTTTTTTAATAATGTGTATTGAGATGCTGATGTCTTGCAAAGTCCATCTGCAGGGATTGGTACACTTAAACCATCGGCAAGTTCGTTTATATCTCTTTATAAATCTCTCTATTGAAATGAGCCAACGGCCGTAGCCGTGTTGAAACACCGGATCCCGTGAGACCTCCGAAGTTAAGCAACATTGGGCGTGGTCAGGAGTTGGATGGGTTGCCACGCGCTGTTGGTGGGGGGTAAGGGAATGGAGGAGCGGAAAGGAACTGGCCACCCTACCGCACGTAAACTCCGGCTCAGGAGCACCTCTGCGGAGGTTCCGACCTGCCTTCGGGCAGAATAACCCTTACCTTACCTAATGAAATGAAATGAAATGAAATGAAATGAAATGAAATGGTCCGCCTCTGTGGTGTAGTGGTTAGCGTGATTAGCTGCCATCCCCGGAGGTCCGGGTTCGATTCCCGCTCTGCCACGAAATTTGAAAAGTGGTGCGAGGGCTGGAACGGGGTCTACTCAGCCTCGGGAGGTCAACTGAGTAGAGGTGGATTCGATTCCCACCTCAGCCATCCTGGAAGTGGTTTTCCGTGGTTTTCCACTTCTCCTCCTAACTTAAGGCCACGGCCGCTTCCTTCCCTCTTCCTTGCCTATCCCTTCCAATCTTCCCTTCCCTCCACAAGGCCCCTGTTCAGCATAGCAGGTGAGGCCGCCTGGGCGAGGTACTGGCCATTCTCCCCAGTTGTATCCCCGACCAAGAGTCTGAAGCTCCAGGACACTGCCCTCGAGGTGGTAGAGGTGGGATCCCTCGCTGAGTCCGAGGGAAAAACCGAACCTGGAGTGTAAACAGCTGATGATGATGATGATGAAATGAAATGGCGTATGGCTTTTAGTGCCGGGAGTGCCCGAGGACAAGTTCGACTCGCCATATGCAGGTCTTTCGATTTGACCCCCGTAGGCGACGTGCGCGTCGTGATGAGGATGCTATGATGATGAAGACGACACAAACACCCAGCCCCTGTTTCAGCAAAATTAACCAATTATGGTTAATATTCCCGACCCTGCCGTGAATCGAAACAGGCACCCCTGTGATCAAAGGCCAGCATGCTAACAATTTAGCCATGGAGCCGGACAATCTCTCTGTTGCTTCTGGAGCGTGAGACATTGGGTCGGGGATACAGATGGGGAGGAGCACCAGTACTTAGCCCAGGCTGCCTCGCCTGCTATGCGGAGCAGGGGCCTTGTGGGGAGATTGTAACATTGGAAGGGACAGACAAGGAGGAGACAGACAAAGAAGACAAGGAGTTCGTGTTCCGAAAACAAAAATGCTTTAGCCGTGTTTGTCTTCTTTTATGTGTTTACGATTGTTCATGTTGTCGAGTTGATACAGTTCTTGTCATTTGAAGATTGTATCATTAAGATAACGAGGAGCTGGGCTGAGTGGTTCAGACGGTTGAGGCGCTGGGCTTTTGAACCCAACTTGGCAGGTTCGATTCTGGCTCCATCCGGTGGTATTTGAAGTACGTCAGCCTCGTGTCGGTACATTTATTTGCACGTAAAAGAACTCCTAAAGGACTCTATTCCGGCAACTCGGCGTCTCCGAAAACCGTAATAAAGTAGTTAGTGGGATGTAAAGCCAATAATATTATTATTTAGATAACGAGGAAGAATTTCCATCAGTATGCGGAGCTTTTGCACAAATCATAGGAAGTTCCAAACTAGCTCCACTATTTAACGCCTCGGGTCCGACTTCCCTTCTGTTTTTTTCCTATACTGACGGCATTTGATTTACGAGACGTATGCACTTTTGCTTCTTTCCTTGTTAATCTGTTTACACTCCAGGGTTGGTTTTACCCTCGGACTCAGCGAGGGATCCCACACCTACCGTCTCAAGGGCAGTGTCCTGGAGCGTGAGACATTAGGTCGGGGGATACAACTGGGGAGGATGACAAGTACCTCGCCCAGGCGGCCTCACCTGCTATGCTGAACAGGGGCCTTGTGGGGGGATAGTAAGATTGGAAGGGATAGACAAGGTAGAGGGAAGGAAGCGGTCGTGGCCTTAAGTTAGGTACCATCCCGGCATTTGCCTGGAGGAGAAGTGGGAAACCACGGAAAACCACTTTGAGGAGGGCTGAGGTGGGAATCGAACTCACCTCTACTCAGTTGACCCCCCGAGGCTGAGTGGACCCCGTGCCAGCCCTCGTACCACTTTTCAAATTTCGTGGCAGAGACGGGAATCGAACCCGGGCCTCCGGGGGTGGCAGCTAATCACACTAACCACCTTGTGTCACCGGTCCTTAACTGACTCAGCCATAAATACAGCATACAAAATGCTCGCTAAAGGATTATTACTTAAGTATGTCCGTTCGACATCGAAAGTTAATATCCGTGTCAAAGTCTTCAATAATTCTTTATAATGTTCATTTAATTTTCTACCATTGCGGAACACGTGACAGGCATACTACAATATAATTGTTTTTACGTCCCAGTAAATACTTTAAAATGTTTTCGGAGACGCCGAGGTGCCGGAATTTTGTCCCGCGTGCGTTCTTTTACGTGCCAGTAAATCTACCGACATGAGGCTGACGTATTTGAGCACCTTCAAATACCACGGTACTGAACCGAACTTGCGAAGTTGGGGTCAGAAGACCAGCGCCTCAACTGTCTGAGCCACTCAGCCCGGTGGCTTACATATTAAAATCGATCTTCTCCATAAATTAACAACAACTCAACGTACTCTTCACAAGAATACATCGTGAGGAAATGAATAAGTGCTGTGACGTGACCTCATAGATGTGTGCGTTGGAATCGGCTGGTTGTGGATTCGAATCCCACGCTGGCCGTCCTGAAAATGGTTTTCCTCGGTTTCCCATTTTTTTGCTAGTTGTTTTTACGTCGCACCGACACAGATAGGTCTTATGGCGACTATGGGACGGGAAAGGCCTAGGAATGGGAAGGAATCTTCCCGTGGGCTTAATTAAGGTACAGCCACAGCATTTGCCTGGTGTGAAAACGGGAAACCACGGGAAACTATTTTCAGGGCTTCCGACAGTGGGGTTCGAACCCACTATCTCCCGCATGCGAGCTCACAGCTGCGCGCTCCTAACCGCATGGCCAACTCGCTCGGTTTTCCCATTTTTACTTCTAGGCAAATGCTGGGACGGCACCTTAAAACACCTACGCCTATTTCCTTTCCAATTCTTCCCCCACCCATCCTTAAGGGAAGGATGCCAAATCAGAGCGCATCCCTTAAAACCAACAGGAAAAGAAATCATCATCATCATCATCATCTGTTTACCCTCCAGGTTCGGGTTTTCCCTCGGACTCAGCGAGGGATCCCACCTCTACCGCCCCAAGGGCAGTGTCCTGGAGCTTCAGACTCTCGGTCGGGGGATACAACTGGGGAGTATGACCAGTACCTCGCCCAGGCGGCCTCACCTGCTATGCTGAACAGGGGCCTTGTAGGGGGATGGGAAGATTGGAAGGGATAGGCAAGGATGAGGGAAGGAAGCGGCCGTGGCCTTAAGTTAGGTACCATCCCGGCATTCGCCTGGAGGTGAAGTGCGAAACCACGGAAAACCACTTCGAGGACGGCTGAGGTGGGAATCGAACCCACCTCTACTCAGTTGACCTCCCGAGGCCTCGTACCACTTTTCAAATTTCGTGGCAGAGCCGGGAATCGAACCCGGACCTCCGGGGGTGGCAGCTAATCACGCTAACCACTACACCACAGAGTCGGCCAGGAAAAGAAATATTGATTATTCTTATTATATCTCCGGTAAAATGGAGCACATCTGTCGTTTGAAAAAATTACCTTCCGCTGGATTCGAACTTCTCCGCTGCCGATCCCAAACACCTCGTGCTCCAGCCCCTAACAACTTCGGCCACGAAGTCACCATATACCGCATTTGCTAGTGGTTTAATACTTAAGTATGGTCGTTCCACCTCGAAAGTTAATGTCCGTGTCAAAGTATTCAATGATGTTTTATAGTGTTCATTTAATTTCTTTACATTACAGAATGCGGGGCATAACCTATTAATTCGATCGTATTACGGGTACGTGTTTTATTTCAAGGCGCAATGAATCACATGTTTGCAGAATGGTCCTTAGTATTTGGCGCGGAACTGTGTATAGTAGTTTTTCCTTTGCTAGGTTCATGGATCGTCCGCCTCTGTGGTGTAGTGGTTAGTGTGATTATCTGCCACCTCCGGAGGCCCGGGTTCGATTCCCGGCTCTGCTTCGAAATTTGAAAAGTGGTACGAGAGCTGGAACGGGATCTACTCAGCCTCGGCAGGTCAGCTGAGTAGAGGTTGGTTCGATTCCCACCTCAGCCATCCTTGAAGTGGTTTTCCGTGGTTTCCCACTTCTCCTGCGGGCAAATGCTGGGTTCGTACCTATCTTAAGGCCACGGCCGCTTCCTTTCCACTCCTAGCCCTTTCCTGTCCCGTCGTCGCCATAAGACCTATCTGTGTCGGTGCGACGTAAAGCAACTAGCAAAAAGAAAAAAAAAGAGGAAACTGTAGGCATTAAATTTGAAATCATCTTGACCGGACATTTAAAAGTTGTACAAGAAATTTATCCCTTACTGGTTCCTTTAATTGTACCTTGAACACTTTGAGGCCCGGTTTCATCAACGTGGGTTAAATATTCTCTAACTCTGGGTTTGTTAACTTAGGGTTAATATTTTAACTCATTCTTACAAGTCACGCGTTTCACCAAGCTATTTCGACAGAGGGTTAACTAATACCGCGTTAACCCTCGCAGGAAACAGCTGTCCTAATAATCAAGGAGGCAGTGACTAAAAATCAGAGATCATGAACACACTTCTTGCGTGGTTCTTTTGTTTATTTCTTGCGCTGTATTTCGTTTTCTTCCTTAGGTCCATGGTAGATATTATTCTTTCCTGATCTTGAACGAAAAATGGAAGAAGTGCAGAAGAAAAATAGTGGCACGAATTTTTCTGCTTTAGAAAAATCATTACTTATTGAATTAGCCACCGAGTACCGAAGTATTATAGAATGCAAGAAGATTGACGGTATACAATTAAAAGAAAAGCAGGATACATGGAAAAGAATAACAGGGGAATTTAATAATATTGCCCACGTTACAGTGCGATCTACGAAATAACTAAAACAGTTCTATAAAAATTTTAGCTTCTCTGTGCCAAGAGTTGTTTTGAAAGTTGGCACACCTTCACAGCAATAATACACACGGAAGTAAATATACAGTTTAATTTAAAAGTGCATTTCTGTATAACCACTACGTAATACACAGTATAATGTTCATAAGTGTTGTACTATTGAAGTGGTGGTGTGCAGTTGCATTCCTATATGCCACTGCAGTGCTGTCGTTATCAATGTGAAGAATGATGTCATTCTCAATTCCAACATTCCTATTCCTTTTCCTTCCTGTGAGATACTGACGCAGAGTCAAGTCCTGTGGAGGAAGTTAATCTCGGGTCTCCACAGCAATATTGTGTAATACCGCTATTGCTACTATTACGGTCAATGTAGTTTTTTTTAGTTCGCAAGCCCAAGTTTGTTTCGATCAGCTGTGTATTCTAACCTCTCGCGAACTTCATCGACGAATTTTCTGACGACGGTTTTTGAAGTCTATCTCTTCAGAAATTATTCCTCAGATAGATTTTCAAAGTCTTTCCTTCTTATTATAGGCCTATTTCTGTTAGGAACACCGTTTAACAAATCTAAATAAAGCAACTTTGCATCAAATGCATGATTTACTGTGGCCATATTGCTTTTAACCTCGAATAAACAGTTTAACCCAGGTGAAAGGAGGGGTTAACTTAACTCCGGTCTTAACCTAGAGTTAAAAATAACCCTCCTTGATGAAACGGAATGACCAGTCAAACTCAGAGTTAAAACTGTGTAACTCGGGGTTAAGGTTTAACCCACGTTGATGAAACCGGCCCTGAGTGTTATTACGACGTGTTCCTTTGAATTGGTATCAGCTGTAAGTATCTCAAGCCTAATGTGGTGATGTATCATTTTAGTTTCACAAACGAGATATAGTATGACTTGAAATTATATTTACACTTCACACTCAAATTTACAAGTAATTCACTGATAACTGATAGTCTGCATTACGATGACTCAGTATTCGGCTGTCACCGAACTGACACAAGAACTCAACCGAACAGATACACGAAAACACACTCCGAACATATAATCCATTTGTTCACTGACGATTACGTATCCATATCACTGTTTCCCATTCGTCCCCTACCAATTGACTCAATTGACTTCATGGCAAGTCTATCCATTCATCTCCTTCCAACCAACTGAGCTATCCAACTGACTTCTTCAACTGAACTCACTGACCATCTTTGGCCCACTCTCCTTCCAACTCATCTGACCGACTGAGGTCTCACCATCCAAATGACTGTCGCTATAGGATACAGCCCATATATAGTCATTAGTTGTCACATGGTATAACACCCACGTCAGAGCTCAACATAGATATGATGTCACTCCCACCCGGCTACAAATGTCACATATTATGTTCAAATAGCTCAGTCGAATACGGAACTCCCTAAATATGATCTCATCGCTAAATGCATACAATGACAGAGCGATGACTCGACAGTTACTGTAACAGTATTGCACCATGTGCAATGTTTTAAAAGGTAGTATCACAAATAATATATCCATATCTGATATTAGGCATTAAGTCTCACTCTACATTATTTTAATGCTAACACACACACACATATATAATAAAAAATTAACTACAATGAAGCAAGCGATAATTACCGTAACTAATACATAGCGAAATCAGATTATGGAATTGAATCAAACAATAATAGTTATACTAACAATACAGACACAATAATAATACAGATACAACAACAATAATAACAATAATACAAATAACGATAATAGTAATACAAATAAAATAATAATAATAATAATAATAATAATAATAATAATAATACAAATGTAACTTGATTTGAACCGTTACACCAGCTGGAAATCGAACCCAGGGCCCTCTGAGCTGAAGGTCACTACGCTGACCACTCAGCCAAGGAGCTGGACTAACACGGTACCTTAGATCGTATTATTATTATTATTATTATTATTATTATTATTATTATTATTATTATTATTATTATTATTATTATTATTATTATTATTAGCGTATTCTCCCAATAATGGAAGACGTTAAGCAAACAACTCTATTATTATTATTATTATTATTATTATTATTATTATTATTATTATTATTATTATTATTATTATTATTATTATTATTATTATTATTATTATTATTGGCAACTTTACTTGCATCCTGTCTTCAGAATAGAATGCTCTTCTCTCCCAATCATGGATGACCAGCTATTCGGGAGAGAGTAGTCATTTGTTGTGATCTTATTTAAGGTAGATTGAGACATCAATACTTTTTGAATGCAAATCAAACGTTATAATTAACTACAACCCTAATATGCTCATTCTAAGGCACCTTGATTTCATTCATGGTATAAACCTAATAATAAAATAATTTTTAAAAATATGCAGTTAGTTATTCATAATACAACATTATAAAGGTATTCCAGCTACCAAAATGTCACAAAAATAATTAAAATATACTTTATTTATGTGGTGCTGTCATCGTACGCTCCTAATCAACTGGGTAGATCGGATAGGACAGGAAGACGTCTTGATGGGAAAGGAGCAGAAGATTATGAACACCATCAAGACCCAGAAACGTGCCTACTCAGGTCATGAGATGAGACCCTGAGAATAATATAATAATATTAGTTTGATTTCTCCCAGGTTTCTTCCATTTTCTGTTTAATAGCTTAACAAAATGCAAAGTACAAGTTCATTTACTATGTTACCTCTTTCCTATCTGCCTGCATATATTTCTTTTATTTTCCAGGTTTCTTTGGAATCTTGCATATCATTATTGAATAAAATATACTGATTTTCCTTATATTCTCACCGAGAGAGTTGGCTACGGCGTTCGGTCATATAGCTGTGAGTACGCACTAGGGAGATTATGGTTTAGACCCCCACCCTCGACAGTCCTAAAGATAGCTTTCCATGGTTTCCTGTTTTCATACCAGATACATGTTGAGGTTGTTTGTTAATTAAGACTACGACCATTACCTTACCAATCCCAGCCTTTCCCCCCTTAGATAACCGAAAACCTTCGTTGTGTTAGTGCGATGTAGAACCACTAGCCAGTAGCGGCGATTGGGGATTAAAAGGGGGGGGGGCAAAAACATATACAGATAACAGAAAGTAGCCGGGTTGTGGGATATAGCGGGTGGGGAGGCGGGTTATACACATCAAAACTGAACAAAAAAGATACAAAATGGTAAGTTTTCAATGCTCTTTGAGCAAATTTCGACAGAAAGGTAAAGGTTGACAGTTTACTAACTTAAGTGCGGCAATAATTGTTTTTTTTTCACCAAGGAAACAATATTACACACGTATTACAATTAAATAGAAGTAAGGCGTGATTATAAAATTAAAAAATCATTTAGTATTTCACTACACTGTAAGAAACTAACAGACAATATTAAAGAGAATGCCAGACTGACGAATTCACTCGGCAAGCAGGTGAACCATATCTCATTATCCACGACCTTGGCAAAAAATATACCCCTGTCACCCTTCCTCATAGCATTTGCGAAGCCTCCACTACTTGCTGTGGCGCTATACAAATCTGTTAGCCGCGACAAACGACATTTTGTGTGTATTTTCGATAATAATTTTGTTAAAAATTAAAAATTTGCACAATATGTTTTTTTTAATAATTCCTAGTTTGAGCCGGCTAAAATGGAATAAAATTGTAATGTTTTTCTCTACAAAGTGGGGTGGCTACTGCCCCCCTCGCCCCCCCCCCCTTAGTCGCCGCTAATTCCACTAGCAAAAGTAATATTCCTTTCCCACAAAATTGTTTAATACCTCTTGAACTGTGGGGGGAAAACGCTCTTTACACTGAACTGGTCATTGCATAGTCAGCACCAAATGAAACATCGGAATCAGGACTGCTCTGCGGATAGGGTGAAGAAACTACTGCATGGCATGGGAATGGGATACTTCTGGGAAAGAAAATTATCAGGAGATTGTGCAAGACGGTAGTCCAAAAAGTGAAAGTCATAGAAGCGACTTTGACTAAAATACAGCTCCAGTATTTGTCTGGTGTGTTAATGGGAAACCACGGAAAACTGTCTTCAAGTCTGTTCACCCTGGGATTCGAAGTCACCATCTCCCGAATATAAGTTTATAGCTTCGTGACTCAAACCACGCAGCCAACTCGCTTGGTGGGCAAAGCGCGCTTTCAACCTCAAGTGTACATACGACGGTAACAAGTGATATTGAATAGGTATTTGTGGGCCAAGAACCAACTTTCTGGCTTATGTAAAGTTGCGATCATATATGTGTTTTATGTTACAGGAAATCATGAAGATATTTCTGGTATTGAGCGCAATAATCGCCATCAGTCAGGCGCTCACATACTCTGCTCTGGTCAGGCAGGAGTGGCATAGTTTTAAGGTATGACATTCTGAAGCAAGTACTGTACTTGATAAGAGTAGACTTATTGGATCAGAAGTTGAAACTGAATTATCAGAAATACTGTAGAGTACTGGAAGAGAAACTAGGAGGTTTCCAATAAATCATAATATTGCTTGACAATCCAATCCAATCCAATCCAATCCAATCCAATCCAATCCAATCCAATCCAATCCAATCCAATCCAATCCAATCCAATCCAATCCAATCCAATCCAATCCAATCCAATCCAATCCAATCAAATCAAATCAAATCAAATCAAATCAAATCAAATCAAATTCCCATGGCGCAACAGCTCCGAAAGGCACGGCCTACCAAGCGAACGCTGCTCAGTCCGAAGGCCTGCAGATTCTGAGGTGTCATGTAGTCAGCACGACAAATCCTTTCGGCCGTTATTCTTGGTATCCTATACATTGCTTGTCAATTCCTACATGGATTCAAAAATGATAAAAGGAAATTATGAAATGGAATGGCGTATGGCTTTTAGGTGCCGGGAGTGTCCAAGGACAAGTTCCGCTCGCCAGGTGCAGGCACCCGTAGGTGCCCTGCGCGTCGTGATGAGGATGAAATGATGATGAAGACGACACATACACCCAGCCCCCTGCCAGCGAAATTAACCAATTATGGTTAAAATTCCTAATAACAGGAAACAATATTACATTTCAAGCAAAACGATCTTAATTTTTTTTGTAATACAGTAGCTGATTATCACTCTCTACACAACGACTTCAATTAAGGATAACGAAACTGGGAAAAAATTAAGAATCTGTAGGTGGATTAGCAAACTGACATAGAGGTGGTCTTAATTAAGATACACCCCAGTACTTGTCTGGTGTGATAATGGGAAACCATGGAAAACTATCTTCCATGGGATTCGAACTCATCATCACCCGAATAATAAGTGCAAAGTTATATGAGGCGAACCGCGGAGCCAACCACAGGACAAATAATGCTGCAGCCTCAAGAAGAGCTTTTGAGTCCCTACTCCCCGTACCGTAGGTCGGCACCTTCTCTGATTTACTTGTGCAGCGGGACGTCTACCTTAATGTTTCAGGTTCATGGCAGAATCAAAACGAATTTCTCTACAACTCACTAAATGGGAGTTAAAGTATTGCGTATGTTAGGGGGAATATTTGTTGATGTTATGTTTGTACCGTTTCCTGACAAGGGACCGGGGGTGAGATGAGATGAAACTATATGGCATGCTTTTTACGGCCGGATGCCCTTCCTGACGCCAACCTCAATTGAGCAGCTAATGAAAATGAAATCAATGATGGTGGATAAGGAGGTGGAAGGAATCGGCTACGGCCTTTGAATAAGAACTGTCTCGGCATTTGCCTGGAAATGGGAAACCACAGAAAACCATTCTGAGGACAACCGACGGTGAGTCTCTCGAATGTAGAACTTGGTTCCAGAGACCGTAGCGCGTTAACAAGGCGGCCACTCCGCAAATCCCTGAGTTTCAGTGACAGTTTTAATTAGTTTTAATCTCAAGCACTGGATCGTATACACTGAGTTAAAGCTTCTCCTGATTTTCGTTTCAGTGACTGGGGCTTTGAGGTGGTCCAGTGGGGGGGGGGGGATCATATGATCGCCTGCTGGTTTTAAGGTTCAGTTCAGCTTGGCCGTTGGCCACTTCATTCGAATGGAATTTCCAGTGTATTCAAACGGAGTTGTGTTGTGTTTACATTACCTGTGATGAGTAGCCTACTGTTACGCCCGGAAAGCCAGCAAAACGTGGTTGTGTCTTCCATAGTGGTGGTGGTGATTATTGCTTTAAGAGGAAGTACAACTGGGCAACCATCCTCTTTTAACAATAACCAGAGGGGAAAATTGGAAGGGATCCGACACCTCGAAAACTGAAGGAAAGACAAGTGCCACCCAGGGTGTGAAAATGCCTGGCTCCATGGCTAAATGGTTATCGTGCTAGCATTTGGTTCAAGGGGAACCGGGTTCGATATTCGGCCGGGTCGGGGATTTTAATCTTACTTGGTTACTTGCATTGGCTCGGGGACTGGGTGTGTGTGTGTGTCGTAAATAGAAAATAAACAAGGAAAGAATGAGAAAAATAAGAAAATATCAGCAAAATAAAAGTCTAAAAATTTTATTTAAAAATGTAAGACCTCCAAACCCTCGAATGCTCTGATACCGTCGGGGTCGGAAAAGAACAAATGTTGACTAAGGGAGGTTGGTTAGGACAGAAATGAAATGGCGTATGGCTTTTAGTGCCGGAAGTGTCCGAGGACATGTTCGGCTCACCAGGTGCAGGTTTTCCGACTTGACTCCCGTAGGCGACCTGCGCGTCGTGATGAGGATGAAATGATGATGAAGACAATACATACACCCAGCCCCCGTGCCAGTGAAATTAACCAATGATGGTTAAAATTCCCGACCCTGCCGGGAATCGAACCCGGGACCCCTGTGACCAAAGGCCAGCACGCTAGCCATTTAGCCATGGAGCCGGACGGTTAGGACAGAAGAAAGTTTCCATAATGAATCTCAGCGCAATCATTTCAGGTACACACGTTTTGAAAGTTATAGCAGGGCAGGGCCGACCTGTATTTCAGAAATTCTTTATTGGAAGAATTCATCGTACCAAATATACCATTCTGCACGTGAAGGCTGCAGTTTCTGTTAAACCTAGCATTTTTGGTGTCTATAAATAAATCGCAAGATCAAAGTTCTAGGTATGGAACATATCTGCCTAAGCCTGTTTTCATTCTTGAGCAACTGTAAATTGAGTTCAGTCATTTGAAGGTTGCAGCAGGTAGTCATTAACGAAACAAGCAGACAAGGCCAGAGTGGTCATATACAAAGAACGCCGCATATACATAAATCTTATTTAAAGAACAACACAACCACCTAGCCTGATTTGCTGACTTTATTGAACAAAGTTCTTAGTAAATAGATCTCACTTAATCGAAATTTGTTTAAACATTGTCATTACACTGGATCTGTTACCACAGCAAGTCACTAGTCGTATCGTAATAACTTGTAAAGGCAAAGATATGTCGACAGTGTCGATTCATAGTATTAAGCATATATTTCTACACCCTCAAGTTATTGTCCGCTTACCACTGTGTCTTCAAGGGACAATCAAAGACACAAAACAAACGACAGTCACTTTAATAATGGAATCATTGTGTCTGGGACTTGTTCTCTAGTCTGGCACTGCTGAGTCGACATATAAGGGGAAATCAGATTGCTTCTTCCCAACTTTCGTCTAGCAGATGAAGCCTGCTATTATGCCAAACCATATAATTATGCACCTGCATAAACATAATATACTGAGCATTACAACTACTTAAAATTAAAAAAGTTTATTATAATTTAAAGTTAATGTGAAATGTAATTTGAATGAAATGTAAAGCATCATAAAAATCATTTTAACATTTTAAAATTAATTTATAATATTTACTATTATTAAAACTATATCTCAAAAAATATAAACTATAATGTTTCTAACCTTGCATTGACATTTTATTCATTTAACTTAATAACCTAACATTTAAGGGTGCTTATAAGAGTAAATTAACATTTGCACCCGAGAAGAAATTTCGTTGTCATAATAAAATCATGCATACAGTACACGATGTCTGTTTTTGAAAATATGGTTTCTACGGCTATTCACATTTTACTCTCTAAAGTAAGAATGGACTCAATAACTATTATGGATCCTGGAGGACTAACGAAGTCATTACAGTGAGAGGATTATTGGTTTGCTATATTTGGTTCTAGCTCCAGCATGACAAGAAATATTCGAGCACTGCAGAGGAGGAATTTCGTATGAAGGTGTATATGGAGAACAGGGAGCTGATCGCCGAGCATAATGCCAGATATGCCATGAAAGAAGTCACTTTCTCTATGGCCATGAATGAGTTTGGAGATCTAGTGAGTATTCCTGCTGACGAAGTCTCTCAACTCTTTCTCTGTTACCACTATCTTACCGGATGAATAATACTTATCTTCTAATATTACCGATACATTTCACAGGACATGTTAACTCAATTTTATGTTCAATTTACAGCTTCATGATGAGTTTGTGAAGATGATGAATGGATACAACAGCACCCACGCCGAAGAAATGGGCAAGAAGGGAACTCCGTACGTTAGTCAGCCCAACGTCAAGGCTCCCGCTTCAGCTGACTGGACTTCAACTGGAGCCGTGTCTGCGATTAAGAACCAGGGATCTTGTGGATCATGCTGGGCATTCAGCGCTGTAAGTTTCCCCATGTCTCGCACATCTTGGTTTTGTTACTTCGGCAGTACATTCTTATAATGATTTTGAAAGATTAGCAACTTCTTTTTTGAAGTAGGGTATTTTTCCATACAGGCAGAAAACGTGCAGAAGCAATAAAGTAAAATTCCTAAAGAACAATCCAATGTCTGTTTCGAATACAGAAACAGGATTGGTACCATGGACAGTAATAAGTATCGCACACAAGAGAGTGTTAGTGAAGGACTTAATCACATTTTATAATTGATGTATAATTGATAATGACAGTTATATATGCCCGTGAAGTGAAATACTTGTCAGTATTTGAACACGACATTAATTCTTGTACACTAACATTACAGCAGTTCATTATATTTCTCAGCATTTTTCAGTGACGGTTAAAGGAGGTAATGTCATCAGGTATTCAAATATCAACCTGCCCACCAACATTTGAAAGTCCAGGAAAAGTCTCCTTTATACAACAGGAATCCTTAATGAACCACCTCAGGCATCAAGAACAAGATTCACTCAGTTTTGCTTTGCAAACAGAAGTGGATACACACACTTTTGCATCTGTAGGCTTTTTTGAGGTACGATTTAAAGCAGACTGAAGCAGTTTTGCTTGAGTTTTAAGGGCCTAATCAACAGACAATAGCATAGAGAACAAAATGGTGGCAACAACTTGTTTTCGAGAAAAGTGGATTTACTGCATTTTGCATCTGGGCGCCTCATAATAATATTTGTAAGAAAGTTATAGGGAAATCATCCACTCCTCTGGATTTTGGTTTCATAGAATGTAATACTTTTAACTTCGTTCATAGTAATGGAATGGAATGTAAAACGTTGTTCATCAGGTAAAGGATTAATTGAGAAGTATGGTATGTCCGGCACATGATGTTGTTGTTGAGATTTTGCAATGCCTAAGTACTGTATTTGCAATGATGTTTCGCAAGAAAGTAAATTTACCGTATCTAATGAACTGTTTAATTCGATTTCTAAGGACACGATAGTTGTCGATGTCACTTTGGTCACGAGTTCGTTTAAACCGTCGAACAACTGCATCGTGGTGGACCATCATGTTTTAAATTTCACTATTTAGCCAAGGACAAGAAGGACGAGTAACTTTTATCTGTCTTTTATTTCACAGAGTGTCTACTTGTTTACTTTCGCGTCTATATCGTCCAAGAGGAGTTTGCCATTTCAGGATAGATTGTAAACGTCATGTCCTAACTGTTCCATATTAATGCCTTTTGTGTTTCTGGAAATAACATACGTAGGTGTATATTTTGGCGCTCGAAGGGAGTAAGATATGTATATAAAGGCGTGAGTGGAGATGGCTGGAACGGGAATCTGGCCGTGAGTTATAACTTTGCCTATGTTATTTGTCACAATTTGGCCAATGAGCGTGTGTGTTGCGTAGTTATTTGCGTACAGTAAATGTGATTCGTAGGCTCTAAACGGAGGATGGTCACATCACAGAAAAAAAGCATGTCAATAAATTGTTTAATTTCGTATATTTTAGGAAGTAGCAATTATGGCAATTTTATGCCTGAACTACGTAGCAAGTAAACGGAATTGGAATTCAGTCATATTTGTTATTTTGGGCGGCTTGAATACAAAAACTATGAGGAGTTTCTGTTGGTAACAATGATTTCAGCAAACATGAACTCTGATCCTAGCTGTGCATTGTTTGATGATACTCATATTTTCCGGCTTTTAAAGTCGTTTCTGAAGTATATGGTCATCCTACCTCGTCTTCTGCCATCGGATCTATCGTGGCGTAAGAGGGAATACCGGTCTAGCTATATCATACCGGAGGATTTGCTTGGGGTAAGCCAGCTTTCGCTAATGCAAATGATGTGGATATTATTTTCACTCATTGTAACTTGAATTTCATCGAAGTGCTCTACCACGCAGAGCATGTTGACATGGTAGCGCTGTAAATGGTTGGTAAAGCGGGACAATGTCTGCTTGAGAAGAATGCCTGTGGTGAACGGTGAGGGGGTAAATGAAATGGCGTACTGCTTTTAGTGCCGGGCGTGTCCGAGGACAAGTTCGGCTCGCCAGATGCAGGTGTTTTTATTTGACTCCCGTAGGCGACCTGCGCGTCACAATGAGGATGAAATGATGATGAAGACGACACATACACCCAGCCCCCGTGACAGTGAAATTAACCAATTATGGTTAAAATTCCCGACCCTGCCAGGAATCGAACCCGGGACCAAAGGCCAGCATGCTAACCATTTAGCCATGGAGCCGGACGGTGAGGGAGTGAAAGGAAGGATGTTGCTAGGGTCTTTGTCAGGTACAGGTATCTGCATCAGCTGTATAAGGAGATCTTAACGGAACAGTACGGTATAGCAAAAATAGCATGCAGCTTTACCTCATCCTCCTGATAATGCCACCGCTGACTACACGCACGGGGACACACTTATAAAAACACTTAACAAACAAATGCGATGTAGAGCTGTATAGGTTCATCTCAGTTGTTTTCTGTTATGTTTCAGACTTTGTATCCTCTCCAGTTCAGTAACAGTGGTGACAGATCCTTTCCTCTCATTGGTAAGGTCGATCACAATACGTCCGTCTTGAGTCCAGATGGTCCGAAGTGATCCCTCGGTGGGTTCAATATTGTCTTAGGGGTCTTGATGAGGGACTCGCTTTCCACACGCGGTCACGTTCGTGGCAGCGCGTGAATTTAACTATTATGGGGTGACTCTCTGTAGTTACCACTTCAGTTGCTGATCGCTGAGACCTCCTCTGCCACTGGTCGAAACTCACCATTGGGAAGTCCACGTTCACCTTGGTTCGGAAAAGTGTCCCTCACTTTCTCATAGATATCCTACCGCAGTTCCTCGGTGACTGCATTGATTCCTGCTGTACTGTTCTTCTTCATCATGAGCTCTTCTAGATGGTCGAGCTGCCGTGCTAACTTACACAGCTCTTCTTCTAGCACGGTAAGTTCGGAGGAGATGGCGCCTCGAAAGTCATGGAAGTCCTAACTAAGCGAGTCTAGGGGCTCTTTCTTGAAGTTGGCATCATTCGTTAGCAACTGAAGGTGTGCCTGAAAAGCTTTCATCGTTGCTTCACATGCATTAGTGCGCTTGTTTATCTGGATTGACATATCTGTTGATATTTATGCTCAAATTCGGATGACAGTTGTATAAATACAATTTGCCGCTCAGATAATGCTTGACTCGAATGAGCAAATTAAAACCATATACAAAAATAACTCCAGCAATTGGAGTGCTTCACAGACTAAGATATAAATTCAACCGTAAGTTTTTAAAATCACCTGGTTTACATGATTCATATTTGGGGATGTTGCAATAAGGAACTCATTGAGAAAGTTACCGTTTTACAAAAAAGAGCACGAGAATGATTAATAATTTACCGCCCTTAACGAATACCGATTATTTGTATAAGAAATGCAGACTCCTGCCACTCCATTTGTTAGGTGCTAGAGCCTCAGCTGTGATGGTATGTAAAATTATCCGTAATTTGATTCATGCAAACACTATCTGTATTGTAAACACTGACATACACTCGTGTAACACCCGAGGAGCTGAGAGAGTCCATACAGAATTTGTAAAAACAAGTAAGTATGGTAGTAACTCCTTATGTCACTACTCTGTGAAGGTGTGCAATGCTCTCCTTAAACATGTACAACAGGCACCAACAATGTCAACATTTAAACAAAAGACAAATAATCAACGGATAAAAGAAAATGAGCAGTAAATTTAACATACCAAATACCGTATTCAACCCTCTACCCTTCCAGCCTTTGAAATGTGGCACAGGCAAAAATTAATCCCAGGGTCGTTAAACGGGTATCACCCACAGAGTTATCTTCGAATAATATAAGTAACCTTAAATTATTTAGCAGGGAAGATGAGAGAGAAGATAAATTAAATAAAAAGATCTAAATGAGAACCTTTGGTAAAAACACAAATTTATTAAATAAAAGATTAAACTTTGGCAAAGAAAAAATCCCTAAACAAAATAAAGGCGTTCGGCTAACATTTCACTGTACATGGATACGTCACTCATAACCTCGTGTCAAATATAACCATATTATGGTTTATTTCATATGTAAAATGTGTTTAATTCACTCAATTATTCACACAAAGCCACTAACTAGTGCCTTTATCTATTAAATTTTGTCGGCCTAAGTATCCAATCAATTTACTTCCATCATCAATTTTACCATGAAAAAAACAATCATGTTAATGAATTCCAAATTCATTCAATACATCTCACTTACTTGAACTCTTATTTTTCATCTCATTATCATTTGCCGACATTTAATCAACTTGTTCCTTTTACTAATACATCTCGGTTTTTAAATTGTATTTCATTGTTACATATTAAAAAATAATATAATTGATCATCATTACATCAATTATCTTCCTGAGTGACCTTTGATATCCAAAATTCGAAATACATTCCTTTATACATGAACTCATTACTCCGTATCCACTCTCCCTTCTTTCCATGAATCACTGCAAAATATAAAATTCTTTCTGAATATAAACATTTGAACTAGATACTGAATCACTAAATCATTATACTTTCAAAATTATTAAATTATAAAAAGGTTATTATTATTATTATTATTATTATTATTATTATTATTATTATTATTATTATTATATTTATTATTAAAAATGATTAAATCATTACAATGTTAAAGATGGTTAAATCTCAAGAATTATTAAATCTCATGACATTTATTAAATTATTCATTAAATCATTATTTTATATCGGCTTCCTCCCCTCATCTATATACACTTAACACGGAACGCAACCGGATCGATAACTACTCCTGATGCAAATAAACTCAAGTTAACATTTTAATTTACCATTACGATATTACTTCACATACACATAATCAGCTGTTTTACTAATACATAAAATAAACAATGACCTTGTAGCGAAGGGACCTAAACTAATTTGAATTCCCACCAAAAATTTAATCTACACTGAATCGATGACAATAGGACAGAACCTTATTGCCTCAAACACAACAACATATGAAATGAATTCACACCATCAAACACAAAGGTTGCAACCACAAATCAAAATTTGCGTTGTCAAATACACAGTAAATACAAGTCACATATGCCACAAAAACAAATCAGTCACATTCATAATTACCAGGTAAATCATGTTCATTGACCTGGTCGGGAATCGAAGTTCCGACCACCTGGATCGCAACATTACAGTGACCTAAAATTTCCTATTTTACAATGGAGTACCGCGGATAATATTATTAAATCTTTAAATCTCAATGTGCTGTTCCTAAATCATTCAATCGGAATTATATAATAAATGGCATTTATTCTTTCATTTCATGACCCTAATCAACGTAGTTTAAATCTCCCTTTAATATACATGCATAGCAGTACGAACGTCTTATCTGTGAGCGCAACTTATTTACTATTTCACACGCACGGCAATCTTTGTGTCAATACAGATTAATATCTCTCCGTTCTAATGAACTCCATATGTTCCTCTCCAAAAATCATCTTCCATATAACTGTATCCCCTTGGGCTATAATATCAATCATTCATGAGCATACAACGCTTTCAATACACAATATTTATCTCACACTTCACATGTCTGCTAGTGCAATTCTTACCAGGATTCATCATAACATATCGAGAAACACTTTACTTCATTTGCCGGCACTATATTCAAATATCTCGTTCCATAATATCACCGGTTCATTACCTGCCACTAGCGCTCGTATGTTAAAGGTCTTACTTCCAAGCTAATCTCAACTAACTCACAAAAATGAATTATATGACAGAATACCTATTCCCTCACAGCACATTTTCATTTACTGGTCAAATGCATGTTACTTATTGATGAAACGGACTCTAAGTATCCACTGTAATTGTGCATGACCGGTCACTGGTTCATATCTTCATGATGTCAATGAACTCTTTCTCTCTCTCGACGATTACAATTATCCATGCAGCATGCCACAAACTATCACTAGCCTATCGCAGTGACTATAAACACATACTGATTGCCATCTATTCTAATTAATATATTTACACACACGAATATCATGTTAGAAGATCACGCGTTACAGAAGACACACGTTTCTTATTGTTAAAGAAGATCAATCATATCTCAACACAGTTTCTTATCCTACACATATTCACTCCCCCAAGGCATCAGTATTGAAATTTACTCCCTATATGTAGCTAACCCTTGCTACATTGAAAAATAAAAATTGAACTTAATCATTTCATGCAAGAAAATTAATTGCAAGTTTAGCTACAGCTTTTCATGCATATGTGACAAGAATATGAATCAGGAGATTTTTATCGAATCCGGTGTAGTTTCATGGTCAGCCGTACAACATTTTGGCCCTCCAGTAGGCCCCATTATGTGATTCACACCATCATAACGGTAGCGTTAACGTGTGCATAAATGCCTTCCTCGACATCCATTTTCTTCACTCTTGTTTGGTACAACATTGCACACTACATCACTCGCATTTTTACACTAAAATACACACAGGAAAATATACATGAATTATACACAAGTACATATTACACTTTTGTCACAATTTAGCAAATACTCCGTCTCTGAAAACTTAGCGATTTCCGACACGTGGCACTGCAAAGCGTCCCGTGACTTTATACCATTTCGGTCCTTAATGTCCAACGAACAGGTTTATAACGTGAGACTGTATATCTCAAAATTCTTGGTTATTCATACTCCCAGTTCTCTAATAAAATAAATCCAGCGGATTCAGTTATACATTCTCAACATGGTATGTATTAGGCTGAGAAATGCTCAAATTCCCGTTCCACGGCGAACACCGCACATCTCCATCCGAGTCGTCCTGAACCAAAAAGCAGCGTGAACCTCCTGGATCAGAGCGTGGGTTCCTGTTGTGCGCTTGCCTCGTGGCGTCGAGCTTAGGGAATTCCCTGATCAGTTGCATAACATCCTGCCTTTAATAGCCACATTCATAAATTACAATAATTTACTAGGATATATCGTCTTAATTTTCCGACTACGTAGAAATCTAAATCTTCTTCTATACTATCTCCCTGCGGACTTTTACAAATATAGCAGGGCTTTCATTTTGGCGTCCATATTTTTTTCTTACTCAGCCACGAGCGCGCTGTGCTTTGATTCGCTGTTCAGAAGTCCTACCAACTTAAATTTTGAATAGCTCTGTCGCATACTTTCTCTCTCTAGAGTGGAAGAATCCATTGCTTCTCTCTTGTGCAATCAAATAACCATGACACCTGTACTATCTGACTACTGACTTGAGCAAGCGGGATTGCAACATATATCCGGCATCTCGTGTAACTTCACTTCATTATTCCCGTAACTTTCTAATACTTTTAATATTCTAGGCCAATGATATGAGCCATTTGGGTTCAGTATTTAGAAATAAGGTAGTCTATTACTGTACTTCAAATATTTTGTAAACTCTGCCAATATTTTATCCTTGTATTGCACCGTTAAGAGCCTCGGCTCGGGTGCCCTTTCATTAGTAAAAAAAAAAGATATTCTACTAGTTACGTGGCTTCTACGAAATATACTGTAGACAGCGCACTCCTATGCGTACGTTACAGTAGTCGCCATGATGGTAGAAATATATCCTCACTTGTTAAATAATTTCGCCTAGGTATTTGAATCTACCTACTTGGATTTTTTCGAATTTGGTGATTAAAGGATAAATGAATAAAAGAACTAATTTTGATTTTATTATATTATGAGTCTGTGATCATTTACCTTTTAAACTATGCACACGTTATGGTAATATATGGACTGGACGTATTTTAAATGATTTATCTAGGGCAATGCGATTGTGTCTTTTTATAAGAAATTTGCTTTAACTTCAAACGGTCCGGAAAATTTCCCTAAGAATTTAACTTTTGATATTGTGTCGGTTAGATTGTTTGACTTATTGGCTGAATGGTTTACGGTTCACAGAGCCATGAGTTCGATTCCCGCCCTGTCCGTAGATTTTAACTGTGTAAAGTTAATTTCTCTGGCCCGGGGTCTGAGTGTTTGTGTTCGTCTTAACACACTTCTGTATAACATACAACACTATATTACCAACCAAAATATGGGGAAAAAGTGATGTTAAGGGTCATCATGATCAGAATAGGAGACTCCGCCAAGAAGAAGCAGGTTTCAGAGAAGGTCAGTCTACTGTGGATCAGATTAACACACTAAGGATTATCATTGAACAATTTGCTGAATATTAGACATCTTTGTATTTAGTTTTTACTGACCTTGAAAAGGCCTTTGATTCTGTTAACCGGAGAAAATATGGAAAATTCGAAAAAAGTCTTACACCGGCAATGTATGGTTGTTATACTTAGCAAATAGAACAAAAATAGAAGCTGCATGAAGCTTCTGCTGTAAAATCTGGAGTGAGACGAGGATGTCTCCTGTTCCCACTTTTGTTACTCATAACAGTGGATTTTATGTTGAGAGCGGGGCATTCAGTGGGATTTAAAGCCGATTGGAAGGTCTGGATAATGTAGATGATCTCTGTCTTCTTGAGGACTGTTTTCGGGATATGGAAAGAAAATTAAATGACTTAAAAGTAGGAGGTGAAGAAGTAGGCTCAGAGATGAATAATATTAAGGAAAGGTGCTTAAACCATCGTGACAATTTTAGCTTGACTCTAGATTGAACGGATGTATAGAGAGGGTAGAGAAATTTTGACACTTACGAAGTGTGGACAGCAAGGATGGAGGTGTGTTTATAGATGTGGGGAGTCATATAAATAAAGCTAAATGAGCTTTTGCATAGTTACGACTGATATGAAGATCCCCTCAGTTCGCTTAAAAACGAAACTAAGAAAATTGAACTCAAATGTTAAATCTGTTTACTGTATGGAATTGTGACCTGAAAAGTGACAAATGACATTACCACACGGTTACAGAAGTTTATCAATCGTTACTTGAGGTACATTATGAGAATATAGAGGTCAATGACTATTTCAAACAAAGACCTTTGGGAGGCCACAAGTGAAAGTCTCGTACAGCAATAGATAATAAAAAGAAAATGGAGGTTGATCGTCCACACCCTGAGAAGACCGCAAGCAAAGTACCAAAAGGCAGGCACTGAGCTGGAATCCACAAGGTAGTCGTAGGAAAGGCAGGCCGAGAATCACCTGAAAAATAACCATAGACAGGGAGACCGGTGGAGTCAACAAAACATGGAGGGAGGTGAAAGCATTGACGGCAGATAAAACGAGCTGGAAACATTTCGTCGAAGCCCTATGTTCCACCTTGGAATTAAAGGCACTAATTCCAGCCTTTTAATACTTAGGAATGTGGGGGTAAGTTTGCTGAGTCCGGATTTGATATCTGTTTTGCAAAGGTGAGTTGGCCTGTGGGACTTTCACGATTTGGTAGGCTTTTAAAGTTATCTGCAGATTTCTGTGTTATTTCTTATGTTGTTCCGTCTGGACGGTTGAAGCACAGATTGAGGGCTTTATAATTTAGGAGCTTCTCTTTAAATTTCCTATAGTAATTTCTAGTGTTCTTTTTCTTGAAGTCTTGTTCAATCTACGTTAGAATGTTTTTGGTCATATTTGCGTTTTTATATGCTGATGACTCTGGATATAAGTTTTTGAACTTTGAGAAGTTCTTGCCATTTGATTTTGATTTTCGAGTGTTCAATAGTTGCCATAGTTTAATTCTTAGGTCTACCGTTTTGTCACAAATGTCATTCCACCACTCATGCTTTCGTTTTCTGGGTGGCTTTCCGATGTTTTGAAATGCCTGTTATAATATGTATTTGAGGTTACTCGAACCTGATGGATTTTTGAGGGTACCTTTGCAAGTAAGAGGTATGAATTTAGTTTGTGGACTTTTCGGTCAATTCCTGACGTCCTAGTCGTTCTCACACTGGATATGTTGGGTTGAAACTTTAATTTTACTGTGTTAAGTGATGATAAAAATCTATAATTCTTTTTTTTTACTTTAAGATTAATTATTTACTTTTGAATTTGCTTGGTGATATTGTCACACGATCAATTCGAAATTCTCCTAAGTATTAATTTGACAGTATTACCTTTTTACGAGGTTCTGATGCAGGGTAACGTGGAACATTTTCTTGGCAAACGTGTTCCATCTACAATGTTCTCTATATTTAAGATCGATGTCGTTTGAAAGAAGAAGGTCTACATATTAGAGAAAATTCGTGGAATTAAAATGGAACCATACGGTCTCAATATATAAGTGGTCAAATTTCACCCTCTTTTTCCAACTGCAGGCCTTGGAATGTTCTCAGTTTGACTTGAAAGTAAAATAGATACGTATTAATGTTCTGGGCATATCGTTGAAAAAGGAAAGAAACTATAAACCCAATGATATGCATACCGTTTGTGTTAGTTAATTCCATTAAAAGTTGCTAAGGTGCAAAATTTGATTGGTATTTTTATACGTCAGTTTCTTGTTTCAAATGCCAGTTTATTATGAACCATGGTGAAATGTGCACACCTAAAATACCATTCGTGTATCTTAATTCAGTTACCATGAATCTTTAAAAAGTCATATAATTTATTACTTACTTTATAACGTTTGACTTCTGTTTCTTCAATTTCGACGCATTCGTCACTTAAACGTTTGAGGCTATGACAAGTACATAGCTTCCGATTTTTATGCTTGACGGGAGGTGTTGGAAATTTTAGGTTGAATATTTGGTAAAAGTTTACTAATATTTCTCTATTTGTGTGGTTCCTTCGTGTGCAGGGTGTAATATTAACGTTGTTCTAAAAAAAATTTCTTTACCAATGTTCGCGTTCAGGCCTCCTAACAGTATTCTGATATGATGTTTTGGAATTTTGTTACTTCTTCCATTAGTTCCCAAAAGTCATCTACTTTTTGTAGGATATTTCCAGTTGAAGTTGTTTGCGGCAGTGTGTGCGTTGATTAATATGTGTGCTTTGTTTCCTGATTTGATTGAAAACAGTCAAGTTCTTTCAGAATGAGATGTGCAATTTAGTACTGAATTGGTTAATGATTTTCCTGACTACAAAGGCTGTGTCGAACTACAGTGGTTTATTAACCGCAGAGAATGCTGATATTCCTTAATAAATTCTGTAGTTTCCTGATTAGAAGAGATTTTTATCTGCAAGTTTAATTTCTTGTAATGCTAGAATTTGAATGTTAAATCTGTCAAATTTGACTATTAGTTCTTTTATTTTGCCAGTTTTAAGTAATGTTTTGATATACCCATTAAGTGTAAACGTTTTAGGTGAAGAGATTCTCACATAATGTTCTCTGTCCCTCAGAATCCGATGACCGTGATACCCTAGTATCGTGAGATAGCTGCCTTATTGGCTGATTCTTCCATCATGCTAGTCAGTTGAAGGTAATGGGGAGATCAATCGTAGTCGATCTTAGTGTTTACAACAAATCAAATCAAAATATCTTTATTTGCAAATGAAGTGTCTACCTCGGTGGCAAATGGTACACTAAAATATATTATTGTCAAGCACTAAATTTTAAATTAACAAGAGGAGAAAATTTTCCTAGAATACAATATTATACAATTTACGCTAACAATTTTTTATATTAAACACACAGCTCATCCTTAATAAATTTATATTGTTTACAAAATTACTTATAATATCTTCTGTACTTACAAACATAGTCAACTCATATATAGTATGTGAAATTACTTCCAATAATACTATACAACTGGTATAAGATTAAAATTTACACTGCATTTATTTATTTATTTTTTACCCATTTTGAAACCTAAGTAACATAACGACCTGCTGCGTCTTAACCAGAGCCCCTTTTGCCACCACTTTTCAGAGTTCCTAATGAGGTTACCTCAAGATGTTTTCTGGCGTTTAGCCAAACCTCTCTCGAAGCTTAGCACCTGCAACAGTAACTACTGAGTTACTAAATCCATCCAGTAGTTACTGCAGGCGGAGGTGGTTATATTGTGTTTATTATAATAATTAGTTTATTAATTAGGCACGGGACACCAACACTTAAGAAGAAACATTTAATTTTGAATCCGTGGTCACTTCCCTTTTAAAAGAGGGTATAAATTATGTTAATATTCAAACCGGAAATATTTGTAGTATTCCTTCTAAAACAGTACACATGCTCCATCCATTAAAGCTCTGACTGTAAAAGCCATTTCCAGTGCATCTTTTTTAATACGTAGAGGACGTTTTCTCAACCATTTTTAAATGCAGGGTATTGAAATTTAATAATTGCATTTATATTGTTGTCATTAATATTCTGAAAGGATATTTTCGTAGTAAGTGAAATGTTAGAGATTCTATTAAGAAAATTAGCTACTCAGAAAAATCGGATACAAAACCTTTTTTTATTTTTGAAATAAATTATTTCAGTTTAAACCAAGTTATAGTGTAAATTTTAAATGTCAAACTTGAATTAGTTCTCTGAAAATATTCCTTATGATAGTCTGATGATACTGTGTGGATATGGAGCATTCCGTGTCTAATATCAGCTTGTACCGATAATGCTCTTTCGTCCTTTTCTTTCTTCGTTTGAGCCAAATGTGTCTGTTTTATTAAGTTAATCTATTAAGTATCAACATTTAATACTTTTATCTTCTTGTATTCTCGTATTACGTTATACGGTGTGTTTGGAAAAGGACTCCTTAATTTTACTGTGTATTGTAATCTGTGCAAAGTGACATACACTATTCTAGTTTGTGGTGTGTGATTCATCAACTCGCCAAGTTTGGCTCCCGTGCAGTTGAGAGGTCTGCTTGACCTTGAGATGGCGCCAGTGCTGTATGTTTCCTCTGTTCCCTCAGTTCAGTCCAGGCGTGAGTGCAGTGCAGTGCAGTGCAGAGCAGAGGAAACAAACAGCACTGGCGCCGTCTCAAGGTCAAGCAGACCTGTCAACTGCGCAGGAGCCAAACTTGGAGAGTTAATGAATCACACACCACAAACTAGAATAGTGTATGTCACTTTGTACAGATTCTAGGATACAGAAAAACTAAGGAGTTCTTTTTCAAACACCCTGTATTAAGTACTAACAAGCAATAATTTCCTCCAATCTTGTTCATTAAAAAATATTATATAGTACTGCTTCTAACCAGGGTTACTAGATTTTAGAATTGCCTGATTGCGGTACTTTAGCCAATGTACAGAACCTGTAGTTATATTTTTCTTGAGGAATTGTGATACAAGTACTCACAAGGTGAACAGTTACCTTCATACGAATTAAAACAAATTAGGCCTGACGTCAAAGAACGTTGTATATCAATATATGGACAAGTTGAGATATTCATGGAATAAGGCTTTTTATCATCTAAGGAGTATCTTGGCACCAGAAGGTTACTCTATATTCAAACAAATGACAGTGAAAGTTTTGTTTGATAATTGGATTCCCTGCAAGAACGTTGTACATCAACAAATTTGGCCGACGTCAGTAATCTGAGTGTGTCACGTCGATCGATGTTAACACTGAATAAGAGCAGGAAGAAAAAGGTTAATAAGCTGAATTAGAATGACAACGTACACTAACGATTGAGGGATAGCGGAACAAGTTATACATGAACATCAGGGCGTGTACTGGAAGAAAATCAACGTCCAACTCAGGTACGGGAAGAACGTTGTATATCAGGTAGCTGGTTGTTCAAGTACCAGGGGCGGCTTTTCAGGTGAAGTAGGTGAAGTGCCGCTTCACCACTTATTTTTACCATAATGAATTACTTAAATTTATTTTTCTTATGACATTTGTTGGTTTTACGGAAAGAAAATATTTTATTGTACGGCGTTTGGAGCACCAAGAGCACGCATCACTTGATGAGAACCAGGGGAACTCACGAAAGCGCCGGCTGTCGGCCACAGTACGGCGCGTGAGACTGAGTGAAGACGAGAGATTCCGCAGCTGCCTCTACCTCCCAAGTGCTCCCTCCTAGCGCTTGGCCTTGGCGGTTGCCATGACAAACGTGACGTCACCCGCGTGCTTTCCAAAGACATGTGCTTTCCACATAACAGAATGTGCAAGTGAAGTTGTCGGAGGATCGGAATGTTTCGTCTTCCGTGCGTCATCCTGTGTGAAGCACGAGTACTTACGATACGTGCTTCATTCGTAGTGTTGTGCTGTTTTATTTAAACATGTATTCTATTTATGACATAGTGGGTATTTTATTATAAACACAATTTTCACGTTGGAGAAACGAAGATCAGAATGAAGTTCTACGTTTTGATCGCCCTACTGAATCACTGCAGATTTGTGCTACAAAAGAAGTGAAACATTCCGGTAAATCTTACAATCTTAGTTTCAAACGATCGTGGTTTAAGGAATTTCCATGGTTGTGCTCCTCTCCAGCTCTACAGAAGTTGTTTTGTTGGGCCTGCTTACCTTTTATCAACAAAAATAACGTTTGGAATAAAGAAGGATTTTCAGCCCTTTTGAACATAACACGTTCTTCACATAAGCACTCAGACTCTGCGGAACATATAATATGGCAGCTAAATTTGAAGACATTGGAAACAAACCAAAATACGATCCCTGACGTCCTGAAGGAAAATGCCAGACTGTATATTGTAACTGTACAGTTCAATAAAAATGTACATTAAAATAGACTTTTCCTTCAGTTTGTAATTGATGCAGTGCTCTATTTAAGTAAGCAAGAACTAGAACATTAAATTCAATAAATCGTGGTCACGTGCTGGACCCTCCACCAGTCACAAGTACGAGTACAAAACAACCAAAAAACAACACGTAATTCCTAAATCTTGTCCGCATCTTTGGTGTAGTGTTTAGTATGATTAGCTGCCACTCCGGAGGCCCGGGTTCGATTTCCCGACTCTGCCACGAAATTTGAAAAGTGGTACGAGGGCTGAAACGGGGTCCACTCAGCCTCGGAAGGTCAACTGAGTAGAAGTGGGCTCGATTTCCACCTCAGCCATCCTGGAAGTGGTTTTCCGTGGTTTCCCACTTCTCCTTCAGACGAACGCCGGGATGGTACCTGACTTAAGGGCACGGCCGCTTCCTTCCCTCGTCGTTGCCTATCAATTCCCATCCCTGTTCAGCATAGTAGGTGAGGCCTCCTGGGCGAAGTACTGGTCATTCTCCCCAGTTGTATCCCCGACCCAATGTCTCACGCTCGAGGACACTTCCCTTGGGGTGGTAGAGGTGGGATCCCTCGCTTAGTCCGAGGAAAAAACCAACCCTGGAGGGTAAGAAATATAGAAGTTCCTAAATCTGTCGCTCGAAACCGAACGGGTTATAGCTCTTCACCGTACTTTACAGCCACGAGCCGCCACTGTCAAGTGCTATATTTGCGTAACGTTCTTTTCATAACGATGATTTTCTGTTTAACAAACTAGTTTATTACTGAAATCTTTGTTTCCTTTCAGGTCCGGGTGTGCAATCCCAAAGGTTGATTTTAAATGGAATGTTATGACTGTATTTCGAGATCATTTGAGTTACAACAGTACACATGTTCCTGCCTTGATAGTGTATTTTTTCAAAACAATGTACATTTCGAGTTGTCGTGTATTCAAAGCAAAAAGCACTACAGAACTCATGTTTTTATATACAACGTTCTAAATATCTGGTGATATACATCTTTCTTCCAGGGAGTTTGCAGTTTCCTCACTGTAATCCTTCTATGATAACATTTACATGCAAATATATTATTTAATTAAGAAAGAGAATGTGTAAGTTTTATGTACAGAAAGAATTAAACCAGACCTCCCCTAGTTACTAGTTCCTGAAAGTTGCCATATGTGATTTACAACTTTCTTTGATAGCAGGCTTCAAATAATATGAATCTCAAAAGCCATAATTTTAAAGCAACGTATTAGATACGTATGAATATTTATCTGGTCTTGACCGTTTATTTTATACCATGTACTTACTGAGGGACTAGATTCATATTTATCACTGGACTTGATTTTCAACAACCCCTTTTTTCATTCACTGATTTAAAAATTCCTTGAACATCTTGGCATGAGAAATTAATTTTACCAATAACTCAGCCTCGTGGGTGTTATGGTTTAGCTATTTCTTTATTTTCTCCAAAACGCATTCATCAGACAGAAACTAATTTCTGAAGAGGGATAACGGTGAGGTACCGTATAGAAAACGCAAAATAAATGATTTTCTCAGACTGACTTACGAAGTTATATATGGAAAGAAAGAAACTGAACCTATTTTTTGTCAGCTTTCTCCCTACAAAAATCTGCATCCTGATTTGTTTCGATTCTTCAAATAATGGATCTATTTTACACCAAATATTTGGATCTCATTTCAGTTTATGAGAGATTCAGATTGCAGATTGGGGCGCTAAAATGCGTAAAAGTTGACACGCTCATTGGTTCGTAAATTACATTTACACTTAAATAATTATTAGGAAGAAAGTTACAATGTTACAATCAATGACAAAAATGTTAAAGTGATGTTAAATTTCTAAATGCAGAACTCCTTGCATTCTGCCTGGATTCGAAGAGGCATGCGGGAATTTTAACTGTAAATCACGACGTGTATCGGAAAATAAGGACATCTGGCTACCCTTCTTCTGAATATATTAATATGATATTGATATAGGTTATGCAAAACAGATACCAGGACGTAAAGGTACAGTTCGTTAAAATATTCCTGTATAAATCTGGATTTCTTTTTGCTCTCATATTTTCTTCCTTTTTCCAGACTGGTGCCATCGAAGGTCAGCACTTCAGGGCTACAGGCCAGGCTGTGTCTCTCAGTGAACAGAACCTGATCGATTGTACCACTCAGTATGGAAATAATGGTTGTTATGGTGGAGTTTTTCAGAGCGCCTTCCAGTATGTGATCGACAACGGTGGTATCGATTCTGAAAGTTCTTACCCTTACGAAGCTCAGGTATGCACTACATAAAGAATTGTCTTACGAAGCCTAAGAATTTCAACATTTTAACTCTCATTATTGATGGTTGACGGGTGACAGAGTTTGTAGTTAAAGTGGGTGGCAAAAGAATTCGCAGTTTTTACGCTCAGTACGTCTATGGTTTCAAAACCGTACTTGGGCCGGTAAATATTACAAAAAAGCATGATAGTTTTTAAAACGAAATTATTTCTGGTCAACACTTGTGATGGCAGTGTTCAGTATCTCATGTTTAAGAGGAAGGGCCAGTGTACTCTGCAACAAGAGTCTGATATCCGAATGACGCCCTCGGGTGGTGCAATTCTACCTCCATCTTGAGGTGCTAGAATCGGCATGACACGTGGCTCAGAATTAGTGGAACTCTAGATTCCGGCGTGGTGGCACGTCGTGTGACGTGCCATTTGTTTCGTCTCAGCGAGTATACGGTAATAAAAATGAATGGTGACCATTTAAGGTCATATGGTGCATAGCAGTGGGAAACTTGTCGCATCATACGGACATTAAAGGGCATCAAAATGAACGAAAACGCATTCAAGAGAATAGAGAGGCTTCTTAGATTCCAAAAGTGATCACTGTGAAAAGAATGCCAAGAATTAGGAGACTTATCAGGAACGTCTCAAAGTTAAGGCGGCCGAGTGTCGTGAGGCTAGTTCGTGCAACAGGAGTCCCAGGTCAGCATTGTTGCTGTTAATAATTATTTCAAATATTATTATTAAAATTATTAGGTATAACTGCACTAATGTAGGCCTACATGAAGATAGCCTATCTTTATTTATTTTTGTGTTCCATTTTCTTGCGTCAAAACGAATGGTTTGCTATATTATTATTATTATTATTATTATTATTATTATTATTATTATTATTATTATTATTATTATTATTATTGTACCGGGGGTACACCTTCTCCGGCCAGTTAAACTGCGCGCCTTCTATAAGGCCATCTATGTAATCTAACTTGAACTGCTGTAGTACTAAATAGTTTGGTTTCAACTGTTATATTTGTTTAAACATCGAACATTACAGGCTCTTCGCCCAAATTACATGTTCTCAAAGCTAATGAACTGAACAATCTTTTAGTATAAACTGTAAAGGAAAAAAAGCGAACCAAAACCAGAATGAGTGTCCAAGGAACAAAATAAGACTCGGGACCATCGACTAGGTCCTTAGCTCAAACTAAATAGAAACTCTAGGACCACGGCAATCGGCACTATTGGAAAATGATAAAATTTGGTACGACACCTGTTGATTAGGTTACGTAACCAGATATCTTAAAATAAGGCAATCTCGTTATGCAAGCTACAGCCTGGTGTTGACTCATATTTTTCCTGCAAGAGCCAGCTGATCTAGGGTTACGATATACCACTACTGTCTGGCTCTGACAAAAGATGACATTCTGCTGAGTGCGCTACCCTTCTTTCTGCTGAATCTGGATTGTCCTCGTTACCATTTAAATTCCTGTCCATTTGTTCATTTACATAATCACTACTTCCATCTAAGCAACATTCTGATCTCATTTTCTTTTCAACTGTTATATGTCTCTACCATAGATTTAATTGCTCCATATTATGGGGTAAACTATAATTATTCCACAAAGAAACTTGTAATTTTGAGGTTTATCAACCTGGTTCTTAGGATGTTTTAAATTATCAAAGTTGTCTATACTTCTGCTGCGCCTTCTTGAATTGTAATCGACCTATCAGAAATTTACAAATATTTCCTCTAGCCAATTAAAATTGGGGCGTATACAGGAACCCAGCCTATCAGTGAAGAGTTCTGGAATATTCCCCTCAAAAATACTATAAAAGCTACGTGCTTTAGGGCCGTATTGTCACCACCACCTGGCCACCAAACTAAAAAGTCATCGCTTTTTTTTCCGCAGGAATAAACCTGGTACTCGTTTCTCATTTAGGCTGAATGAAAGCTCTTTCGAAGTGTCCACAAAACTGCTACCTACCCACCCAGCTAGCTAACTTTCGTGGACCGGTCGAAACTGGCTAGAAACTGCCAGAAGCTGAATTCGGGCCTTTTAAACTGAAAAATGGAGTAAAAAAAGGCATATACCCAAAACAGATTGATTAGAAAGCTAAAATAACGTTTATTAACATGAACTAGGCAAATATATTAAAATGTGGACACAAAAGCAAAATAGGGAGATACAAAGGGGAACGGGTACTCACATACATAGTCCTTGAGGGTATCGTAATCACAATCGAGTCTTGAGTCATAAAATTCAATCTCATGAACTCTTATACAGACACAACAGAAGCATAGCTAAAAGTGATACAATTCTATTCAATTCCTTTCTCCTATTTTTGACAGAGATAATTAATATTCGATGCCAAGCATTTCTTTTCTAAGGGCAAGACGTTGATAACAGGTGAAAGAAGCAGCCTTCACACTAAAAGAATACAATATTCGCATCAGATTAAGCAAGGCTTAACATCAATTCATTTTCAAAGAAACAACGATCCCAACAATCTCTAAGCAGACTGTATCTACCAGAAATCAAACGCCAGAGAAATAACCTGGCAGAAAATGAACAAACAAGAAACACAAGGAGATTGAAGTATTTGCCATAGTTACGAAAGTAAGTAAACATGTCTTAAATGAAATAAATAGAATTGAGAGTAAAACCCCAAAAATAGGCAAATAAACAGACAGTAAGATAAAATGAATAAATATTAGTAATAAAGCAACATCAGTAAGACACTGAAATATAACACAGATCCAGCAATCACGCAACACCAACACACACACACACACACACACACACACACAGAGAGAGAGAGAGAGAGAGAGAGAGAGAGAACAAATAATCAAGGTAGAATAAATAATATAGTATCAAGACACGTTACGATAAGGCTCGTAACAGCATGACAAGAGTAAATCCAAGGCCCGTGAGCTTGATCCGAAAACACAGATCAGAAATTTGGGTCGCCGAAATATAGGTCAGGCTCACCCAATGGACATCATAACCAAACCAAAACACACACGCCACATAACATATTCATATCGCCCGAAAAGGGCGAACATTAAAGCACAGTATTAGCGTTAAAACATTTTAACAGAACATAAGCTAAAGTCAGACGTCGAAGCCAAGAAAATAATAAAAGGTCTCCAACCAAATCAAAAACTAACTCATCATCCACACGGATCAAATGGATCAGTGTTCTCTTCCGCCCATACGCAGGGAGTAATATACAATAAGCAGACGTGAAGAAAATGAAAGACACTGACAAGTCTGCCGCAAATGAATACAGAATAATCTACAGAACAGGCATCTCTCAGCAACATATGGTAATTTTGGTACAATATCTATAATGGATTCTTATAGGTTATCTGTTTTCCTGGAGACCATGATCTGTTACACTCATTGATGAGTGTTTCCGGATGCTTTAATGTGTACAGTAAAATACGTTACCGTCCACATCTATTTGTCGTATTGTTGTAGTGGCATGTTCTTGCCCCGGTCTATAGAAGTCCTTTCCCGCCCTTACAACCTCCTCTTTAATTGTGTGGATTCCGAGCTGTTTGTGGATTTCTCGGTTATCCAGGTCGTAAGGGGCGCTAACGATTGTCCGGAGGACTTTATTCTGGTATTTTTAGAGCTTCTTTATAGCACTCCTTAGCCGTGCACCACATTATTGAGGCGTATAGGATGACGGAGTTAAGGAGTGTCTTGTATATCAGAAGCGTATTCCTTGTATCGAGTTGTGACTTTCTGTTTACCAGGCATTCTATTGCCTTGTAGGCCTTTTGTGATTTTGCCAGAAGATACTTCAAGTGCGCCCTATACTACAGTGTTTCATCTAGTACGACCCCCAAGTACTTCGCCTCACTTGCGCATGGTATTTCCTCTCTGTTAGAGTGCTTTTGTGGAGCAGAGAGGTGAAGCAAGGTGCGAGCATGAATGGGTGGTTATACGAAAATAGAAAGATTGATTTAAAACTTTAAAATTGGTAGTTTTATTTCCTTTCTTAACCTTCCCTTTTTTCTTTCGAAATCTTAATACTTCGCCAAGTAATTAACAATCAGTTACAGAAATTTAGTTCGTAAGCTTGAAAAACACTTTTAGAGAGGTCTAGAATAATCAGATAGCAATTTTACAGTCTGAGCTCGAGCTCCCAAGTACTTTTTTTTAACTGAGCACTACTGCTCCTTTAAGTCAATAGTCAAGGAGACGGATCTCCCAATTTCTTTCACATCAAAAGGAAGAGCCGTATTACTTTATCAATTTACACTCAGGAATCTATTTTCGAAAATTCACACTTTGCAGGCCTCAAAGGCACAACCTACATTTAGCAAAATTAAACAGTATTCAGTGTCTTAACTGCTCAACAGCCTGATATCCTTAACATGAAAAGAATGAAATGGAATTTTCAGGGGTAGCAAGTACTCATTCTACAAGGCCTTTGGTAAAAACAAATAGGTTAAATAATTTACTGGCCCAGAAACGAAAATGGTGAAGAGGCCAACACTTGCACTTCTTAAAATTTATATTAAAGGCATAAAACCCTATTTGGGCTTATGGCCCCACGTCACAGAGGCTAAGCCTATACTGCGGAGGTGACTAGGTGGAGAAAAATATTTAAATAACAGAAATTACTAGATAGAAAAGGTTGCAAAATCATAGTCACCTCAAAATCAAGTTGAGAGGGAAAACGAGAGAGTGTTTCCCTGATTTCAGTTAAGTTCTTTCGGCTTGTTTGAAATTTACATTAGAGTTTGAAATTTTTCATTTTCGAGTTTGAAATTTACATTTTATAAAATAAAGTTACATTACTAAAGATTTGAAACTTTCCTCTCGAGCTAGCTTTGACAGATTATCAGATTTTAAACTGGATCTGCCATTACCTTGAGCTGGTGGACCTTCCGAGGATGGATGAGGCGGCTCCATTACAAACACACTCTAGACTGGAGCGATTACGAAGACAACCTGGTCCGAAAATGTGCCAGCTTTTATAGCCGTTGGGAAAATTCCATAAAACTCTGGGCAAAGGCCCTGACACCCCCCCAATTCTCTGCTTGTTGTTTTAAGGGGCCTAATATCGCAGGTCATCGGCCCTCCCCAATTATCATTGGATAATAAAATAAATATCAAAATTTTGTCATTGGTGAATAAATAAATATACAACATTTCTGATTGGCCAACGCCTTAAGTTGGCGGGAAGAGATGGAAGTTTTGATAACTTTTGAACATCAAGAAACAAATAGACTACTAAACATTCCAGTTTAGGAAAACTTTACATACAAAATTACTCTTGAATTTTAATAGTTCATCTTCACCCTAGAGGGCACGACATAAGTTTATAGTAGCGACATCTGTTGAGAAATGTTCCCACTATTTCCTTAATGAGTTTCAGGTGTCCTGATCTAGGGGGCCTTCTACAAGGCGCTAGTTTTAAACCTCCGGTACACTATGCATTGAATGTTAAGTTTGCTGTGAGCTTACGCTCGTACCTCTTAGTGTAGTACACGGCTGTCGACTTTTTGGCATTGATTTTAATGCGCCACATCCGGCACCACATTTCAAGGTGAGCTATCGCATGCTGGAGATCTCGTGTCACTATTGAAGGTTGGAATGACTCGGCCATTATTGCGGAATTTTCAGCATGTAAGGCGAATACTGTTCTATTTGTTGTAGGTGTGTCGGCACAGAAGTTTAAGTAGAGGTAGGGGCCCAGTATAGAGCCTTGCGCTGCGCCCGCTCTCATCTGGCGGGCTATTGACTTTTCTCCTGCCACTTCGACATAGAAAGTTCTTGTACAGTAGGCCCTCTTGCCACATCCTATCGAAAGCCTGGGTTTCGCCGAGGAATACAATGCCTCTCCCTCTCTTTGTGTTTAGCGTCTTGGTTATGGCATTTACTATTCTGATAAGCTGCTAGACAGTGGAGTGTCCTCTTCGGAACCCAAACTATTGCTCGGGAATCGTGTCGTGGATGTTAGTATCTTTAACAAATCTTTGATAGATCAGTCTTTCCAGAATTTCCCCCAGTCTATCCAGAAGACTGATGGAATTCCCGAGATTGTCCCTCTTCTTCCCCGGTTTAGGGAGCGTTATTAACTTCTCATGTTTCCATTGTGTGGGGAAGTGTCCTGTTCTTACTACTGCAATGTAGATAGCACAAAGCCCCTCCAGTGATGCCAGTGGGAGGTTCTTAATTATTATATTGCTAATTCAATCGGGGCCAGGAGCTTTGTTGTTGGTTAAGTGCTTTATAGTGTTTTTCATATCCTGGATCGTAATCTGGGGATATTCCTGTTCTTCGTTTTCGGCCGGGTCAGGGATTTTAACCTTAATTGGTTAATTCCAATGGCACGGGGGCTGGGTGTATGTGTTGTCTTCATCATCATTTCATCCTCATCATGACGCGCAGGTCGCCTATGGGAGTCAACTAGAAAGTCCTGCACCTGGCGAGCCGAACCCGTCCTGGGATATCCCGGCACTAAAAGCCATACGACATTTCATTTTTTCAACGGTGGTACGTATTTTATTTACCTCCTCCTCCGCTCCCCATGTAAACTGAGGGTAAACGTCTTCGTTTGGCTGAAAATGCTCCTCTAGTGTATGAGCTAACAGTTCCGCCTTCTCTGCGTTTGTAACGGGTGTTGAGTTGCCGTTTCCTTCTCTTAGTATGGGGATGTCGTTGGGTTCTCTCTTGAGAGCTTTAGTCATCGTCCATATGATATTATCTTGTACCGAGAGATTACAGAGTATATTATTCCATTGCTCATTCTTGTACTCTATAATCTTTACGGTACATCTTCGTAACACAGGATCAGCCAACTGCGTGTACGTGTGATGTCAGGTGACACGTCACACACTCTGCTCGGGCAGCGAAACCAAGTGCTATCTGCGCACTTTTTAGCGATAGATTTGTGTACGAGTTTGAGGAGTAAGGAGGGAGCCCTCGCGGTTCCGTTAGTACTGCCAACTGAATGGAAATTAAAGCTGAATTGAATCGATAATATGATCTATCGATATGAATTTTCTAAACCTTTTCTAAACCTTTGTTATCTTAATCCAACAACTGTGTCACACACACATTATATAACATTTCTCGATGCGAGTCTTATTCCTAGAGTGAATTCTATAGTTTGGCTTTGCTGTGTAAATAACAACGGTACTAGTACGTAAAGCGTACGCCAGATGTCCATTGTGTGGAGAAGTGTCCTGTTCTTACTACTGCATTGTAGATAGCACAAAGCCCCTCCAGTGATGCCAGTGGGAGGTTCTTAATTATTATATTGCTAATTCAGCACTAGGGTGTAAATCTATCGCTAAAAAGTGCGCGGATAATACTTAGTACTGTAACTGAGAAGTGAAGGCTAGAGGAGCGAGGGGAATCACAACGTCATTCCTAGGGGGAGGCCCAAGGGCTGCAGGTGTACAATGCGGTTATGTGTAGTACATATTTCTCTCCACATAATTTATTGTAATGTAACTTTGTTATGAATTAACATAAAAGTTATAAAGCAACTTTATTTCTACATATACAAACTAAACTAGCTTTTTCCGGTGTATCTTCGGAACTGATATTGAACACAAAATTGCTGTGTTTTACAATATCACCCACTGTAAAAAATAGTGCTAATAGTGAAAAACAGTACAGTTTTACAACAAAAATAGTACAGAGAGTAATCTTTAAACTCAAAACATACGTTTTATCTCATAATATCGATACTCAGTTGCCATTCGTGGGTTTCTTTGATTTTTGTAGTCTTGTTTCGTTTACTAGTTTTGCAATATTTGGAGTTAATGTTTGAGGAAACACTAAGTTTAAGAGCACACTTCAAATCGTGATATGACAACTGGCTTCAATGTTTTGGTTTTGTTGATTTAAAATAGAAAAGATTCGTTCACAGGCATACGTATAACCGAAAATACTTAACATTCTCGCTGCAAACCTATGCAATCGGGGAAACCTTTTTTAAAAAATATTATGAGCCCAACTACTCCAGAACAGAGAGAGAGAGAGAGGGGGCGAGGTGCGAGGAAAAAACCGAAAAACTCGGAAAACGCACAGAAACACGCCCGAACTTTTTCGGCTGGGTGGCCATCACCTTTAATCGCCCACTCAGTCGGCCCAATATAAACATAAACAGGCATACGCCTAGTTGGCAGTCGCCTCACCGCATCATGACCTACTGCCTCATCCCTGGCGTGGAACTCAACATTTCCGAAGACCACATATATGAAGACCTCCAAGCAGCCGACGTTCCAGTTATTAACGCCTTCAGACTACAGGACGGCCAGACTGTAGCATCATCTACTCACGTTTTAGTCCAACTAGAAGGAGAAGAAGCCCAACGCCGCCTGTTCACCACCGCAGCAAACATCCATAATAAAACCTACGCAGTGGTGCCAACCCCCCATACAACCTGAACCAACTAAAAGCCGACCCTTATCACGTCCTCATCCTCCAGGCGCCCCCATCGCCCCTACCAACCTTACCTACCTTCGCAGCAGCAGCAGCAGCAGCAGCAGCAGCAGCAGCAGCAGCAGCAGCAACAGCAACAACAACAACTACCCTCACAACCATAACTCCGTCAACACGTACCCCCTCCCCAGACATAGTCACCACCGTCACAACTTACCACCCATCCCCAGTAATGTCATCATCCTGCCTGACATCATCATCCCCCCCCATCCCAGCAGACCCCAGCCACCCCACCACCGCTCTCTCCGCCGGACGCCGAATTCTCACCACCACCAAACCAACAACAGTCGCCCCCACCAGCCGTCTTCAGCTGCGTCCTACGCGGGATATCTCCAGATATCACCGAGAAAGAAATAATCCAAGAACCACGGCAAACTGGAGTCAGTGTACGTAGAGCCATAAGAATTCACAGCACCCATGGACCTACATTCATGATGCGCCACCAGATGCCCAGCACCTCATCAATACCGGCGTGCAAGTATATGGTCACCGCCATCGAGTGGAGCCCTCCCACTCCCCACCCCTACCCCACCCAACCGCCAACCATCAAACAATTCACACCGCCGTCCCCAGCCAACCCTCCCCCGTGTTCCCCCATATCCACAGCAAACTCCGCACCCTCTCCCAACTGGACCCATCCCCCTACCTCTCCAAACATATGACCTTCTTCGCCTCCTCATTCTATCTCTCCATAACATCACCACCACCCTCCAGCTCCTAACCTCCCATAGCTACCCCGGACCCTACTTCCGACCAACTTAGGCACATCATACTCATCATTAAGAATTGTATCACCTCATCCATCACTCTGAATTGTAAAACTCACCATGTTTCACTCCTCCCGCACACCCTCATAAACTCAGTCCCGTAGCACTTCCTTCAAGTTTTCACACCGTTTTTTCCCTCTTCTTCATTTACCACACCTATCAGTTCTCTTCACCTCTCTTGGCCCGAGAGATCGCGTCACGGTCTAGGGGGCCAGCCCCGCCCTTCAGGTGGGGAATGAAAGCATAAAAATCTCCAGAATTGCGCTCTAACATAGAATGTGCGCACCATCTGTTGCTATTGAAACTAGTTTGTTCGATGGCAAATAAGCATTTTCAACAACACTTACAATGCAGTTGAAAATGTCGATGCCTTTCGTGGTATTCTTCATAGGCACTAAATCCAGCATTTCCTCCCAAATTGTAAAGTTTTTGTCAACCCCTCGTATGAAAACGGTTAGCTGGGCCGTGTCAGAAATATCTGTACCCTCGTCAATTGCTAAAGGAGTTTGCCCGGAAGCTTTTTGTCAGTTCTAATAATTGTAGGTGGACATCATCAGATAGGTCTTGAATTTTCGTCGACACTGTGTGCGCGGACAAGCTGGTAGCTTCGAACTCTTGAATGATATTTACACAAAACTCCTCACCTGCTAGAATTAAACATTCCTTTACGAATTCACCACAACTGAACGGTTTAAGTTTCTTTGCAATTAAATATGAAATTTTATCTCAGTCGAACTGCTGACTCACTGATCGAATGCTCAACATGGTTATTTAATTTACCTTTTAGTTATGTAATTACATGTACCCTTTCCTCGCCTTGATACTGATCATAATCTGCAGCGTGATACAAACTGTAGTGGCGTTGTAAATTATATATTGTTATATATTGTAGCTCTTTTCTACAAACTAAACATTTAGCTGTAGCAATCCTATCATTTTCAACAAATAAATATAGATCTTCCTATAAAGATAAAAAGATAGGAGTCGTAGATAGCTTCTTGCACCGTGATGTGCCCGGTTCGTCCATACTTATGTACTGTAGCACTAACACCATACGGCTGAGGATATTGATAGGTACCGTATGTCAAAATCATAAAAACCTTTTTTCGGAATTTGATCCTAGATTTAACAATTTGGAGTGTCTGGAAACTTATATTCAACTTTTAACCACGCCATTTTCAGTTGTTGCAGATAACGTTGATCTAGATCTACAGTTGGAGTTATTAGATTTACAGTGTGATAGAGAACTAAGAGATACGTTTTTTAAATACGAAGGATTTGTGTGGATTTTTGTGAAAAGTGTCTATAAAAGCCGTAGCCATCAGCATGTATGGCACTTCACGTGTTTACTACGAAGCGAGGCTGTCTCTTCGTCTCCAGTCTACGACAGCGGCTCCCCACCTTCTGCGCTCTTACGTCACATGGTCTCTCCGACGTCACACGGTCTCTCTTACATCACACGCCAGCCAGTTGGCCGACCCTGTCGTAACAGGTTGTTTTATGTTGTTCCGCTCGGGTTTTCTGCCATTTGTAGTGGGCGATATTTTTCAGTTTTATTAAGAACTGAAGAGTTCCACTAAGTTCCACTGCCCTGCCAGTGATACAAGTAAAAGAGCTACTAAGTTTTATAAATAGGGAGGTTAAAGGCTGGATACATTTGTATTGTTTCTAGAAAACTATAGTTCAATCGGGGAATATCCATCTGTATGCTCCAGTCAGAAGCTCGATGTCACAAAGTTATACAGTAGTATCCTTCCACTGGGAAGAACTTTCTTATTGGTTAGAAATGGCTCCACACGTGGAGAACTTACCATCAGGTTAGCTTCAAAACTTCAATCGGGATCGTAGGATTCCCAGTCACCTTTCACTCTGTATATCCACATCTTTCTTTAATCACAGCCCTAAAACAAATTCATTTATTTTAAATTCAATCCTCACACTACGTTTTGCTTCACCAATTCTTCTAGAGCTGACGTCTATCAATTGTGGTACTGCATATTCATTTTCTTCTTGCAGCAAGACGGCTGTCGCTATAGCCCTCAGTACTCAGCGGCAACCATTTCTACCTATGTGAACATCGCGCGTGGTGACGAAGGTCAATTGACTGAAGCAGTCGGCACCATTGGACCAGTGTCAGTTGCCATTGACGGTAGTCTGCAGTCTTTCCAGTTCTACAGCGGAGGTGAGGTGCCTAAAATATTTGTAACGTAAAATTACAAACTAATTGTAGTATACGGTAATGCATCTCCCTTATACTAAGAGGAGAAACCTAACTTCACTAAGTATTTAACAATTTAAATATCTCAGTGAAATAATATAGGGAAAGAGAATCAAAAGAAACTGTAACGAAATTAAATGCCAAAGAATGGTACCAGCATATTGACTCACCCAAAATACAGTGAAATCTCCATACAATGATAATCTCCTATGTAACTGTAAAATGTTCCGGTCCTGGAATTAATGAATTAATTAAATGTCAATATCCTCTCGATTTAACGATACTGTCGTTAACAATACATTTCTCCAATACGACTGCCTTTTCTGACCCCATTGCTGTGCTTTCCTTCCGGTACTACGATGATCCAAGCACAAAATTATTTAGGTACATCTCTTACTGCTATACGAAAATTGAACTTTCATATTGTGTAACCATAGCAAGCAAAGATGTTTATAGCTGTGTACTTACCTGAGGAGTGGGTTTGTTGAACAACTCTGGGAACTCAGCAGCTACGGAATTCCAGGAAGATGTAGGCAGTATGCATACCAGAAGTATTTAAACGGCAGTACTTAGCTATCGGACAGCTGATTAAAACATTAATATTGACTACGTAATTTTAATTTCTCACACATAATTGCTGTTCACGCTATGCAGCACTCCACTAATATAAACTACCGTAGTTAAAGAAACAAAAAATTACAGTCTGTATCACATTTCTCTTCACAGATAGGGAAACACTAAAAGACCTAATTGCGTCGAGATTCACTGCTACAGTTACAACAGTCCTTGGAATGCACGACAATGTGTCAAAAGGAGATAACGAAGAGGGCTATTTTAGTTACGTCATGACAAAATGACAGTCATAATATTCTCTGCCCTGCCTCTCACAATACGGTATGTTTCCAGACGTGGGTTTCTATTCAAAACCCTTGTATATTCAGTTCTTAATAAAAGCTCTATATCAATCAATCATTACTGATCTACATTTAGGGCAGTCGCCCAGGTGGCAGATTCCCTATAGCAGTTTGTTATGAGAATTTCCGAACACCTTGCATTTTAAATTAATTTGGAACATAACATCATCATATTGCGATGCCTCTCGGTGATCTCATACAAAGCATCCTGGTCACAATCCAAGGCCAGGTGGAGTAAATGGTGAGTAACTGGTATAAAAATATGGAAACACATACTATGTCGAAAAATTATCTTTGAAAGTAAAAATAAATGCAAATTGAAGTATAAGTACATGTTTTCACCATATTCGCATCCAGGCGTCTAATACAATCTGACGAACAAGAATAATCGTTTTCAAGAAACTTTCATGACATTAACAGTATCAAATATGAACACAATGTTTCAGGAATCTACTACGATACCGCCTGTAGCAGCTCCAATACGAACCACGCTGTGCTGGTTGTTGGGTACGGCACAACTTCTGACGGCTATGCATACTGGACCCTCAAGAACTCGTGGGGAACTACCTGGGGACAAAGTGGATACTTCTTTCTCTACCGTAATTACAACAACCAGTGTGGTGTAGCTACTGCAGCTTCCTACCCTGTTGTGTAAATAAACTTGTTCAACACAATAGACTGTACATACTACTGTATGTGACCATCAATAAACTACGAATCTGAGAGTGACTTTTTCCCCACAAAGTACATTTGTTTCATTTTTCTAAAACCTTGACTATTTCTTAAACATGTGATGTATGTATTCTTAAATTGGATATTGTAACTTGATATACCATTCTTGCAATAATCCTTCAAGAAATACTCAAACTGCTCTCTATAAGCTATCTATGTATACGTAGATTTTGACAACCATCAACATTCAAAACATGCACACCCGTTCAAGACATATGTCCACTGCGCCCTATCAACTATATAAGGAACTTTCTCGCACATATACCCGTGTTTTTTGACAGCAGTCAACATTCAAAATACGCTCCCTCGTTCAAAAACATATGATCCTACCGCCATCTTCAGACACACTCTGCCCTCTATCAGACAGTTAATGAACTCTGATCGTTGGTAGCGTACTCTATATTTTCCCACGACTGACCAATAGTGGTGCTCTCTGTATCCCCATCCATATTCCCAATCAGCCATCTTAAGACACATGCTGCCCTCCATCAGTAAACAGTTTAACTCTGGTCACTGGTAGCGCACTCACCATTGAACGATAGTGGTGCTCTGTCTATTCCCCTCCGTCTTCTCATTTACTCACTCTCTACCTCACACTGTTCGTATAAAAAATCAAGAGATGCCACACATTTTTGCAAACTGTCGTAAGACAGACTGCCGGCTGCTGGTCTCCAGATGGTCTCCACTCTTGGACTTCGAGTGTGAGGGAAACTGGAGGACTGCTGAAGGGAAACCGGTGAATGCCCATTGGGTCAGCGCTTGGCAATTGTTTGATGGATCGGTTCAGGGTCACTGGTTCAGGAAGGGGGGAGGAGGAGCTTAGCTCCCTCTCCTCCAAAACCGGTCACTCCTCCATGGAGCATTTGAGGTTATGTTATGACGCCATGAGGACTTCAGCGGTCATTAACCCTGATGATGTCTGCACCAATCAAAACTGCTGATTCAGCAAAATTCAAAATACCCGCGCTGTCCACGTATCACCTGCTACTGATGTCTTCGCTGCACAGATGTTTTTTCTCACTGATAGAAACGATATTTAGACATTTGGTCACTGTAATTTGCATACGAGGGTTGGAACTTAAATAGTGGCAACACTGCCGTGGAGACGCTATGCAACGGAATCTAATACTGTCGCTGATAGCACACGTTGGTTACATACCTACCTTACCTCATAGCAAATGGACTCGCCCTTCCCACATCACCTGCGTGCGCACAAGCGAGAGAAACACGGTCACTTGTGAGCTAGGGGTATAACGTAACGTTGTCACTATGTTTTTCAAACAGGAACAACGGAGATGGATCAAGATTGAATGTGCGAGAGGTCGCACAGCACGACAGTGTCATCAAGGTCTTCAAGCGGCTTGCGGGGAATCTGCATTGCCTCAAAGAACAGTGGCACGTTGGGTAAAAGCCTAAAACGATGGTCGGCAAACTGTGGCGGACATTCATCGGACAGGTCGTCCTACGAACGTTAGTGAAGAAGTGCATGCTCTTGCCGCGTTACTGAACAGTGATCGAAAGCAGGCGGTTCGTGAGCTCGCATTCGCTTCAGAACTGTTGCAGAGATTCGACAGGCAGCAGACCACTCCATTCGCACCATCAACAGAATAGGCTATGCTAAAGGTATACTACGACTTCCACATCGCTGGCAACGGTTTATACACAACGCTGGTGACTACTTTGAAGGACAGTAAAGGTTGCTAACATGTATCTCTTTTGTATTTGTTGTAAATAAATAGTTGCTACTATTTAAGTTCCAACTTTCGTACTTAGTTTACCTTCCTGCATGTATTGCTACACAACCAATCAAAGAATAGGCTGTACACAAGTGATGTAAAGATTTATTAATCATTCCCACACTATGCTCCTTGAGACTGATGGGCTAATTCATGCAGATGGATGGGTAGTTTTATTATAATGAGTAATTTTATGTATTTAATTGCAAATCCGCTCCAAGATTGGATCGAGATGATGGACAGATTGTCGCTAGGCGACAACAGTTTACGCTATTTCATGAGAATCCGGTAAGAAATGTTGTATATAGGAGGATGGGAACACGCCGCCATGTTTTATAAAGTATCTTTCTTGCTAAGAGGTTCATGACCGTGGCTGTTATTTGGAAATAGCAATCCAACGTGCCGTGATCGAGACGTACTTTCATATCATAGGACCAACTTTGATAGTGTACCCTTGAACTTACCGTTCCATCGTTGGTCGGCCGCGGCTGCTACAGTAGAACAATATAGAACTCTTAAATCATGGGTCATTGCGGGAATAAATTCGGTCACGATCTTATCCAAACGATGGAGTTCAGAAGAGAGCCTAACTACTTGAAATGAGGAGCAAATATGTGCTTACTAACTTTTATTAAACTCGAAATGGCACGACAACATTATTATTTTAATATAAATCCTTGAAAAAAATTATAAGTCATTTATTATTGAATGTTTCAAACGTAGTCACATTGCATAGCGTTGATTACTTCTCACAATATCGAAGATTTGCTTCGGAGAAAGTAATAAATTAGTGGACAGCGAAACTGAAAAGTGAAAAAGGAAAGACCTGAAAACCGGGCACCTATCATTCCAAACGAGAACTGAGAATTAATCCACACGATCCGTGGAAAATCTGACTTTCAACAAGTAGAACGCCTGATTTTCTCTCAATTAAGGTTATCCACCAGTCGAATACCCTTACGGATACGGAACACCCGCCGAATGGACCCTTAATCGAACCAAATTGACTATCAGTTGCTTTGGATAGGTTGCGAAATATTATGGGAAAGCATGGTGTTCACTACGAGTTAACAGCATCATTCACAATTGAAATAAAATTCCACCATGTATTTGTCATTCATGACACCCTTAAGTGATAAGGTAATCCCGATGCTAAATGTGCATCACCCAAACAGCTGTTCGGAAGGAACCAACAACAACATGATCCGCGAGGATCTTACGTTACGTCGTTCTGAAGGAACAAAACTGCGAAATGCAGGAAACACTTATTCATCACGCATTTAGAAGAAATACCAAACACTGAAGTGAATTAAAAAGTGGTAAATCACTTGAAAAGTATTATTATCAAACCGATTTTCAGGTTAGAAATGGTTATGTTACGCTTAATAAAATTACCAGTCCACATTGAAAAATACAACAAAAGGAAATCTTTCCTTTCTCAAACAATGACTACCATTACAGATCCATCTACTTATTGTTTGTCCCAACACACTACCTATAAAGTGATCACTTAATCGAATTTAACTACGTATAAAAGTGAAAGAACGACAAAGATTGAAAATAAAATAATACTACTGGCTGACGAATCGAAACCACATTCGCAGCTCAAGTCTCACACTAATACATTGAGTGTCAATATGCGCACTATCAAAACAAAACGGACGTCAGAACGACAAAACAATTAAGTCCGTAAAATAAAATAACATATCGAAGTCATTTAAAACTCAACACGCATGGAGAATTGCAGTAAAATATTTAATCTCCATCAGGTCGATATCCAATGTTTGGGCAACCCTCATCATATTTCATATTTTACTGTAGATGCTACCTTCGCCCAGGTCACTTCGCAAAAACAAAAGAAACATATAATCTGAGACTTGAGTATGTACAGCTGACATCCCAGACCTATCGTCGGGCTCACTTAAAATCTGTACATCCTAACACTAATCTCTATGTACACGATACCTTCCAAATTCTATCGTCGGGCGTGAACTAGGACGTCTCATTATCAGTAACTCCAAGGATAACATGTGACGTCCTAAATCTATGGTCGGGCGTAAAAATGGGTCGTACTACGCATCCCCTAGCATATCCAGCGAACTAGCAATTTTGAACCAACTCTGACATTTCAATTGTAAACCTGGTCAGACTAATAACACACACGGAACCACGTCTCTTACTATTAAACGAATGCAAGTCGAAAAAATGCAGTAAGTCTCTATCTCGTTACGAAACGTGAGCTCGAAAATAAATATACGTGACGAACAATCCCCCAACTCAAACACAATCTCAGCCTGTGCAATGAAGTTTTTAGGGAAAGAGTAATAATTCCCAACGCATGTCTACCCTTTTAGTGGATGTATTCAGAAATAATAATCATCACTACCGCATTGGAAATTTTCAAATCGCCTACCATCAATTCCAGATATTTATATCAATGACTGTCCAGTGAAACGAAATTCAATACAACACCAACCATGTATTCTAAATGCTCTTTTATCCTTGAGGTCACATTATCTTAATATTCATACGGGCTTTACGTAACTAGTCACTTGACTTTTACTACCAAGATTTTTAACCTTTACTAGAGTCGTTTTCACTTGGGATCTTACTAGAAATCCACGGTGCCTCACACAGTAGTCGTCTCAAATTTCGGATTGGTAGCGGAAAACACTACAGCCTGCCACAATACAGCCTGTCTCACAACTCATTCTCCTCGCCTTATCCCAGCGGTATCACTTAAAATCCAGGCTCCCTTTCACCTTCAGTATTCCTATCCCTCTCATCTCCACATATATAAATTCTTCGCTCTCAATCCATTTTTCTTATATTTCCAAGACCCTTTTCATATTTCAATCCTCTTGTGAAAACAACAACCATTATAAAATACACCTCTTTATTTTACTGTTACTACAACTTTCGGACCTCGAGAATACAAGAACACATCGCGATTTTTCGTATCATCGACATACACGATGTCCCAAAAATTTTACTTCCCATGAATAAATATAACTTTATCGAATTTCACTGGAATTTTCGAAATGCCTGCGATCCTTGTAAAACATACTAGTTAAATGCACTTTCAACATAGGGAAATTTTATCCTACGGTAGACATTATTATTATTATTATTATTATTATTATTATTATTATTATTATTATTATTGACAAACATTTCTGAATTCAACTGATATTTCAAATTAAGACATTCGCCACGACTATTTTACCATTATAGCTTTCCTCATTTTTCTCACTTCGGACAATATCTCATAGAACATTAACACCAGATATAAACGTCGCATTTTACAGTTTCTAAACGTGAAATTTACAAACTAAAATTTTCACACGCTGACCAAAATTATAACACTTTTCGCCTGATAATTACAAATATCAACCCGACAATCATCTTGAAAATTTTGTTGGGACAGACAATAAAATCTAACTACAACATAATACAAATATAGACAGACCTGCAAGTGGCGTCATCTTCAGTATTCTGGCTACATTGTCGCCAGCTGACCTCGTGCTTTTAGCCGCACATTGGTACAAATAACATCATCTTCTCCAACATATCAATCTTACAAACACTGCCTTTTCACACGATATTAAATTACAACACAAATCACGCACTTTCCTCGTTATAATTTGTACAATAAACCTCCCTCGTTCTGCAGTCAACCGCGACTGTCTACCTTCTTCCCAGAGTCGTCTGTCTGTGTCACCCTAACACAACAGGTGTTCAACAGATAACGAAATCAGAACTACTCTGACCAGCTTCCCAACTCTCTTAACACTTTCAAACGCACATGAGGTGATGCAATAAAATCTGCTATCTACTTTAACAGACGCCTATGCTTTCACAGTTTGTCGGCAAAAAGTTCAGAAAAATTTCTATCACCTTCCCTTTCTAATAGAAGATGTGGACCTCAGCCACGAACAATTACTAAGTTATTTGTAGATCAATCTCGTACAATTTTCTGCTGACAACGGGCGTAAGCTTTCGCTGCTTCAAAACCAGATCGACACTGAAAAATATGCAGTGGGGGGTTCCTTTTATAGTCTTATGAGGGACGCTACACACACTACTAAGCTTGATTGCGTAATCTGATAATTTCGCGTCCAATAGACCGATTTTCATGAGACTTATTCCAGAATTCCGGACAGACTTGTGATTTATTTGGATGCTAATCTCATAATTTTACCACACTCTCAGCAGGTGAAATGAATTATTTCTTCCCGGGCGTTTCGCGGGTTTTCTTCATCCATTGACCTTGGCACGTGGAGCTAGTCCACTGATCTGACGCTGATTTGTACTTAGGCTTAACTGCATCTATATTTTACCCTGGGGGCTCTGTCTTCACGTAGGGTTTAAGAATAATTTAGATTATTTATTTCTGTATTTTCTGTGTTGCCAAAATCTCTCGTTACGCAGAATTCCGTGAATTTGAAGAATTATTGGGCACTCGATGTCCGCCGAGGTGTCACGGTATTTCACGAGCTTGCCGCGGCTGAGATCATTCCCACGTGACAGCGAGGCTCTGGGAGCGCAACATGGCTGCCCTCAAAAATAAAAGTAGCTTGTTGATTTGAAATAAATATCGAGAAAAAAAATATTTTTTTCATCGTAGAATTATGGGTTCAATAGGTCTGCCCAGTTTAAAGAATGTGTAAAATATGTAAGAAACTGTGAAAAATATAGAATATCAACAGTGAAATGACACGAGTTATCTCCCTCTCCCAACGAAGAGCAGCTGGGGGTCCCAACGAGCAAAGGTGAGTCTATGTAATATATCTATAGGTCTATATATATATATAAACGTCATTGTTTGTGGATATGTATGTATTACATCTCCTAAACCACTGGAGTGATTTTAACCAAACTCGGTACACTTGAGACTAACTGTAATATCAGGAGACACACCTCGTGAGGGACACCTCAAGCATTCTTTTAGGCGGGGGCCGAGGGGATTGAGTTTTAAAAATAATCGAAAATAGCGTTGAATCCATATTTAGGGTCGCTGAGATGAATAGTGACACTCCGGAATTTTTAAAGTCCAAGTTCAGTCTCATATGGGGTGGGGTAAGAGGGGAGGGGAGTGAGATATAAAAAAATCGAAAATAGTGTCGAATCCATAGTTCTCAGGATCGTTGAGATGACTAGTGACCCCTCCGGATTTTTTAACACTTACGGGTGGGGGTCGAGGGGGAGATATAAAAATAATCTAAAATAGTGTTGAATCCATAGTTTCCGGGATCCTCGAGATGAATAGTGACACTCTGGATTTTCTAAAGACCAATTTCAGCCCAGTTTGGGGTTGGGCGAGGGGGAAGTGAGATATAAAAATAATCAAAAATAGTGTCGAATCCCTGGATGAATAGTGACACTCCGGACTTTTTATCCCTCACGGGTGGGGTCAAGGAAGGGGGAAATATAAAAATAATCGAAAATAGTGTTGACTCCACAGCTTTCGTGGTCGCTGAGTTTAATAGTGACACTCCGGATTTTTTAATTCCAAGTTCAGACCTCTTTGAAGTGGGGGCGAGGGTGGGAATGAGATATAAAATTAATCGAAAATACTGTCGAGTCCATAGTTTTCGGGGTCGCTGAGATGAAGAGTGACACCATGGATTTTATATTAAATTCCAATGTCAGCCCAATTTTTGGTGGGGGCGAGGGAGCAGTGAGATATAAAAATAATCTAAAATAGTGTCGAATCCACAGTTCCTGGGGTCGCTGAGATGAATAGTGATACTTCGGATTCATTTATCCCTTAGGGGTGGGGTCGAGAGGGGAGATATAAAAATAATCGAAATTGTGTTGAATCCACAGTTTTCGGGGTCACTGAGATGAATAGTGACACTCCGGATTTTTTAAAGTCAAATTACAACCCGTTTTGGGAGGGGGCAAGGGAAAGTGAGATATAAAAATAATCGGAAATAGCGTCGAATCCATAGTTTTCGGGGTCGCTGAGATGAATAGTGACACTACGGATTTTTTAAAGTCCAACTTCAGCACCCTTTCGGGTGGGGGCGTGGGGGGAGTAAGATATAGAAGTAATCGAAAATAGTGTCAAAACCATAGTCCTCGGGGGCGCTGATATGAACAGTGACACTCCGGACTTTTTATCCCTTACGGGTAGAGGGTCGAGGATAGGGGGGGAGTTATAAAAATAATCGAAAATAGTGTTGTAACTATAGTTTTCGGTGTCACTGAGATGAATAATGACACTCCGGATTCTTTAAGTCCAATTTTAGCCCCCTTTGGAATGGGGGCGAAGGGGGAGTGAGATATAATAATAATAATAATAATAATAATAATAATAATAATAATAATAATAATAATAATAGAAAATAGAGTCAAATCCATAGTTTTTCGGGTCGCTGAGATGAATAGTGACACTCCGGAATCTCTTAAAGTCCAAGTTCATCACCCTTTGAGTTGGGGCGAGGGAGGAGTGAGATGTAAAGTATTCGGAAATAGTGTCGAATCCAAAGTTTTAGGGGTCACTGAAATTAACAGTGACACTCCGGATTTTTAAGTCCAAGTTCAGCCCCCTTTGACATGGGGATGAGAGAAAGTGAAAAAATAGAATGACCAAAAGGACAGAGATTTTGGATGTATGTTTGTATTTTCCAGCTTAGCTGACAGCTAAATTTGGTACAAATATGACTTACTGTCAGGAGATGAACAGCCCTAGCACCCTTAGGGGGGTGAGGCGTGAGGTATAAAATTCGGAAATAGTGTCGAATGCACAATTTCGTGGTCGCTGAGACGAATAGTGATACTCCAGAGGTCGTTCAAGTCCTTGTTCAGTCCTCATCGGCATGGAGATGAGAAGGGGTGAAAAATAAATTGTCGAAAATGACGGAAATTATGGATGAATGAGTGTTTCTTTCCACATAGCCCTCATACAAAATTGGTACGCATGTGATTTACAATCTGAAACAAATACTGTTGCCTGAAACACCCCTAGGACTCCTAGCGGAGGTGGTGAAATAGAAAAATAATGAAAATGACTGACATTAATGTCGAATACCGTCGTTTACGAGGTCGCTGACTTGAACTGTGACACTCTGGATGGTTAAGTCATACATATGGGTATATGTGGGTATGTTCAAGAATAGCTCTCAACGAAACTTGGTACACGTATGACTTACCATCTGGAAAAAGAATGCTATGGAGATGAAACATGCAAACCTCCGCTAGGGGGTGGGGAATGGGAGGGGATGGCATTAAAAAATAATGGAAAATAACCGATACTAATGTCTAATCCATTGTTTATGTGTCACTGAGACGATTTTGACGCTCTCAATCCCGTTTAAGTCCACGTTCAGCCTTCATTGAGACGGAAGGCTGAATTGGGTTTAATAGTAAATAGTTTAAAATGACCGAGTTTAGTGTTAAATCCACTGCTTTTGGAGTCACAAGGCTGGTTGGTGACAGTCTCAAAGACAGTTGAAATCGTGTAGATCATATCTATAGCGCGACGGATGAATCCCCGTAGTTATCATGTATTACTTTTTTTGAAAGGATCAAATACTTCCCAGTAAATTCGAGCTTCCACAAGGATAAAGTTTTACTCGAAAATTAAATAATCTAAAACTTGAAATTAAACACATCTAGATAAGTCTAAAACTACATAATATATGGTACAAGTCTATATCCCAAAAAGGAACTCTATAAAAATACATTTCACACATAACTAACTGGTAATACTAACCTTAAAAGTAAACATTCAGAAACTATCCGGGCAACGCCGGGTACTACAGCTAGTCTATATGACAGGATGTTGGTATATTTGAGATTAATAGACTCAAAAACTACGGGACCGATTTCGCTGAAAATTCCACTGCTTGTTCTTATTACTTCTGAAAGGGATTATGATGTGGTTTGAACGAAATCCGTTGGGTAGTTTTTTGATGATAAGTAATTTCAGTTCATTTTATTTAATTGCATAGCCGCACCAAGATCGACCAAGATTGAATCGACTTGATGGACAGATTGTCGCTAGGAGACAGCATCTTACGCTATATCATAGAGTCCAGTAATAAATATTGTATACAGGAAGATGGGAACACGGTGCCATGTTTTATAAAGTACCTTTCTTGACAGGAGATTCATTCTTATGCCTATTATTTGAAAATAACAATCCAACATGCCGTGATCGAGATGTACTTTGAAGTCATAGGACCAATTTTGATAGGCCTGCCCAGTTTGAAAAATGTAGCTGTGTATTAGATGTGTAAAGTATTATAAGAAACTGGGAAAAATATAGAATATCAACAAGCAGAACGACACGAGTTATCACCCACTCCTAACGAAGAGTAACTGAGGGTTCCCAACGAGCAAACGCGAGTCTATGTAATGCATCTACCCTATATATAAATGTAATTGTACGTGGGTATGTATCGAGGGGGGTGAGATATAAAAATAATCGAAAATAATGTCGAATCCATACTTTCCGGGGTCGCTGAGATGAATAGTAACACTCCGGATTTTTTAAGTCAAAGTTAAGCCCCATTTGGGGGAGTGAGGTATAAAAGTAGTCGAAAACAGTGTCGAATCCACAGTTCTCGGGGTCACTGAGATGAATAGTGATACTCCGGAATTTTATAAGTCCAAGTTCAGCCCCCTTAATGCTAAGGGTGAGTGAAATATAAAACTAATCGAAAATAGTGTCGAATCCATAGTTTTCGGCGTCGCTGAGATGAACAGTGACACTCCGGATTTTTTATCCCTTAGTGGTGGGGGAGAGGGGGGATGAGATACAAAAATATTCGAAAATAGTGTCGAATCCATAGTTTTCGGGATCGCTGAGATGAATAGTGACACTCCGGGTCTTTTATAAGTCCATGTTCATCCCTCTTTGTGGTGGGGTGTGAGTGGGGAGTGAGATACAATAATAATCGAAAATTGCGTGAAACCCAAAGTTTTGGATATCACTGAGATGAACAGTGACACTTCGGATGTTTTAGTCCAATTTCATCCCCTTTTGGCATTCAGTAGGGGTGAGAACGGGTGAAAAAATATAATTGTCAAAATTACCGAGATTATGGATGTATCTGTTGTGCATTTTCCAGCATAGCTGTCAACTAAACTTGGTACAAATCTCACTTACTATCTGTGAAAAATGCTGTTGGGGCAATGCACCCATAGAATCCCCAGGGAATGGGGTGAAATATAAGTATAACTAAAAAGTACCGATATTAATCTCAAACCATGCTTTTCTGGACTACTGGAGCGATTTCTACCAAACTTGATACACATGACTTACTATCAGGAGACTACCACGTGGAGATAAGAAACCTCTAGCACCCTTGGGGGGGGGGCAGGGTTGAGATATAAAAATCGGAAATTGTGTCGAATCCCACATTTTTCGGGGTCGCTGTGATGAATAGTGACACTCAGAATTCTTTTACAGCCCAAGTTCAGCCTCTCTGGCATAGGAGTTCAGAAAGGTTAAAAAAGTATTGTCCAAAATAACCGAGATAATGGACGTATGTACGTTCCATCGTAGGTATCAACCAAAATTGGTATAAGTTACTATCTGGAGAAAGTACAGTTTGGGGTAAGACACTCCTAGAGCCACAAGGGGAGGGGATGAAATAGATATATATAACTATAAACGACCAACAATAGTGTCCAGTCAATAGTTTTCGGCACTACTAGGACTACAGAGATTTCTTTTTTTTTTTTTCTTTTTTTTTTTTTTTTGCAACTTGTTTTACTTCGCACCGACACAGATAGGTCTTACGGCGACGGTGGGCCAGGAAAGGGCTAGAAGTGGGAAGGAAGCGGCTTTATTTAAGGTACATCCCCAGCATTTGAACATCAACGAAGCTGGGGTAAACTTGTGAGATTCATGAACCGCCGAATTCAAAGCAAAAGCTAACCAATGCAGGGACGTGTCCCACCTAGAATGATCTTCATGATGACAGGCAATAAGCGCGGACCTGAGATTACGATTAACCCGTTCAGCCAGAGATGGTTGAGGGTAATAAGCAGAAGTCGTCACATGAGAGATGGACAAGTCAAAACAGAATTTACGAAAAAGATTTGATGTGAACGCCTTAGCATTATCAGACACAATATATTGGCAAGGACCAAAAGAAGCAAAAATAGAATTTAGGCAAGTAATGGTGGACTGAGCGGTAGCCAGCTTAGTCGGAAATAACCAGGAAAATCTTGTAAAACCATCTACACATACAAAGATGAACTTGTTGGCATTTCCCTTCGACTGGGGGAAGGGTCCTACATAATCAATATACAGGCGTTCCATGGGGCGCGACGCTTGATGCGAAGACAGAAGGCCTACCTTGGTGGACATGGTGGGTTTACTAAGCAAACAAGATTTACAAGCTTTTACTAGTTCACGGATTTCACCGTCCATACCCTTCCAGATGAACCTTTCACGAATCTTTTCACGAGTTTTAAAGATTCCAAGATGCCCGCCTAATGGGGTCTCATGATAGTACTTGAAGATCATAGGTACAAGAACAGCTGGAACAACAACTTTCATCATCTTATCATGCCTCTATGGGCAACATAAAACACCATTCCTCAGTACATAAGGGGCGACATGTTCCCCAGAAGAAAGGGTTTCCATTATCGGAGCCAGCGTCGGATCTTCACTTTGGTATTTCTCGATATCCCTAAAGAGCATGGGAGCATCTGTTAAGATGGCATTAACATCAGATAGCATGGACTCGGGAGGTGAAGAACTATCGACCGGAACATGGGTGTCGACCTCGTTGGAAAACATACGGCTGAGTCCATCAGCAACAACATTTTCGGCACCTCTGATATGCCTGACATCGAATTGGAAGGCAGAAATACGGATGGCCCAACGGGCTATACGACCAGTACGACGCGACCTACCTAAGACCCAGCTTAAGGCTTGATTATCTGTCTCCAGGTCGAATTTCACATGTTCCAGATAGAGACGGAACTTTTCTAAGGCAAATAAGACTGCCAAACCTTCGAGCTCATAGATGGAATACTTGGCTTCTTGAGCCGACAGAGTCCTAGATGCATAGGCGATGGGTCGCCTCCCTAGTTCGGTCTCTTGAAGAAGGACTGCAGCTACCGCCGACGACGACGCGTCGGTTTGGACGATGAATTTCTTTGAGAAATCAGGCATAGCAAGGACAGGAGCATTACAGAGAACTAATTTAAGATCTTCAAAAGCGGCTTGTTGAGAAGGTCCCCACTCAAATTTGATGCCTTTCCTACGAAGAAGGTTCAAGGGCGCCGCTCTATTAGCGAAGTTAGGAATAAACTTCCTGAAGAAATTCACCATACCAATGAACCTGGCGATACCTTTGATGTCCTTGGGAGGTTTAAATTCACGGATGGCCAGTGTTCTAGAATGATCGACTGCAACACCATCAGGTGACACAATATGCCCTAGGAATGACATAGAGGGCTTAGCGAAGGCAACCTTGGACAACTTCACAGTTAAGCCAGCCTTACGAAGGCGATTGAGAACTTCTCGCAGATGATCTAGATGTTCTTCAAAGGTCTCCGAAAATACGACGACATCATCCAGGTAGTGATACAAGTACTCAAATTTGATGTCGGAGAAGACCCTATCTAGCAGCCTAGTGAGTACAGCTGCTCCCGTGGGGAGCCCGAAAGGCACGCGGTTGTATTCGTACAAATTCCAATCCGTGGCAAACGCTGTAAGGTGTTTAGACTCTTCCGCTAGGGGAATTTGATTATAGGCCTGATTCAGGTCCAAGATAGTAAAGAACTTGGCCTTACGAAACCATGAAAAACAAGAATGAAGGTCAGGAAGGGGCACAGATTGTAACACCACCTTCCGATTGAGAGCCCTATAATCCATGACAGGCCTGAAGCCCCCTTGGGGTTTCGGGACTAGAAAAATAGGCGAAGAATACGCTGACTTAGAGGGCCTAATAATACCATCCTTCAACATCTGATCGATAATTTCTTTCAGAGCCTTCATTTTTGGTGGGAGATAGCCTATAAGGTGGAAAACGGACAGGAATCGAATCCGTGACCTCAATTTTGTATTCAATAAGGTCAGTAACACCAAGAGTATCAGAGAACACCTCTGGAAACGACTGACACAATTTACGAATACTATCAGCCTGCTCCTCAGGTAGATGTCTAAGGTCTAACAACATCTCATCCTGGGTAGGCGAAATAGATGAACATGATGCAGAATTACATTTTAACAAGGGGATTTTACAATTGGAAGCAAATTTGAAAGTGCACGACCTACTCTGAAGATCGAGCACAAGACCAGTGTAAGAAATGAAGTCAGCTCCCAATATAATGGGGCAAGACAAGTGCTTGGCCACAAACAATTTGATTTTCCATGTAAATTTAAAAATACGAATTTTGACCTGTAAAGAACCTAGAATTTCTAATGGAGATGAATTAGCCGAAACATATTGGATCGAAGAGGAACAATAGTCAGGAAGTTTACAAACAGATTTCAATTTTGCATACCATTCAGCCGAAATAATAGAACAAACACTGCCAGAATCTAATAGAGCTGTTATAGGCTCATTATTTAACTCAATTTTGAGAAAGGGGACCGGTGCGGGGGTATCCGCCGCAATCCTAAGACACTCTTTGGGGCATTCAAAAGATGGATTTGCAGATTGAACGTTCCCTGAATTTTCGATCTGTTTACCAGGGGCTGAACCTCGGAAAGATGGATTAGTCGACTCAGCCGAAGCCACTAGTCACTTTTTATTATTGGCATTGGTGGAATTTGCACCAGAGGTTGAGCAGGAGGGGGTGCTATTTGAATTTGGGCAATTCTTGGCGATATGTGAGAAAGCCCCACATTTAAAACAGCCTTGTGATGAACCAGCTCCATTATTTGCCCTACTAGTTTTGACCAATGGACATTTATTGCGAAGATGGTCAGGCGACCCGCAAGCATAACATTTACGGGGTGTGACTGGTCGGCGAGGTGGAGGCCGAGTATTACTAAAAGAAGGAGGGGGTTCTTTCGCGACACGCAAGGAATCGGCGTATCTAACTCCTTCCGCTGAGACGGCCAATGCTTCAAGTTCAGAGAAGGTTTGCGGGCACGCCGCGAAACACAAATATGACCTATAAGATGGTGAAATGCCTTCCACAATAGCCTGTACAATCTGATCCTCCGGGAAGTGAAGAGCAAACACCCTAGTATAGAACTTAATGTCTTGTATGAGATCAGCCAGATTTTCATCCAATCTCTGTACTCGATAATAGTACTTCTGAATCAGAGATGACCTCGCGCGAGCAGGAATAAAATTTGCAAGCAGATGTGCATGAAAATCTTCAATAGATGACTGTTCGGCAATGGCTCTTACTATTTTATCTGAGAGAATACCAATTGCATAAGGATAAATTATCTGTAAAATTTGACACGGAGAAAGAGAAAAAACAAGGGCATGATCCTGAAATTCAACTAAAAACCTTAAGAATGAAATAACTTCACTGGTGGTATTAACAGAAAACTTAGAGATACCTCTGAGCAACATTGCTAATGGATGAGGTGACACCCAGGTGACATAGTAGGTAAAGGTTTCAGTGGCAAAGAAGTTAGTTCAGAACGTACATTATTCAACGACGTGCGGCGTTCAGACTCGTTGTCCAATGGGGCAGAGATAGTTTGAGCTGCAACGGTTTTCCTATTGACTTCTCCCTTAGGAGGCTCTTCCTCGCTACCTACATTCACCGTAGCGGGTTGATCAATTTTGGGAGGAACTTCCCCAGTTAACAATTGAGTGACCTTACTAGATAATTCAGAAATATTTTCAAGCACCGTATTAGCTTCCTTCCTCTGAACGTCATTCAACTTCAGAGACAACAGATCGTTAACTCTATTTGAAAAATGAAATAGCCTGGCTTGCACACGCTTAATTTGATTAGGAGAAGGATCATTTTCGTCAAAAAACTAACTACAGATGCTAGCCCAGTAGTATTCTCGATGATCGTGGAAAGAGAGTCGTCAATTTCTTTCTCTCCCAAAGTGGGGATGGAAATGGGCAAATCAAGGGACTCTCTAAGCTTGTTTGTGTCTACCGCAACCGTGCCTCCAGATTGCACATTTCTAATAGTCAATTCATAGATCAACTCCTCCTTGCGCAAATAGTTAAGATGGAGAACATCGCGAGGGCCGGGCATGATGACAGAACAATTTTGAAACAGGAAAAATAAAAAATTCCAGCAACTGAGAAAATTGTTAGAGTTCGGATCAAAGCAATGTTTAGCCGTCAAAAGGGGCTAAATTGAGACCCATTCAAACCACGCTCTGCTACCACTTGTTACCGTATTTTTTGTGGTAGGTAGAGGTGAAAGAAGGTGCGGGGGTGAACGGGTTTCAAACTACGAAATTAAAGTTAATGAAAAATTTAACAAGGTTATATTCTCTTTTCAAAATCAAGAAATAACAAGCATGGAAGGTACAGAGTAGCAAGGCAACAAAAGAGCAACAATAGTATTTACAGGCTTTGAGCTTCGAGCCCCGAACTCACAATTCTTGAGCAGTTAGCCCAAGCTTACATGTACATAAGGTTTAACAAAGGGGCAGAAAACCCCAATCATGCCCAGGAGCACTTGCTCCAAATTACACAGTAAGACCTCCTAGAGGCACGCAGAAACAAATTTCAAAAGAGCGATCCGCTCTCAAAGTTTTAAGCCTATCAAAAGGCCACACCTAACTCGACCTTCAAGCTGTCCACTAAGGACGTAAACACAGGGGTAAAATACCCAACCTACTGAGGCCTATTAAGCGAGAAAAGGATAATTACATGGCCTCTAAAATACCAATGTGAGAGGAGGCGAACTGCACTCCTAATACATTTTGTTTTAAAACCTAATCTGGCTCTAGGCCACAAATGCAAGGGCTAACCCCATACTAAAGAGGTGACTTTAGAAAGAAACAATTTACATTACGTTAAAGAAGAATTGGTTGTGAAAATAAGTTCACCTCAAAACAATATGAGTGGGAGCTCGAGAGGGTTAAGCACTCTCTATCCCAATATGTAGCTTACAAGAGAATAGATACAAAGAGTCTTTACATTTTAGGGAAAAGTTACATGGTGGAAAAACTTCGGACCCGCCCCGAGAGTTAAACTGCTGAGCTAGCAAGAAAAGAAGTTATTATACGGCCATTACCTGGTTGTTGAACTGTTGCCCGAAGAAAGAGGCGCTTCCCGCCCCCTGCTAGGTACTTTACACACTGAAAGATGGTACAGAAGTGGCGCCGAGACCCTAAAATCAGCAGTTTATATACTCTCGCGGAAAGTTCGAGGCGTTTCAGGAAAGAAAACACCCGCCCACAATCATTTATTGGTTAGGGTTAAGCAGTATATCCAATTTGAAGAAGAAACACCTTATTGGTCATAAATTAATTAAAGAAATTCGGGATTGGCTAAATTCAAAACAAGGGGAAAGAAAGGGGTATACAGCCAACTTAAACAATACCAGAAAGAAATTTAACAAGAAACAAACTTTTGAAATACAAATTTCTCCAAAAAACAGTTCTTTCACCTTGCACTAGGGTGCACTATTGTAGTTCTTCAGTAGTGTCCTCTAGAAGAGAAAGTTCACACTTCTTACTACAAGCAAAACAAAAATACGTCGAAAACGACCCAGTTCAGAAACTTCAAAATTTCCAAGTAGTGACATCTTCTGGGTAACTTGAAAATTAATACATTAGATAAAGTTCGGAATTCCTCCAGCAGAGGATTTTCAACTGGCGCAAAGTTTGAATTAGCGGCGTGGAGGTGTACCGCCCGGTACAAATTTAATTACAAAGTCGCACTAAGCATGGATCGAACTTAATGGACAGATTGTCGCTAGGCGACGACTTTTACTCTGTATCATGATAGTATGGTAAGAACCGTTGTATATGGGAGGATGGAAAGACGCCGCCAAGTTCTATGAGCCAAACTTGCTACGTGGAATAAATAGTGTGGGGGCAAGACGCCCCTACCACCTCAAAGGGAGGGGGTGAAATGTAAAAGTAATCAAAAAAGACCGATATTAGTGTCGTATCGATAGCTTTCAGGGTGACTGAGATGAACTGTGACACTCAAGATGCCGTTTAAGTCAAAATTCATCCCGCACCCCTAGAGGTGGGAGTTGAAAGGGGGTGAAATATAAAAACAAGATAAAATGACCAATATTGATGTAGAATCCATATTTCGGTGTCGCTGAGATGAATAAGTGCATTCCAGATGTCATTTTAAGTCCAAGTTCAGCCCCATTGGAATGGAGGTGAGAGATGATGGTGGTGATTACTGTTTTAAGAGGAAGTACAATTAGGCAACAATCCTCTGTTAACAAACCAGAAGGAAAATGGAAGAGATCCGACACTTAGAAAAATGAGGGTAACGGCCAAAGAAAGAAATGAGCAAGAACATGAGTCGACCAGGTGAGATCGGACTGGATAGATAAAAGAGAGGAGCCTGACAAAATTAAGTTGCGGAAATGCCAGGACTCACCTAAGAACCTCATGGTTGCCAACTCACGCTCCAAAGTTAAGAGCCCTGAGGCCCTTTTTGTAGCCTCTTACAACAGGCAGGGGATACTGTGGGTGTTATTCTAACACCCGCACCCGCAAGGGAACATGAGGGTAAGAAGTGATGCAAAAGAAAATATACAAAATGACCGAGGTTACGGAAGAATGTGTGTATGTTCCAGCATAGCTCTCAACCACCCTTGATACACATAATATGACATACTATCTGGAAAAAGTACCGTGGGGGCAAGACACCACTAGCAACGTTAGGGGAGGGAGTGCCATGTAAAATAAACGAAAACGACCATATTGATGTCCAATGATGTTTTCGCGGTTGCTGAGAAGAATGACTCTCTGGATGTCGTTCAAGTAAAAGTTCAGCCCCCATCAGCATGGGAGCAAGAAGTGATGAAGAATAAAATATCCAAACTGACCGAACACGGAGAATACTTTTGAGCTATCCACTTTGTTGTAACTCGTCACTAGATGGCACTGCAGCATATCAACTTCTGTATCATTCAATCTATCGCAAAATTCATATCGTCATATCGATCCTCAATAACAACACACAGTGATTGTGACTATACAGACCGAAGAGATGACCCGTCATTGTATTGCCAGGAAGGAGATGGTCCACTGGAAAGATAACTCCAAATCAGCTATGTTCCTTAGAAGGCCATGACGAGTGCACATCTTGCGCTCCTTGAAGAATGCTTATTTGTGTATCGGTCGATGTGAATGAACAACTGAATGTAGAATTAGCACCGTAAGAAGAATCAAGTCTACCTCTGTGGTGTAGTGGTTAGTGTAATTAGCTGCCACCCCCGGAGGCCCGGGTTCGATTCCCGGCTCTGCCACGAAATTTGAAATGTGGTGCGAGGGCTGGAACGGGGTACACTCAGCCTCGGGAGGTCAACTGAATAGAGGTGGGTTCGATTCCCACCTCAGCCATCCTGGAAGTGGTTTTCCGTGGTTTCCCACTTCTCCTCCAGGCAAATGCCGGGATGGTACCTAACTTAAGGCCACGATCGCTTTCTTCCCTCTTCCTTGTCTATCCCTTCCAATCTTCCCATCCCCCCGCAAGGCCCCTATTGAACATAGCAGGTGAGGCCGCCTGGACAAGGTACTGGTCATCCCCCGACCCAATGTCTCACGCTCCAGGACACTGGCCTTTAGGCGGTAGAGGTGGGAGGGTGAGCAGATTAAGAAAGAAAGAAGAAGAGGAATCAAATGTTTGACCTATTAAAATGAAAGTTGGCACATATACAGCGTGATTCAACCGCCCCTTCCAATGTAGTTTTATGCAACCCACAATATTCATTCCGGCCTGAAAACATCTGCCCTGTCGGTATGCTCAGACAACACGACCGGATATCTTGGTATTTCCCGCCTCACCCCGATAGGACGCCGTAATGTTGTACTCTTATTAAACACTGGAAGACATGCGTGTGCCTTCTAGATCATATGAACCTGACACGCCAGCGAAACACTAAATTGATATTGTGACCGCAGTAAACCTAATGCTTGCTATAAGCTGCTCAGTGTGCCGTGCGGAACCGTAGCGGAGTGGGCTTACATGTCAGGTGGGAGGTTGGAATCCGGGGCGAAGATCACGAATTTTTGAAATATTTGTTTAATACTTACCGCACGCAATATAAGTTCAATACCTGCTTTCATGCAAATTGTGTGTGAATGAATGTGTTTGCGGCCCGAAGAAGGCTCGATTAGTTAGCAGGCCGGACAAATACAGACCGGAAATAATAGGAATACAACTGCCCTGACAATCTTATATCACTGTTTGGTGCCTGGTGTGGCTCTAAGGTACTAATCGCAGCCAGCATATGATCGTTTGCAGGGATTCAGAGTTCGAATCCAGTTATGAGCTTATCTTAATTTTGTTTTTAAATTATACTCCTAAATGGATTCGTAATTAAGGTTTAACTTCCTTAAGTCTCAACATTCATTTTTCACCCTTACAAAGAAAGCATAGATAAGAAAGGAATAATAACATGAGACTTTCATATGGCAAACGGCTACAACGCTCCCGGTGTAGAAAGCCAAGAATAATGGCCGAGAGGATTCGTCGTACTGACTACACGACACCTCATCTGCAGGCTTTCGTGTTGAGCAACGGTCGCTTGGTAGGCCAAGGCCCTTCGGGACTGTTGCTCCATGGGTTCTTTTCTACAACGAGTGAAGTGCACTGCACTTTTTGTCAACATTATGACACACACATTCAACCAAGCAACTGCGCACGTTCGACTCGTAGGGCACATAATAGAGCACGTCGTAATCTTTGCAGCAAACTGCGAACATCTACTGTACGGTTAGCGCGAAAGCAGATATTACGTATTCACGGGATGGTTATGTGAATATTGTACTACTTTATGGGGACGCAGAGCAGAATTCACGGGAAGCAAGACGCGTGTATCAAGAACGATTTCCTGAACGAAGGTTACCAAGTGGTGTTACATTTCGACATGTTGGAAGACGGTTCCGTGCAACGTGGTCATTTCATACATTACCCCCCCCCCCCCCCACGCTCAGAATGCTCCAGTGAGGTCTGAAAATAACGAAGAAGTTGTTCAAAATGCAACTGCGTACAACCCGCAGACAAGCTCACGGCCGATTGGATATGAATTGAACATCAGTCACGTATCTGTACTGCGCATATTGCACCTCCATAAATTCCACCCCTACCAACAGCAACTACACCAGGAACTTCACGGTGATGACTTTCAAAAACGGATAGCATTTTCGCAATGCATATTGCAAAGAGTTGAAACTGACGCGGATTTCTTAACGGACATTCCCTTCAGTGACGAATCCAGATTTTACAATAACGGAACTGTTAATCGTCACAATGTCCATTACTGGAGTATTGAAAATCCTCACTAATTAAGGGGATCTCGATTTCAGGTACAATGGGGCGTCAACGTGTGGTGCCGGATAATAGGTGACAAGATAATTTGACCATATTTCTTCGATGGAAACAACCTGATGGAATGACGCATCCACAGTTTCTTCGTGAATACATACCACTGTTATTGAATGATGTGCCCCTTATGACACGGTTAAAGATGTGGTTCCAGCAGGATGGAGCTCTTCCACACGGGTAATTGGCAGTACGGAAACACTCGCATAAGACATATCCTGGACGATGGATTGGGTTCGGGGGTCCTGTCGCATGGCCGGCTAGATCACCTGAGCTTACTCCACTAGAATTTTTTCCTCTGGGGTTATTTAAAAGAAAGAGCCTGTGAACAGGAGCCAGAGAGCCAGAATCATTTACGGAGGCTCATCACTCCAGCCTGCAGGCAGGTTCCACCACATATGTTGCAGCAAGCGAGAATATCCCTTCTCAACCGTGCTCAGATTTGCATTAGCAAAGGAGGTGGTCATTTTGAACATTTGCTTCATTAATCGAATGGCCATACACAAGCTTATTGCATCTCTGTCGGTAATAGTTTACTTTATTGCAAATAGCTATTTTAAGAGCTACTTAGAAATAAATATAGCCGAGTACCTGCAACATGAAAACTGATCTTGATTTAGATTTGTTTTAAACAATTCGTCACCGGGCGAGTTGGCCGTGCGGTCAGGGGCACGCGGCTGTGAGCTTGCATCCGGGAGATAGTGGGTTCGAATCCCACTGTCGGCAGCCCTGAAGATGGTTTTCCGTGGTTTCCCATTTCACACCAAGCAAATACCGGGGCTGTACCTTAATTAAGGCCACAGCCACTTCCTTCCAACTCCTAGGTCTTTCCTATCCCATCGTCGCCATAAGACCTATCTGTGTCGGAGCGACGCAAAGCAGCTAGCAAAAAAAAATTCTTCTCACACGAACATTAACAATGGAATAAAAATATCCGCCCTACACCGTACTCGAACTTCCGACTAACGAGCACCGGTTTCCTCCTCTAACTTTTACCACGCTCGGTTTTCAAGTGTTGTCGTTTGCAGCTGTTATATCAATACAACTTCTAATCATACAGCCCTATACATGACGTTCCTGTGATACAGAATTTTCGCGATATTTACCATCATTCGGTATTTTATCATTAACGCTGATTTGGTTGACACGAATAAACGAGTTATAGAAAGCGTAGTATGACCGTACATTGTTGTGAGCAGCCAAGGTCAATATTTTTTAGATTAGGTTATGATATGCGGGTTGCATAAAACTAAGTGAATAGGGGCAGCTGTACCACACGTTATATATAAATATATCTCAGAGAATAAACTCCTCGCCCATGAGAATGTTGGCCATGAGGACAAGGTATACTGAATACACGATGACTGTAGATGATGTATCAACGCTTTGAGGATCACGTTCTTCTTCAACGATTTTGGTAGATTGAATGTTGAGCGGAATTCTTCAAAGAATTTGAGTATTGTTTCTCTTGTACCAGTCATGAGGTCTATCATCCCTATGTTATCCAGTCCATATTCACGTCGGTAGAAGGGCATAGCTGGCTCGTAAATGCTCTTCTTTTTCTCGTGTACTTCACCGGGATGGTTACCATAACAAGGGTGGCCAGGTACATCAGAAAACACTCCAACTCAGAGTGAAATTTAGTGAAATCCTTTAATTTCCATTCCTTCAGGGGCTTTCGATATCAGTACAAAGACGTATTTGCCTTCAAAGGAAGTACGAGGTTGTGACTACAACATTCATCATTCTGGCTCAGAATGTCAGTACCTGCGGCAAAACAAACAGTATTGACGTTACAAACATGTCCTGACCGGGCGAGTTGGTCGTGCGGTGAGGGACACGCAGCTGTGAGCTTGCATCCGGGAGATAGTGGGTTGGAATCCCACTGTCGACAGCCCTGAAGATGGTTTCCCGTGGTTTCCCATTTTCACATCAGGCAAATGCTGGGGCTGTACCTTAAATAATGCCACGGCCGCTTCCTTCCCACTCCTGGGCCTTTCCTATCCCATCATCGCCATAAAACCTATCTGTGTCGGTGCGACGTAAAACAAATTGTAAAGAAAACATGTCCTGAATATCAAGATACGTCATTATAACATCCAAGGTTACGATAGCAACTGCGTCGGTGCAGCATGTCATTGCCTGCGGAGAAGAACAACCATGGCGCACCTCCTTAGTTGCAACTCCTGCCCTCTCGTTTGCACCATGCAAGATTTAGTGAAGGCCACACCAAATGGTCAAGATCTTGCCAAATTCTGGTCCGATAGGGTATAATTATTATTTTGAATGTACCTCTAGTATGTTTTTTTTACCAGTTAGCCTATTTAATTATTTCTCTTTTAACTAACAATTTATATGATGTATTGCTTCTGATACGAATAAATAAATTTATAATGATCCTGTAGATTGTCGAACTAGTGGACAAAGACAGGTTGCCACAAGGAAAAAGAAAAACCCTGTATATTCTTTCGTAATTCGGGAACATATCTCGGTGGGTCATCTGACGAGTAAACGGATTCTACGAACATGCCCCACATGAGTATGTAGGCATGTGGAGTCGAGAGCTCCAGGGAATGGAAAGTGCACGTGAAATTAAGCCACCTCCAAAGTTTTGTTGCAGGAGAAAGAATGACCCCCTCCCAATGTGCTGCATAAATTTTCGTTGCAGGGGCAAGTTTCCGAAGACATTCAGAACTGTTTGATATTCAGAGTATGTATGTAATTTCACTATACGCATACGGTATTTATTTCTCTTCCTGATGTTAACTGCACGCCAATAAACGCACTCTTAAAATAAAGACATTCTTTTTCGCCTCATTCCTTGGAACTGAATCTGCTCATATTTCAGTTTACACGCTCTTATTCTCCTTTCAGCTTTGCTCTATGGTAACGACCCGGACTTCTTCACAGATGTAGGTACCATCAATTAGTTCTTGTGGTTAACTTTCCTCTGCTCTCCTTAATTAGCATCTGTGATATCCTTCTCCAGAGGACTATTCGAGAAACTTCACGAGTGGAAACAGTATGTATTTTTATTATCAGTTTATCTCGATATATTATATTAGAGTAGTGGTAATTTTATTGTGAAATTTACTGGATTCTGGAAATTCCCAGTGCATCGCTATCTCACGAAAACACGGATCAATTAAAGTGGAGCGTATCATTGACAGATGTGTACCATGAACTAAGAGCTATACTTTTCTACTTAAGTAGGTTTACATAATAATATTGACATGTATTTCAGGACAGTGTTTTTATTTTTTAACATGTTTACGATAGTTCGTTTTCTCCATTCAATAAAGTTATTTTCCTTCAAAGATGTATCACTGAGATAACGAGGAAGAATTGCCGTAAACATGTACTGCCTGTTTTGTCTCTGTTACTTATCTTCTTACCCCGAACTCACGTGCTAGTCGACGATTGTCTTATACCAATTTCCTGTTTTTCTTGATCATTCACTTTTTTTCTGATCCGTGTTTTTGTGAGATAGCGAAGCACTGGGAATTTCCAGAATCCAGTAAATTTCACAGTAAAATTACCACCACTCTAATATAGATGAAGATACATTGATAATAAAAATTGTCATTTTTTTAGTTTCTTGGACACCCTGAAGTGTTTTATTAATTTGTGCCTATTTTCATTATTGTATTCAAACGCTGTTACACTTACACTTATTAGTTTATATGAGATGTTAATTGTTTACTAGAAGTTACATACAGTGATGATTTTCTGGTGATACGCACTGGACAGGTATCGTTCAAAATTTTCAGATCTCAGAAAATGGTTATTTGAGAGGTACTGTACATTATAAAGAGAAAAAATGTAGATGAATCTGGTTTTATTAGCGAAAACTGTGAATATTAGTCATTTTCGACCAGATCTGGTACAGTTGTATGTTGGTAATCCATTTAAGTATCAGGATAGCCATTCGCACAGCCTTCTCGAAACATGCCGAGTGACATATGCAACATTATTAAAGTTGAAGTAGGCCTACATGCCAATGCCCAAGTTACAAACCATGAATGTACAGCACAGCCATGTCCCGAGATATTTAAGTTTTCAACTTCTGTCTTATCCACACTCAGCCTCAGAACGATTTCCATCAACGATTCACAATATTAAAATAAAATCATTACATCTTCTTTATTAAACCCCAAAGCCTTGCTGTTGAAGTAGTCTCTGGCTGACGAAGGGATAGAGGCGGCTGGCGAACCATAAAACTGTAGTGCCACTGTTTTCCAGCTTTCCCGTTTTTGAATGTATGTTTGATAACATGTGCTTCAACTAAATCACATGCTTATTTTAGACAATCTTGTCTATAACATCCAAACATATAGGATTCAATCATAGGAACATAACTTACCACCTCATCCTAGGTTCACTAGACAGGTGGCAGGATTTCTGGTTATTGTTCTCCAACCTCCTCTTCAGTGTGTGCTTCGGAATAAGTTCTGCGTGGACTATGTTACCAATACCAGCATCACCATTTATGAAGGCATCTAGTGCTTTCATCCCATCTTCTGGCGACCACAAAGTATACTGTATTTCCTCAGTTTTGCCATCTAAGGCATTAATAATAATAGTTAATAATTGAAAATGAAAATGAAAAACCTACAACCTGTTTTCCAGTCATTGACCGGGTCAGGGATGGAATGAATGAAGCAGATAGAGGCTATTAGTACGATGGGGTCGCCAGTCCCAAAGTGATTTATTAATGAATGATAGATGCTATGAAATGAGAATGGAGAGTGTTGCTGGAATGGAAGATGACAGGGAAAACCGGAGTACCCGGAGAAAAACCTGTCCCGCATCCGCTTTGTCCAGCACAAATCTCACATGGAGTGACCGGGATTTGAAACACGGTATCCAGTGGTGAGAGGTCGTCGCGCTGCCGTCTGAGCCACGGAGGCTCTAGTTAATAATTATAACTGCGTAATTCTTTATTTACTATTTTGCTTATTAAACTTGTGTACTCTACAATTATTTTTAAAAAGTTCCTTTAAAATGTACCGGTACAAATAGAAGAAAGCCAGTGGTACAATTTAAACGACACGCCATTTTATTTCCAAGAAAGGCCCATTTAAAACGGTCTAACGCTATTTCAAATAAACCTGCTCTTAAATATTATCATTTGTTTATATTTGAGATGAGACTGGATTCAGAATAGCCGGCCCCGTGGTGTAGGGTTAGCGTGCTTTCCTCGGGTTCGATTCCCGGCCAGGTCAGGGATTTTTACCTGGACCTGAGGGGTGGTTCGAAGTCCACTCAGCCTACGTGATTAGAATTGAGGAGCTATCTGACGGTGAGATAGCGGCCCCGGTCTAGAAAGCCAAGAATAACGGCCAAGAGGATTCGTCGTGCTGACCACACGACACCTCGTAATCTGCAGGCCTTCGGGCTGAGCAGCGGTCGCTTGGTAGGCCAAGGCCCTCCAAGGGCTGTAGTGCCATGGGGTTTGGTTTGGTTTTTGGATTCAGAATTATCTGTGAATGTGTACAGGCTTGTCCGCCTCCGTGGTGTAGTGGTTAGTGTGATTAGCTGCCACCCCCGGAGACCCGGGTTCGATTCCCGGCTCTACCACGAAATTTGAAAAGTGGTACGAGGGCTGGAACTGGGTCCACTCAGCCTCGGAAGGTCAACTGAGTAGAGGTGGGCTCGATTCCCACCTCAGTCAACCTGGAAGTGGTTTTCCGTGGTTTCTCACTTCTCCTCCAGTCAAATGTCGGGATGGTACCTAACTTAAGGCCACACCCGCTTCCTTCCCTCTTCCTTGTCTATCCCTTCCAATCTACCATCCCCCACAAGGCCCCTGTTCAGCATAGCAGGTGAGGCCGCCTGGGCGAGGTACTGGTCATCCTCTCCAGTTGTATCCCCCGACCCAGAGTCTGAATCTCCAGGACACCGCCCTTGAGGCGGTAGAGGTGGGACCCTCGCTGAGTCCGAGGGAAAAACATACCCTGAAGGGTAAACAGGTAAAGAAGAAGAATTGTACAGGCTTAATTGTTCGAGGAATTATTTACTTGTTGGACCACAAAGATGAACAAGTTGCTGTTTCCAAGGCAATACTGCTTCAAACTGACCCGTCTTCACAAGAGCTTCTCAACTATTTCTAATACACAATTCTTCCAATAGGTCGCGAGCGGTAAAATTTATGAGACGTTATCCTACATTCTGTTTCTATTCTAATTTGTTTTCCATTTTCATGGCATGGTCTACCCCTACAGTTTTCAACCACCACTCCCCACTATCACCTACACTTCCACCAAAAACTGACCGACCATGTCCTGGGCGTATCAAGTGCTGTCCTATCATACTAGTCCACCTCCGTAGCGTAACGGTTAGTGATATTAGCTACCGTCCTCGGGGGCTCGGGTTCGATTCCCGGTACTGCCAGAAATTTAAGAATGGCAGGAGGGCTGATATATGGTTGAAGTTGTACATGCACGTCACCTCCATTGGGGTGTGCCTGAAAAGAGCTGCACCACCTCGGGATGAGGACACGAGTTTACTTACTTATCTCTTCTTCTGCAGAAATCGTTCTCCTTCCACCAACTGGATTTAGTATCTCTTCGTGTGTGTCCTGATCTACCATCTCACCTTCACCATTCTACATTCTCTCTTTCCTTCTTTCTAAGATAGTTATTCCCCACGTTTCACTTCCATATAATGCCACGTTCTAGATAAAAGTCTTATTCTTCAAAAACATCTTGTACAGTATACAGTATCAATGTTTGAAGTGGCCTTCCTTGTTTGTGCTAGTCTGAATTCCACGTCCTCCTTACTTCTGCCATTGGTACTTATTCTACTAGACAAAGACACCTCCGTACAGGCCATGAAGGCCCTTGGAGGAGTGGAAGGTAAAGGCTCTACGCCCGGCCGCCTTTGCCCCCAGGAATTAACCTGGTACTCATTTTTGGTGTAGTCTGAGTGAACCTTAGGGCCATATGCACCTCCAATAGTGGAAATCTCGTTTCTTAAATTTTACGACTTCCTGACGGGGATTCGAACCCACGTCCTTCCGGGCGGACCGAGCACGCCTTTACCGCCTCGGCCAGGCAGCCCCTACTTATTCTACTACGGTACTCAAATAAAAATACCATATATACGGTGCATTTATTCAGAGAATAAAAACTTCCCCCATAAGAAGGTTTCCTATGAGGACAAAATATACTAAATACATTTATGACTATATAAACGATTTCTCAGTATGCATAATGAACCTTTCAAGACTTTGAGGACCACATTTTTCGAGAAAGACTCTGGAAGTTTTAATCTTCTTCTTCTTCTTTTTCTACCTCTTTTCCTACACCTGTGGGGTCGCGGGTGCGAACTGTGGCGCACATGTAGATTTGGCCCTGTTTTACGGTCGGATGCCCTTCCTGACGCCAACCCTATACGGAGGAATGTAATCACTATTGCGCGCTTCTGTTTTGCTTGGTAGTGTAGTGTGTGGTGTGAATATGAAGAAGAAAGTGTTGGGACAAACACCCAGTCTCCGGGCCAGAAGAATTAATCCGAGGCGATTAAAATCCCCGACCTGCCCGGGAATCGAACCGAAGACCCTCTGAAAAGAAGGCCTCAACGCTGACCATTCAGCCAATGAGTCGGACACTCTGGTAGTTTGAAACTTGAGCGGAATTCTTGGAATAACTTAGGATTTGTTCCTCCTGCACCTATAACCTTGATGTTATCCAGTCCGTATTCACGTCGGTAGAAAAGGATAATTGGTTCGTAAATGCTTTTCTTTTCCTCGTATACTTCACTGGGTTGGTTAGCGTGCGATTCGAACCGAACCGTAGGATCAATAATATCTCCATTGCTATTTTTGAAGGCTGTCATATCGATCCTATGGGTACCGCCGTTCTCCGACAATCCATGGACCTCTTCGTGCACTGTGTAACGACCGTCTCGCAATGACAGCGATGGAGTTTCGTATCGCATCACCTGACTTCGTTCGACTGCACTCTATTCCTTTTGTTTCCGTTTTTTAAACTTTATCTTGTACTCCTCCTCCATGACTATATCCACACCATTCAGGAGTTTCTCCACATCTTTTGCAGGATCATATAAAATACAACAACGCCAGCAAATCTCAGAGCTTTGATTTCTTCTTCCAGAATCGTTGCTCCCCTTTCCAAATTCGTCTATGATTTCCTTCACTACTTGTTCTACAGAAACGGGGGAACAATTTGCGGTCTTGCTTCGCTTCTTTCAGGACAGCTCCTTCCTTCTCGTAGCCCCCAATTTTTACAATACATTAGTAAAAAGAGTCTGAGAACTACTATCTTCACGCTTTCTGTACTTGGTTTTATTATGAGTTATCAGCCACTCTTTCAGGAATAGTTTAAAGGTGTAAGCAAGTTAACTAAATCTCAATCCTAAGGCTTTCTGCAGAAGTAAACGAGGGGACTGGAGACCCATTACAATCTGCTCAGTAATTAGAAGAGTAATCGAAAAAGACCTCCATCGATGTCTACGTGAATTCGCCAGCTTCAGTTTCAATCAGAGGAGTTTTACCAAATCATCAGATACCCATATTAATACTGCTTTGCTATATCCATACTATAGGAAGTTAAATCGAGGAAGAAAAACGTATCTATTATTTTCCTAAACATACGAAAAGCCTTTGATAATGTAGGTCACAAACAGCTGAGAAAACCTTTAACTGCATTGCCTATTCCATCCAAGCTGAGGAATCAAGTTATCAACTTACAAACTGGTAATCTCACGCAAGCTACATCTCAGCAACGTAAAAACAAATCCATAACACTATCTGGGGCCGTTATGCAATGTTCTCCATTATCACCATTCTTATTCAATGTTGCCATAGACCACATCTTGAATGATCTAAGTCAAGTGATCACCGCGTTGGCATAAGTTATGACTATCAGTTAGATCCGCTCACGGTAATGGCTTTCACCAATGATGTGGCCATTATTGGAAAAGAAACTACCCGCTAACTCAGTGTGCATTTTGTGATGAGGTTAACTTCAACTCGACCGAAACTTTATACAAACTAAGGAGAATCCTTGAAATGCCCATTTCCTCACCCCTTTTCAAGCAGGCTTAATTTGTCTGTTTCTTTGTCTGTTTGAAGATAAATGTTACCGAACATCTTCATTATCGACATTGGTCCCACTGTACTGAGGCACTCCATCGGAATATTGAGGTACCACTCCCGTACGCTATAACACCACTCACTGTCCGAATTACAAAAGAAATGCCGATGCTTCTGCATAAGCTTGTAACTGCTGAACTATATTATGCACGTACTATAATTATCTTGTCAATGTACTCTTCATTTCCAAGATTGCCTGCATTTGAAAAATAGGAATTATTCAAAACAAATATCTCTGGCTCAAGACCAATTTATTGAAGAGATTACAATACAAAAAGGCGTCAGACAAGGTGTTTTATATATATATAATTTGATTTACGTCGCACCGACACAAATGGATCTTATGGCGGCGATGGGATAGGAAAGGCGTAGGAGTGGGAAGGAAGCAGCCGTTTCCTTATTTAAGGTACAGTCCCAGCATTTGCCTGATGTGAGAAGGAAACCACGGGAAACTATCTTCAGGGCTTCCGACAGTGGGGGTTTGAACCCAATATCTTCCGGATACAAGCTCACAGCTGCGCGCCCCTAACTGCACGGCCAACTCGCCCGGTGACAAGGTTATAACTTCACTCCAATCCTTTTTAACTTATCATCTAAAGCCATTTTTTTCGAATTGCCCTTGATGAAGTTGATAAAGGAATCAAGATCAACGGAAAGCAAATAAACACCGCCCGCTATGTAGATGACACCGTGATATTTGGTGATAAAGGAGACCTTCAATTGAATGTGAATATCATTAGTGAAGTAAGTAGGGAGTTTGGCCTTAAGATAAACATTCAGAAAACCCTATTCATGGTGAACAGCGTAATCAGCAAACAGAAAATAATCAGTACTGTATTCACCCTGGACGGAAACGCAATTGAAAGGTGAAACATATCTAATTTCTTGATGCTGGCTAACACAAGAATGGGGTGCAGATGTATAAATCAAAACGGGAATCAACACTGCAAGAAATGATTTTCTGAAATTAAACCTTCTTGTGTACAACCATGACCTCTGATTCGAAATTCATTGGCGGCACCAGTGCTCCTTAATGGCGTCGAAGGACGGACAATGTACCGACTGTAGGCATTTCAAATGTGAATGTATCACAGCATGTTGATGATCCTGTGGGTAGACCACGTTACCGACGATGAGCTACATCGTTGTGCGGGGAAACCCTCCCAAAGCGCAGGAAAACCTGATGCAACTAACTGTACAAGAAAAAGTAGACGTGGGTGGAGAATATTATCCGGAGTGGGGAACCTCCAACAGTGGTTCGACTAGACCTGTCCCGTATTATGCGAGATTTCCCGTATTTGAAGGGCTGAAGTACTGTCGCATTTTAACAGCATGTGGGACGCACTTTTTTTTTTCATATTTAAACAGTTCACTTCTGCCATGGTTAAAATTATCTATTTGCAGTAGCATTTACCGATCCTGCATGTCAGTTCATTGTTCTTCATCTAGTGGTTCTGCACTATGATCGAAACGTGTAGCAGGAGAGCGAAACGCTGGCGCCGAGCAGCGCGGGACTCGCGGAAGCGAGGCACGGAGGTACCTGGTTTATGTCAACGCAACAATTAACGAAATCCTGCATTCTTTCATTTGAAAATGCTTTTTAGCAGGAATTGTTCAAGCTGGCAGTTTGTGTTGTGCTGTGCTGGGGTGAGAGAAGAAAGTTCATTATTATTATTATTATTATTATTATTATTATTATTATTATATACATTCGTTGAGCCCCTTAAGAAACACGTGGAACCTTTAAATAGCGCTGGTATTCTTCATCTTCTTGTTCTTCTTATCTTCCCAAAACTTCCTCATCCTTTCACTATGGGCCTGCCGTCTTTCTTGTGTCCACGAGTTTTTGAGTTTCAAGCTTTTCTCAGATGGATTTTGGGGTGCAAATTTATGGCTGTTGATCTTTTGTCTGTACATATTCCTTGTGGTTGCCATTGGATCAACGTCGACTTCTGCGAGGTCCTTTTGTGCATCCACTAGCCAGCGAACTTTGGTTTGTCGGTTTCCATTGATAATAAGAAATATTTTCTTAGTCAGTCGTGAGTCATCCATTTGTGCTAAATGTCCATAAAATTTCATACGCCGTTTGCGTGCGACTGAAGTGAATCGCTCAGTTAATGCGTCGAGTTCTTCCGAGCTTTTTCGAATCCATTTACCCTCTTGAAACTTGGGCCCGAATATCTTCCTCAGTACCTGTCGTTCAATTTTCTCAATGTCCTTGATGTTAATGGTAAGTGCTGATGTCTTAGTTGCGTAGAGTGCCTCAGGGAGGACAACAGTGTGGTAGTGTCGGAGTTTGGCTTTTGTGGATATTGATTTCTTATTGTAGAAGTTCCAGGTGATTAGGTATGCTTTACGTAGTTTTTCTGCGCGCATTTTGTTGGCTGCTTTTTCATTGCCTGAATCACCAATAATTTCACCCAAGTACTGGAATTGTTTGACTTGCAAAATGTTGCCATATTTGGTCGCTAGTGATGTTAGGTGTGTGCACTTGGAGTCCATGTAATGCGTTTTGTCATAAGAGATATGGAGACCGGTTTTGATTGCAATCTCGTGAAGCTTCTCGATGGCGTGCCTGGCTTCTTCGGGAGTTCGGGTAATTATTAATCCGTTTACTTTTCGTTCCCATGTTTATTCCGGGCACTTCTTTCTCCCATGCTTTAATGACCTTATCCAGTACTAGGTTGAGCAGAAGTGGGGACAATCCATCATCTTGCCTAACGCCTGTTTTTATTTCAAAGAGTGCAGAGATTTCACCTATGAACTTCACCTTAGAGGTTGTATCTGTTAAGGTTTGTTGGGTTAACGTGACTGTTTTGTTATCAACACCGTATTCTCGAAGGACATCGAACAGGGTACCAAGGTCTATTGAGTCGTATGCTTTTTTTAAATCTACGAAAGAGACCACTGTGCGGTTTGACTGGCGGTGTTGGAGTATCATCTTCAGGTTCCAGATCTGTTCCACGCACGATCGATGTGGATGGAAGCCCGCCTGGTATTCGCCGATCTTATCTTCTGTCTGTTGTTCCAATCTGGTAAGCAGAGCACGTGAAAGAATTTTGTATGCTATTGGCAGAAGAGAAATACCTCGGTAGTTGTTTGGGTCCATCTTGTCACCTTTCTTATGCAGTGGATGGATCAGGGCAGTTTTCCAATCTACAGGTATGACTTCACTTTTCCCTATGTTCGCAATGATGATCTGCAATTGGTCGATCATTTGGTCCCCTCCAATCTTCAGCATCTCGGCGATTACACCATCTTCTCCTGGTGCTTTATTGTTTTTGAGATGTAATATGATGCTCCTTATCTCCTCATGAGTCGGTGGAAGTGAATCTGGGTTTGGAGTGGGTATGTGGAATTGAAGTTTCTCAGTTGGTGGTTCGCAATTGTGTAACTTTTTGAAGTGTTGTTTCAGGATGTCACAGTTATCCTTTGTATTTGTCTCGAGAGTTCCGTCAGGGCGTCGAAAAAAAGAGTGGGTGGCTTGTAGCTGGTCAGCTCTTCGCGAAAGGTTTTGTAGAAATTTCTCGTGTTATTCCGTTTGAAGTCATTATCGATCTCCTCTAATCTCTTGTTATGGTATGCACGTTTAATTCGTCTGAGTCTTTATTATTATTATTATTATTATTATTATTATTATTATTATTATTATTATTATTATTATTATTATTATTATTATTATCATTATTATTATTATTATTATTTTATCGTATGGCATTTACAAGCATAATGTGTAAAAATATACAATAAACATGTAAATTAAAATATAGGATTAAACTAGAATGTCCAGCTTCGACAATCAGTCCACTGCACATGGTGTGAATTCATGCAGAGCCCGTAAACCGTCCTTAAATGCTGACAGTAGACAGCTCTCAACAACATGAAGCAATGTCTGCTTCTCAGCACCACACTCACACGCAGCACTTTCACAATACCCCCACTTTTTCATCATATTTCGGCACCTGCCGTGGCCTGTTCTGAAACGGTTGAGTTTTGAGCACTCATGTCGAGAAAGATCGAAACCTGGCACTTTCTTCCTTGGGTCTTTAATCAGAAATGCGTTGGTGGGTGGACATTTTTCCCATCCATGTCTCCATTCTGCTGTTACACTGAATTTTTCATGGGAGTGTAGATCAGTCCAGAGTGGATTCCGGGATTTTAACCTCATCACAGGTAGATCTCGTAAGGCATTGAACAAGAGTGAGTTCCTGTGTGTAAAGGTCTTCTTGAGGAACTGTACTTTCGCTCTTTTCTCCTCGGATCTGAAGGAGCAATGTTTGCTAAAACAGGCAGCCACTGAGTAGGAGTGGAACTCACTGTACCAGTAACAACTCCCATGGTTTCATTGAGCTGTACGTCAATCTTGCTCGAATGGACGCTGTTTTCCTACACAGGAGCGCAGTACGGTACTCACCAGCCGAGTATGCTAGAGAAAGTGAAGCAGTGCGAAGAGTGTTTGCATCTGCACCCCAGTTGCTGCCCTCTAGTTTATGCAGCAGATTCACTCTTGTACTCAGCTTCTTTGACAGATTCAAGCAATGCTGTTTGAACGACAAGGTTCGATCCAGTGTGACACCCAGATATTTTGGGGAGGAAGTTGTGGGAGACTTTTGTTCCGTTAAAAACCACATGTAGCTTCCGATTAGCTTCCATGTTATGCAAGTGGAATGCTGTTACTTCCGTTTTACTAGGATTTGGCTGGAGTCTCGATTTGTGAAAATACTCACACATGGTAGCAAGGTCCTCTGTAAGTACATCCTCACAGTGTGCCAGATCCGTGGCGTACAGCCCCAGCGTTTGCCTGGTGTGAAAATGGGAAACCACGGAAAACCATCTTCAGGGCTGCCGATAGTGGGATTCGAACCTACTATCCCCCGGATGCAAGCTCACAGCCGCGCGCCTCTACGCGCACGGCCAACTCGCTCGGTATAGTGCTATTTTGCTTACCATGTAAATCTCCTTCATGATTGAAACTTTTCACTACAATAAAAATAATTGAAGCAAATACTGAATGAAATACTCTTTTCTGAGTATACTTGGTAATTTACAGAATTGTTTTGCTAAATTGAATTTTCTTGTAACAAATTAACAAAAGGTTATACGTAAAATATAAGGAAAACGCTTACTTATCTCGTTTCTCTCTGATGGTGTTTTGTCATGAAACTCAAGAAGAACCTCAATATAATGCTACGCCATGCGTTTCTTCGTTCACTTTTCCATACTCATCGGCTAAGCGTTCCAAATCGTGGGATATTTTTTAACTCCATATGTCAGGTCTTCCGTTTCACTTGTTCATCTGTTAATCTAATTAATTAAAGGCGTATGGCCTCCGGAGAGGCCTAGTGCAGGTCTTTTTCTAGTAGACGGTCTATTAGGCGACCTGCATATCTGTGAAGAGGAGGGCCCTACCTAGGATGATTTCTAATGTTGAATACGCTACACACGCCTAGCCCCCCCCCCCCCGAGCCATTGGAATTAACCAATTAAGGTTAAAATCCCCGACCCGGCCGGGAATGGAACCCTAGACCCTCTGAACCGAAGGCCAGTACGCTCACCATTCAGCCAATGAGTCGGACTGTTAATCTAATAAGGTTACTTCTTCCCACGTTTGCACTCATATCTGACAATGAACGCAATACGCTTGTTATTCAGGACTTAAATTACATGAAGTGGATCAAACTGGAGTGGACAGTGAGAAGTAGCGGCTACTAGTGGCACCGTGTGAAAGCTCTCATTTAAAATAATGCTTTACCTCGAGTGGCGGCCACTAGCTGCGCGAGTGCAGAGCGACTGTAGGCGACTGTTTCCAGCTGCCGCAACTGCAGTCGCCACGTATGAAAGCTCTCACTTAAAATAATGCTCCGCTGTAAGTTGCCGCCACCAGTGGCCGCCACTAGTCTCCTCGTGTGAAAGGGCCCTTACTTTGCGAATTTAGTCGTGTAAGACTAAGTTATCTCTCATCGTACATTGCAACAATATCCGTCCCTTTTTTTATCATATCCTGTTTATCGCTCAGGAAATTGTAATGTTTAGGACATCCGGAAAAGATTTTGTTTCCTTGGACTTAAAATCCATGCTTCCCTATATAGCCGCCATCAATTTCCCTGAGGAAAGGCGGCGCTTCCGGCTTGCTAAGTCACTACCTCGAAAATACTTTCTATGGTCTGTTAGATTGAGTCACCTCGTAATTCGTTTAGTCAAGTCGTTTAATAACTTGTACTTGATAAGTCCCCTACAACAACCTAGTGAACTGGCTGTATATCTCAACTGAAGGTACCTAAGTGTTCATGTCTCTTATTATAAGACAGACTCTACCTACCCACGTTTATAAATTCGGTTATAAACTTAATTTAGGACTTGGTAGGGCGCTACACTCTGGTCCTAGCGAAAACTTACCCGAAGTCACCGGAATTCAAACCTGGTGCACTGGTGTTGAGAGTAGAGTGATTGGATCACTGCACTAGTATGCCACCGTGAAATGAACAACTTACTGTATACTTTAGGCTAAGTACATATCGAACTGCGACGAGTATTAAGCTCAGCCGAGGCGCCGTCCTTATCTATGTAAGTTCTTAAGACAAATTTAACTATTGAAGTAGTCACCATCAGCTATGCGACACTACCTCCCGTGGCTTTTTCTAAATTCTCTTTCCCTGAGGGGTTGAAATTCTTCTACTTCTTCTTCCCCATTTCAGAGTCATTGTCCTTCTGTCCAAAGTTAGCGGGCTCAATTCTGAGGGGAATTAGAGAGGGATCAAAAGCTACAACCCAAAGGAGTGCGACAGGCTTCGGCAGCCGACTTAATTCCTATCCTCGCCGCTAGATGGTGGCGTCATTCATTCCATTCCTGACCCGGTCAAATGACTGGGAACAGGCTGTGGATTTTTATTAAAAGTTACAGCTCGATTTGGCCTCCGGCGCGTTAAGGAGCTCCTTCCAGGGAGTCAGAGAATAGCTATTGATGCTGATGTTTGATGAACCATAAACGTTTTCCCTTATCTTATAGCGTTTCTCTTTGCAAATCAAACCGGTAGAATTTATGGGTCCGTCAATAGAAAGAAAAGCGTTGTTGGAGACTTTCCTAAACCATTATTCAATGGTCTGCTTAGAGTTTCTGCATTATAATTTATCTCCTAAATTGTGTTTCTGACCACCAAGATTCAATCTGACTACCAGAACGAAGGAAGTTTTTAAAACTGCATGCATGGACGTCTCTAGAAAGTGATGGAGATGAAATGGCGTATGGCTTTTTATTGCCGGGAGTGTCGGAGGACATGTGCGGCTCGCCAGGTGCAGGTCTTTTGATTTGACTCCCGTAGGCGACCTGCGCATCGTGATGAGGATGATATGATGATGAAGACAACACATACACATACATGTAAGCGGAATTAACCAATGATGGTTAAAATTGCTGACCTTGCAGGGAATCGAACCCGGGACTCCTGTTACCAAAGGCCAGCACTCTAACCATTTAACCACGGAGCCGGACAGTGATGGAGATGAACAAAATATTTCATGATTCATGCGAGTATAATAAATAACTAGTAAAGTTTTCCCCTTATTTCTGGTTCTTAGTTATTACCTCTTTTCCGAACGTTTTGCCCTGTCATTTATCATTGTACTACATATCTTCCTTTAAATTGCGATCAAGCTAATTAATTATTTTATACCGTACATTTATATATTTGTTCTCCTGAAACTTTTAACTGGTAATGGTGAGTCAAATGACCAGTAGTAAATATCGCTGTTTTGTGCTAATTTAAGAATATAATGAGAGTATGGCGCCGGCCTCATGCACGGAGGCCACGGGTAGGATTCCCGACTACGTTCACTCACACTCACTCACGTGAGAACAAATGAGGAGCTATCTCACGGTAAGATAGCAGCCTCGATCTAGAAAGCCAAAAATAAATTTTGAGCGGATTCGTCGCGGTGTCCACACACCTCCTTGCCTTCAGGCGCAGTCCATATCGGTTGTAGCACCATGGGGTTCGTTTTTATTTTAATAAGAAAATAGTATAATTACGGCTTCAATAGAAGAAGAATCCAGGGAATTCATAAAGAACTAACTGGATGACTTTCTTACGTTTTATGATATCCTTTTACATTACTATCTCCCCTCAAAAACACAAGTATGCGCTTTCCATTTGAGAAACAGGGAAGCCACTCGCAAGTTGAAGATAGTACGGTCAAGGGTCGAACTGGAACGCCTGCGACACTCCAAAATATCTAGGAGTGGCGTTAGACAGATCTCTTAATTTAAAGAAGCACTTCATTAACTGCAAGTCAAAGGTGTCCACCAGGAACAATCTCGTCAAAAAATTGGTCGGGTCACAGTGGGGAAGTCATCCTGGTACCATCCGAAATTCTGCAATGGCGCTGTGTTATTCCACAGCAGAGTATACCTGTCCTGTTTGGTATAGTTCCACGCATGCCAATAAGGTGGATGCAATCTGTAGTATTATAACAGGCTGCTTGAAATCCACTCCTGTTGAATGGTTTTAGCACCTCGTAGGAATAGCACCAGCTCCTATTCGAAGAGAAACAGCTGCCAATAAGGAAAGAAAGTGGAGCAGGAAAGAACCCATCTCTTGCGTGGGTACGAACAACATCCGCAACGATTGTAATCAAGAAAGAGCTTCCTTAGAACATCAAAGGAGCTTGGAATCACCGCTGTAAAAGCTAGGCTAAAACTATGGAAGACTACGAACTACCTTCCCACTGGTTGGAGAAGAAATTCGTAAACTTTGCTTCCTAGCCGTGACGAGGAATGGCTGACTTGGAAGTCGCTGAATAGATTGAGATCTGAAGTGAGCATATCAAAGGTTAATTTAGCAACTCTGATTTAGCTACTCTGATAAGAATGATATTCAGTGTGAATGTGGACAAGCCCATACTGTACAATATTTGTTTCAATGCCAACTGTGTCCAGCGTTCTCTACTCAAGAAAACCTTCATTACTCCACAGTAAATGCAGTGGAAGTAGCCAAGTTCTTTTCACAAAGAGTATAATATTTGAACTGTGCCTTATGTGTATACGTTTCTGACATAAGAATAAATAAATTAAATAAATAAATAAATAAATAAATAAATAAATAAATAAATAAATAAATAAATAAATAAATAAATTGGAGTGAGTATGTTAATATGAGCTAACTGAAATACAGATGTCTGGGTAAAATGTTAGTTTAATTAAAGATATTGCAGTGCCCAGATTTAGTGGCTCAATAGTGTATGTCAGTTATTATTTTTGTTCTCAAATAACTCCATAGGTATTTTACAGCATGTTACATTACATAGAAGCCCAATGTGTAAAAGTTAGGTAAATGTAAAGTTGAGTATTGGTTACAAACACAGTCCATTAGGGCCTTAGCACACCAAAACGTCTGCTGCGGCAGATAATTGAGTTCCACATGTTCAGCGTCACCTCAGCTGTATCACACGTCCTTCTTTACAGGTTCACGTATCAGACAGCTTGTACGTTTGTCTCAGGAGGCCAAGTGAAGCCCATTCCAGTCCTCAGTCCGTAATTAAAATCCCTAGACTGGTCAGACATTGAACCTCAGCAAGAAGCAGTACGCTACATGTACACCGCGGGGCATCAATTGTATGCATGTCTACCTTTTAGTCCCTTTCCCTGACACGCGGTCGAGGATGAGGTCAAATGAAACTAAATGGCATGTTTTACGGCCGGATGCTCTTCCTGTCGCAAACCTCATTTGTGGAGCTAACGAAGATGAAATGAGTGATGGTGAATGAAGTTGGGTAAGGACGTAGGAGGAATCAGCAGTGCCCTATGAATAGGAATGGTCCCGGCATTTGCCTAGAAAGGAATATTGGAAATCAGAAACCATTTTAAGGATAGTCGGCGGTAGGGTTCGAAGCCACTCGCCTCCCAAGTGCAGAGCTTGGCTCCATAGCCATAAAGCGTTGATACGCGTGGGCACTCCACTCGATATAGAAGCTGTTTAGCTATTTGTACTTAACACTTTACTGCACGAATTATTTTTCATTTTCGTTTGGTGAAGAAAATTTCAAATTTCAATGTTCAACTTACGTTCAGTGTTTTAGATTTACCAAAAATTCTTAACTGGGGCTAATAGCTTAACACTCGTATGTGATTTGGATTGCTATAACGGGGTATATATCCGATTTTTCACGATTTTAAGCTAAGCTGTTAGCATTCGAAGACTGAACATTACTGCCTACTGGCCACGGCTACGTATTGCAAGGCGCAAGTACCACTTGCAACGTCTTTGAAGTTAGGGCAACAGTATGCAGTAACGGGTTGCCTTCAAAGGAGGCTAGATTTCGTGTATCCTTTAGCATATTCGCTTTAAATTAGTCCTCTCAGTTTTTAGTATTTTACGTAAAGGGAAAAATTACCATTACACTTTTCGAAACGTTTAGAATATGTTTTTACCATCGGCTTTGTGTCTCACTAACACATACAGATTATTGGTACAGATTATTGGTGACGCTGGGATGAGAAAGAACTAGGACTGGGAAGATAGTGGCCGTAATTACAGTGTCTGGTGTGGAAATGGGAAGCATTTAGTTATTCTACACAAATCAATCGATATGGTATATTTATTGCCAGCTTTGAGCAAGTCCGCGAGAGTTTCTTCAACTGGATTTTGGAATCGTAGTGGTGGTAATAGTAATTCTCCATTTTCCAGACGGGTTTTAATCAGCCAGCTATGAATAAAGACGAGATAACAGCCGGTTGAGCCACAGCATTGACAACCGGCGGCAGGAAACCGCACATTTACGACAGGAAACGGTTGTCGCCGGGCCGAGTAGTTCAGGCTGTAGATCCCTGGCCTTCTGACCTCGAGTCGAGGAGTTTGATCACGGTTCAATTCGATGGTATCTGAAGATGTTCAGATAGGTCAGGTTCGGGTCAGTAGATGTTACACCGGGCGAGTATGGCCGTGCGGTTAGGAGCGCGCAGCTGTGAGCTCGCATCCGGGAGATAGTGGGTTCGAACCCCACTGTCGGCAGCCCTGAAGATGGTTTTCTGTGGTTTCCCATTTTCACACCAGGAAAATGCTGGGGATGTACCTTAATTAAGGCCACGGCCGCTTCCTTCCCATTCCTAGGCCTTTCCTGTCCCATCGTCGCCATAAGACCTATCTGTGTCGGTGCGACGTAAAACGAGTTGTAAAAAGAAAAGTAGATGTTACTGGCATGTAAACAAACTCCTGCACCTCGGCGACACTGAAAATCTGCAAAAATAATTAGCGGGACATAACAAACAAGATTATTATTAGACAGCAGACCGAGCGAGTTGGCCGTGCGGTTAGGGGCGCGCAGCTGTGAGCTTGCATTCTGAGGGTTTGAACCCCACTGTCGGCAGCACTAAAAATGTTTTTTGTAGTTTCCCATTTTCACACCAGGCAAATGCTGGGGCTATACGCTAATTAAGGACACGGTCGCTTCCTACCCACACCTAACCCTTTCCTATCCCATCGTCGCCATGAGATATATCTGTATCCATGCGACGTAAAGTGACTTGTAAAAAATTAGATAGAAGCCTCCCCAGGGGTTCACAACTTGGAAGCATGAAGAGGCGATCGCGGGGCATCTTGCTGAGTCTGAAATTGCTTTCACTTGTCTCAGGTTCCTCACTATCTTCGGTCCTGTACGGCCTCTCTTGTTTAACTCTTGTTCTCTTCCGACTCCACGATATTATGTTTACGCAGCCTAGGGAATCTCACCTTTTCACATCCTTCACTGCTCTTTCCTTTGCCGATACCCTCATTTTCGAAGGGCCAAACCTCTTTTATTTTTCATCTGATTAGTGTTAGGAGAATATGTTTACCACGTTGGACTTCCTCTTAAAATAATAACCACCACCAGCAGCAACTAGCACCTGTAAACATTTCAGGTAATATGGTCAGATGGTAACGAAAAGAAGTAGAACGGGGCTGTGTCGACGTCACGGCAGCAAGTTTTGACGTAGAATATGTACCACGTGATAGGCATTCTCGAAATAAAGTACAGTATCTAATTTGTATGGTTTTGAGTTTCCTCCCACTGGGGCAGCTAGACCTCCAGTTACGCAGAACTTGCCTCACCACGCTCGGCCGCCTTAACTTTGGGACGCTTGAGATTAGCCTCTGAAGCTCAGCATTGGTGAACTTGTTTTGTTTCTTTGTTTTTAATTATGAAAAGTCATTCTATCGTCTCGAAAACGTTTTCGATCATGTTCAAACCATTTTTTGTCCATGTCACGACATTTTGCGAAGGAAGGAAAGAAATGTTTAGCAATTCTTTGCACCTCAGTTTTCTCAAATGGTCACTATTTATTTTTTTATTGATCGTTTACTTGTAGAACTCAGTTTAGGAACACGTGTGCGGAATAGAGCTTCGGCACTCTCTTTCTCTACACCTGAGTATGCTTGTCCTGTATGGGCCAACTCTCTGCGTACCATAAAACTGGATACTGCCTTGTACGAAGCGTGTCGTGTCGTCTCTGAATGCCTCAGGCCAACTAATGCCGAAAAGGTATACCACACCCGTGATATCACACCACCCCTGTTCGACGGCAAGTAGCTGCTGAAACATCCCCTGCACGAAAAGCCGTCAGTAAGGCAACGTCTCAAATTACGAAAGAGTTTCATGAATAGAATCAATCAATCAATCAATCAATCAATCAATCAATGATTTTCATTTACGGCTGTCGCAAATTTCTCAATCAATTGTTTACCTAGATTTCTCTTAAATATTTTCAAAGAACTTGAACATATGGAACATTTCCCTTGAAACATTATTCCAATCCCTTACTCCTTGTCCTATAAATGAATATTTGCCCCAATTTTTCATCTTGAATTCAAAATTCATTTTCATATTTTGAACTTTCCTACTTTTAAAAGCTCCGCTTAAGCTTATTCGTTTACTAATGTCATTCCACGCCATCTCTCCACGGACAGCTCGGAACATACCGCTTAGTCGAGCAGCTCGTCTCCTTACTCTCAAGTCTTCCCAGCCCAAAGTTTGCAAATTTTTCGTAACACTACTCCTTTATCGGAAATAACCCAGAACAAACAGTGCTGCTTTCCTTTGGATCTTTTCCAGTTCTTGTTTCAAGTAATTCTGATGTGGGTCTCATACACTGGAACCATACTCTAATTGGGGTCTTACCAGAGACTTATACGCCCTCTCCTTTACATCCTTACTACAACCCCTAATGCAACAGCTAAACCAAGTACTGTCAGAAACAAGTTCTGGAATAAGCCAACAGAGGGAACTCCAACTCACGCCTCACAACCATGGCCAGGACTGGTATGGCAAAAACTGGGGTCGGTCTACAAAAAATTGGGCCATACACAAATTGATGCCCGTCCCTGCGGAGCTTTTCAAGATTTGGAGCATCTGTGCCATTTCCCAAGTTGCTCTGTGGAAACTCAATGTAAAGATGTTGACGCAGTCAGCGATAAGGCTATAAGCTGTTTCATACTAAAGCGACTTTAACATCTGAAGAGAATCGAATTCGATCAGATCATCATCATTGAGACAAAGGAAACAACACCTTGCACGGCGTGTTGTCAAGTCGGAGTCCAAATAGTGGTGGTGGTGTTGTTTTAAGAGGAAGTACAACTGGGCATCAATCCTCTATATAACACTAATCAGAGAGAAAAATGGAAGGGATCCGATACTTCAAAAAATGAAGGTATCGGCCATAGAGATACAAGGGCCACAACGGGCGTGAAAATGAAAAATTCCCTAGACTTCGAATGCTCTAATACCGTCGGGGTCGGAAAAGAACAAGAGTTGACTAAGGGAGGTCGGATAGGATAGATGAACGTGAGAAACCTGACATACGTAAGTGGAAGCAATGCCAGCACTCAGCTAAGGCAGGGAATACCGTGGGTGGTATTCTACCGCCCCCACTCATAACTACACTAATTGTTAGCAGCGGACTCATGATGGCGGTGCTTGTATAGCACCTGAAGACGTCATACCGAGTGAGACTCTTGGTACTGGGTACATTGGTTCTTTACAATGACATACTGAACACTGTCGTCGCATATGCTGTCTCAAAATTAATTTGATTTTAAATCTTTCATGCTTTTGTAAAGCTCGCCGGTCAAATTATGATTCCGAAACTGTAGATGTATTGCACACGGAGATTACGTGTCTCCTCTAGGATAGAGCCCAACCAAGACTACTTTAGGTTACGACTCTTAAGAGGGACTCAACTAGATGTAGGTGGTACTATACAGGTAACTGAAAGAGGTGGATGCCTTTTAATCTGATTTTTATTTATTCTCAGCAAAAGAGATATCCGTCTGCATCAAGGATCCGTAACTAATAATTTTCGTGGCATAATTCGTGAGCGCTTTGCTTAGTTAGCAAATCTACGAAATTTCAGACTCCTGCGATCATTACAACCCATACTGTACCGCGCTGAAGACTGTAACTTTAATTGTGGACACCCGGTGTAACAGAAATGTAATTTAATGTCATTCATTATTATCTAATAACAAGAATATAAATGGCGGCTTAATATTCTCAACGAATCCTGCAAAATATTCCGAAATTAAGTGATCGATCATTATCAGTCAAAAACATTAATCGACAAATGTCTGTTAGAAGCAATATTACTATTGACACACAAGGCAATTCAAGTGGGCAATAAATCCTACCGCGCAAAACTCGGAGAGAGATAAATCGATTTAAATTGCTAATGTCCGATAAAGGTAATAGGTCGTTATCGAGATAAATAATATTGATCAAGGTGGGATATAGCGATAGTGGAGATCTATATGTCCCGTATCATCATAATCACTTGGTAGGTTATCAGCAATAAGGTCCGGGCAATAACAGGCTCCTTTTTGTATTCACTTCACCTTCGAACAGTTGTGTGCCAATTTTCGTTCGTGAATATAAAGTCCCTGGTTTGCAAGACTGTTGATCCGCTGCGTAGCCCAGTTGATGATTATTGTCAGATTTATACGTAGGGATACTCGAGTTTCGAATGTCACGGATGGACCAATCGCAAACCTAACCACACCAAATTATAGCTGAATTATTTCCGTGTTTTAGAGTGGCTTACAATATACGTTTGCCTGTTCAGTGCTTAATTATTTTACTCTTCATCTTATTCTTCCTATTATTATTCTTATTTCTTGGTCGTATATGTACCCACAACACGGGCGATCCCAGGGTCAACCGTCTGACTTGGAGAGAGTACGTCCGACGTTCTTGCACCAGATCTAGCGGCACTTCACGTTTCCTTAAAGCAGTCTCAGCATTTCGTTTCCATTTCTTTCTTTCACAATTTGCTTTACATCACACCGACACAGATAGGTCCCAGGGCGCCGATGGGATAAGGATGAAAACATGAAATTCTGGGTGTAAGGCTCATCTCTAAAAATAATAGGCAACTTGATGTCTTTGGAGTGTACAGACCGGGAAAGGGTAGCGCTGACGCTGATTCAGAATTATTTGATAAGATAATCAGCTATGTTGGAAATGATATGGAAAGGAATTTTGATAGTAGCAGGTGATCTCAATTTACCAAATGTCAATTGGGAAGGTAATGCGAACGACAGGAAGCATGACCAACAAATGGCAAATAAGCTAATATGGGAAGGGCAGCTGATTCAGAAAGTGATGGAACCAACTAGAGGGAAGAATATTTTGGATGTGGTGCTGATAAAACCAGATGAGTTCTATAGAGAAACCGAAGAAATATATGGTATTAGTGATCACGAGGCTATTTTTTTCGTAGTTAAAATAAATGTGAAAGAAAGGAAGGTGTTAAAATTAGGACTATTAGGCAGTACCATACGGCTGATAAAACAGGCATGAGGGAGTTTTTAAAAAGTAACTATGATCGCTGGAAAATGGTAAATTAAAATGTAAACAGACTCTGGGATGGGTTTAAAGCAATTGTTGAGGAATGTGAAAATAGGTTTGTACCTTTAAAGGTGGTAAGGAATGGTAAAGATCCACTATATTATAACAGAAAAGTAAAGAGACTAAGAAGGAGGTGCAGGTTGGAACGAAATACAGTTAGAAATGTTTATGGAAGTAAGGAGAAATTGAAGTAACTTACTAGGAAATTGAATCTAGCAAAGAAGTCAGCTAAAGATAACATGATGGCAAGCATAATTGGTGGTCATACAAATTTTAGTGAAAAATGGAAGGGTATGTATAGGTATTTTAAGGCAGAAACAGATTCAAAGAAGGACATTCCAGGAATCATTAATGAACAAGGGGAGTGTGTATGTGATGATCTTCAAAAGGCAGAAGTATACAGTCAGCAGTATGTAAAGATTGTTGGTTACAAGGATAATGTCCAGATAGGGGAGGTGAGTAATACTAACGAAGTATTAAAATTTACCTATGATAACAATGACATTTACAGTAAGATACAAAGTTGAAAACTAGAAAAGCAGCTGGAATTGATAAGATTTCTGGGCATATACTAAAGGCAATGGGTTGTTTGGTTGAAGGAGCTATACAAAATGAATGGCGAGTTGCTATAGTAGCCCCTGTGTATAAAGGAAAGGGTGATAGATATAAAGCTGAAAATTACAGGCCAGTCAGTTTGACATGCACTGCATGTAAGCTTTGGGACAGCATTCTTTCTGATTATATTAGACATGTTTGCGAAATTAATAACTGGTATGATAGAAGGCAGTTTGGGTTTAGGAAAGGTTATTCCACTGAAGCTCAGCTTGTAGGATTTCAGTAAAATATAGCAGATATCCTGGATTCAGGAGGCCAAATGGACTTTATTGCGATTGACCTATCTAAGGCATTTGATAGGGTAGATCATGGAAGACTACTGGCAAAAATGAGTGCTATTGGACTAGAAAAAGGGTGACTGAGTGGGTGGCTATATTTCTAGAAAATAGAATTCAGAGAATTACAGCAGGCGAAGCTTTATCTGACCCTGTAATAACTAAGAGGGGAATTCGTCAAGGCAGTATTATTGGATCTTTATGTTTTCTTATATATATATGATATGTGTAAAGAAGTGGAATCAGAGGTAAGGCTGTTTGCAGATGATATTATTCTGTATAGGGTAATAAATAAGTTACAAGATTGTGAGCGGCTGCAGGGTGACCTCGATAGTGTTGTGAGATGGACGATGGACAATGGTATGATGATAAACGGGGTTAAAAGTCAGGTTGTGAGTTTCACAAATAAGAAAAGTCCTGTCAGTTTTAATTACTGCGGTGATGGGGTGAAAGTTCCTTGGGATCATTGTAAATACCTAGGTGTTAATATAAGAAAAGGCCTTCATTGGGGTAATCACATAAATATGATTGTTAATAAAGGGTACAGATCTCTGCACATGGTTATGAGCGTATTTAGGGGTTGTAGTAAGGATGTAAAGGAGAGGGCATATAAGTCTCTGGTAAGACCCCAACTAGAGTATGGTTTCAGTGTATGGGACCCTCACCATTCAAGAACTGGAAAAAATCCAAAGAAAAGCAGCTGGATTTGTTCTGGGTGATTTCCGACAAAAGAGTAGCGTTACAAAAATGTTGCAACTTTTGCGCTGGGAAGACGTGGGAGAAAGGAGACGAGGTCCTCGGCTAAGTGGTATATTCCGAGCTGTCAGTGGAGAGATGGCGTGGGAGGACATCAGTAGACGAATAAGTTTGTGTGCTGTCTTTAAAAGCAGGAAAGATCACAATATGAAGATAAAATTGGAATTCAAGAGGATAAATTGGGGCAAATATTCGTTTATAAGAAGGGGATTTAGGGATTGGAATAACTTATCAAGGGAAATGTTCAATAAATTTCCAATTTCTTTGTGATCATTTAAGAAAAGGCTAGGAAAACAACAGATAGGGAATCTGCCACCTGGGCGACTGCCCTAAATGCAGATCAGTAGTGATTGATTGATTGATTGATTGATTGATTGATTGATTGATTGACTGAAGCGACGGTGGCCTTCATTAAGTTAAAACCCCTTGCCCTGTGTGAAAATGGGGAAATCGCTGAAAACTATCTTCGGGGTTACCGGCAGTGGGGTTCGAACCCATTATCACCCGAAAGTAAGCTGACAGCTACGTGACATAAAGCACACAGCCACTCGCGCGGTAGTTCGTTTCAATGTTGGCTTAGGACGTCGTCTGCCTGCCTTCGGCTCTTCGATTGTAAGAGATTTCTGTACTAGATGATATTGTGCCTTTTGGTCTTCTATGGAAAATCTCGATTTTAAACAACCCCGTAAAACTCGCCATCTCATCATTACAGACCCATAGTCTTAAATGTCTTTAGAAAATTTCCAACGTTACAGGCTGTTGTCATCACTGCTTAACAAGTTCTTATAGGAATGGGCTTGGTTTTGAAAGGAAGGCGTTGATTAAGGTGCAGCCCAAGCCTGGTGTGAACGCGGGAAACCATTTTCAGGAACGCTGGTGTTGGAGTTCGAACCCATCATCTCCCAAATGCAAGCTCACAGCTACACGAATCATTCCACGCAGCCAACTCGCTTAGTAATGTTATTATGAATTTAATGCAACTTTCTCGGATGGAGATGTATGGAAGCCGTTACTACTGTTTTCTTAATAGATTTTATATTGATTACTTTTAAAGGAGAACACAACACAAAAACACATATTTCGTTATTCATTGCTAAATATGTATTATCGGAATGTAATAACAATGCCGTTAATCCGGTACCTCTATGTCCAACCATTCTCAAGTTATGTGCGAAAGTAGTAACTGGTCGTGACGTCACTGCGCTGTAGAGTCTACCTGGCAGCCTTGACGTTGGGAGTAAACTCGCGCAGTCTTTTCCCGCACTCCATCTGCTAGTGCCGTGTTCTTCTGTTGCCAGTGTTAGTGGGCTTATTTTTATTTATAATGGATGTAAATATCATTCGTACGTAACAGTATGATCCCGAACGAACGACGTTTGCTGATGTCCATTCAGATAGCGATCTTGACATGGATATGCTGAACACTACAGGTCGTGCCGGCACGCGAATTTGTTGTAAATGTAATGAGTGTACCATCATGGATACGGATGAAGAAAGTGTATGCTGTTGTGAATTAGACAATGTAAAAGCAGTGAAATCTGAGAAATTTATGTGTATAACAAGAAATCCCTCGTTTACAAGGATTATTTTAGACCGTGAAGTATTGACAATGACGAGGCATAACATGAGCTTAAAAACAAAGAACATGGCAAGGAAACGTTTACTGATAGCTTTAAATCCATCAAATAGAACTTGGCGTTTTATTTGTTACAAACAGTTCACTTCGTGGGTAAGTTCGTAGACTGCGATTGGTAAAAGGAACAGAGTTGTCATACCATCATGTGTTGTCAACACCATGAGGAACACATTTCCGGAACCCGATGGCACCTATGTGGGCTTCAAGCTGTAAATGAAAAAAATGAAATTAAAACAGTAGAATTATGTAAGAGTTTCCTAAGCTTGTTTGTATGATAAATATAGATAATGTATTATTTTGACATGAAGTACGGTACCTCATTTATTGTTGCGAGTGAAATCGTGAGAAGTCCTTCTTGATCAGGTCGTCATTGGAAGGTCGAGGTATTGGAGCGATGTTTTTAGGCAGTGACAGATCCATTGTTGATCTTCAGGTGAGGCTCTACTATAGTTAGTTTGCAAGATATTTATTTTGTTCATTATTGCCTTCTTCCATCCATCGCTTGACGCCTCATTTTTCTGGTTTATCACCCAGGCTCCTGTTGATTTTGAGTACTGAGTTTTGATTCCAGCTTTCAATTTATGTTCCAATTATAGTCCAATGCAGCAATCACTGACCTGAGCTTTAAGTCTCTGTACGAGAAATGAACTCTTTTAGGAGCGTATTTCAAACGAAGGTTGTGATAACTTTCTAGGCTTCCGGTGTGAACGTAGTGTTTTATATGTTCCACATCTTTTAAAAAAGATGTGTCTAAAATTATTTTCTTCAAGGCTTCATATGAACTTGAATTTCCTTTAATCCATACTTTCTTTCTCTCTTCCTCCTCCGTTAATGTATCGTGCTCACAGGATTTCCATTCACCGTTTTCTAACCACTTATGCTCATTTTTTTACGTGGTGCAAAATTGACTTAAATTTGTCGATTAACACCGAACGGTTTCCATTACATGTTTGTGCTGTCCACCATAAATGATTATTTATACTGGCCTTCCACGCTTGAACTTCTGGATGATTTTTACCGAGAGCTTTCATCTTTTTCATTAGACTTTTTGATATGTGCCAAGCATCAAATTCATGTTCAATATCAGGATACTGCGTTCTCAGTAAATACCTTACTCCTTTGTGTCTATCGGAAAGGAAGAGTTTTATATTACAATTTTCTTCCTGTACAATCTCCCTCTTCGCGATTTCACACGCAGCCCTTTCAAGATCACCTTTCACCATCACTCTCTGAACAAGTTCCAAATGAGCTATAGGCCTGAATTTATATCCATTAGTGAATACACTAAATATTTGGCTGAAAAGCCGGGAGAATCGTACTGGCCATCTCCGGCTAACCAAATGGGTTTGGCACTGCTTTTCAAACAATCAATAACATTAGTCATTTCTTGATCCCAAGCACCCTCCACTATCGGACCAGTTACTCTATGAATAATTCTATCATATACAGTTCGTGACATCATATGTAAGTTAATGGACTTGCAGAATGACCGAAAAGGTTCAAACATCACCTGATATTCCTGCTAGAGCCTGTCGTCTTGCCCTTGCTGGCCTTTTGTCCAACTATCTGAGGTCAGCACTAGTGTAGATCTGGCCAGCTTTTACAGCTGGATGCGTTTCCTGATACCAGCTCCATGAGGAGGGATGTAATCACTAATGCGTGTTTCTATGGTGATGTGTTTCGTGTAAAGTAATACGTGTATTAAGACGAATAGACACCCAGTCCCCGAGCCACTAGAATTAAACATATGCAGTTAACTAGACGATTCGGCCGGGAAACGAACCTGCGAACCTCTGAACGGAATACCAGTATGCAGACCATTCAGGCAAGGAGGCAGAATTTAGAGCGTGTCTCTGCGGAAAGTTCTTCGTTTTTGTAAGCGGATGAAAAGTGACAGATTCATACTGATACCTGCTATTCTCACTCGGGGTCAAATTCACGGTTTTTACAGAGAGAGAGAGAGAGAGAGAGAGAGAGAGATCGCAATCAATTTTAAGGGAAACATAGTGAAAATTTAAATGATTAGAGGTTTAGGGGTCATTAGGAAAACTATATATGATTTTTATACGAGAAAAATTCTTCCTACTATTTAAATGAAGCTCAGAGAAAACAAAAACGTTTTCCCTAAAGTGTATAGAATTTGCTAGAATTTTCTGCAAATGTATAAAAAAGAATGGTAATGATGAAAACTAATGAATTAATATAGCGTAACAAAGACAGTTACGGCAATGACTTAAAACATATGGTAGCTTATGTATTGTTATCAGGATATCTTACAGTATTGGCTCTCTCTTTGTGAAGTCAAATATTTTGCAAAATTATGATATCCTACTACTTTCTTCCATAAGGATTTTGGACCTCCAATGGCCTTATGTCTTTGCTATGACCATTTTATTGTATTGTACCAATAGACGTCGCCGCTGTGGTGAAGTGGTTAGTGTGATTAGCTGCCACCCCCAGAGGCCCGGGTTCGATTCCCGGCTCTGCCACGAAATTTGAATAAGTGGTACGAGAGCTGGAACGGGGTCCACTCAGCCTCGGGAGGTCAACTGAGTAGAGCGGGGGTTCGATTCCCTCCTCAGCCATCCTGGAAGTGGTTTTCCGTGGTTTCCCACGGCCGCTTGCTTCCTTCTCCCTTGTCTATCCCTTCCAAACTTCCCATCCCCCCACAAGGCCCCTGTTCAGCATAGCAGGTGAGGCCACCTGGGCGAGGTACTGGTCATCCTCCTCACTTGTATCCCCTGACACAGAGTCTGAAGCTCCAGGACATTGCCCTTGAGGCGGTAGAGGTGGGATCCCTTACTGAGTCCGAGGAAAAACCGACCCTGGAGGGTAAACAGATTACGAACGAACCAATAGACGTACTACTCGTTGAGTTACTTACGTTTCATATCACTTCATTTCTTCATATATAACCAAACATTCCGTTGTTGTTGTTGTTGTTGTTGTTGTTGTTGTTGTTGTTGATGATGTTTTGCAGATGCTGTTCGCTATTAGAGCATAGTGATCTTTCATTCTATTTATTATTTCTTTACCCCACTTCCAGTATGTCCGTCCCTCTTATTTTAATGTAAAATAAGTAAATGCAAGATTAATGTACTCTACTTCCCATTGTCGGTAGCCCTGAAGATGGTTTTTAGTGGTTTCCCGTTTTCACACCGCGCAAATGCTGGGACTCCACCTTATAAGGCCACGGCCGCTACCTTCGCATCCTTGCATCACCGAAAACCTTCGATGTGTTAGTGCGACGTTAAACTACTAGCAATAACAACTTCTTCTTCTTCTTCTTCTTCTTCTTTTATTCCTGGATTTCTTCCAAATTTATCGAGGTAATGATTTGATATGAATCTGGTTCGGTTTTACAGCCGGATGCACTTCCTGACGCCAAGCCTATGTGGAGGGATGCATTCATTATTGCGTCTTTCTGTGGTGGTGTGCTGTGTTGTATGCAGATATAGAAAAGTACATCAAGACGAACGCAAACACCTAGTCCCTGAACTTAGGGTACCTAATTAACCATACGCAGTTATATTCCTCAACTCGACCAGGAATCGAACACGCGTCCCACTGAGTCGAAGGCCAGTACGCTGACTATTAAGTCAAAGATCCTGACATCTTAGTTTAAAATAATGTTATTGCATTCTGTTAATATTAATACAATCCTATATCATACTAAACTAATAATATTAAAATAAGATGATAAAATAATGAAATGGCGTATGGCTTTTAGTGCCGGGAGTGTCCGAGAACAAGTTTGGCTCACCAGATGCAGGTCTTTTGAAAAGACACCCGTAGACGACCTGGGCGTCGTGATGATGAAATGACGATGAAGATGACACATACAGCCAGCCCTCATGCCAGCGGAATTAACAAATTATGGTTACAATTTCTGACCCTGCCGAGAATCGAACCCGGGACCGCTGTGACCAAAGAACAGCACGCTAACCATTCAACCATGTAGCCGGACAGCAATGGTAATGAATACGCTTTACAGTAGTAAATACATAAAGACAGTGATGAACCAATGGAATAGTAACTTTGACAGTAATGATTTATATTCTATATACATTATTAGAGAAATGTGAAATAATATACACTTATTTCCTATTTTGTAGTTCGCAAATTATAAACAGATGACATGTTTTTACGAGGTATATGAGTGGTCCCTGTTTGATGACCTGTTTCCTTGTGGTATCGAGACTGGAGCGCATTCATAGTTACAGAGAATTAGACTGAGAACGGTTCCTAGTAATGAACTATTTTTAAAGAACTCAGAAAATATATCGAAGTTGGAATTCTGCTTCTGAAATTTGTCTAACTAGTATCCACATGTCATGATTAAATAGCTAATTCAACTCTATTAGAAGAATGTCACCTATTTGAGAAATGTATTATTCATCTTACGAAGATAGCCTTCATCTGATGAAAAGTACTCGATCTGTGCTAAAATCAAAATACAAGAAGGTTGTTGTGGAGAGGCTGCGCAAGGAGTGAAGATATTTCTGATAAATATTTATAGTCTAAGTGATAAGAGATAAATGTTGTTGAAGATAATCTCTAATGTCTTTGAGGTGAGGAGCAATCAGTCAATATCACCTGTAATCAATTCACTAATTGCCCGAATCAACGAGATAAGTTGATAGAGAACACGATACAACCAGGCTGGGCATTGTAGCTATAAGTGTCAGAGAAGAACCTATTGTACACAATTACAATTAAAGAGGGCAGAAAACATCTTCAGAACAGCAGTTCTATCGGCCGAGAGTATGGCGCAGCATAGACAACAAATACATACATAGAATAGAATATAATTTATTCAGTCATTAAGTATTTTACAAACAATAGACATTATTAAAGAAAATAAAAGCATAAATGTAGGTATACATACTTATAATTATGTGTAATTTTCATGTATAATAAACTTATAATATCGAAGTATTCCTGCACTGAATAAAAGGGATGCATTAGTAACTTACTTCTGAATAAATATTGAATGGCAGCTATTTCAAATTAAATCTAATGGCATTTTATTTTTTAATAAATAAATTGCTTCAACCTGCTTTTGTATTTTAGATACATTGACTTGGTTTACTGACCTGGAATTCTATTTGTAAACACCACTTCTGTGTTTGATTTTATGATTTCTCCATATATTTTAAGAATGTGTTCTCTGTTTCCATTACAGAGAGCTTAATAAAGCGAGGCGGTCATTGGGGATTGTATTCACTTTCCTGGAAAAGTGAATACATACATACATACATACATACATACATACATACATACATACATACATACATACATACATACAGACAGACAGACAGACAGACAGACAGACAGACAGACAGACAGACAGACAGACAGACAGACATACTGAACCCTTTTAGTCCATACTGAAGGATACCTACCTTTCTTACCTATCAGCAAAAGTTCATGAGATCTGTCTCTTGGGTCGTATCGGGTTCTTCGTCACTTGCTGAGGTAAAGGTAGGGTTCAGTAATTCTAATCTATCTACTCAAATGAAAGGTTTGTTTTTAAAAAAATGTTCCTATTTATTCATGTAATTCATGAAGCATTCCTGATTTATCAACGGTATCATTTAACTCAATCGTGTCCACTGGACACTCATTTTTTACATAGAAGGACAGAACACTGGTGTGAGCCTTTGACGTAACTGCCTGATGGGCTTTCTTACTAGAAACCATTGTCTCAATTATTAATTTAAGAAAGTAAAGTCTGGAAATCCTTAAATTCGGCTTCCATGTGAGACTACATGTACCATCATAGTGATTCTTTATGGTCCAGCTCTCGTAACACGAACTCTGGACTCTGGGTATAATTAACCCTCAAACACACGCGTATGGGGTGGAATCCACCCCAGGTCATTTTATTTCCTAGTGAAATGTACAAATAACTCTCCTGTGCTCTCCCCGCTCTTATATCTTTCTGGCTGTATCCCCGCAGACAGAGTCATTCTTATATAACCTATCTCAAAATCTCCAAATAATACAGTAATTCATATTTTACAATACAATGATATGTGGGGTGGAAAGCACCCCACGCGTGTGTCTGTGTCCTAAAATTTGGCGCGTGTGCTTGAGGGTTAAGGCAGTCCAATCGGTGTGTGCCACACAGTGGTTATACGGCATGGACCCTTAATTGAATCGATGTGACCTGCGACTATGTCATGGACCGACATCTAAACTTCTAAGTTACTTTAAAGTCATTGTGGATGATGACCGCAAGGAAAATGATGCTACGGTGGCATGTGGCCCTACTCTAAGTCACTGAGGTTGATGACCCCCTGACCATCCAATTTTCTAAGCTGAAGGCTAAACACAATTAAGTTACATCGGTTGATGACCAAAGTTTCCACTTTACTATCCCCAGCACATTTCTGCTCAATCAAACAAAGTCAAATCATGCAACAGCAACAATGCTCACTATACTTCGTGGCAGTAAAATCCATTACCTTCGGATATGTCCGCTTAATCGTTACGTTAACATTTACATATACCCCAGAAAATAAACTACGATTTCCAGAATGCATCCCCAAGTTATTCGCTTGATTTAAAGGTATTTCAAAATGCGGTTTTCACTGAATTTAATAATTAAATAAAATTAAACGATTTAATGAAATCTTAATGAACAACAGATTCTATCTCCGCGGACTAATGGTTTCTTTCACATGTCCCTACACAAGTCTTGACATAATTTAATCATGTCGGATGTCTATCGTTGATTCCAGTAGCTGGAAAATAACTATTACATCATTCATGTCCAGTTTATATCTTATTTCATGACCTCACACTTTAAATCTAATCTAACCCTAGCCATTATTAACACTTGGATAACCCTAATAATTACGTAGAAACCAAAAGTAACTCGCCATATAATTATGATGTCATATCTCGTCATAACATTTCATAAAGTTTGCGCACCCCTCACAGACCAAAACAATCATCACTACCACCGCTCTATATTTTGGACAACCCTGAATTTGGCTAACCTTGCTCATTATACTCTAAGTTCGTGGTCTCAAATGCACATTACGTTCTCAATTAAACAAATTTACAGTATCTAATAACACACACGTTATTCCCGGATGAAAATTTCAACTAAATCCAATATTTAACGTTATCCCCTGCCGAGAAATGCAATCTCAATTCAATGCGTAACACAATCTGCATGTTCCGTTATTCGAGCGGCGAACCCCTATCAGCTGACGGCATTCCGCCCCAACCCTCGCTTGGCAGTGATATGAAACATCTGCTCGTTCTACCTGACTGGCCTCTCAGAATGCAACCTTTAAACTGTGCCGACATAATTACACAAATACGATATTCTAACCAACAAAATGCACATAGATTATACTTCAAAATGCCCACACTAATTGTACACGTCGCAAATTAATACCGGCGCGGATTCTTGTATACTGCTTTCCATTCCTAACATTATACAAAATCTTCCTCGGGCTTCCACAAGTCCCGATTTCATTCACAGGTCTCCAACACCTGATTCACCAGTCTCATCTCAACTCACACGACAAAACTAACCTCTGTTTCCACAAACTCACGACTATCACTGACAAAAGAACTGGAATAAAATCCTTACTAGAATCCACGACGTCTAATAACGCACAGTGCTTTAATAATGAATAACTTCGCATAAAATGATATCGTATTTTAATAACTAGATTTTCACGAGACTGAAAAATTCTACTAAATCTGTTTTATTGTCAGTCAGACACAGTTCAAATGGGCATTGAAAAACGTTTCACTCCGTGACCAAATTCATCACTCTATACTCTCACCCGACAGCGCGCTTCCACTCGATTGAAAATGGGTAACCATGGATTTCTTATATTATTTACGTCAAAATTCAGACAGAAAATTTTTACATCTTAATTTGTCATCACAAAATATAGGCAATAAGTACACAGAAATGACGATCTATATTGGACGTGATATCACTTCGAAACCCTATTTACTAACCTTTTGTTTCCAACATCATACGGCACTCGCCAGACTTTGAAAATTTATCCAAGTGGAAAATAAAACAAATGACCATTTTTCGCCGTATTCTGACATTTACAAAAACCACATAGGGACGACCAACTGCGTCGTATATACCCCCTTCAAATACATACAATTTAGACATCATGAAACAAGATATAATAGGTGGTAAGATGGTAAGTCACATACCTTAAGTCACGCCAGCGTTCATCGTAGGGCTCACCTGTGAGCCTGGCATTTTTATTTAGCCATTTTTACATTTCTGGCTGTACAGATCATTTTATTCTTCCGGTTTCCTGGAAATAAAGCATAAAAAAAGAAAATGCCCTTCACTTGTTCTTGTTGAGCGCACACGATGGACTGTAATTATTTCCGCACACGAATTACTTTCTTTATCAAATACAAATTTATTCGGTACCTTGACCGTCCTTTTTGGTACAATTATTTCCACTCAAGAAAAACTATCTCTACATGGAGTCAAGACCCCAGCCACAACGGCTAAAATCTGTTGGTTGGACTTAGTCTACTTTTGTCGTTCGATTTTACAGAGCAGCTCAACCCTCTGTCTTCAGCCTCGTGATACAAAATGCAGGGGGCTTCATCATGGCGGCACTTCTTATTTATAGAAACTACCCCCTCTCTCCAGGCATCTCCCTTTGCGCCAAGAAAATTTCCATAACTTTTCTGACTTAACTAAACTGTAATTACAAGAGTTTTGAAGGTGACTACATATTTGCTACATTTCCGGCGGTAGTGTTCATGGACATTTAAAATTTATACATATTCAATTAGCTGGATAAATTACCTCATTTGATAGGCACTATATTTTTGTCGACTTGGCTTGGGTACGCCGTACACACGCGCTCTTCTGAAATAGCCCACAAAAATGACATAGATTCTTCCGCCGTCGACACGTGCGAATGACATCACGTATCCCAGAGCGTGGGACAGAAGGTAGCCACCCCCATGCCACGTGTCACTCCCGTGCTATCAAGAAATCGAACTTTTTTTTCCAATTGACAATTTAATACATAATATTCTTAGGGCACAAAGGTCATGGGTTCAATACATACATACATACATACATACATACATACATACATACATACGTACGTACATACATACATACATACATACATACATACATACATACTGCCCCCTATTTCTCGGTAAAGCTCAGCCAACAGCAGAGAGATCCCAAGGTGGACCGTTAGTTTGCAAGCTGTCCTAATTTTGGAGGCATTTAAAGGACAAGGGCTGACGACAATGCAAGAAAAAGAACAATTTAAAAGTAGGCTTGGCATTCATTATAAATATGCACCAATAATAATGAAACTAACAAATAAAATTATTCTTGCTGAAGTTATTCTTGACCCTCACGAATTAAGATCATCGAGTAAATTTACAAAATTAATTCTTATATCTTGAACATCGTTGACATATTGGATATTCTGTAAATAATGAAAGAAAAATTTAGCCTTTCATTGGCTATGCAAAATAGAATTAAAGTGACTGAACTCCATCCTAAACCATCCTGAATCTCAATGATATTTTAAAGCTTGATTTCACTTGTATCTTCTTAAACAAAACAGAAACACTAGACGTCCACTTAAACTGAGTGGTGGATAACCATGGTATCTCTTGAAAAATCTATCTGTACAATATTTACAAAAATATACTTTACTTTCTCTCTTAATTAATGATAATTTCTCAAACAACACATGTTGACATTATTAACTTAATATTTGAATTATTGATACTCTTGAGAAATTATTAAATGACTTAAATGAAGTTAATCATGTCGTTACATTAACTTAATAACTGTTAATAATATTTAACATAATTCTTTATTTTATTTACAAAGTGGTTTATGCTTGCTTTTCAAAAAATTTTACGATCTTATTCACTTGCACAATATTGCGTTATTATATAATTAAACCTGTCACTAAACTTTGCATAAAATTATTCAACAGCAATCTCAAATAAATGAGCAAAACACAGCTAACACTGGAATAATCTGACCCACCGTGTTGAACACGTGGTCAGATTAAGAACCACATTTCAAGAAATAGCCCTTCAAAATTATCAATAACTACTTCACACACACCATGCACACATAGGATACTCGGATTTTATATACAGATTTACACTCGGATCCTAGGCTTATTTTATTTATGATTTTTATCATAAAAAGAAGGTTGGATGGAATAGGCAGATGACCTTCCTTTAAATTCAAACATTATTAACAATTGACGTGACCCGTGATAGAATTAGAATGCTCACTTAATTGAACATTATCTTGATATCACAACGGCGATCTCTCCAAAAAAAATCCAAAATATTATTCAGAAGATTTGGTACAACAATAATGACGCACATCGCCTGGGTTAACACTTATTATCATAGAACACGTGTTCATTGAGTGTAGGTAAATCATTATTATTCATTTTACATTGAAATATATCTCAACACGTGCTCTACATTCATCTTGGAATGCATTGTAACCCGTGACGTATGCTTCCGAAATTAAATAAATATCCCGCAGTATTACCATTTACCAGGCAACACTTACACTGTAATTGAGCACACTTTACATATTCCACATAAAAAGTTCTAACATAATTTATCACTCATTATCACTTATTATGAGCAATGACTTTTAAATCTACCATCAACATCTGAATTAATATATTTAAATGTTGACACAATATGCATAATCGCGAGGCAATGCACTAGATGAAACACAGCCTAAATCTCGTCCCACAATGTTTCATAAAATCTGAAATAATTATTTGAAATTCTTATTTATCAGAGAGGTCATAGATTATTAAACATGATTTTAAATAACTGCACTGAGGTAGAAATATTCTCAGAAAACAAACTACTCTAAATCTACACTAATATATTCCAATTCACACCCTCATTCTCAAAACTACCTTTACCAATGCAAGATGAAACGTGAAAAATATCACTAAATTACTCAAATCTAATAGAAGTGTTTTCTTAGAGAAGATCGTTAATTTTCTACAGCGATGGACAGGAAATATTAAAAAAAAAATGTACTTAAATTTTGCGATGAAGCTCGGTCTGTTATGCTCTCATGATGATGAAATCCGTCACGTTCTCCCTCCGATGTTAGCGGTGCCTACATGTTTAGAGCACCACATGGTTACTGTAGATTTCAAGTCGCACGTCGTATGAATCGGTCCTCTTGAATGAAAGGTAGACATCCTGGAATTGGTGTCGATATTATGCTGGTGGTAGTCCTCTTCTTTTTTCAGAAGTTATTTCTGAGCTGAACCTGACACAAACATTTTAGAACAAGTTCGTACTAGGCCAGACTGAATGATTAAAATGTACACGCAACTTAACTCGGCTCGTAGACTTCTTGCAGAGTAAAGGGGTTGATCAAGGAAACGCTGAGTTTTATAGTCTCTCGTTTGGAGGTGTGGCTCTCGGAGAAATTGTTACTCGCTTGTATACACATAATTGTACCTCGTAATTGGTTCAGAAAGTTCTAGAAGTTAGATGAAGACGGGCGAGCAAGCGCACGAGGCAGTGGGTTTAACATTGAAACAGGCCAGCTTATCACATGATCGTCACATGTTATCGATCGACGGGGGTGAAGAGAAAAATCAATACTGTTGGAATTCCAACCGGTCGAACAGCTGACTTAATGAGATAGGAGACTGTCGCAAAAAATAACATGATTCTCCCACACTGAATGAATGACACTGATTACAGGCACATAATTAAATACTCAAAAAGTAAAAAATTGACGGGGACAATACATACATACATACATACATACATACATACATACATACATACATACATACATACATACATACATACATACATACAATAATAATAATAAGAATTTTCTGAATGTTTTCCAAGAAAAGTAACTTCTTTACATTTACACAGGTTTACGCTTTTCATCATCATCATCATCATCATCTGTTTACCCTCCAGGGTCGGCTTTTCCCTCGGACACAGCGAGGGATCCCACCTCTACCGCCTCAAGGGCAGTGTCCTGGAGCTTCAGACTCTGGGTCGGGGATACAACTGGGGAGAATGACCAGTACCTCGCCCAGGCGGCCTCACCTGCTATGCTGAACAGGGCCCTTGTGGAGGGATGGGAAGATTGGAAAGGATAGGCAAGAAAGAGGGAAGGAAGCGGCCGTGGCCTTCTGTTAGGTACCATTCCGGCATTCGCCTGGAGGAGAAGTGGGAAACCACGGAAAACCACTTCCAGGATGGCTGAGGTGGGAATCGAACCCACCTCTACTCAGTTGACCTCCCGAGGCTGAGTGGACCCCGTTCCAGCCCTCATACCACTTTTCAAATTTTCGTGGCAGCTAATCACGCTAACCACTACACCACAGAGGCGGACGTTTACGCATTTACTTTATTAGAAAAGTATTTCACATCATTGATAATTAATTTTATAAACAAAATCAGGTTGCAAGTTGCAAAAACAGTTTGATAAACCAATTTTCTTCGCATTGATCAAACTATTAGGACTGCATAACAACATTTAGATCTAAACAATGTGTCAACCCTCCTTGGCATATCTGAAATGCATTTTCTTGCCAATCCTTCCAGGCTTCTGTAAGCCCCGTATACTCCTTCTATGAGCATATTCCTGTTGGTAACCAACAATCAATCATTTTCGTAATTTCTTTCTTCATCGCCTTCCAGAATTACTGGGTTCATGCCTGAGAAATTCTCCGTCCAGTTTCTTTACGAAAACGGTTTTAGGTTGTGCCTTTTGACCTGGCGCAGAGTTGAGCATAAATATATAATCTTGTTTCGAACCTATTTTACCGAGCTCGATAGCTGCAGTCGCTTAAGTGCGGCCAGTATCCAGTATTCGGGAGATAGTGGGTTCGAACCCCACTGTCGACAGCCCTTAAGATGGTTTTCCGTGGTTTCCCATTTTCACACCAGGCAAATGCTGGGGCTGTACCTTAATTAAGGCCACGGCTGCTTCCTTCCCAGTCCTAGCCCTTTCCTGTCCCGTAAGACTTATCTGTGTCGGTGCGACGTAAAGCCAATAGCAAAAAAAAAAAAAAAAAAAGCGAACCTATTTTATATGCTTGAGGTAGACATAGGCTCCTAAGAAACTCGTCCTTTCAACAACGGTGATAAGTCAAATCTCCTGCTTGATGATGGCCCGTTCCGCAAAATGTTCTTTGATACTGTCATTGGCGTGACATCGAACAAGCTCAGTTTTATCGTCAGGGATCTGCATGGATGACTCACGGGTTAGCACAGTGGCTTAGTTGGTGGCTTTCCACCCGGATGGCTGAGATTCGAATCCTGTTCGATCCTGAGTCGGAATTTTCACCTGAAAAATGACGTGGCATGAGGAAGAGCATCCGGCTTTAAATTAATGACAAAAACCAAAATGAACCTCCGGATCTAATTACCCCAGAAGTACTTGTGATAAGCAGAAGAAAGTGTCATTTTCCGTACTCTTTTGAGAACGGGAAGAACGCAATTATATCGAAGTAGAAATAAAAACGTACACATGTTTCTATGGTTCTCCGTATAGTGGAGGAAAAAAGTTGTGTTTTCTTCTGGTGCATTTTTAAGAATTAGTTGTACTTCCGCTTGAAACAATAATCAACACCATCTAATACTGGTTAACAAAAAGGAAATGGAATTGCTTGTGCAGTCTCTTTATGAATAGCAAAGCAAAGTCACCTCCGTACAGGCCCTTGGAGGAGTGGAAGATAAAGGCTTCCACCATTGTTAACCTCGGCACGTGACCCCCTTGTGGGTGGGGGTGGTAGAATAACACCCACGGTATCCCCTGCTTGTCGTAAGAGGCGACTAAAAGGGGCCCCAGGGGCTCTGAACTTTGGAGTGTGGGTTGGCGACCACGGGGCCTCAGCTGAGTCCTGGCATTGCTTCCACTTACTTGTGCCAGGCTCCTCACTTTCATCTATCCTGTCTGACCTTACTTGGTCATCCCCCAGTGGGTGGGAGCGGTAGAATAACACCCACGGTATCCCCTGCCTGTCGTAATAGGCGACTAAAAGGGGCCTCAGGGGCTCTGAACTTTGGAGCGTGGGTTGGCGACCACGGGGCCCTCAGCTGAGTCCTGGCATTGATTCCACTTACTTGTGCCAGGCTCCTCACTTTCATCTATCCTATCAGACCTCACTTGGTCATTCCCCAGTGGGTGGGGGCGGTAGAATAACACCCACGGTATCCCCTGCCTGTCATCATAGGCGACTAAAAGGGGCTTCAGGGGCTCTGAACTTTGGAGCGTGGGTTGGCGACCACGTGGCCCTCAGCTGAGTACTGGCATTGTTTCCACTTACTTGTGCCAGGTTCCTCACTTTCATCTATCCTATCCGACCTCTCTTGGTCAACTCTTGTTCTTTTCCGACCCCGACGCCATTAGGTTTCCGAGGGCTAGGGAGTCTTTCATTTTCACGCCCTTCGATGCCCTTGTCTTCCTTTAGCGGATGTCTTCATTTTCGAAGTGTCGGATCCCTTCCATTTTTTCCCTCTGATTAGTGTTAAATAGAGGATGGTTGCCTAGTTGTACTTCCTTTTAAAATAATAATCACCACCACCTCGGCACGTGATGGGGTAGAGTGGTTAGCTCTACATCCAGCCGCCCTTGCCCCCAGGAATTAACCTGGTACTCATTTTTGGTGTAGGCTGAGTGAACCTCGTGGCCATATGCACCTCCGGAAGTGGAAATCTCGTTTCTTAAATTTTACGACTTCCTGACGGGGATTCGAACCCACGTCCTTCCGGGCGAACCGAGATCGCCTTTACCGCCCCGGCCAGGCAGCCCCTCTCTTTGTGAATAACACAAATGAAATTCAACTGTCGCCGCCTCTGTGGTGTAGTGGTTAGTGTGATTAGCTGCCACCCCCGGAGGTCCGGGTTCGATTCCCGGCTCTGCCACGAAATTTGAAAAGTGGTACGAGGGCTGGAACGGGGTCCACTCAGCCTCGGGAGGTCAACTGCGTAGAGGCGAGTTCGATTCCCACCTCAGCCATCCTCGAAGTGGTTTTCCGTGGTTTCCCACTTCACCTCCAGGCCAATGCCGGGATGGTACCTATCTTAAGGCCACGGCCGCTTCCTTCCCACATCCTTGCCTAGCCCTTCCACTCTTCCCATCCCCCTACTAGGCCCCTGTTCACTATAGCAGGTGAGGCCGCCTGGGCGAGGTACTGGTCATACTCCCCAGTTGTATCCCCCGACCAAGAGTCTGAAGCTCCAGGACACTGCCCTTGAGGCGGTAGAGGTGGGATCCCTCGCTCAGTCCGAGGGAAAAGCCGAACCTGGAGGGTAAACAGATGATGATGATGATGATGATGAAATTCAACTGTCTGTAAAAAGTGATGCTTTTATAGAAGAGCTCCTCGGAATAAGGAAGTAACCGACACAATTTGATTGCGTGATTTTAGTCCGCCTCTGTGGTGTAGTGGTTAGCGTGATTAGCTGCCACCCCCGGAGGTCCAGGTTCGATTCCCGGCTCTGCCACGAAATTTGAAAAGTGGTACGAGGGCTGGAACGGGGTCCACTCAGCCTCGGGAGGTCAACTGAGTAGAGGTGGGTTCGATTCCCACCTCAGCCATCCTCGAAGTGGTTTTCCGTGGTTTCCCACTTCACCTCCAGGCGAATGCCGGGATGGTACCTAGCTTAAGGCCACGGCTGCTCTTCCTTGCCTATCCCTTCCAATCTTCCCATCCCCCTACAAGGCCCCTGTTCACCATAGCAGGTGAGGCCGCCTGGGCGAGGTACTGGTCATACTCCCCAGTTGTATCCCCCGACCAGAGTCTGAAGCTCCAGGACACTGCCCTTGAGGCGGTAGAGGTGGGATCCCTCGCTGAGTCCGAGGGAAAAGCCGAACCTGGAGGGTAAACAGATGATGATGATGATGATGATTTTGACGGAATGGAGGTTTATTCGCCTCTGTATGTGTTCCCATACTTCAACTTCCATGTGCACCAATGAAAACTAATATTGTGGTGTTACTTTGCCGTCATACCCGTGGATTATGGGTTACGTGCAGCAGTCCAAAGGACAGTGACGGAGACTTCCGACGCGTGTGTTTCGCGTATTCAAGTAAAACACTTGAATAAAGAAAAATGTCGGCCTGTGAACATCATCAACTATTGGAAAGGTAAAGTTTTTTTTTTTTTTTTTTGCTAGTTGCTTTACGTCGCGCCGACACAGATAGGTCTTATGGCGACGATGGGACAGGGAAGGGCTGGGAGTGGGAAGGAAGCGGCCGTGGCCTTAATTAAGGTACAGCCCCAGCATTTGCCTGGTGTGAAAATGGGAAACCACGGAAAAAAAGGCAAAGTTTGAAAGAGGTTAAACGATGATGGATAACTATACCAAAGTCGAAATGCGGAGCAGGAACCTGAAAATTTGACTAAATAGGATAGGCGAAATAAGAGGATTTGTGTATATTTGATTTCGCGCGTACTCTAATATTAGCAGATGATATGAGCTGCGTAAAATGTTCACATTTTTGTATGATTTATAATGACTTACGAAGAATGACTTCGCAAAAGAATGATACCAATTCCTTTGAGAAGTTATTTTAGAAGGAAGGGTACCCAACTGTTGTCGCTGACTTTTGAAGGAGACCAGTTTATTTATGATTCAGAACATCAGATATGACATTTGGTGCCATTTGACGTGCTATGGACCGCTTGAAGTGGAAGGAGGTGTAGGGGAGTATGGAGCTCAAAGTAGGGAGTAGACGCGGAACCGGTCTGCTAGTTACGCACATGGGTATGTCACCCGCATAGATCCTACCCTTCCGAGGGCCCAGCTCAGACTGATAGTGATGGGTCGTTCATGAACGAACTGACTCTTTTGAACGACTCATTGGAGAGAGCTAGCTCAGAGCTAGCTCTCTCAATGAGAGTCGACTCTTGTAAGAGCTAGCTCCCTCCTTGTTCCTTGAGAGCTAGCACGAGCCGACTCTTTTATCAACAGCTAGTCGTTCAATTACGAGTCGACTCTTGTATGAGCTAGCTCCCTCCTTGCTCCCTGAGAGCTAGCACGAGCCGACTCTTTTATCAGCAGCGACTCCAAGAAAGAGCTAGCTCGTCACATCGACTCTCGTTCATTTCTAGCCAATGCCATGCCTCAGATAATCACGTGACGTACTGAAGCAGCTTTTTTTTTTATAGGCTGCCCAGTGTAGCCTCTTCCCGCATTCAGTCAGTGCTCTGAGTGCAGTGGTTGTGGGTTGTTTGTTAGGTACGTTTTTGTGCCATAGTTCTGGCAACTTGCAACGTAACGAAACAATGAAATGAAATAAACAACATGTTATTGAGCAATACTTACCTGTTCACTTCCTGTATGCACTCATAATTTATGAAGGATTTAGGGCCTAGTATAGATCCAGTAGGTTAGGAGCAAATAAACGACACGAAGTTCGGGTTAACTAACCTCAACTAAGCACGAACAAACAGTCGCTATCCAGAATACTGAATATACCACTCGGCAAGTAGAAACTGCGTAGTTTTATTCTGTCTGAAATAATTAAGAAATACTCTGATAAATCCTCATCTGTTTCTTAAATGAGTTCGTAGTTATGAATTAACATATTGCCAAAATCTTTCGGTTTTACGGTACAGTGGATAAAATAATATACCGTAGTTTTAAATCGAATTAAGGCAAATAGAAAATAACACTAGTTTTGGCTTTAAAATATAGGCTAAATAACTCATACCAACGTGTATACCGCAGTACATTTTCAAATAATTATTTATTGACGTGTAAGAAGTCCGACTCCTTAGCTGGATGGTCAGCATTGAGGCCCTCGCTGCAGAGGGTCCCGGATTCGATTCTCGGCCAAGTCGGGAATGTAATTCTTCTGGCTCGGGAACTGGATATTTGTGTTTGTCCCAACACTTTCCTCTTCATATTCAGACAACACACCACAATACCAACCACCATAGAAACACGCAATATTGATTACATCCCTCCGCATAAGGTTAGCGTCAGGAAGGACATCCGGTCATAAAACAGGGCCAGCCGGGCTGAGTGACTCAAACGGTTGAGGCGCTGGCCTACTGACACCAACTTGGCAGGTTCGATCCTGGCTCAGTCCGGTGGTATTTGAAGGTGCTCAAATACGTCAGCCTTGTGTCAGTAGATTTACTGCCACGTAAAAGAACCCCTGCGGGGCTAAATTCTGGCACCTCGGCGTCTCCGAAAACCGTAAATGTAGTTGGTGGGACGTAAAGCCAGTAACATTATTACTTATTATAAAACAGGGCCAAATCCACATTTGCGGAACAGTTCGCACCCGCGAACCCACAAGTGTGGGAAAAGTGGTCGAAGCAGAAGAAGAAGAAGAAGTAAGTTTAGATAGTGTAAGGAATGCCAATATATTGAACATATACGACTCATACGGTTTAATCGTTCTTGAAAAAAAAAAATAGAAGAGAGTGTGACCATACTGTACACGAAAAATCGGCAAAATGCTATGCGTACTGTAGTATACTTGGTTATATGTACATTTGTGCTGATAGTAGTTTCCATTATTTTCGTTAAAGATCGCGTTTAATCAGCTATGTTTCCTACGCTGCATTAATGTATGAAAGAATCTGTTGCCCCAACGCGGAGTGTCAAGTGAGAACTTTCTGCAGCTCCAGTCGAAAGACGATATTCTGATGACATCTTTTGAGTGAAATGTAAACTACGTGCACAGGAATAGAGATTCTTCTTATGCTTATCTGGATTGCCGGGGTCGAACGGAAGTATTGCCAATATCTCGAACATACGTCCCGTACGGTGCATTCAATCTTGAAAGACATCATTTTAAGGAGAATGGAACTTAGGCAAAGTAATATTAGACGTCATCAATCAACACTGTATATTTGTGACACGTTTCTTCGTTACTGTGTATGAAACTTTATCATCGGATTAATTGCGAATCTTGGCAGCAATGTACATTTGTTTTATTCCAAGAGTAGCGTACCAAACTGTACATTGTGTTGCCATCTGTTGTGTAAAAGGTGAACTATCTCGCACCATCTCGCTCCTTCAAATAAAGACGGGAGTCATGATTAATCAAGAAGATGTAAAATCACGCTATTTTGGGCGCTTATGAATAAAAAACTCGTGGCTTAGTCTATACTATAGTAACTTACATCCCATTACATTCTTAAACAATTATTTATTAACGTGTAAGTATTGCCAATATCATGAACATACGTCTCGTCACGGTGCATTCAGTCTTGAAAGGCATCATTTTAAGAAGAAAGGAACATGGGCAAAGTAATCGTTACTGTATATAAAGCTTTATCGTTAGATTATTTGCCAATGTTGCCAGGAGTGCATCTGTTTATTTGTTTTATTTCAAGAGAAGCTTTCTGAACTAGACGTTGTGCTGCCATCTGTTGCGGAAAATATAAACTATTTGCGCTATATCGTTCGTTCCCGGAAGTCATACAGAGCGACCGGAAGTCATGAAGAGCGACCGGAAGTCATAAAGAGCCGTCTGCCCAAAACCGGATGAACGAACGAACCTGGAACGGAGAGCGGCCTCTGACTTCCTGGCTCGCTCCTACCTTCCCGCTCCCAAGAGTCGACTCTTTTGAACGACTCTCAGTTAGGAGCGGGAGCGAATGAGCTAGCTCCCTCAAAAGAGCTAGTTCGACCCATCACTACAGACTGAATACTTTCGCCCTCCACTCTTGTGAGCGCGCTGTTGTACATCACGTCACTCACCCATAGCCCACGTGACGAATACGGCAGCTCCTATTGGTAGAAACATTTTCCGATTGCTATTGGTCGATTTGAGTTTGACACCTTGGACCACGTGGGACGACCACGTTTTTGACGTTTGTGACATTTCGCTTCACTTTGATTTGGATGCGTATATCTATTATATTCGTTTGCGTGTTTGAAGAAAAAGTACAAGATATTTGAGGTAAGCATCCTTAAGTAAGTTAATAAGTTGATGATTGATAGTTGCTTCTGTTCCCCAAAATGTATTTTTATTATTTTTGACTGTCACCTTTTTATTACCTTTTTGCATGGTGGTTGATATGATAGTTACATAAGCCAACTTGAAACAGACACCTTAAAATTCAGTTGATGTAATGTTATATTATGTCTGATAAGCCACTATCGTTTTGATAGTATTGATATTAGCAGTAAAAATATAAGCTGATTACAGTGTCCTTAATTATTTTCTTCTATTTCTTTTCATGTCTCAGACCATGTACAAAAAGTGTCAGATCTGTGGAATGTACACAGATAGCGAAGAAGGCCGGCAACAAGGAATCTTATTTCATCATTTCCCTGTTGCTAGACCTAACATTTGCAGAGAGTGGTTGGACGTTGTGGGGGTCGAACGGTTGCGGCAGCTTCCCCCGAAGCAGCTGAGGAACCGCACTGTGTGTTCGAGGCACTTTCGTCACTCCAGCTATCCAGGACCCCTATCAAAGATGCTGTATAAAGATGCTGTCCCGGAAAGAAGTAAGTAGTTGTTGTTATTATTATTATTATTATTATTGTTCACAGTACCGGTACTGTGACCTATCACATTTTCCTGTGATTCATTTCAAATTGCTCTCCAGAGGTAATGATCATAAATTAATCAGTGCCAGATGAGGGGGAACCTCGCTTCTCATAATGAAATTTACTATAATGCCTGTCATACCTGAGCTTGCCTTACCTGTAAGTTGAAATGTGTACATTTCTTTGAGGCAGAGTGTAGCTGAAATACCTAACATTTATTATTCACAAAATAGTGCACACATGTGCAAATGTTATTCCTTGTTATAATCCATCAATGGCTTTACGTTGCCTGTATTGTGAAGGCGAGGTATTTAAATGAGCTCACTATCCTAACTGCCTCTTTATCCGAAAACCATTTGTACCGTTTTGTCCAGGTTAATTTTAAGTTTGTTGTCTTCAGAATATTTTTCAAGGCTGACCATAGTTGCTTGAAGATAATCTTTGTTGTTAGAACCTATATCTAGGTCATCAGCGTATAAGTACAATTTGGTTGCGTTAAGAATTATTTCTGTAACGTCTGCTGTGGCGATATTGAATAGAAGCGGACTGATAGATCACCCTGTAATACTCCACCCCACTGTTTAATAGTATCTGACGTTGTTTTGCCATCATGAATTCCTACTTTATTTTGTGACAAGACATTGTTTAGTATTTACCTGCTTGTTACCATCATGTTTCCCGGATCTGTGTACATAATCTGTTGCACTCGAATCCATACAATGGCGCCTTTCACAAAAACTACGTCAGTGGTACTGTACTGTTTAGGGCTATATATATCTTTTCCATTGAGTTGTTGATTACTTTGTATCCTTCATCATTTATTAATTATAGTATAATCATTGTCTTTTGATATGGTTTATTAACTCTACAACTTAGGTCACCTCCCAGAACTACAGGCTCTTTATTTTTCACTATTTTGATGGCTTTCATTATGTGCTGAACTGCAGTGTCCACTCTTCATTTAGAGGATGGTTTGAGGTCAGGAGTTCTGGTCAGTGATCTACGTTGACTTGGTGTCTGTACAGGTGACACTGGGGGTGCTTGGAGTGACCGGGTTGGCTAAGCAGAGGTGAACCAGGTCCATGGGGGGAGGGGATGGGGAATTTCTAACATTTGAATGTACCATTTTGAATTTATTTCCAACATCCTCTCAGCATGTAGGGGATCTTTTCTGGACTCAGTGAATATAAAATGTGCAAGTACAATTAGGTGTTCTTCCTTAAGTTCAACTGAACATGAATGGAGCAAAAACAGTTGTATGACATCTGTCAATACAGTTACTGTTAATGTATTCATGTGCTTAATATTTAGGTGGACAATATCATATGCTCAATGTAATTTTATTGCTGTTTTGCCTACTTAAGAACCATAGAGGGACCATAAGAACCATAATACATGTTTATGAACGAATGACATTATGAGATTTGAAAATCAATACCCTGCATTCACTGTAGTAGAGGAGAAAAAAATGGTACCATTCTTATTGGTTTTTTTTTTTTGTGCATGTAGGTGTGCCTGAACACGAGGCTGGTCCTCGGCCAAGGCCTTCAGCTGCTATGACTGCTGCTCCCACCACCTGCACTCCTACTGCCTCTGCTACTGCTGCTACTACTACTACTACTACTACTACTACTACTACTATCACCGCTGCTGTTGCTGCCACCATCATCTCCACGCCTGCTGCTACTACGAATAAACCCAGTAGTGCTGCTGCCACGCCCTCCACTCCTGCTGCTACTGCTTGTACCATGTATAATATCATTGGTGCTGCTACTACTACTACTACTATTACTACTGGTAATGCTGCTGTTCCTGTGCAGTTAATATTTACCTGTCTGATATTATTGTTAACGCCCTGAGGGGAACGAATTGAAATTTATATTCATATTGAAGTTTTACGTAGTATTCCCCGTCCGGCTACTCATTCTTGCCACCCGCCTGACAAACATTTCTGGGGAGAACACTGGAGATAATGTTATTAATGTTAATTTTACATTCAAATTAAGCAATTTCAGTTTATGAATGCTAATGATTGTTTAGCAATATATTTAATTTTGTATTACAAAACACCCAACAAGTAGGCTGTGCAGTGTGATCATGTATCTATGAAATTGCGCTTGGGCAGTGGTGGGTTCGAACCCCACTGTCGGCAGCCCTGAAAATGTTTTTTTGTGGTTTTCAATTTTCACACCAGGCAAATGCTGGGGCTGTACCTTAATTAAGGCCATAGCTGCTTCCTTCCCATTCCTGGGCCTTTCCTGTCCCATCGTCGCCATAAGACCTATCTGTGTCAGTGCAACGTAAAGAAACTAGCCTTATCATAATTGTCCCCCTGTGGGTAGGGGGTGGGCAACCACGCAGCCCTTAATTGAATTTTGGCATTGTTTCCGCTTACTTGTGCCAGGCTCCCCACTTGGTTGGCCGGGTGGAGTGCATGCTGTCAGACCACAGATCAGCATACTCTGCAACCACCAACATAGATTTCCGCCTTCGATATACAGTAGGTACAAATGGCACTGTCTGCAGTGAGTTTCCACTGTCTTCAACAGGCATTTCGTCTAGATCACAGCAAAGGCCCTTGCACACCATAATGTTGTGGAAGTAGCAGCATATTGTTCATAATACTGTACTAAATTAGCATACAATTCCTTGGACATAGCTCTTAATAGGCGGAGCTATGTTGTGACTTGGCATGGTAATGTTTTGTGCTGGATCAGCTGCCATATTATTGTACGTAGATCCTGATGCTACATATTTCTGTCCATTTATTGGAACTCCTCTCCTGCGGATGGACTGAAAGGAAGCATTATTTGTACCTCCTGCATGTTGTAAGAGGGAACAATCACAGAATCTGTAAGTGCTCTCTTGTCTTTTAAACCCACAAACATATTCATGATTCCATCTTTTTCTATGTAGCAGAATAATTTAGATACGGTATATCCTACTGTCACATAAAATAGAACATTTTTAAGTATTGTAAATAGTGCAGATCAATGAATACACGGGATGCATACAATTTTGTAGCTTGACATTGTTTATCATCTAAATGCAGATGACTGATTGAATGATATGTTGTGTTTTGGTGCAGTATGTAGGAACAGAGTATGTGCTATCATGTCTTGGTTTCTTCAAACACTACTCTGCCAGAGATTTGCCATCCTCTAGTAGATGCAAAAGAAGTACAAATCTCAATATTTCTCAGTGTGTGGCCCTAGGTGCCTCTTTTGACAGACTGAAAGATTTATCATATAGTAAGTTCCTTGGGAAAATACAAATGGTGTTGCTGAAAACTTTTGCAATGTCAGTGCAACGTTAGACTGCAATAAGAGAGAAAAGTATTATGTTGTAACTTGTCAGTTCCAGTCTTTCTTTCCTAAATGAATGATTTTGTATTTGTGTTGTACCTGCATAGTTTTCTGGCTGATGAATATTAATTGATGGTTAACACTGCTGAATGTAATGTCATGAGATTATGATATACTATGATCACTAAAACTTTTGTGCAAATTTCTACACAATTTTATACCTGTAACACTGTGGATAGTAGGTAGAATATAGCTCCATAAACCGACAGATCATGTTTCATTTCAATTTATCTTTGAATCCTACAAACTCCCTCCTTATCATATGAGTTTCCTTTCATCATTGTGGTTCCTGTGTATGGTTTTCTTTCTTACATTGTATTTATATTTTATTTCCTGCATAAGTGGCATATCTTGATACTATTGACTGTTACGGTTGGCTTAAGTAGTGTTAAAGAGGACTGATGTACGAGGGGATGTTAGTGCCTATTTCTGTCATAGGTCTTAATCTGAGATAGGGATTGCCAATTCCACTCACCTTCTGGTCACTTCCTTCCTCCCTTTGTGAGTTAGCTTCCATTTTCCTCAGCAAAACAAACAAAAGCAGCACAGGCAAGGCCAGTCACTCCCATCCTTCATGGCTTTGTGAATTAGTAAAAGTAAAATATAACTCCATAAATCAAATAATTATAATAAGCAGCACAAGCTGGTAAGCTTCTTTTCTCCAGCAAAAAATTATTAATAATAATAATAATAATAATAATAATAATAATAAAGCACAGGCCAACCTCCAGGTGTATTGTTGTTCAGTATGCAGTATTTCAGAAAAAGGTAACAAAGAAGGAAAGAAAGAAAAGGAAATGAAAGAAAAAATATAAGGAAAAAAAGAACAAAAATATATGTAATATAATATTTAAGAGGGGGGGGGGGGGGGGGCGAGAACCTGTGGACCCTCCGCGCGCTAAACGATTTAAATCGCCCGCCCGGTAATTTTAGTTCAGCCCTGTGCTCACTAGAGGCGCTAATGTGCAATTCCTGGCGATCTTTGCGCAGCCGTTGCGTACAGAAGTGTAAAATAACGTTGAGAGTAGTGATGGGCTAGCGACGGAATCGAGTAGAATCGAGTAATGTGCTCTTAGAATCGGTATTACTCGACTCCAGACTCGAGTCCAAGCATACTGGTGTCGCTATCTGTGGACATACCTTAGAACTAAAATCTACTGTACTGGAGTGCACGGCATTCAGGGTCACCCACAGAATATTTTTGTGGTGTGGAGTGCAATATGTTTGCTGCTGATGATTGATGTTCAGTCATCGGTCGTCAATAATTCTATTGTTATGATTATTATTATCATCATCGTAGGCACTAAAGGTTGTGACTTACTAACAAACTGTCAGCTGTTTAGCTAGAACAGAATGACGTCAATAATTCGATTGTTATGATTATTATTATCATCATCATAGTCACTAAAGGTTGTGACTTACTAACAAACTGTCAGCTGTTTAGCTAGAACAGAATGACGTTCTGTCCGCTGATTTGCTGCGTGAACGTACGTCACATTCTGGACGCCTCATCTTAATACCCGACATTATATCTGCCGAAAGTAAGATGTACATATAAACTGCTGTAATTCACCTGTTCCCCCGGACGATTGTAGGCTTTGGCACGGTTAGCAATAGGCTATGGTTACAATAAATCTGTCATACTACCGATCATATTAGCACATCTATGCCCGTGTATATGCATAATGGCTACATGAGATATAATTTACCAGTAGCGAAGCAATACAATGTGTGCAGAAATACCGTCTATAGTCTACAAATAGCACATGTTACCGGGAGAGTTGGCCGTGCGCGTAGAGGCGCGCGGCTGTGAGCTTGCATCCGGGAGATAGTAGGTTCGAATCCCACTATCGGCAGCCCTGAAGATGGTTTTCCGTGGTTTCCCATTTTCACACCAGGCAAATGCTGGGGCTGTACCTTAATTAAGGCCACGGCCGCTTCCTTCCAACTCCTAGGCCTTTCCTATCCCATCGTCGCCATAAGACCTATCTGTGTCGGTGCAAAAAAAAATAGCACATGTTTAAAATACACTAATTACAACATACATACCGTGACAGGGATTTGAAATAATAATAATAATAATAATACTGTTATAACTTTTACGTCCAAGTACGTACATTTGTATGGTTTTCGGGGACGCCGAGGTACCGCATTTAGTCCCCCGGGAGATTTTTTACGTCCCAATAATTCTACCGACACTAGGTTGACGTATTTGAGCACCTTCAAATACTACCGGATTAAACCAGTATCGAACCGGCCAAGTTGGGCTATGAAGGCCAGATAAGCTATATTATCAATATTAGAATAGATGGCATATTCAGTGAAGTGTGTGCGAGACGCCGTAAACGGATATTTTCATATCTTATTATGCGTATTAAGTGGCATTATTATCGTTCTCAAGTAATTATCAAATTTAGGTTATTCCTTTTCCGCATTCATTCGGTTTTTTCATATCGTACCGCGCTGTCGCAATCCCATAAACCCTCAGCGACCGCTTGTACGCATGCTTCATCCATCTACGAGCCGGCGAGTGAGCGAACGTGTGACGTCATGCTATCATCGAGCCTTCGCAAGCGAAGCGAGTCCGAGCGTGGACTCGAAAGAATCGAGTACCGCGATTCCAGGCATCACTCGCGCACATCACTAGTTGAGAGTCATCTCTTACTCATTCTCTTTGGTTACGCATTAGAGGTGAATGTGACCTGTTGTATGCATTCAGTCACTATCAATCACTATTGCATTGGCTGTTACAAAATGAAACCAGCTGTGGCCGTTAAGTTGTTAGTGGATTTCTTCAATATTTCGGAGGAAACGCCAACTAGGTTAGATCGCATAGTTTTCGAACAGCTGCTTGCTGAAGGCGTTCTTGTTGAAGAGTATAAAACTCTTATGATAGGTGAAGAAGTAACCGATAATAATAATGGCGTATGGCCTCCGAAGGGGCCTGGTGCAGGTCTTTTTCTAGTAGACGGCCTGTTAAGCGACCTGCATGTCTGTGAAGATGAGGGCCCTACGTAGGATGATTTCTGATGTTGAATACGCCACACACACACCCAGTCCCCGAGCCATTGGAATTAAGCAATTAAGGTTAAAATCCCCGACCCGGCCGGGAATCGAACCCGGGACCCTCTGAACTGAAGGCCAGTACGCTGATGATTCAGCCAACGAGTAGTAACCGACAAAAATGATATTGAAAGTGATTTTGGGGATAAAGAAAACTCGCATCCTCATCCTGACGTGGTGCAGCTCTTTTCAGGCACACCCCCATTGGAGGTGAGCTGCTTGTGCCATTTCAACCACATACCAGCCCTCCTGCCATTCTTACATTTCTGGCAGTACCGGGAATCGAACCCGAGCCACTAAGGACGACAGCTAATAGTACTCATCGTTACGCTACGGAGCCGAGCATGTTGAGGATGATCCAGCGATACAGGTAGAAAATGAGACGACTTCAGAAAGCGGTCCAGTATTATGTGGCAATGACGAGAGAAGTGGTTCCTCGTATTATCCATCACCACCAAAAAAGAATACAATAAAATTTCCTGAAGGTTACTTGGCTGATGCTTACAAAATATGGATGAAACAGCCAAGAGGAAATGATCCTCCACAATTTTGCCCTCCTTGAGTAGCCCTAGACACGTCCCCTAGCGCCAAATTCGTTTCCGTAATGGCACAGAAAGACAAGTAAAAAAGGACAGTTTTGCAAAACTTCGAAATGACGCTGAGACGACATGACAGAAACAGGAAGGTGCTACAAGAAAGAACAAATTAACGAAGTAAGTGATCAGTTCATTGCAATGCGAAAACAACATGAAATTACACACGACCGAACGCTACGGATCTGGGCATTGTCTTTTAAAGCACAAATTGATCCAAACAACACTTTATGAGACGGACACGATAGTGTTATCGTCAACAGTTAAAATGCGGCAAAGAAACAATTTATTTGCATTCAATCGTTTGGGCACTTCCTATTTTCGGCAAATAGATTCAAATTACTGATCCGATTTGCTTTCTTCAAATGTGGTTACACCGATGAACATCCAGGATCATTTCAGATACCTTCCGAATACTTTTTCGATAGTGGTTTGGAAGAAGAATGTTTCAGAGGTGAATGCGTTCAGCTTACCTTCATTCGATGAGCTCACTGTGAAAGATGTTTATGTCTAGACCACGGATTACCTACCGACCTTCATGTCTACTGCACTTGAACTGCCATGGGTGCGTAATGTATTTTATTTCCAGTAATTACACGTTACTGATTGCATTTTCTCGCCCATCTAAAATATTCAGCCGCGTTTGGACTAATCTGCATGAGGATTCCTGTCTTTATTTGTACTCATAGTCTATATTTGGCAGCTCGTAGCTCCTAAGTTTCTGGCCCCTAGAAATTGTAATTTGCATGGTAGGCATATTTCGATATTGTTTATTCAGCAAACTATATAGATTCAAAATGTGCGCGACAACAGTTAGGTACCCTTCCTTGTTATACAGCAAATACACGTTAGTGGAAAAAGGGGTTAAATCCTCGGATATTCCGCTAGAGTGCGATCAAAACATTTGTTTACCTGTAATGTAGGGCTTTTAATGACAGTTTAAAGTTTTTTTTTTTTTTAAGTATCACATTGCGTTTGTAGGTATTGTGAATTTCCATGCAAATATTCATTATTCTAAGTTGTAAGGTAGGTTTTGAACCTCATGATGAGTTAATCATTAATAGAATTAGTATCCAGTCATTGTAAATTTAAGTAGAATCTAATTCTGATCCGTAGCCTACGTATCAAGTTTTTATATGTTATTCTTCTTCTGCTTTTTAATCTGCTTACCCTCCAGGGTTGGTTTTTCGCTCGGACTCAGCGAGGGATCCCACCTCTACCACACCAGGGGCAGTGTCCATAACTGGAGAGGAGGACCGGTACCTCGCCCAGGTGACCTGACCTTCTATGCTGAGCAGGGGCCTTGTGGGGGGATGGGGAGATTGGACGAGATAGACAAGGAAGAGCGAAGGAAGCGGCCGTGGCCTTAAGTTAGGTACCATTCCGGAATTTGCCTGGAGAAGTGGGAAACCATGGAAAACCACTTCCAGGATGGCTGAGGTGGGAATCGAGCCCACCTCTATTCAGTTGACCTCCCGAGGCTGAGTAGACCCCATTCCAGCCCTCGTACCACTTTTCAAACTTCGTCGCAGAGCCGGGAATCGAAGCCGGGCCTCCGGCGGTGGCAGCTAATCACACTAACCACTACACCACAGAGGCGGACATATCTGTTATTCATTATTTTATTTTTCTGGTGTTTTATTGTAGAAAGATACTATGAAAAATCTGTAGTAATTTGGATGCAATATACAATTAATTAATTAATTAATTTATTTATTAAATGAAAATAAATAAATGTAGTTTTTCACACGCACGTGAGTATAAATCATGTAACTTAGTATAAAGGCATGCGAAACCAGAACAATAAGGATAAATTTTCCATTCCAAAAACATTACATGCTTCCACTGCGATTCAAATTGCAACCACCTCGGTGGGAAACTAACAATGTTTTCAGAGTAGTTTCAAAGTAGCATTACAAAAATGTTGCAAAGTTTGGCCTGGGACGACTTGGGAGAAAGAAGACGAGCTGCTCGACTAAGTGGTATGTTCCGAGCTGTCAGTGGAGAGATAGCGTGCAATGACATTAGTAGACGAATGTCCGACTCGTTGGCTGAACGGTCAGCATACTGGCCTTCGGTTCAGAGGGTTCCGGGTTCGATTCCCGGCCGAGTCGGGGATTTTAACCTTAATTGGTTAATTCCAATGGCACGGGGGCTGGGTGTATGTGTTGTCTTCATCATCATTTCATCCTCATCACGACACGCAGGTCGCCTACGGTAGTCAACTAGAAAGACCTGCACCTGGCGAGCCGAACCCGTCCTGGGATATCCCGGCACTAACAGCCATACGACATTTCATTTCAGTAGACGAATAGGTTTGAGTGGTGTCTTTAAAAGTAAGAAAGATCAAAATACGAAGATAAAGTTGGAATTCAAGAGGACAAACTGGGGCAAATATTCGTTCATAGGAAGGGGGGTTAGGGATTGGAATAACTTACCAAAGGAGATGTTTCAATACAATTTCTTACAATTAAGAAAAGGCTAGGAAAACAACAAATAGGGAATCTGCCACCTGGGCGTTTGCCCTAAATGCAGATCAGTATTGATTCATTGATTGATAACATATAACATATTACCGAGCTGGATAGCTGCAGTCGCTTAAGTGCGGCCAGTATCCAGTATTCGGAAGATAGTGTTGTTCGAACCCCACTGTCGGCAGCCCTGAAGATGGTTTTCCGTGGTTTCCCATTTTCACACCAGGAACATGCTGGAGCTGTACCTTAGTTAAGGCCAAGGCCACTTCCTTCCCACTCCTGTCCCAACGTCGCCATAAAACCTATCTGTGTCGGTGCGACGTAAAGCAACTTGCATATAACATGTTTGGACGTAATGTTTCATAATCTTCCGGAGAACAGTTGGAATTTCTTATTGCCTCGGAAGCGTTGAGGCTGAAAAGCAATGATTTCACCCTTTGCGTCACAGCTGTCGGTAGAGGATGGTTATAAATTCTTCCGAACCCCCTAAGCTGAGAAAGATAGCTTTCAATAATGTCTTGATTACTTCTTACTGCTACCATTTATTGAGGTCAGTCGCTTTAGGGAATACATGAAAGTGTATGTTTCATTTCTTCGTGTGCCTGCTATGATTTGTGCAGCCTGCAATGGCACAAAAAATATACTGAAAAGTATACACTGTTACAGCTTTTTACGTTTTATCACATAAAATAAACACACATGGTTTCTTATACACCACAGATATGTTACTATGGTGTATTATTAGCTCCTAGCTTCTGCGTGAAGAGCGTTTCTCTTTCGAATTACGTCTACCTCATTCAGGGCAGCTTCGACCCGAGAGTCCTGCCTGACCCCACAGCTCTGCGTTGCTACTGCGCATCTCTCGCGTGATCCCTACCTTGTACTCTACGTTCTTTACGGATTTCTTTGTAAATTACTGTACACGCAGTGTGAAACATTATATTCAATTGCATGTGTCTTAGCGTTATCCGAGAAAAACCACGAGGACGACCGCATACATTGCTTCCGATGTACGGTGCGCGTTGGGAAGTTTTGATGATAAGGGCAGGCCACGTTTTCTACTGCTATTCACAATGGACTTCGAGCATTTTTACTATAACAGAAGGCTCACTTGCCTAATGCCATTCACAATGCAGACGGGGAGTTTTCACTATAAGGAGAGAAATACACCGCAGAATGTCGGCTTGGCGTCTCTCTTTCCTTCTAGCCAACGAACAACCAAGAGTTTACAGGAATGACGACGAAAACGGCATTACATTACTTCCCTGCTGGCAAGCAGCGAGAAACGGTTCTATGGTAACCGGTAGGTTCGTTGTCGGTCACTCAATGCAGAGCATGAATCCCGCAGAAAACAGTAATTTTCTCTGTCATTTGAAGAGAGAGTGAAATTATACACATAACATAAGTTAATTAAAATAAAGGTAGGTTTCACATATATTATACGGATTTTACAGAAAATCAATAGAACAACAGAAAATTGAAAACAAGCTGTTCTGGTCTTCCTATAAACCCCCAGTCTGTTCTGTGATTTTTAAATCATATGCATATCTATATCTGCTCCTGGATCAGTATCTTCTAAATATGAAGTTTGATTGAGGTCTATCCAGCCGTTTCGCCGTGATGGTGGAACAGTCGGACAGACAGACACGAAAGCTAAAAACCACTGATACGGTCTTGAATTGACCTAAAATGGATAAACATCTGAAAAATTGGCAAATTAAACGAAATTAAAGACATTGGAACCCCTACAAATTTATTTATATAGATATAGAAACCAACTGCAGCTTACAAAGCTATTTTAAATAATTGATCAACCCTTGAGTTACGGAAACACAACAACATAATCCTAACATTTCTTCTGATTTTGGTTTTTATTAATATATACAGTGGCATATTGAGACATTTAAATACTTACAACTAATTTAACACAAATATTTTCCTGTTTTAATTGGCGAAAATCCCTTCTAATTAACCCATTACACTTTCGTTCATCTTTAATTTGTCATTTCACGAGTGGGTCTGAAACCTATTCTGTTACCACTGCAACCTTGTATGTATGTATGTATGTATGTATGTATGTATGTATGTATGTATGTATGTATGTATGTATGTATGTATGTATGTATGTATGTATGTATGTATTGCCCCCGTTTTGCCGGGCAGCTCAGCCGGTAAGCAAAAGTTCCCAGAGGCGGAACGTTCGCTTACAGACGACGCTAAATTATAGAGGGCAGGGACAATCTAAGGACTGACGACAAATGAAAACACTAAAAAGAAATGTGTTTTAACATTTATTAAATAAAATATTAGCACTTTCCAGACTCAATAAATATTTTCCAAAATCTTGAAATAAATTATTTATCTCTTCCCTGCTGGAACTCACCTCACAGTTCTCCATAAAATTTCATTCTGTAAAAATACGAAATTAAGTCTTAGTAAATCGTCCTAAGAAATTAAATAAATTATTATTTGAGAAAATCCTATCTCAAACTATCAAAATTCTGAATTATAGCTTTCTTTTAAGTTATCATTTAAATTAACAAATCTCTGCGATTCATTTTACTGTGAGTCAAAATTCTACCTCACACGAAAAATCCAATAACTCATTTTTATTAATTAAATATTATTCCAATTAATTATTTAAGCTTCAAATCATATCATAAAATATTTTGAAATTCAATATCCAACTCATTTAACTCTTATTTTTATGTCAATTGTCCTAGTGTTGTGCACAACTCACAATAAAGGCTTAAATTTCTCGCATTGTAGCGTTAGACATTTTACATTTTGTGAGCTTAGTTCATTGACGCGATCCTTGCTTAAGTATTTTCCCTCGAAGCAAAGATCCTAATCTATCTTATTCCGTCATAAAATCACTTAAAGATTCATAATTGAGCCAAATATGCTCGCCACAAAACAACAAAATAATCGAAACTTTACGCGCTCAGCGTACACATAACATGACGAAATATAACCATGGAAATCACAATTACAAGTAAAATCAGTCATTCATCCATCTCACATTCAAGCTTAGGTCCACGGTGATATTATTAAATAGATTTAACGAATCCTATCTCTTTATTTTTATTTTTGAATTTTATTTGAAATATGCGAGCTTCTCTCGATGACCATATCAGACAAGGGCTACCATTACGATCGTCTGACGTGTGATTGTGATAGGATTATCACTTTTACAATGAAATAAATTCCACAACGATGTTCCAGGATAATTTTACAGTAGAAATCGTCACTAAAAATTCCATAGAACTGCCTACAGTCACAGATAAATAAACATTCGCGCATACGGTCTATGAGTCACGACTGCGTTATTTTTAATCTCTTATTATCTCAAAGTATTGATCAACATGTGCTGCATAAGAAGAAATTATGTTCAAAGACACACTCTCTTCCTTAACTGACTCATGTAATGGACACACAAATAAAATCCTATCTTAAGATCCATTTACAAGTCTCAAAAATACCAATAAGAGTAAATGCAAAATTTGTGGACATTCAAGCCACGACCAATATTCCAGGCCAACATCTACCTCAATATAGCACACATTAATCACTTATAAGCACAGCAATAATTACACTCATGACCTTTAAACATTCTATTAGACCGTAATAATGTCACTTATTATTATTATTATTATTATTATTATTATTATTATTATTATTATTATTATTATTATTATTACTGTATTATTATTATTATTATTATACGCGCGCGGTCGCGTCATCGCAGGCTATGGTTTAATGAAATCATAGATGACTCTATTCTATTTCGAATCTATGGTAAACCACAAAACATCAAGGAAAATCCTAAATTCACAGAACACGTCGATATTCTGTCCCAAATAATTCAGAAGTTATTCCATCATTAATTTATGAATTAATAACTATTATCGCGTGGGTCAAATATTTTTAACACTTCCCTAGACTTATCATGGGACAGTGAGAACATGTCACGAAGCACTCACTCACATAGAACAAATTATAGGTCCCAAATACACTCTCACACACATCAAATCTACCAACACCAGTGAAAGAAGAGTGAAATTCCTAACTACAAAGACTATTAGAAATGATTTCAAATATTCAAGCAAGGACTACGTCTACATAATTATTACAACAGAAAATAGAGAAAAGTATAATTTAAAATCTTAGCTGTAGTAGACTTGGCTTCTGGACTCGGTTGATGATCAGTGAATATTTAACCAAACTCCATCTCCGATGTTATTCTCTCCCGGGCTGAATTATGCCTCACATTTTAATGATACATGGCTGCAGCAGGCGAGGACTTAGGACAATTACAAACTCCGTCGAAATGTTGAAGTTCCATTCTTCCAAACTATTTCAGGATTGCTGGGGATCTTGCGTCTTCTGGTGAAAGCTGAAACTAAAAGATCTGTCTTAGAAAAAGTACTCAACACACACTCGATTCTTCAAGATGGCACAGTTTTTACCTACTTTAAAAATTTTCTTCAGATTTATAAAGTTAAAGAAATCTGAACTGCGGCGTTTCCGATATTTCTATGTCGTAAAATTTCCTCAGAAGCAGAAAATTTATCGTCTTTCCATCAAATAAATGCTGGAAATGTTCCACGTCGGATACGTCGTTTCCAATAGCACATGTGCTCGAACAATTATTCCCGTAGACAACTGAGCAACTGAGCAGAACAGAATGCAAATGAGCACTGAGCGAATGCAAATGAGCAAAGAGAAAGATTTCCCCAAGTACATGGGTATTTATTTCTTCAAGACGTAGGTGTGTTTGTTAATTAATTTTTATTGGCTGAGATTTTGCGATCGGGCTAACCTTGCGGTTCAATTGGTTAAATATCATGACGTCAAAATCTCAAAGTATTGATCGCTTTTAATCTGGTCGGGTTCCTGTCCACGTGCCACCCTTCTGATGTCTTCAACAAGGCACAAAAGAAAAAAGACCAGACTCGCACACACGGCACGGGAAAAACCTGTTTTCTGCTGGCTAACAGATAGTGTAGAGTTGAACTCACCTTCCTGAACGACAATTTTATGCATGGTTCCACTCAAGTAATAAAATATTCTTTCCACACAAACCAATAACCAATTTTCAAGGGTGCATATTCTCCCGTGGCTGAAAAAATGATTTGATGGGCAGATTAAATCATTATTATCTGGAAATATAATTAACATGTCCCTTGAAAATTTTGAAGTACAGTTATGTGTCGCACTATTCCATAATTATTCCAGATGACGTTCCAGCACGTAGCCTACTATCGTCCAGTTCCAGCGCAGCACAAAGCAAGCGTAATTGACTCATGGCGGAATCTTGTAACTCCTGACACTCTTTGCATACTTCTTCCGTCATATTGACCTGCGTTGAAGCATGAAGGTAGATTGGATCCTCATCTTCGTTCCATGACGTTTTCTCTTCAAAGATGACGTTTATTTGACCAATAGCGGATTGTTTAGGACAGTTATAACTCTTCAAATTTGAACCATTATGAACTCCTTCATATGATTGATCGAGACTTTGTATGCGATAGGCATTGTTCCCATAGACTTTAATAATTTTGTACGGCCCAATAAATAACGGTGCAAACTTGGCATAAAATTTACTTGTGGTTTCTGAGGAAGCTGGTTTCTTGAGTAACACAAGCTCATGTAATTTTAATGGACGACGAAACTTCTTGTTTCTGACACGTCTTTGCCTTCTCTCAGCTTGTTCCTTTAGAGATTTTGCTGCCTTCTCAATATTCTCCTCCAGGGTAGGTTTTACATTTCCTGGGCATTGAATGATACTATCCCAAGGTCGGTAAGGTCGTCTGTCAAAATGAAGAACAACTGGAATCTGAGATGTTGCCTCGTGTATAGTGTTATTTAAGCATTCCATCATAATTGGTAACACATCTACCCATAACCAATGTGTATTTCCGCAGAAAATACGGCAGAATTTTGACAGTTCCTGCATTACTCTTTCAGCTGGATTGCTCGATGGATGGCGGACAGAATTCAATATATGCTTAATGCCCAATTGTTCCATAGCTTGACGAAATTCAGTGGAGGTAAACTGTGATCCGTGATCAGTCAATATGGCCTTTGGCTTGCCCATATGAGGTATCAGATTGCGGATTATCCGACGGATTACAGATTTGGAATTCGCCTTTTGGATAGGATACAAGGCAATATACTTAGAAAATACGTCGATAGTGACTATTACATGTCGGTTTCCCCTCCTAGAGATCGGGACTGGTCCAAATAGGTCCATTGCAAATAACTGTTTAGGCCCTGTAGGTATTATGGGAATAGGACTGTGCTGAAGCAGATGAGAGCTAGGTTTTACTCGCTGACAAGTATCACAGGTGCGGACTACATTACGAACAATGGTTCGAAGTTTCTCCCAAGTGAATTTCTCTTGAATAGTGGCAACCGTCTTGTCAATACCACCATGACCTGTTATTCTGTGCGTATGCCAGATAAGGGATTCCTGTAATTTTGGAGGCACCACAACTCTGAGTTCAGATTTTGCAGAATCAATGAATTTAAATAATATTCCATCCAAATATTGGTAGCGTGAAGCTTTCCTCTTACATCTTCTGTAATTAGGTTCTCCAGGTTTGATTCTCTTCTCCAAAAAGTCTATGATGTTTCGTAAATCTTTGTCTCTTTTCTGGGCTTGCCGGATGTAACGTAATTTTCTTAAAAATTCGTGGTCCTCTGGAACTAATTCAATCTGATGGATTTCCTCAGTATCGGCATTCGGGTTACGACTTAAACAGTCAGCTAATAAATTGCTTTTTCCAGTACAGTGCTCCAGTTTGATGTCAAATTGCTGGACAAACATCGTCCACCTGAATATTCGTTCGGATGCCATGGTAGTTTTCAACATGAACGTCAAAGCTTTGTGGTCAGTCCTGATAATAATTTGATAACCATATATTATCTTCTGCCAGTATTTGAGGGCATAAATTATTGACAACATCTCCAATTCAGTAACCGTATAGTGCTTCTCGTGATTTCTCAATTTTCTGCTGACGAAGGCAAGATAAATTCTCCTTTCAGGGTCTTCCTTATTTTCTTGGAATAACACAGCTCCAATTCCAATACCTGATGCGTCTGTTTGTAATATGAACGGTTTTCCAAAGTCTGGATATCCCAATTTGACGTGTTGTATCAGCATTTCCTTGGTCTTATTAAATGCTGTCTCACATTCATCATTCCATTTCCATCTGTTCCCCTTTTTTAGCATATCCTGTAAAGGTGCGACAGTCTGCGTAAAATTAGGGCAATGGTTGGCGAAAAAGTTAGCCATCCCTAAAAATTGCCTTACATGTTTTACTCTTAAGGGCCTTGGAAATTTACTTATGGCTTCAATCTTGACCGGGTTAGGTCTGATTCCTTCACCATCTATTATATGTCCTAAAAATAAAATTTCAGTCTGACAGAATTTTGACTTGGATAGATTTATATGGAATCCCGTTCTAGAAAGATTTTCCAGCAATTTATCCAGTTTAGATAAGTGATCTTCGAAGGTTTCACTGGCCAAAAGTAAGTCGTCAATGTACTTAGTCGTGAAGCTCTTTACTTCCTCCGTAAGACATCGATCCAATGCTCGAATAAGAGCGCTTCCTGCATTAGATATGCCGAAGGGCAATTTTCGGAAGACGTAGGTCTGTTGGTTGAACATGAATCCAGTTAGGAGTCTAGATTTTTCCTCCAGGAGAATGTGATAATATGAAGAAGTGAAGTCGACTGACGTAAAGAGATTCATCCCTCGAAATTTCCTTAGAACTTCCTTAATAGCAGGTGCCTGGTCTCTTTCAGGGATCAGCTTCCGGTTTATCTCCCGAGCGTCTAAACACAAACGAAGGGATCCATCTGGCTTGCTTACGATGACCAAAGAACTAAGAAAGGGTGTACTAGCTTTCATTATAATCCCATCTTTCTCCATGCCTTCAATTAATTTTTCCACTCTAGAATGGAATTTCTCCGGGATCGGGTATGGCTTCTTCCTGAAAGGAGTCCAGTCAGTTGCCACCAATGAATATTTAAAATCTGGAATTTGTCCCGGTTTGTCATCAAACAAGTTCTTATATTTTAATAATAAATTTCGAAGTTGTTCCTTTTCCTTATCAGTTCCCTGAGCTGAATTCACCTTCTGATTTATAAGATCCAAGGGATGTGCTCTATTTTCGCCCTCTTCAATGATGTCATCCAGAACCTGATGAATTTCTTCTAAGGCCTCATGGTCTTCTTTCTCCCTCGATGTTAAGGCGCAATTTATGTGGAACACCTCTTGGTCGGTTACATCAACAGGATTCATGACTGCAGTTTCTGAAAATTCCTCCAGACGAAATACTATTTGGTTGGAGTCCAAACTAATGTCTGCGTGGTATGATGTAAGAAAATCCATTCCAAGAATGATATTAAATTTGATATTTGTCATAGCCAAAAATATATTAGGGAACTTGGTGTTTCCGATTTCCACATCGAGAAATGTCTGCTGCTTGCAAGTTACAATCTTGTCAGGGATAATTCCTTTAATTCTAACATGTGAGACTGGAATGATGGGTATTTCATGCCTTTCTCTCAAGTCATTCATAAATGATGTTGATATTACACTAATAGTGGAGCCGGTGTCAACTAAGCATTTAACTCTCACGCCACAAATTCTAGCTAATATTATTGGTAATGTCCTTGCATTATTTCTACTAGTCTCAAGATTTTCTTCTAACAAATCATCAGATTTAGTAACCCATGAATCGATCTGAACTACAATCCATTCCTTCGGGACCTCTGAATTACAAGAGTTAGGATTCGTACTATCATTTTCTAGTTGGATGGATTTTTTTTAATAGCCCCTTGGCTATAATCTTCCTTTTCATAGCGCTGGCGATTCTCTTCTTGCTTAGCTCTTTGGTATTCTAAGCTTTCTGCTCCTACTATATCTGGGTTCACGTCCTGGTCTTGAATCGCGTGACGCCACTTGGATTTTTCTTGATTTTCTTTGCGTAATTCCTGGATGTATTTCTCTCTCTCTTCTTGTCTCCAGTTTCTTTTTCTTCCTCCCGTACGGTTAGTTTCACTATTTCTTCTCCACCTTCCTCGAATATTTTCATAGGGTCTGCGTCGTACATTCCTTCGGTAATAATCTCTCTCCTCGTCACTTCTATGTCCTGACCTTGGAGAACGGTCTCTCGGTGACATTTCCTTTGTAGTTCGACCGCTAAGTCTCCCTTGGTTGAACGAAGTTCCACCGTCGGTTCGGATGACTGTAGCTTGCAACACCTGTTGCTCTTGACCTAGATTACGTCGTGGTTGTTCTCTCGAAGTTAAATCGATTTGTCTAAGCACGGCTTCAGCCTGAATTGCGGTCTGCGCGTTCGAAGCAATCATTATACGTTGAATGTCCGCTGGAAGTTGCCTTATTATTACACGGACTACTTCAACTTCTGGGGGTGGCATATCAAGCTCCTTTAGTTTACGTAATTGAGCTGAGAAATAATCAGCGTAGCGTGTGGGCGTAGAAGAAGCGTACCTCTTAGCGTAGAGTTCTGTTTTTAAATTATGTTGTAGGTCACTGTTCCAATATCTCTCCAGAAATGCCTTCTTAAACCCTTCAAAATCTTCAAATGAATACTTGAACGCTTCATACCATGTTAATACTGAATTCTCCAAATAGCGTTCAGTCACCCTTAGTTGGCGTTCAGGAGGTATTTTATTATCTCTAAAGTATTCCTGAAGTTCACGAATGAAGCTTTTAGGAGTAACGCCTTTAACATTATTGAACTTCTTTGGCTGTTCCTCATGAAGTTTAATGATATTAACAATTTGCGTCTGACCTGAAACATTTGCTGAACTTATCCCACTACTGTACTGATTTATGTAAGGATTGGTGTTATTTATGGGATTAGCCATGTCCATCCTATTATCTACTTTTGGAGTTGAAGACGGGACTTCACCAGACATCCGCTTCTCCAATTAACCTTGCCTTTCCAGTAATGTTGAAGTGACAATATTATGACTCTCGCCCTGAAGTTTGATTATCTTAAGCTCTTCAACGAGTTCCTTAATTCCGTCCTGAAGTTCTCGCTTCGATGCTTCGGACGCAGCTTTTACTTCGCTAATTTCCTTGTCCATTTCCGTCTTTATTTCTTTAAGACCTGTCTGTGTCTCTTCGATAGTCTCATAGAAATATTCTAGCCTTTCTGACGTGGTTACTTGGGAAACTTTTATTTCTGCTATGACTCCCTTTTCCACTTGTTTCAAAGTTTCGCAAAGGCCGGTAAACTTTTTACTCCATGCTGCCTTAGTCGCTGTAAGGTCCTCCGCATTATCCACAATTTTCTCCTCAATATTCTGAAAGTTTTTCTCCACCTCATTTTTGTATTTATCCAGCCCCTGTAGTACGTCTGTCTGGACTTTAGCGAGTCTCTCACTAACTTCGTTCGACATCTCAGCTAACGAACTTGTAATACCCGCCTGTATTTCACCTTTAAAGTCTGAGAAGTTCTGTTTAACTGCCACAAGCTCACTTTGAATGGATGCTATTTTTCCATTAAATAATTTCACGTCCATGTGCAGTTTATTAATGTTTTCGTCCGTCCTATTCTGTATTTCTTCCAAAGCACTTTTAAGATCGGATTTAAATTTATCCTGACCCTCGTTCAGTTCTAATTTCAGTTTTTCATTATTTTCACTTAGACCCTGTTTTAATCGCTCCTGATTTTCACTAAGTTCCTGTTTTAATTTATCACTGTTCTCGGTCAGTCTAAGCTCCAATTTAGCCTGACTTTCACTAAGTTCCTGTTTTAATCGCTCCTGATTTTCACTAAGTTCCTGTTTTAATTTAGCACTATTTTCACTTAGGTCCTGCTTCAAGCTATCCTTCAAATTCCCTAATGCATTCTCCAAAAATGCACGCCATTCATCCATAATAACAATAAACTTTTCAAGAAATGGCAGTTCAGACCTCGGGGAGAATAACATCAGAGTATAAACCAGAGTCCAGTTCCACGTCTACTAATGAATTAAGCTCACCTCCTTAGGGGAAGATTTGTATATCATTTCAATAATATTTAACTATTAAAATCCGAAATGTTGCGTAAATGCAGTCGCATAAAAAAATATGAAATTTTCCTAATCTCCAAGATTTTGTTTCAATCATTCAACATGGCCCTTCCTAACTTTAACTAAAGTGCTCTCTGCCACAGAGATCTGGGCTAATAAATGTTATCAAATAACCCAAAAATCCTATTGTCGCCGCATCTTGCTTATGTCCAAATTTTGGACTACAAGATCGAGTCCTTAGATTGGCGTCGTCGATGAAATTCGGGCCAAGCACGTTACGGGCGCCAAATTTGTACTACCTGCCCCCGTTTTGCCGGGCAGCTCAGCCGGTAAGCAAAAGTTCCCAGAGGCGGAACGTTCGCTTACAGGCGACGCTAAATTATAGAGGGCAGGGACAATCTAAGGACTGACGACAAATGAAAACACTAAAAAGAAATGGGTTTTAACATTTATTAAATAAAATATTAGCACTTTCCAGACTCAATAAATATTTTCCAAAATCTTGAAATAAATTATTTATCTCTTCCCTGCTGGAATTCACCTCACAGTTCTCCATAAAATTTCATTCTGTAAAAATACGAAATTAAGTCTTAGTAAATCGTCCTAAGAAATTAAATAAATTATTATTTGAGAAAATCCTATCTCAAACTATCAAAATTCTGAATTATAGCTTTCTTTTAAGTTATCATTTAAATTAACAAATCTCTGCGATTCATTTTACTGTGAGTCAAAATTCTACCTCACACGAAAAATCCAATAACTCATTTTTATTAATTAAATATTATTCCAATTAATTATTTAAGCTTCAAATCATATCATAAAATATTTTGAAATTCAATATCCAACTCATTTAACTCTTATTTTTATGTCAATTGTCCTAGTGTTGTGCACAACTCACAATAAAGGCTTAAATTTCTCGCATTGTAGCGTTAGACATTTTACATTTTGTGAGCTTAGTTCATTGACGCGATCCTTGCTTAAGTATTTTCCCTCGAAGCAAAGATCCTAATCTATCTTATTCCGTCATAAAATCACTTAAAGATTCATAATTGAGCCAAATATGCTCGCCACAAAACAACAAAATAATCGAAACTTTACGCGCTCAGCGTACACATAACATGACGAAATATAACCATGGAAATCACAATTACAAGTAAAATCAGTCATTCATCCATCTCACATTCAAGCTTAGGTCCACGGTGATATTATTAAATAGATTTAACGAATCCTATCTCTTTATTTTTATTTTTGAATTTTATTTGAAATATGCGAGCTTCTCTCGATGACCATATCAGACAAGGGCTACCATTACGATAGTCTGACGTGTGATTGTGATAGGATTATCACTTTTACAATGAAATAAATTCCACAACGATGTTCCAGGATAATTTTACAGTAGAAATCGTCACTAAAAATTCCATAGAACTGCCTACAGTCACAGATAAATAAACATTCGCGCATACGGTCTATGAGTCACGACTGCGTTATTTTTAATCTCTTATTATCTCAAATTATTGATCAACATGTGCTGCATAAGAAGAAATTATGTTCAAAGACACACTCTCTTCCTTAACTGACTCATGTAATGGACACACAAATAAAATCCTATCTTAAGATCCATTTACAAGTCTCAAAAATACCAATAAGAGTAAATGCAAAATTTGTGGACATTCAAGCCACGACCAATATTCCAGGCCAACATCTACCTCAATATAGCACACATTAATCACTTATAAGCACAGCAATAATTACACTCATGACCTTTAAACATTCTATTAGACCGTAATAATGTCACTTATTATTATTATTATTATTATTATTATTATTATTATTATTATTATTATTATTATTATTATTATTATTACTGTATTATTATTATTATTACACGCGCGCGGTCGCGTCATCGCAGGCTATGGTTTAATGAAATCATAGATGACTCTATTCTATTTCGAATCTATGGTAAACCACAAAACATCAAGGAAAATCCTAAATTCACAGAACACGTCGATATTCTGTCCCAAATAATTCAGAAGTTATTCCATCATTAATTTATGAATTAATAACTATTATCGCGTGGATCAAATATTTTTAACACTTCCCTAGACTTATCATGGGACAGTGAGAACATGTCACGAAGCACTCACTCACATAGAACAAATTATAGGTCCCAAATACACTCTCACACACATCAAATCTACCAACACCAGTGAAAGAAGAGTGAAATTCCTAACTACAAAGACTATTAGAAATGATTTCAAATATTCAAGCAAGGACTACGTCTACATAATTATTACAACAGAAAATAGAGAAAAGTATAATTTAAAATCTTAGCTGTAGTAGACTTGGCTTCTGGACTCGGTTGATGATCAGTGAATATTTAACCAAACTCCATCTCCGATGTTATTCTCTCCCGGGCTGAATTATGCCTCACATTTTAATGATACATGGCTGCAGCAGGCGAGGACTTAGGACAATTACAAACTCCGTCGAAATGTTGAAGTTCCATTCTTCCAAACTATTTCAGGATTGCTGGGGATCTTGCGTCTTCTGGTGAAAGCTGAAACTAAAAGATCTGTCTTAGAAAAAGTACTCAACACACACTCGATTCTTCAAGATGGCACAGTTTTTACCTACTTTAAAAATTTTCTTCAGATTTATAAAGTTAAAGAAATCTGAACTGCGGCGTTTCCGATATTTCTATGTCGTAAAATTTCCTCAGAAGCAGAAAATTTATCGTCTTTCCATCAAATAAATGCTGGAAATGTTCCACGTCGGATACGTCGTTTCCAATAGCACATGTGCTCGAACAATTATTCCCGTAGACAACTGAGCAACTGAGCAGAACAGAATGCAAATGAGCACTGAGCGAATGCAAATGAGCAAAGAGAAAGATTTCCCCAAGTACATGGGTATTTATTTCTTCAAGACGTAGGTGTGTTTGTTAATTAATTTTTATTGGCTGAGATTTTGCGATCGGGCTAACCTTGCGGTTCAATTGGTTAAATATCATGACGTCAAAATCTCAAAGTATTGATCGCTTTTAATCTGGTCGGGTTCCTGTCCACGTGCCACCCTTCTGATGTCTTCAACAAGGCACAAAAGAAAAAAGACCAGACTCGCACACACGGCACGGGAAAAACCTGTTTTCTGCTGGCTAACAGATAGTGTAGAGTTGAACTCACCTTCCTGGACGACAATTTTATGCATGGTTCCACTCAAGTAATAAAATATTCTTTCCACACAAACCAATAACCAATTTTCAAGGGTGCAGTATGTATGTATATATGTATGTATGTATGTATGTATGTATGTATGTATGTATGTATGTATGTATGTATGTATGTATGTATGTATGTATGTATGTATGTATGTATGTATGTATGTATGTATGTATGTATGTATGTATGTATGTATGTATGTATGTATGTATGTATGTATGTATGTATGTATGTATGTATGTATGTATGTATGTATGTATGTATGTATGTATGTATGTATGTATGTATGTATGTATGTATGTATGTATGTATGTATGTATGTATGTATGTATGTATGTATGTATGTATGTATGTATGTATGTATGTATATTTTGAACATATCTTAATCACTTTTTTCCCATACATCCAGTATTTTCATTCTTCGTCCATTCCTATGAATGGACAAATCCAATCACTCCTTCAATAAAGATTCGTAATGAAGTGCTCCATATTTAAGATTTTATCTGGAGAACAATTCTCACTTGAGGGAGGAGATGACAGTGATTTAGCGACTAGCAATGTTATGTATTTTAAGTATACCCTTATTGTTTCAGTTGAAGTAGAAAGGACGTTATATATACAATATAAAGTTCTATCAACCGACAATAATCAGAATTTCATTTTTGGATCCTTACATACAATGTTTATTTTCTAGTACAATTCAATAAAAGAAAATTAAAAAGTGACAACTAACTCGGACTAACTGCTGGAAGTTATATAAGAAAATATTCTTTGTATAATTATTTACATAAAACTAATACAAAATTAATTATACGTAGTATACAGTCTTCAACGTTGGGACTTGGATTCAGTTTCTCATCGTACGTAGCCTCCTCTAATAGTATATATTTGCATTTAGATTTACAGTCAAAATTCCTCTTGCATTCATATTGACAACAGGTTCTTTACCGTCTCTTTGGTCGACTGGAGTCGGGGTCTTTCAGCACTGTACGATAGGCAGCTCCAACCTGGGCGAGTTGCACTCGTACATATGCTGTTTCGTTTCTAGCCTGGCTTAACATCTGGTGTGTACCAAGTGAGTTGGCTGAGAGCTTGCATTCGGGAGATGGTGGGTTCGAACCCTCTATCGGCAGTCCGGAAAACCGTTTTCCGTGCTACCTCATTTATCACTAGGCAAATGCTAGTGCTGTACCTTAATTGAGGCCACGGGCGCTTCCTTTCCAGTCCTAGCTTTGTCCTGTCCCAACTATCCCATGACCTGTCTCATTCGGTGCGACGTAAAACCAATAGCAGAAAGATTTATTAGTCTAAATAATAAAACGTTCAAAACCTCTTTTCCTAAAAAGTACATTTAGAATATAAAATGCATGTTTATGTTTTTGGTTTCTAGGGCATTTTTAAGCATAGTTAGCTCGCAGGACATTTTTGATGATCAAAATCCTAGCCCTTGTGATTATCTTTCTTTTTACAGCACCTTTTTGATGTTCATTACTGCGCTTCTGCTGGTTAGCTGCTGAGTCCTCTACTTGAAACTAAGTGCATTTATCAGACACAGCTGAGGGTACTTTAACTTAATTTCACTGAGCAATGGTCTCTTGAGGTTCTAGTGTCCAGTATGAATGATTACCAGATGGTTAAGTATATATGTGAGTATTCTGTCTATGGTTATATTAGAAGAGCATGGAAGTTTTGGACTGTTCGAAAGCATGCAAGGACAACATATCGTAATGTCGAGAATAAGGGAAGGAAACATGTTCCTCTTGGGTAGCCGTAGATGTGACCCTAAATCTAAAATGATGCGGTATAGTGTGTGCTGCACAAGTACCATTGCTCAAAATCTGCAATGTCTGATAACACATACAGTATATAACCTGTGATGCGATATTCTAACACACGTGCTATCTAGAATCACGTCATTATTTTTTAAGATTTCGTTTACTTTATCTCGGTCGGGTGCGGGCTCAGAGTACGATAGTCACTGTACTTTCCAGGACATCACACATTTTGAATAACAAGTAGATAACAGAATGGAATTACCAGCACTCGGAAAACGTAATTCGCTCCCTTAACAAACGTGACCAACATGTTCTGCAGTAAAGTATGGAATATCCGATGAATCGAGTAGAAAATCAAGTAGTGCCAATATCATTTCTGACTTCATACGCGATATTGAATGAGTGTAAGCACTTTCTGTAACACGATCATTCCAATCATTGTACCTTCGAATACACTTTCGGTCTTGTAAATCAATCAATCAATACTGATCTGCATTTAGGGCAGTCGCCCAGGTGGCAGATTCCCTATCTGTTGCTTTCCTAGCATTTTCCTAAATGATTTCAAAGAAATTGGAAATTTATTGAACGTCTCCCTTGGTAAGTTGTTCCAATCCCTAACTCCCCTTCCTATAAATGAATATTTGCCCCAGTTTGTCCTCTTGAATTCCAAATTTATCTTCATATTGTGATCTTTCCTACTTTTATAAACGCCACTCAAACTTATTCATCTACTACTGTCATTCCACGCCATCTCTCCACTGACAGCTGGGAACATACCGCTTAGTCGAGCAGCTATTCTTCTTTCTCTCAATTCTTCCCAACCCAAACTTTGCAACATTTTTGTAACGCTACTCTTTTGTCGGAAATCACCCAGAACAAATCGAGCTGCTTTTCTTTGGATTTTTTCCAGTTTTTGAATCAGGTAATCCTGGTGAGGGTCCCATACACTGGAACCATACTCTAGTTGGGGTCTTACCAGAGACTTACATGCCCTCTCCTTTACATCCTTACTACAACCCCTAAACACCCTCATAACCATGTGCAGAGATCTGTGCCCTTTATTTGGAATCCCATTTATGTGATTACCCCAATGAAGATATTTCCTTATATTAACACCTAGATACTTACAATGATCCCTAAAAGGAACTTTCACCCCATCAATGCAGTAATTAAAAATGAGAGGACTTTTCCTATTTGTGAAACTCACAACCTGACTTTTAACCCCGTTTATCAACATACCATTGCCTGCTGTCCATCTCACAACATTTTCGAGGTCACGTTGCAGTTGCTCACAATCTTGTAACTTATTTATCACTCTATAGAGAATAACATCATCCGCAAAAAGCCTTACCTCTGATTCCACTCCTTTACTCATATCATGTATATATATATAAGAAAACATAAAGGTCCGATAATACTGCCTTGAGGAATTCCCCTCTTAATTATTACAGGGTCAGATAAGGCTTCACCCACTCTAATTCTCTGATATCTATTTTCTAGAAATATAGCAACCCATTCAGTCACTCTTTTGTCTAGTCCAATTGCACTCATTTTTGCCAGTAGTCTCCCATGATCCACCCTATCAAATGCTTTAGACAGGTCAATCGCGATACAGTCCATTTGACCTCCATAATCCAAAATATCTGCTATATCTTGCTGGAATCCTACAAGTTGAGCTTCAGTGGAATAACCTTTCCTAAAACCGAACTGCCTTCTATCGAACCAGTTATTAATTTCACAAACATGTCTAATATAATCAGAAAGAATGCCTTCCCAAATCTTACATACAATGCATGTCAAACTTACTGGCCTGTAATTTTCAGCTTTATGTCTATCACCCTTTCCTTTATACACAGGGGCAACTATAGCAACTCTCCATTCATCTGGTATAGCTCATCCGACCAAACAATAATCAAATAAGTACTTCAGATATGGTACTATATTCCAACCCATTGTCTTCAATATATCTCCAGAAATCTGATCAATTCCAGCCGCTTTTCTAGTTTTCACCTTTTGTATCTTATTGTAAATGTCATTGTTATAATATGTAAATTTTATTACTTCTTTGGCCTTAGTCTCCTCCTCTATCTCGACATCATCCTTGTAACCAACAATTTTTACATACTGCTGACTGAACACTTGTGCCTTTTGAAGATCCTCACTTACACACTCGCCTTGTTCATTAATTTTTCCTGGAATGTCCTTCTTGGAACCTGTTTCTGCCTTAAAATACCTATACATACACTTCCATGTTTCACTAAAATTTGTATGACTGCCAATTATGCTTGCCATCATGTTATCCTTAGCTGCCTTCTTTGCTAGATTCAATTTTCTAGTAAGTTCCTTCAATTTCTCCTTACTTCCACAGCCATTTCTAACTCTATTTCTTTCCAGTCTGCACCTCCTTCTTAGTCTCTTTATTTCTCTATTATAATACGGTGGGTCTTTACCATTCCTTACCACCTTTAAAGGTACAAACCTGTTTTCGCATTCCTCAACAATTTCTTTAAACCCATCCCAGAGTCTGTTTACATTTTTATTTACCGTTTTCCAGCGATCATAGTTACTTTTTGGAAACTGCCTCATGCCTGCTTTATCAGCCATATGGTACTGCCTAATAGTCCTACTTTTAAGACCTTCCCCTCTATCACATTTATTTTGAACTACCACAAAACAGCTTTATGTTCACTAATACCATCTATTACTTCAGTTTCCCTATAGAGCTCATCTGGTTTTATCAGCACCACATCCAGAATATTTTTCCCTCTGGTTGGTTCCATCACTTTCTGAATCAGCTGTCCTTCCCATATTAACTTATTTGCCATTTGTTGGTCATGCTTCCTGTCGTTCGCATTTCCTTTTCAATTGACATCTGGCAATTCAGATCACCCGCTACAATCACATTTCTTTCCATGTCGTTTCCCACATAGCTGACTATCCTATCAAATAATTCCGAATCCGCGTCAGTGCTACCCTTTTCCGATCTGTACATTCCAAATATATCAAGTTGCCTATTATCTTTAGAAATGAGCCTTACACCTAGAATTTCATGTGTCTCATCTTTAACTCTTTCGTAGCTTACAAATTCTTCTTTCACCAGAATAAACACTCCCCCTCCCACCATTCCTATCCTATCTCTACGATACACACTCCAGTGCCTTGAGAAAATTTCTGCATCCATTATATCATTTCTCAGCCATGATTCAACTCCTATTACAATATCTGGTAAATATATATATTAAATTACTTAATTCTATTCCTTTCTTTACAATACTTCTACAGTTCAACACTAACAATTTTATGTCATCCCTACTTGATTTTCAGTTCCCTGTTCCCTTATCACCGCTCCCTTGGCCATCCCGTTTCCCTGAATGTACCTCCCTATTACCCTTCCAAACAAATTTCTTAACTTATACGTACCACTGCGGTTTAAATGAAGGCCATCCGAGCGCAGATCCCTATCTCCTGCCCACCCATTAGGATCTAGAAATTTCACTCCCAGTGTCCCACATACCCACTCCATAGTCTCATTTAAATCCCCAATCATCCACCAGTCAGTATCCCTCCTACACAGTATTCCACTAATAACAATCTCCGCGTACCGGGCGAGTTGGCCGTGCGCGTAGAGGCGCGCGGCTGTGAGCTTGCATCCGGGAGGTAGTAGGTTCGAATCCCACTATCGGCAGCCCTGAAGATGGTTTTCCGTGTTTTCCCATTTTCACACCAGGCAAATGCTGGGGCTGTACCTTAATTAAGGCCACGGCCGCTTCCTTCCAACTCCTAGGCCTTTCCTATCCCATCGTCGCCATAAGACCTATCTGTGTCGGTGCAACGTAAAGCCCCTAGCAAAAAAGGAAAAAAAACAATCTCCGCTTTCTTAAACTTCACCCGTGCTGCATTTACCAGATCCCACACATCTCCAACTATGTTGGTACTTATATCAGCTTGCCTTACGTTGTTGGTACCAACGTGAAACACTACCACTTTCTCCTTCCCCTCCTCCCATTCTTCTACGTTCCTCAACATCTGCCTCAACCTAATTCCTGGATAACATTCTACCCTGGTTCCCTTTCCTCCACACACTTTCCCCACGTGTCTAACGATGGAATCTCCCATGACCAATTCACTACACTGGCGGGGGAAAGAACCGTCTGACGTGGAGGCAATTTTTCCTCCTAGCCAGAGAAGAAACCACATCTTCGCTGCTAATTTGGAATAAAATTAATGTAGATTTAATGAAAGTGAAGAGGAAGAATCTTTTCGTAAGAAACGGCTCTTTTCAGAGTTTAATTTCGAGTTATTTAGTGAATTGTGGTACTATAATTTGGAATAGGGCTAAATTGTAATTCCAGGCCAGTTCATACTACTACTACAAACTGAGCCTCTGACTTAAGTGCGCACACTGCTCATTCAAAACAGCGCGTCAGAGTAGGTATCGAATAGCTGGCATACTATGATGAACCAGTGTGTTACGTACCAGCAGTATCAGAAAATGTATGAACCAGAGGATTGGCATGCTAAAGAAGAAAGCTATTTCCCGCCAATATTCAGTTAGGCTGTTATACTCGGTACGTAGCAGTAGTCCCATCTATCGGAGTTGAATGTCAGCATAAGAGACAAAGAACATTACAACAAACAACGGTCAGTGTAATGTTATTGTTGATCTAAGTTGCGTGCTTTCGACATTGTAGGCCTTCACATTATTAATTGTCTTCCGGTTTAGAAATACCACTCTTATCATAGTCGTAGGGTAAAACTGAATAAAACATAAATGATCGGAAATTATATTCTCTATAACTTTTGTTATGTAGTACTTTACCATAGGACCAAGGACATAGGTATTTAAAAATTAAATTTTAGGTGGCTTCCCCTAAACTACCATTTCACCCAGGGTGAATAACATTGTTTATAGCTTAAGCTGTAGTTTCTTATTCCCCAACTCTATATACCAATTTTCATTAAATTCTGTTTACCCATTTTGTCGGAGCTCGGCGTTGATATAGACTTAGCAACAAAAATCCAAATTCATGAATATCTGCGTTGTCATAGCCGGTACGGTAAAAATGCATAAGACGTAAATGATCAGAAATTTAATTCTATATAACTTTAGTTATGTAGTATTTATCGATATGACCACTAATAATAAAAATATTTTGAATTGAATTTTAGGCCTTCCCCTAAACTACCATTTCACTCAGCGTAAATAAAATAATCTATAGCCTAGATTGTAGCGGCTTACCCCCCGACTCTACATACAGATTTTTATTAAATTCTCTTCAGCCGTTTTGTCGTGATGCGTGTACATACATACAGACAGACAGACAGACAGACAGACAGACAGACAGACAGACAGACAGACAGACGGACAGACGGACAGACAGAAATTACGGAAGAGTGAAAACTGCATTTTCTTGTTACTGTGGACATGATCGATACAGAAATGCCATTCTTTTCAAATTCTGAGCAATGTACAGACAAAACTTTTATTTTATATATATAGATTTTCTGTAAACTCCGTGGATTGTATGTGAAAATTCTCTCCATTATAAACAACTTTTGTTATGTTCATAATTTAGCTTACTCTTCAAATGACGGAGAAAATTACTATTTTCTGCGGATATCTTGCTCTGCATTGAGTGACCGACAACGAACCTACAGGTTACCATGGCAACGTCTCTGACTGCTTGCCAGCAGGGAAGTAACGTTTTGCCATTTTCGTCATCATTCCTGTAAATTCGTGGTTGTTCCTTGGGTAGAAAGCAAGAGAGACGTCAATCGGCCATTCTGCGGGATATTTGGCGGAATATAGTTGGAGGTTATAACCGTCCTCGAATAGCTTAAGTACTAACACCATTAGTCATCTTCTTATCTGTTTACCTAAGAATCCCTGCGCCTAAATTTCTCCTCTATTACCGCTTTCTTATATCCATATCTCATACCAGCATAATTTATTTAGGGGCATTTGATTTTCCAATACACCCACTTGGTATTTACATATTTGTCCTATCCGGCTGTCCTCAGTTATAATCCTATTTTCTACTAATTTCAACTTTTGGTCCCGGAAAATATCAAAATATGGATGCAATTTTAATGACGGTGCAGACCTTCGTTTCGGGATAATTGGTGGCTAAACGGTAAGTTGTATTACAAAACAGATAGTATAATCGCCATTCTATTTGGAGAGATCAACAACTTTGATCGTATGACTTATTGTCGTGTCTCGATCGTTGATACGTTAGTTAACGCTACATTTCTCGGTTATAAACTAATGTTTCGATCTCGACTGCGATTTGCATTACGAAAAAGGGCCTGTCTTTATAATGAAAAGTCTTCATATCTACTGTGATGGCAGTTGCCAGGTGAACCTGCCTTTATATTAGAAACTCCCGAACTCGACTGTTATTGGCAGTAGGAAATGTGGCCTGCCATTATCCTCAAAACTTCTCCAATGTCTACCTTACATTGGAAACAACGTTTTGTTTCTAGGATAGCGCTAAGAGGCATGCGATTTAATATAATCTTACTCACTGTCTTTTCAGTAATTACCGAGCTCGATAGCTGCAGTCGCTTAAGTGCGGCCAGTGTCCAGTATTCGGGAGATAGTGGGTTCGAACACCACTGTCGGCAGCCCTGAAGATGGTTTTTCGTGGTTTCCCATTTTCACACCAGGCAAATGCTGGGGCTGTACCTTAATTAAGGCCACGGCCGTTCCTTCCCACTCCTAGCCCATCCTGTCAGTGCGACGTAAAGCAACTTGCAAAAAAAAGTATTTCAGTAATTTACAGAGAAATCCGTATACATTGTAGAATACCGTAGCGAAGCATGAGTACATTTGCTAGTATTACATGAAACACTTGGGTAAAATAAAATACACTGTTAGACATGGTATCTCCTGTACTTGGATGGGTGCACACAAACTTCAATATGATGTCCCTGATATGTGTTTTATTCAGTGCACCCTTTGATAATTCCCTTTAAGAATGCAGGAAAAATAATGACTCCACATTTCACTTTAGACCTTGTGTGTGGTTCACCACCTAAATCCAAGCGATGGATGCGGGAAACATTGTGGTGGTCTCTAGTGCTACTGTGTCACACAACATCAGTAACCGAAGTAAATACGTCCACATATAGTAACAGCTACAAAACAGCCATTAAAAATTGAATGAAAATGTACCTGTTTTTAATAAAATGTCATTGTATTTTGCAAGATTTCGGTGAATAAAAGTTTGAGAAACACTTCGAAATGAAAATGTGTGCACGTAAGGTCTAACCACGTGTTGTCAGGCCTGCATTTAAAGTACTATTCGACTGGGCACAGAATACTTTAACGTCTGTTCTCATCATTTAAGTTACTTTAAATAAACAATTTTAACTTCAAAATCATATCAAAAACGTTGCAGATCATATTAAAACAGCATACATTTTGAAAAGTGAAGATACTGGCATTTAGTAGTTCTATTTGTGGACACTGAATGTTATAATTTAAGAGGAAAAATAATTCAAAATTACAACAGTAATTATTATTTTTCCTATATTTATTTTAAAACATAGTTCAAGTTACTTTCTTCTTCGTTAATTAAATAAATGCACTAAACTAAGATTAATATAACGCCTTTATACAGCAATTATATTTTGATGATCTATTGTCTTGAGCAAGCCCAGCGGTATGTACAGGCTGAAAGAAACATTCGTTGTGAACTCCGGACATCGTACGACTCACCCAACATGCCACCGCTGCTTCCGAACACTTGTTATCGTAGTGTAGCAATAGATGATATCTTGCAAATTGATGATAATCAGGGTCGAGTGGGATCTTATCATTGGACCTTGATGATTCTCCTCTTCTGATTGTTCATCAGCTCCTCTCACAGGGTATATAAGGGAACATTTTACAAGGATCGCCAATATTCAGCAGTAGTCTACTTCCCAGGTAAGTTGATACGAATTGGTTCAAAAGATTGAATAGTCATATAAGTATTCATTGTGAAAATTTCTTAATATTTAATCATAAACTTGGTGATGTATCAACATAATATAAAGCTAACGCGGATACGGTCTGGGAACACTGAACACCAAGAATAGACATATAATGTATACTCTGTTCAAGGGCTGACTTCCATGCCCATGGTACAAAACATACACTCGTGATGCAGGATTTCTTAAACATTATTAACGGGGTTATATGTTAGGCCTATATGAATATTCCCCCAAAATATATTTCTTTTTACGTTTAAAAATGAAAGATCTGTACCAAGAGCAAATAAACTACGAATTTCATTTTAGAGGGTTCATCATGACATACACATTCTTTCTTTTTAAATAATGTAATGCGATTTTCCAAATAACAAAAGTATAAAGCAAGTCTACACAGTCATGGTTTAACTTGGAATAACGCTTTAGTACATAATGAACTTATAATTACTCATCTTCAAATAGATACTAGTTTTCAGGAACACGACTAGTGCAACTGAATGCTGTGAATGACTTTATTCATAAGGTTGTTTGTTCTGCGATAGCACTCTTTGGCTCATTGGGGAAAGCAACGGCGAACTACCTCTTCATCTTGCCTTGTACGCTTCACTTTGGTACCACCATTGGATTTTGTGGTTTACCTATAAATGCATGACCTATGGTGGGACAATTTGAGGATACAAACATCCTCCGGGATTATGAAATAATAGACAGACGTAGTTGTTTTGCACACATTTATATTTACGAACAGTGATCTTTCAGCCCAAATCTAAAGTGGAGACACGTGGGGAGATTTGCGGAGTGTTCTAGCTGCTGGCTTTCCACTCGAATGCTTGAGGTTTCAATCCCGGTTGATGACGGTTGGAATTTTCACCTGAAATATCACATAGCATCAAGAAGGGCATACAGTTTTAAATCCGCAGCCAAAAGCAAAGTGAGCGTTGGTTTCTCCAGCAACCTCAGGAATACCTGGGAGAAGCTGAAGAAAGTTTTAAAGTATAAACTTAAATAAATGCTGTAGCTCACTTAGTTTTGTTTGGTGTAGCAACCGCTAATTTGGCGAATTAGTAACTACCAAAATCGTCTAAGGATGCGCCTTTAGAGCTGTTTTATATGATGTCATTGCCGTTGGAATAGTCTCTAGATCTTCAGAAAACCGATTCAGTATTTATTCTGTGGTAACAGCAGAAACACATTCATCACTCCCCATTTTGAAATCAAAGATTCTATTGTACGGAGCAGAATTATTAAATAACGTGGCTTATGTTTCAGGAAACCATGAAACTGTTTCTGGTGTTGTGCGCAGTGGTCGCCGTCAGCCAGGCGCTAACATTCTCCGAGCTGGTCAGGCAGGAGTGGCACGCCTTCAAGGTAAGACATTCTGCAAAAGTCATTGATGAAATACAGTGCAAATACACATACCAAAGTGTGTTGGCATTCTCTTCCCAACAGAAACAAAAATACATTCAAGAATTCGAGATCTCAAAACGTGTACATAAAAATTAAATATATCACATCAACTTCACGAAGGTCTGAAATCGGCAGAAATGGTAACCATCATCATTTAAATCTGGGATATGTAAGTTGTCGTCACCAATACCATTGAAGTGTTGAAGGTGAAAGTAATATTTGGGATCATAGGCAAATAAGAAGATACAGCCCCAGCATTTGCCTGATGTGAAAATAGAAAACCACGGAAAACTATCGAACCCACTATCTCCCGGATGCAAGCTCACAGCTGAGCGTCTCTAACCGCACGGCCAACTCGCCCGGTATTTACATTTCAGATTCACATCATTTATACACTAAATCAATAACTCTAGCCGTTAACGTTAGTGTATATCTTTTAATGGTAACACAATTCATCCGTAATCGAATTACAAGTACAGTACTTAGACAACACCTATTTGTAGCATGAGCGATATGCTCGTGATATTGACGACCACCATGGTGGTGACTTCCAGGGATAAATAAAGATGTAGGTAATACCTGATACCGTTCAAACAATATTTCAAAATACTTAGCTTCGAAATTATGGTAGACTGCTCGTTCTCAAAATTGAGGATTTCTCCTTTTTCGAATTTATGACACTCAAAGTTACCTAGTAGAGGCAATTCCTCCAATACTTATATTGCAGATAGTTTGTTGTCAAGAATTAGAATTAGCCTAGAACTTCCCATGTAGGTCAAAGGTCTCTTTGAAATGCTGAAAGGTAACTAGTTACAATAATCCCGAATAGCCATTCCGGGAAATTTCAGCCCATCTTTCTTACATATTCCAGTCCTTTCTCTGTTTTACCGTTGTTGATCATTGTTTTCCGCATATCTTCTTCAACTCATCTGACCAACTCATCTTCTGTCTTCCTACTTTCCTTCGTCCGATCCGAAAGGACAAAATTATTGCTTCCCTTCAAGTGTATATGTTCTGAAGTACAGTAGTCTATATCAATCAAGTGTAGTTTCTTCCAACAGGACTGGACAGATCGTAAAAGAAGACGCAAATGAGTACAGAAGACGTTCTATGTATGGAAATACGAATAATATTGCGTGGACACGGTACATAGCCAAGAGTCAGATATAGTATTTGCTAGTGTATTCATAATATTATAAATAAAAGACTTGTGGAACATTCGACATCCGTAAGAACGAACCATTTCTGATTTATAAAATGATTCGATGGCAAATACCTTAAGAGAAAAATATCAATTATCCTTCCTCAATGACAGGTTTACTAAAGGATCTAAGATACAAATAAACTACTGCGAGGAGTAAGTATGTTCGTTATTTGCTATTAAATACTATATTTTCTCTTCTAGCTCCAGCATGGCAAGAAATATTCGAGCGCTGCTGAAGAAGAACTCCGTATGAAGATCTATATGGAGAATAAGCAGAAGATCGCCGAGCACAATGCCAAATACGCTAAGGGAGAGGTCACCTACTCTATGGCCATGAACCACTTTGGAGATCTGGTGAGTACTTCTTCGGTGTCGCTTAATTCTTCATATTTATCTTCTAAAATTATCCATTATTTTCTCATGACATGGCGTGTTAATTGCATTTTATGATCGACTTGCAGCGCCATAATGAGTTCGTAAGGATGGTCAACGGATACAACAGCACCCTCGGCCAACAAATGCGCAAGCTGGGAACTCCCTACGTTAGTCAGCCCAACGTGAAGGCTCCCGCTTCAATTGACTGGCGTCAAACTGGAGCCGTGTCTGAGGTGAAGAACCAGGGACAGTGTGGATCATGCTGGTCATTCAGCGCTGTAAGTACCTCTATATCCCTTACTTCTGGTCTATGTTACTTCGTCAGTGCTTTCTAACAAGTATTACGGATCAATCAATCAATCAATCAATCAATCAATCAATCAATCAATCAATCAATCAATCAATCAATCAATCAATCAATCAATCAATCAATCAATCAATCAATCAATCAATCAATCAATCAATCAATCAATGAATCAATCAATCAATCAATCAATCATTCAATCAATCAATCACTACTGATCTGCATTTAGGGCAGTCGCCCAGGTGGCAGATTCCTATCTGTTGTTTTGCTAGCTTTTTCTTAAATTATCGCAAAGAAATTGGAAAATTATCGAACATTTCCCTTGGTAAGTTATTCCAATCCCTAACTCCCCTTCCTATAAATGAATATTTGCCCCAGTTTGTCCTCTTGAATTCCAACTTTACCTTCATATTGTGATCTTTCCTACTTTTATAAACGCCACTCAAACTTACTCGTCTACTGATGTCCTCCCACGCCATCTCTCCACTGACAGCTCCGAACATACCACTAATCGATCAGCTCGTCTCCTTTCTCCTAAGTCTTCCCAGCCCAAACTTTGCAACATTTTTGTAACGCTACTCTTTTGTCGGAAATCACCCAGAACAAATCGAGCTGCTTTTCTTTGGATTTTTTTCCAATTCTTGAATCAGGTAATCCTGGTGAGGGTCCCATACACTGGAACCATACTCTAGTTGAGGTCTTACCAGAGACTTATATGCCCTCTCCTTTACATCCTTACTACACCCCCTAAATACCCTCATAACCATGTGCAGAGATCTGTACCCTTTATTAACAATTATAGTTATGTGATTACCCCAATGAAGGTCTTTTGAAGGCATATGAAGTTATATGATATATTGTTAATGTAAGTTTAAAAATAGAGCCACTATTTGCGTCCAGAGAATGGAACTCAGTGTTTCTTATTCTTTACTAGCGTAGTCTTGACGTCTTGAAACAGTTCATCCTACTGGTGGATTTTTTTTATTATGGACACTCGAGTTAAGGTTTTAATTACTAATGAACTGATAGGCCATTTGCAAAGTGAGTTATACCAATATTTTCCTTATTTAATTCTGCATTAGTGTGTATAAGACAAATTGTTTTTGAAGTTCATTAATTATATTTTATTTGTGGTTGTAGTGGATATTGTCCGGGATTTCGGCTTCTTCTCCAGGAACAGCTCACTTAAAAAAAATATACGTGGAAAACGGATTGTAATGAGGCTTTTATATGTTATAGCCACATGTATTCGTAGTGCACCGATTTCACCACCCTGTCCGCTGTTAATCGCACGGTCCAGCGCACACACAAATTCCCATCAATATTACTCTTCATAAAGTCAGTACCACACTGTACGGTTGCAGTGGTTGTAGTATCTGATAAACACGACTGAGTGCTTCAAAACAAGTCCAAGTTTCCTGTTGTACGTTTATCCTGGACTAAGAAAAGGTTGCTTTAGATAAATGATAAGAACTCTTTTTGGGGTGGTTGGAAAATATTTTAATTTGATTATTACACTACGAATACATGTGGCTTTAACATATAAAAATGTCAATACCCTCACACAAGTAGTTTTCAATGTATATATTTTTAAGTGAGCGGTTCCTAGAAAAGAAGCCAAAAACCCGGAAATATTTACTACTAACACAAACAGAAAATAATTAATGAACTTCAAAAACAATTTGTCTTATACTGTCTAATGTAGAATTGAGCAAGGAAAATATTAGTATAGGTAACTTATTTTTGAAATAAGCCAGTCGGTTCATTTGTAACTAACGCCTAAACTCGAGTGTAATAATAATAAATATACGACAGCAAATGACATTTACAGAGGTAATGATGACACTAGAGAGTTTGGAACTAGAGAAAATAAAATTTACCGTGAATATCTTCAGTGTGTAGATAGTGTTTTGTACCACCTTTGCTAGGAATCTCTCTCGTTTATCCTTATATATTAACTCCATCTTTAGGTGGTGACATGTCTCTTTGTTTCATGCGTCAATAAACCCATTAAATATTCATATTTAACTGATTTCAAATGTTGATGATTTATTTAATGTAAAATCGAAATAATATTCTTAAATATTCACATATAATATTGGCTAAAGTATCGTGAGGATGAATTGCGGTCAAATGTAGTAGTAATTGAATTGAGCCTGCTAATGAATGATTAACATGTTCCACCCCAGATGATCATAAATATTATTCATGTGACCATGGTGCCGATGGTATATATAGAACATTTTGCAATAACAGCACTATTGATCTCAAGAGAAAGTTCCAAAAGGGTTTAAGCCATTCTTGTTTGTATGAAAATGCCGTTAAAGGAATTTCTCCACATAAGCTGTTATTTCCAGAAATTTAGTCTTTAAATCGCCAAGTTTCTTGTTATTCACTTGCTTTGATATTTATTTCAGACTGGCGCCATCGAAGGTCAACACTACAGGGCTACAGGCCAGTCTGTGTCTCTCAGTGAACAGAACCTGATCGATTGTTCCACTGGATATGGAAATAACGCTTGCAACGGTGGAGTTATGCAGTACGCCTTCCAGTATGTGATCGATAACCACGGTATCGATACTGAGAGGTCTTACCCATATGAAGCAAGGGTATGTACAGACTTATAAAGGAGACGTAATACTCGGTCTTTACGCTTAAAGGAAACACATTCCTAACGTACATTCAAGGTCTCAGTGGTAATATTCTTTAATGTGTCTTCTTAGAAGCTAATTTCCAGTACTAGAGTCACTTATTTCCTCGTACAAAGTGAACTTTTCAATTGAGAATATACTAGAAGTATTTAGACTTTTGTTTCGAAACCACCCAAGCAGAAGTAATGTTCGAGATTCAGGTTAGATATCTACGAATGTGAGTAATATATAATCCTAAGCCGTATTGCCTTTTCTGGTTCGGTAGTTCTACACCTTAAATCATTAACTGAAAGTAATTTTGTGTTTCATTATCTTTGCCAGTTATACGAATATTGCTCAGTCTTATCAGAAACTGACGAGCCTAATGCCACACTGGGGCAAAACACTGGTATCATTTTACGAATTCGAACCTTAATTTATTTAATGTTCTCAATCCAAAGAAATAGATTACAATTTCCTGATGCAAACGTAATCTTTGATCCTGAAAGCCTAGCAGGGCATATATAACAAATGGAGAGACAGATATCCCCGAGTACATTGTCACTTGCAGTGTGTCACAACGGTGTACACTTGCCGGCCTCTGCCTCGGAGAGGTGCGGTGTTCCAAACGACAAGCCTAGTCCTGCGCTGGGGCGAATGGGATTTTTACGATTGAGTAACATGACTTTATTCTTCCCAAGGGGAACTTAATTTCTGATTAGAAAAATAGACTATTAATGACCAAGAAAATTATAAAAATCCGTCAACTACCCACAAGTAGTTTATTATCCGGTCATCAGGACTTTCCAGATAATTATGTCTTATCACGCGATTACAAATAATGACCTTGCTGATATGATATAAATGGTAGGTAGAGTGGACCAGACAATAAGGAGACAAACTTGAGAGTCTTTTATTCTTACAAGTTGTTTTACGTCCCACCGACACAGGCAGGTCTCATGGCGACGATAGGATGGGAAAGGGCTAGGAGCGGGAAGGAAGTGGTCGTGGACTTAATTAAGGTACAGCCGCAGCATTTTCCTGGTGTGAAAATTGGAAACCACGGAAAACCACCTTCAGCGCTGCGACAATGTGATTTGAACCCACTGTCTCCCGAATCCAAATTCACAGCTACGCAACCCTAACCGCACGGCCATCTCACTCGATAACGTAGCCTTTAATTCCCTACTGCTATTTGTTTTACGTCGCACCGACACAGATAGGTCTTATGGCGACGATGGGACAGGAAAGGCCTAGCAATGGGAAGGAAGCGACCGTGGCCTTAATGAAGGTACAGCCCCAGCATTTGTCTGGTGTGAAAATGGGAAACCACGGAAAACCATCTTCAGGGCTGCCGACAGTGGGGTCCGAACCCACTATCTCCCAGATGCGAGCTCACAGCCGCGCGCCCCTAACCGCACGGCCAACTCGCCAAGTCCTTTAATTCCCCTTCATTGCTGTATGGTGATTCTGGTCGACCTCTATACACAATCAGGTCTGTTTATCCTTCCATTTAACTTAAACCACGCCTCATCAGATCATAAAATACGTAACAACAGAAATCAATACATAGCAACAATCAATTCAAAGCCAGCGTTACAGTGGGATAGCGACTTCCTCCATTCACTGTACTGTGTTTGTCAGGATACTTTCTATGAGTAGATACACGATTTAATGGAATTAATACACAATAGAGATTTTATGCAATATTTCCAAATTATATTAAATAACACATAATTTTTTTTCTTTTCTTTTTTTTTCTTTTTTTTTTTTTGTAATTTGCTTTACGTCGTACCGACACAGATAGGTCTTACGGCGACGATGGGACAGGAAGTTGCTAGGAGTGGGAAGGAAACGGCCGTGGCCTTAATTAAGGTACAGCCCCAGCATTTGCCCGGTGTGAAAATGGGAAACAACGGAAAACCATCTTCAGGGCTGCCGACAGTGGGGTTCGAACCCACTGTCTCTCGAATACTGGACACTGGCCGCACTCAAGCGACTGCAGCTATCGAGTTCGGTATCATAAGATTTGATAGCAAGATTGTTTAATACACATGGGCACTGTTATCAAATTGCCACGATGACAAAGATCAAATTCATCAATCATGATGCAAATTTGTATTTGCTTCCTTATTTGTCGTTGATATTTCATCAGATAAATGATTTCAGAATTATAGCCGTAAATGACATACAAACATTAGCATCGACGAGTTCAGTAGCTTAGATGTTAGAGCGCACTTCGTTTGCAGGTTCGAACCTGGGTCAGACCGGTGGTATTTGAAGGTGTTTGGATTAAACGTTAAAATTGGGTCACCGTGAGTCTGATCCTAATACAAACAGTCACGTAAAACTACAAGCCCGCTTGCCTCTCTGAGTGACTCAGTGCTGGCACTCATACATTTTCTTATTATGTTATCTACCAACAATGTATGGCTCTTCATTTCATTACGATTGTTGACACTTCGCGTTTGTGATGCTCACATTATTTCTTGTTTCAGCTCGGCTACTGTCGCTACAACGTTTACAACTCAGCAGCCACCATCTCCAATTACGTGAACATCGGAGTCGGTAACGAGGCTCAGTTGGCTGAGGCAGTCGGCAATGTTGGACCAGTGGCAGTTGCAATGGACGCCAGTCGCCAGTCCTTCCAGTTCTACAGCGGAGGTAAAATGCTAAACTTTCTAATTTAGTGTTAAACTCGTTCTAGTCTCCGACAGCACAACTACAATAATTCCTGAGAGGAGACCAAAAACAAAACCATTTATTTCTTTTCCTCATATCACAAAAAACAGATTAGAGTAATTTCCTACTGCATTTATATTTACAGTACAGTAAAAGATTAGGAATATTTTAAATGACAGAGGGTAATGAAATGAAATGGCGGAACATTTTTTTTTTTTTTTTTTTTTTTTTTGCTCGTTGCTTTACGTCGCAACGACACAGGTAGGCCTTATGGCGACGATGGGACAGGGAAGGGCTAGGAGTGAGAAGGAATCGGCCGTGGCCTTAATTAAGGTACAGCCCCAGCATTTGCCTGGCGTGAAAATGGGAAACCACGGAAAACCATCTTCATGGCTGCCGACAGTGGGGTTCGAACCTACGTATGACTTTTAGTGCCAGGAGTGTCCGAGGAGAAGTTCGGCTCGCCAGAGACAGATCTTTTGATTTGACTCCCGTAGGCAACCTGCACGTCGTGATGGAATGAAATCACCACATACACCCAGCCCCCGTGCCAGCGAAATTAACCAATTGCGGTTAAAATTCCCGTCCCTGCCGGGAATCTAACCCGGGGCCCCTGTGATCAAAGGCCAGCATGCTAACCATTTAGCCATGGAGCCGGACGACAGAGGGAAATAACTTCCTAAAATTAAAATTTTTTCCGGTCTCAATTCCGGTCCCGTAACATGTTAGCTTTTAAAGAGGACTAATTTGTGATAATGTTCATGTTTTGTTAGGTCTTTAAGTAAAATATAATAATAATAATAATAATAATAATAATAATAATAATAATAATAATAATAATAATAATAATACCTACATTATTTTATTATAATCACACACTATTATTATCTAAATATATGGCCTGATTCCAGTAGAAGACGGACCAGGCATGGAGTGATGCCCCAGTAACACCAAGTATTTGAACTTCGGAGGATGGAGAGGTCTGTCAGTAGTAATCCCGCCGATAACACTTTTCACTCGCAAATGCCTATGAACAGACAGGATCAGTTCTCTCTCACCGGACGTAAAAGTCTTGCGTTTCTTTTTCAACTGATAACAGTATGGTGAGTTTTTGTCCGGATCCATTGCCCGAAGGTCTATGTACACACAATAATATTCAATGTGGAGAACGAGCAAGAATAAACCAACAAACGTATAAGATGCTCGAAGAATTAATAATCAGCACGCAATATGCCCCTCTTGATAGCAAATCACACTGATAAAATTCTGTCACTGCTGTTTTAAACGGACTATGATAGTAAACGCCATCTAAGGAGTAAGTATGGCAGCTCCACATTGGCGACACCATTGCCGTAATTCGTGCTGACAGTAGGCATGAAACACGCGCCCCCTTGCTCCTCACCTGTCATGTGACAACACCGTAACCGCAGCCTCTCTCACCCGCGTCCTCCCCTGAACAATACCTTTTCTTCCGCTTTAGTCTCTTCAAAAAAAGTGGCCCTGAGTCGCAGTATAGCTCATTCCAGCTTGAAACCGAATGTCAGTTCAGTATCTGCCCGACAGCTTTAACGATATGTCCAGCCAGCCTTTTAATGGTACTGTATGCTACAATAAATGTCGTATGGCTTTTAGTGCCGGGATATCCCAGGACGGGTTCGGCTCGCCAGGTGCAGGTCTTTCTATATGACACCCGTAGGTGACCTGCGCGTCGTGATGAGGATGAAATGATGATGAAGACAACAGATACACCCAGCCCCCGTGCCATTGGAATTAACCAATTAAGGTTACAATCCCCGACCCGGCCGGGAATCGAACCCGGGACCCTCTGAACCGAAGGCCAGTACGCTGACCGTTCAGCCAACGAGTCGGACTGTATGCTACAATCACAACACAACAACTTTTAAGGTCTAGCGTTAGACTGACGACAAACCCTTGCGGATTAGCATGTTTTAAATCATTTTTAATCACTGAAGAAGGACCTTAGTGTCTGAATATAGGTTCTGAACTAAATGTGTGCTGATACGACTGTCTAATTTTAATAATAATGATCAACATATGTTATATAATTTTTCCAGGTATCTACTACGATCCTCAGTGCAGTAGCACCCAACTAGACCACGGTGTGCTGGTTGTCGGGTACGGCAGGACTACTGATGGCTATGACTACTGGATCGTCAAGAACTCTTGGGGAGCTTCCTGGGGAGAGAGTGGATACTTCTACGTCTACCGTAACATGAACAACCAGTGCGGTCTGGCTACTCAAGCTTCCTATCCTCTTGTATAATTAATAAACCTTTACCTCTCTTTATCTGACTGACATTTTCACTGAACGATATGTAAAATAAACCATCGTTTTTCTGAAAATAAAGCGCAGTGAACGGTAATGAAGTGTATCTATTGTCATAGTAAGTCTAATATGGCATGTTTTGATTCCCTTCCAAGTAGTACTCTAATGGATTGCACCTGAAATTCTTTCAGAATTCACGTAAGCAATGAAATAATCTTCTGAATTCCCCTCACCCCCCCCCCCCTCCCTCAACACGAGGATTATCGAGACTCTTTCCTGTTTGGGCACCACGATATCCAACGCAAGATGAAACTGGCACACAAGGAAAGGACTAAGATATTTTAAATTTGGGTGTACTGCGCATTCTTCTTATCTGTTGGACAGGGTATCAAACCAATGTGTCAAAACTGGGAGAATTCCGCATCTGTTAAAACTCCAGGGAACCGGTCAGATAGTTCGAACACGTCGCAGAACTGGTACCATAGAGAGGATTGTGGTAGAGGACAAGATTAACTGCTAGAGGCCCTGAAGGAGACATCCAATTCAATGGAAAAATCACCTTCATATGTGACCCGTTGCACGGAAAAGGACCTAAAGTCCGATTTTTCATTTTTTGAGATTTTGTGCTTCAAAAACTGGCATAAGTTACTGAGCATTTTAAAAAAAGGATTCGTACTTCTAGATGCAATACTTCAGAAGATATTAATAATTGACTGTTGCTATTGTCCACCTCTGTGGTGTAGTGGTTAGTGTAGTTGGCTGCCCCCCCTGGAGGCCCGGGATCGATTCCCCGCTCTGCCAGGAAATTTGCGAAGTGATACGAGGGCTGGAACGGGGTCCACTCAGCCTCGGGAAGTCAACTGAGTAGCAGGGGCGTTCTATTCCTATATCAGCTATCCTTGAAGTGAATTTCCATGGTTTCCCATTTCTCTTCCAGGAAAATGCCGGGATGGTATCCAACTTAAGGCCACGACTGCTTCCTTCCCTTTCCCTTGCCTATGCCTTTGAGTCTTTTCATGCCACCACAAGGCCCCTGTTCGGCATAGAAGGTGAGGCCGGCTGGGCGAGGTCTTGGTCCTCATTTCCAGTTGTATTCCCCGACCCAAAATCTCACGCTCCAGGACACTGCCCTTGAGGTGATAAAGGTGGATCCCTTGCAGAGTCCGAGGGAAAAACGAACCCTGATGGTAAACGGATTAAGAAAGCTGTTGTTATTAAGAAAACCGTATTTTGAGGGAATCGCAATTAAGCTTTCCCTTTCTTACCGGTTATACAAAGTTTTCATGACATAGAGTGGCGAAGACTCGAACTGATGCGCAACGTAGCTTGTTACGAAGACCGACAGGTAACACAAGAAATCAAAACCTAGAAATGCAATTTTTACACCCCGGACACTTGTGTTCAGCTCTGCTGTATAATTTTCATTACCTACTTTGAATCCCTTCTCGCGCATTGCGTCACGTATTCTGATAAGGATATCTCTCCATTGGTCTATCTACTGGACGCTATATCACCCCTGGCGTGATCAAATAAGAAGTGTTAACACCTGAAACTCAGAGGTGTTGCTGGTTCCTCAGCTATCTATTCAACGGATGAGTACGTGGATATGCTATTAATTTACGGAGAATCAAGAGCGAACGCTCTAGAAGTACAACGAATTTACCAAAAGAGATTTCCACACAGACATCAACCGGCCGCTGTTACTTTTAGGCCCGGTTTCATCAACGTGGGTTAAATATTCTCTAACTCTGGGTTTGTTAACTTAGGGTTAATATTTTAACTCATTCTTACAAGTCACGCGTTTCACCAAGCTATTTCGGCAGAGGGTTAACTAACACCGCGTTAACCCTCGCAGGAAACAGCTGTCCTAATAATCAAGGAAGCAGTGACTAAAAATCACAGATCATGAACACACTTCTTGCGTGGTTCTTTTGTTTATTTCTTGCGCTGTATTTCGTTTTCTTCCTCAGGTCCATGGTAGATATTATTCTTTCGTGATCTTGAACGAAAAATGGAAGAAGTGCAGAAGAAAAATAGTGGCACGAATTTTTCTGCTTTAGAAAAATCATTACTTATTGAATTAGCCACCGAGTACCGAAGTATTATAGAATGCAAGAAGATTGACGGTATACAATTAAAAGAAAAGCAGGATACATGGAAAAGAATAACAGGGGAATTTAATAATATTGCCCACGTTACAGTGCGATCTACGAAATAACTAAAACAGTTCTATAAAAATTTTAGCTTCTCTGTGCCAAGAGTTGTTTTGAAAGTTGGCACACCTTCACAGCAATAATACACACGGAAGTAAATATACAGTTTAATTTAAAAGTGCATTTCCGTATAACCACTACGTAATACACAGTATAATGTTCATAAGTGTTGTACTATTGAAGTGGTGGTGTGCAGTTGCATTCCTATATGCCACTGCAGTGCTGTCGTTATCAATGTGAAGAATGATGTCATTCTCAATTCCAACATTCCTGTTCCTTTTCCTTCCTGTGAGATACTGACGCAGAGTCAAGTCCTGTGGAGGAAGTTAATCTCGGGTCTCCACAGTAATATTGTGTAATACCGCTATTGCTACTATTACGGTCAATGTACTTTCTTTTAGTTCGCAAGCCCAAGTTTGTTTCGATCAGCTGTGTATTCTAACCTCTCGCGAACTTCATCGACGAATTTTCTGACGACGGTTTTTGAAGTCTACCTCTTCAGAAATTATTCCTCAGATAGATTTTCAAAGTCTTTCCTTCTTATTATAGGCCTATTTCTGTTAGGAACACCGTTTAACAAATCTAAATAAAGCAACTTTGCATCAAATGCATGATTTACTGTGGCCATATTGCTTTTAACCTCGAATAAACAGTTTAACCCAGGTGAAAGAAGGGGTTAACTTAACTCCGGTCTTAACCTAGAGTTAAAAATAACCCTCCTTGAAGAAACGGAATGAACAGTCAAACTCAGAGTTAAAACTGTGTAACTCGGGGTTAAGGTTTAACCCACGTTGATGAAACCGGCCCTTAGTAATGTAGACCGCCGTTTGCGTACAACCCAAGTGTCTCCTGTTAGAGAGGCACCTGTGACTTCTGGACCAAGTGCAGAGGTTGTGTTAACGCCAGCACGGATAACCTGCACACGAGTACACGGGCAGTAGGACAAGAGGTTAATATCAGCCAGTCCGTACAACCCAACAACCTCCTGTTCTAGAGAGGCACCTGTGACTTCTGGAGCAAGTGCAGAGGTTGTGTTAACGCTAGCGCGGATAACCTGCACACGAGTACACGGGCAGTAGGACAAGCGGTTAATATCAGCCAGTCCGTACAACCCATCAGCCTCCTGTTAGAGAGGAATCTGTGACTTCTGGAGCAAGTGCAGAGGTTGTGTTAACGCTAGCACGGATAACCTGCACGGGCAGTAGGACAAGAGGTTAATATCAGCCAGTCCGTACAACCCAACAACCTCCTGTTAGAGAGGCACCTGTGACTTCTGGAGCAAGTGCAGAGGTTGTGTTAACGCTAGCGCGGATAACCCGCACACGAGTACACGGGCAGTGGGACAAGAGGTTAATATCAGCCAGTCCGTACAACCCATCAGCCTCCTGTTAGAGAGGCACCTGTGACTTCTGGAGCAAGTGCAGAGGTTGTGTTAACGCTAGCGCGGATAACCTGCACACGAGTACACGGGCAGCAGGACAAGAGGTTAATATCAGCCAGTCCGTACAACCCATCAGCCTCCTGTCAGAGAGGAATCTGTGACTTCTGGAGCAAGTGCAGAGGTTGTGTTAACGCTAGCACGGATAACTTGCATACGAGTACACGGGCAGTAGGACAAGAGGTTAATATCAGCCAGTCCGTACAACCCTTCAGCCTCCTGTTAGAGAGGCACCTGTGACTTCTGGAGCAAGTGCAGAGGTTGTGTTAACGCTAGCACGGATAACCTGCACACGAGTACACGGGCAGTAGGACAAGAGGTTAATATCAGCCAGTCCGTACAACCCAACAACCTCCTGTTAGAGAGGCACCTGTGACTTCTGGAGCAAGTGCAGAGGTTGTGTTAACGCTAGCGCGGATAACCCGCACACGAGTACACGGGCAGTGGGACAAGAGGTTAATATCAGCCAGTCCGTACAACCCAACAACCTCCTGTTAGAGGGGCACCTGTGACTTCTGGAGCAAGTGCAGAGGTTGTGTTAACGCTAGCGCGGATAACCTGCACACGAGTACACGGGCAGTAGGACAAGAGGTTAATATCAGCCAGTCCGTACAACCCATCAGCCTCCTGTTAGAGAGGAATCTGTGACTTCTGGAGCAAGTGCAGAGGTTGTGTTAACGCTAGCACGGATAACCTGCACACGAGTACACAGGCAGTAGGACAAGAGGTTAATATCAGCCAGTCCGTACAACCCATCAGCCTCCTGTTAGAGAGGCACCTGTGACTTCTGGAGCAAGTGCAGAGGTTGTGTTAACGCTAGCGCGAATAACCCGCACACGAGTACACGGGCAGTGGGACAAGAGGTTAATATCAGCCAGTCCGTACAACCCAAGTGCCTCCTGTTAGAGGGGCAAATGTGACTTCTGGAGCAAGTGCAGAGGTTGTGTTAACGCTAGCGCGGATAACCTGCACACGAGTACACGGGCAGTAGGACAAGAGGTTAATATCAGCCAGTCCGTACAACCCATCAGCCTCCTGTTAGAGAGGAATCTGTGACTTCTGGAGCAAGTGCAGAGGTTGTGTTAACGCTAGCACGGATAACCTGCACACGAGTACACGGGCAGTAGGTCAAGAGGTTAATATCAGCCAGTCCGTACAACCCATCAGCCTCCTGTTAGAGAGGCACCTGTGACTTCTGGAGCAAGTGCAGAGGTTGTGTTAACGCTAGCACGGATAACCTGCACACGAGTACACGGGCAGTAGGACAAGAGGTTAATATCAGCCAGTCCGTACAACCCAACAACCTCCTGTTAGAGAGGCACCTGTGACTTCTGGAGCAAGTGCAGAGGTTGTGTTAACGCTAGCGCGGATAACCCGCACACGAGTACACGGGCAGTGGGACAAGAGGTTAATATCAGCCAGTCCGTACAACCCAAGTGTCTCCTGTTAGAGGGGCACCTGTGACTTCTGGAGCAAGTGCAGAGGTTGTGTTAACGCTAGCACGGATAACCTGCACACGAGTACACGGGCAGTAGGACAAGAGGTTAATATCAGCCAGTCCGGACAACCCAACAGCCTCCTGTTCGAGAGGCAACTGTGACTTCTAGAGCAAGTGCAGAGGTTGTGTTCACGCTAGCACGGATAACCCGCACACGAGTACACGGACAGTGGGACAACAGGCTAATATCAACCAGTCGTCTTGCATGACAGTTGCTTTCACCCCTACCACCTACAACTACACGAGGAGCTCTAGGGGGAGATTTCGAAACTCGGGCCCACTTTTGACAATGGATGCTGAGGCAAGAGGCAAAAGGTAGGGCGTTCGTTTCGATTTAATCTTGTTTTCAGATAAATCACGGTTTCACAACAATGGTATCATGAATCCCTACAAGATGCATTATTTGAGCGTTGAAAATCCCCACTGCATAAGAGTCACAGCATTTCAGGTACGATGGGAAGTAAATGTTTGGTGTGGTATTTTGAGTAACCACCTGACTGGTCCAAAATTCTTTGAGGGTCATTTGGCAGGAGTCTGCTACTTACATTTCCTACACCTTTAATTATCAATGTTATTTGAGGATGTGCCTCTAGAACAGGGCCTCTCAAATGCCCAAAATCTCACGCGTGCAAACTGCGGCGCAGAGATCCTGTGCACAGTGCATCGGTCCCACTCGGTTCGGCTCGGACCAACGCTTCGCCTCTGGGCTACTCTGCTCAGCTCGGCTCGGATTTGGAGCACTACGGAGCAAGCGAGGGAAAGGGAGACAGGCGGAGCGAGCGAGACAGGCGTGGGGAAAGAGAGAGACAGCGCTATTGCTCCAAATCGAGGAGTGGGGGTCTGCACTCTGGTCAACCAAGGGAAATCGTCATTTGCACCGTGCAGAGTGCATGCACTCTGAGAGGCTTTGTTACCATGTGCTTTCAGCATGATGGAGATCCAATGCACAATTCTACAATCGTCCGCAACCACCTGAATGCTAAACACCGCTGTCTATGGATAGGAAGGGGAGGAATTGCCCCCTGACCCGCCACATCACGAGATTTAATACTATTGGACTTCTTTCTGCGGGGTCGTTCAAAACATGTAGTCTACGCACAACAGCCGGAGTTCCTAGGAACATTAGAAATCTAATTAGGGAGGCCTGCAGATCCCTTACACCTATCATGCTCCAGCAAGTGAGTCTCAGTTGAACGATCTGCCAAAAAGTGCATTCATCAAAATCATAATTTCAAGTACTGTACATCCTCCGTTAGCGAACTTGCCTTCGCGTTCCTCAAGTGCGTTCCACCGGCCATACTGTACCCGTCCAGACCTGATCATCAAACGACTCTCTTCATGGCGACATTAACAGCGAACCGCTGAAGACATTTACGTGAGATGAAATGCTTGCAAAGTAAGGCGAAATAAAAGAAACAGCACTTTCGTAGATTCGAAGCAGCTCGCACTTTATCCGGCCGCTCATGAATTCACTGCTAGTTCCAACTGAACTAACGAAGGCCAGCGTGGTCACTGGAAGATTACACGTCATTCAGTACGCTTGGCGTACACCTACTGCACTCTTCCACGTGTAAAAGGAATTCATTCGCTGTTGTGAATGGCTAATGAATTCATTCAGAAGGGCTTCTACTCCCAAGTCAGTGGCACGAGGCCGTCAGAGCTCTACAAAGTGTAGTCAATAACATTTGCAATATGTGCACAGCGACATTGCGCGATGTTTGTAGGTTGTCTATAAAATGCCTGTGTGTGAAGTGTGGCCTAAAACTACATTCAAAAGGGCGGCAGACTCGCACTGTACAGCCTACCTCCTTTATTTAAAAAGATCTCAGCACGGCGGGTCCTAACGCGATGCCAGAAATATGTGGATGCAAGAGGGAGAACATTTCCAACATTTCCTGTCATAAGCTTATAAGCTATGGGGTCGGGTGTGAGGTGAGGTGAGGTGAGGTGAGATGAATATGTCGTGGCGGGTTTTTATGACCGGATGCCTTTCCTGACGTCAACCCCATCACAGTAGGGTTGGGCACTATGTCCCTGTTTCGGCACAATGTGCCGGTGCACAGTTATGTTCCGCTGTTCCAGAAAACCGAGTGTCAATTGTTCCGAAACATTCTCAAGCGAGCCGGAGACACTGACTCGCTGTCCCATCAGAAGCGCCATATGCACTGCCCTTCGCCTACTAGCAAAACTGTGCAGCGGGTGCACGGGACGCGGGACTGTAACTGCGCAGTGTAGAGAGAACTTCGAGAGGCAATATTACATGCTCCGCGCCAGTGGGAACTGGGAATGTGCCTGTACGGAACCTGCTGTGTGGTGTGTGCCTGTGTGTAGTTATGGCCATGGTCCAGCATAAAGCTGCAGGGAACGTGAACGAACAGTCGAAACACTGAAATTCGCGCCCACTAATCTCGTTTAAAGGCTGCCTTTAGGTTAAGATTTTTCCGGTCGATATAAAATACACATAACACGGTTACAATGGCAGTGCAGGTATCTTAAAGTAACCAATTCAAGAATATTTTCAACAGTTGAATGTATTTTGCCTGTATTGTGAGTAATTAGTGAGTAATTAATATCTCGAGAATTTCCCTCAACACTTTCTCGGGGATTGACGTTAAACATTAATTTGGACTTTAAGGAAACTTTTTAACCCAAGAAAAATATGGGTCGTCGCTTTGGAATTAAAAATATAACTGGATGTGTACCGGGCGGTACACCTCCACGCCGCTAATTCAAACCTTGCGCCAGTTGAAACTCCCCTACTGGAGGAAGTCTGAACTTTATCTAATGTATTAATTTTCAAGTTTCTCAGAAGATGTCACTACTTGGAAATTTTGAAGTTTCTGAACTGGGTCGTTTTCGACGTATTTTTGTTTTACCTGTAGTAAGAAGTGTGAACTTTCTCTTCTAGAGGACACTACTGAAGAACTACAATAGTGCACCCTAGTGCGAAGTGAAAGAACTGTTTTTTGGAGAAATTTTTATTTCAAAAGTTTGTTTCTTGTTAAATTTCTTTCTGTTATTGTTTAAGTTGGCTGTATAACCCTTTCTTTCCCCTTGTTTTGAATTTAGCCAATCCCGAATTTCTTTAATTAATTTATAACCAATCAGGTGTATCTTCCCCAGAGGGGATATATTGCTTAACCCTAGCCAATAAAGTTTTTGTGGGAGGGTGTTCTCATTCCTCAAACGCCTCGAACTTTCCGCGAGAGTATATAAACTGCTGATTTTAGGGTCTCCGCGCCACTTCAGTACTATCTTTCAGTGTGTAAAGTACATAGCAGGGGGCGGGAAGCGCCTCCTTCTTCGGGCAACAGTTCAACAACAAGGTAATGGCCGTTTAAGAACTTCTTTTCTTGCTAGCTCAGCAGTTTAACTCTCGGGGCGGGTCCGAAACCTTTCACCATGTAACTTTCCTCTAAAATGTAAAGACACTTAGTTTCAATTCTATCTTTTTAAACTAAAAATTTGGGATAGAGAGTGCTTAACCCTCTTGAACTCCCACACATATTGTTTTGAGGTGAACTTATTTTTCACAACCGATTCTTCCTTAACGTAATGTAAATTGTTTCTTTCTAAAAGTCACCTCTTTAGTATGGGATTAGCCCTTGCATTAGCGGCCTAGAGCCAGTTTAGGTTTTAAACAAATGTATTAGGAGTGCTGATTGCCTCCTCTCAAATTGGAATTTTAGAGGCCATGTAATTAACCTTTTCTCTCTTAATAGGCCTCAGTAGGTTGGGTATTTTACCCCTGTTTTCGTGTCCGTGGAGGACAACTTGAAAGTGGAGTTTGGTGTGGTCTTTGATAGGCTTAAGGTTTGAGAGCGAGTGGCTCTTTCTTGAAAATTGAGTGTTGTATGCCTCGAAGAGGCTTTACTGTGTAATTTTGGAGCAAGTGCTCCTGGGCATGAATGGGGTTTTCTGCCCCTCTGTTAAAACTTGTTTTGAGGTAAAGTTGGGCTAATTGCCCAAGAATTGTGAGTTCGGGGCTCGAAGCCCAAATGCTGTAAATACTGTAATTGTAATTTGATACCTTGCTACTCTGTACCTGCCTTTATTGTTATTTCTTGATTTTGCTAAGAAAATATAACCTTGTTAAATTTTATCTTAACTTTAATTTCGTATTTTGATGCCCGTTCACCCCCGCACCTTCTTTCACCTCTGCTAATCCACCAAACCACGGTAACAAGTGGTAGCAGAGCGTGGTTGAATGGGTCACAATTTAGCCCATTTTGACGGCTAAACATTGCTTTGATTACAACTCTAACTATTTTCTCACTTGCTGGAATTTTTACTTTTTCCTTTTTCAAAATTGTTCTGTCATCATGCCCGGCCCTCGCGATGTTCTCCTTTTTAACTATTTGCGCAAGGAGGAGTTGATCTATGAGTTAACTATTAGAAATGTGCAATCTGAAGGCACGGTTGCGGTAGACACAAACAAGCTTAGAGAGTCCCTTGATTTGCCCATTTCCATCTCCACTTTGGGAGAGAAAGAAATTGACGACTCTCTTTCCACGATCACTGACAATACTACTGAGCTAGCATCTGTAGTTAGTTTTTTGAAGAAAATGATCTTTCTCCTAATCAAATTAAGCGTGTGCAAGCCAGGCTATTTCATTTTTCAAATAGAGTTAACGATCTGTTGTCTCTAAAGTTGAATGACGTTCAGAGGAAGGAAGCTAGTATGGTTCTTGAAAATCTTTCTGAATTATCTAGTAAGGTTACCCAATTGTTAACTGGGGAAGTTCCTCCCAAAATCGATCAACCCACCACGGTGAATGTAGGTAGCGAGGAAGAGCCTCCTAAGGGAGATGTCAATAGGAAAACCGTTGCAGCTCAAACAACCTCTGCCCCATTGGACAACGATTCTGAACGCCGTAACTCATTGAATAATGTACGTTCTGAATTAACGTCTTTGCCACTTAAACCTTTACCTACTATGTCACCTGGGTTCAGCAGCTTGCCTCATCCATTGGCAATGTTGCTCAGAGGTATCTCGAAGTTTTCTGTTAACACTACCAGTGAAGTTATTTCTTTCTTAAGGTTTTTAGTTGAATTTCAGGATCATGCCCTTGTTTTTTCTCTTTCTCCATGTCAGATTTTGCAAATCATCTATCCCTATGCAATTGGTATTCTCTCAGACCAAATAGTAAGAGCCATTGCCGAGCAATCATCTATTGAAGACTTCCACGCCCACTTGCTAGCTAACTTCATCCCAGCTAGGGCAAGGTCCTCCCTCATTCAGAAGTACTATTATCGTGTACAGCGCTTGGATGAAAACTTGGCAGACTTCATCCAAGATATTAATTTCTATACTAGGGTGTTTGCTCTTCACTTTCCTGAGGATCAGATTGTACAAGCTATTGTGGAAGGTATCTCACCATCCTATAGGTCATATTTATGTTTCGCGGCGTGCCCGCAAACTTTTTCTGAACTTGAAGCATTGGCTGTCTCAGCGGAAGGAGTTAGATACGCCGATTCCTTGCGTGTAGCGAAAGAACCCCCTCCTTCTTTTGGTAATCCTCGGCCTCCACCTCGCCGACCAGTCACACCTCGTAAATGTTATGCTTGCGGGTCGCCTGACCATCTTCGGAACAAGTGCCCATCAATCAAATCTAGTAGGGCAAATAATGGAGCTGGCTCATCACAAGGCTGTTTTAAATGCGGGGCTTTCTCACATATCGCCAAGAATTGCCCAAATTCAAATAGCACCCCCTCCTGCTCAACTTCTGGTGCAACTTCCACCAATGTCAATAATAATAAGTGACTAGCGGCTTCGGCTGAGTCGATTAACCCATCTTCCCGAGGCTCAGCCCCTGGTAAACAGGTCGAAAATTCAGGGAACGATCAGTCTTCAAATTCATCTTTTGAATGCCCAAAGAATGTCTTAGGATTGCGGCGGATACCCCCGCACCTGTTCCTTTTCTTAAGATTGAGTTAAATAATGAACCTGTAACAGCTCTATTAGATTCAGGCAGTGTGTGTTCGATTATTTCGGCTGAATGGTATTCAAAATTGAAATCTGTTTGTAAGCTTCCTGACTATTGTTTGTCTGCGATCCAATATGTTTCGGCTAATTCATCTCCATTAGAAATTCTAGGTTCTTTACATGTCAAAATTCGTATTTTTAAATTTACATGGAAAATCAAATTGTTTGTGGCTAAGCACTTGTCTTGCCCCATTATATTGGGAGCCGACTTCATTTCTCACACTGGTCTGATGCTCGATCTTCAGAGTAGATCGTGCACTTTCAAATTTGCGTCTAATTGTAAAATCCCATTATTGAAATGTAATTCTGCATCATGTTCATCTATTTCGCCTACCCAGGATGAGATGTTGTTAGACCTTAGACATCTACCTGAGGAGCAGGCTGATAGTATTCGTAAGCTGTGTCAGTCGTTTCCAGAGGTGTTCTCGGATACTCTTGGTGTTACTGACCTTATTGAATACAAAATTGAGGTCACGGATTCGATTCCTGTCCGTTTTCCACCATATAGGCTATCTCCACCTAAAATGAAGGCTCTGAAAGAAATCATCGATCAGATGTTGAAGGATGGTATCATTAGGCCCTCTAAGTCGGCGTATTCTTCGCCTATTTTTCTAGTCCCGAAACCCCAAGGGGGCTTCAGGCCTGTCATTGATTGTAGGGCTCTCAATCGGAAGGTGGTGTTACAATCTGTGCCCCTTCCTGTCCTTCATTCTTGCTTTTCATGGTTTCGTAAGGCCAAGTTCTTTACTATCTTGGACCTGAATCAGGCCTATAATCAAATTCCCCTTGCCGATGAGTCTAAACATCTTACAGCGTTTGCCATGGATTGGAATTTGTATGAATACAACCGCGTGCCTTTCGTGCTCCCCACGGGAGCAGCCGTACTCACTAGGCTGCTAGATAGGGTCTTCTCCGACATCAAATTTGAGTACTTGTATCACTACCTGGATGATGTCGTCGTATTTTCGGAGACCTTTGAAGAATATCTAGATCATCTGCGAGAAGTTCTTAATCGCCTTCGTAAGGCTGGGTTAACTGTTAAGTTGTCTAAGGTTGCCTTCGCTAAGCCCTCCATGTCATTCCTAGGGCATATTGTGTCACCTGATGGTGTTGCAGTCGATCATTCTAGAACACAGGCCATCCGTGATTTTAAACCTCCTAAGGACATCAAAGGTATCGCCAGGTTCATTGGAATGGTGAATTTCTTCAGGAAGTTTATTCCTAACTTCGCTAATAGAGTGGCGCCCTTGAACCTTCTTCGTAGGAAAGGCATCAAATTCGAGTGGGGACCTTCTCAACAAGCCGCTTTTGAAGATTTTAAATTAGCTCTCTGTAATGCTCCTGTCCTTGCTATGCCTGATTTCTCAAAGAAATTCATCGTCCAAACCGACGCGTCGTCGTCGGCGGTAGCTTCAGTCCTTCTTCAAGAGACTGATCTAGGGAGGCGACCTATCGCCTATGCATCTAGGACTCTATCGGCTCAAGAAGCCAAGTATTCTATCTATGAGCTCGAAGGGTTGGCAGTCTTATTTGCCTTAGAAAAGTTCCGTCTCTATCTGGAACATGTCAAATTCGACCTGGAGACAGATAATCAAGCCTTAAGCTGGGTCTTAGGTAGGCCGCGTCGTACTGGTCGTATAGCCCGTTGGGCCATCCGTATTTCTGCCTTCCAATTCGATGTCAGGCATATCAGAGGTACCGAAAATGTTGTTGCTGATGGACTCAGCCGTATGTTTTCCAACGACGTTGAGACCCATGATCCGGTCGATAGTTCATCTCCTCCCGAGTCCATGCTACCTGATGTTAATGCCATCTTAACAGATGCTCATGCTCTTTAGGGATATCGAGAAATACCAACGTGAAGATCCGACGCTGGCTCCGATAATGGAAACCCTTTCTTCTCGGGAACATGTCGTCCCTTATGTACTTAGGAATGGTGTATTATGTTGCCCTTCGAGGCATGATAAGATGATGAAGGTTGTCGTTCCAGCTGTTCTTGTACCTATGATCTTTAAGTACTATCATGAGACCCCATTAGGGGGGCATCTTGGAATCTTTAAAACTCGTGAGAAGATTCGTGAAAGGTTCATCTGGAAAGGTATGGACGGTGAAATCCGTGAACTAGTAAAGGCTTGTAAGTCCTGCTTGCTTAGTAAACCCACCATGTCCACCAAGGTAGGCCTCTTGTCTTCTCATCAAGCGTCGCGCCCCATGGAACGCCTGTATATTGATTATGTAGGACCCTTCCCCCAGTCAAAGGGAAATGCCAACAAGTTCATCCTTGTATGCGTAGATGGTTTTACAAGATTTTCCTGGTTATTTCCGACTAAGCTGGCTACCGCTCAGTCCACCATTACTTGTCTAAATTCTATCTTTGCTTCTTTTGGTCCGTGTCAATATATTGTATCTGATAATGCTAAGGCTTTTACATCTAATTTATTTCGTAAATTCTGCTTCGACCTGTCCATCTCTCATGTGACTACTTCTGCTTATTACCCTCAACCATCTTTGGCTGAACGGGTTAATCGTAATCTCAGGTCCGCGCTTATTGCCTATCATCATGAAGATCATTCCAGGTGGGACACGTCCCTGCATTGGTTAGCTTTTGCTTTGAACTCGGCGGTTCATGAATCTCACAAGTTTACTCCAGCTTCTTTGATGTTCAAGTTTGTTCCCAACACGCCGCTCTCTAACCTCTGGTCTCTGAGTGACATTCTACCTGAGACAATAGACCCAGATAACATTAAAGATCTTTGGAAGAAGGCTAAAGCCAATCTTAAGGTGTCTCATGAAAAGGTTAGGGAAAGATATGATCGTGGACGGAGACCCACCCATTTGAAGGTAGGCGACCAGGTGATGGTCAAGAATTTTGTTCCCGCGGGCAAGCTTGCCCCCAGATTTCATGGGCCGTGTACTATTCTAGATTTCCTTGCGCCGGTTACGTTGTTATTAAGTAATCCAGCCACCGAGAGGATATTTAGGGTTCACCTGTCACAGGTGAAACCGGTGTAATTTCTGTGTTAACTTGCTTCATATAATTTTGAAAGAAATATGAAGGTTATATTTTTTTCTGAGGGGTTTCACTTTTAAGGCCTTCTGCCCTTGGAATCTGTTTCCTTTGTGGGTAATTATTTATTGTAAACCTTCCCCGCACAGTTAAACTGCCATCCGGTCCTTGCCACGGCCATTACCACGCTCCCGTCTCCTGCTCCACAACACACAGTGGCTTATAAATGCCATGAATATCTGCACGCCGCTGGCCCCTCAGCCTCTCCACAAAGCCTGTGCCCTCAAAAATGATGATGGTCTTACAAAATTCTGCCGCCTAGCTTTATGTTTCAGTGCCCCCGCAGCCGCGCGGCGCTGTGCCGCGACTGGGATGGAGGAAGGGCCCCCTCTACTCCAGCGAGGTCGACATGTGCACGGCGAGCCGGAGCCCTCCTCCCGGCCAAGGCTGATGTGCGGCGCACAACCTGCTACTTGCCTGCAGCCTGTATATGTTCGCCGCGGGCGCGGCGTGCTTCAACACCACTACTCCTCTCATAGTGCGGGCGAGTGGTATCTCAGGGTACTTGAGGGGTCCGAGCGGCCTCCTCTGAACTCAAGCAGCGGCGGCTGGTCTGGCCGTCAAATTCATCAACGTTTAAAGTACATATTCATCTACATGGACATTCCAGTTCAACATTACTACCTTTTCTTGGATTTTACTGCAATACCTGGTGGAATTAGAAAATTTTTCCTCACTTTAAAAACTAATTTTCCTTCTGAATTCAACTTCTACAAACATAAAGACATTACTTCAACAGTTACTACAAGAATTTTGAAACTGGATCAAACCAACTTTAGTAAATTTTTATAAATGCTTCTGCAATTAATCTCCATATCAACAGCATAACTTGGCCCTTGTTTTCAAACAAATTTCATGTGTCACCCCTGGAGGGACTTTTGGGGGGGGAGGTCTGTACCGGGCGGTACACCTCCACGCCGCTAATTCAAACCTTGCACCAGTTGAAACTCCCCTACTGGAGGAAGTCTGAACTTTATCTAATGTATTAATTTTCAAGTTTCTCAGAAGATGTCACTACTTGGAAATTTTGAAGTTTCTGAACTGGGTCGTTTTCGACGTATTTTTGTTTCACCTGTAGTAAGAAGTGTGAACTTTCTCTTCTAGAGGACACTACTGAAGAACTACAATAGTGCACCCTAGTGCGAAGTGAAAGAACTGTTTTTGGAGAAATTTTTATTTCAAAAGTTTGTTTCTTGTTAAATTTCTTTCTGTTATTGTTTAAGTTGGCTGTATAACCCTTTCTTTCCCCTTGTTTTGAATTTAGCCAAACCCGAATTTCTTTAATTAATTTATAACCAATCAGGTGTATCTTCCCCAGAGGGGATATATTGCTTAACCCTAGCCAATAAAGTTTTTGTGGGAGGGGGTTCTCATTCCTCAAACGCCTCGAACTTTCCGCGAGAGTGTATAAACTGCTGATTTTAGGGTCTCCGCGCCACTTCAGTACTATCTTTCAGTGTGTAAAGTACATAGCAGGGGGCGGGAAGCGCCTCCTTCTTCGGGCAGCAGTTCAACAACAAGGTAATGGCCGTTTAAGAACTTCTTTTCTTGCTAGCTCAGCAGTTTAACTCTCGGGGCGGGTCCGAAACCTTTCACCATGTAACTTTCCTCTAAAAAGTAAAGACACTTAGTTTCAATTCTATCTTTTTAAACTAAAAATTTGGGATAGAGAGTGCTTAACCCTCTTGAACTCCCACACATATTGTTTTGAGGTGAACTTATTTTTCACAACCGATTCTTCCTTAACGTAATGTAAATTGTTTCTTTCTAAAAGTCACCTCTTTAGTATGGGATTAGCCCTTGCATTAGCGGCCTAGAGCCAGTTCAGGTTTTAAACAAATGTATTAGGAGTGCTGATTGCCTCCTCTCAAATTGGTATTTTAGAGGCCATGTAATTAACCTTTTCTCTCTTAATAGGCCTCAGTAGGTTGGGTATTTTACCCCTGTTTTCGTGTCCGTGGAGGACAACTTGAAAGTGGAGTTTGGTGTGGTCTTTGATAGGCTTAAGGTTTGAGAGCGAGTGGCTCTTCCTTGAAAATTGAGTGTTGTATGCCTCGAGGAGGCTTTACTGTGTAATTTTGGAGCAAGTGCTCCTGGGCATGAATGGGGTTTTCTGCCCCTCTGTTAAAACTTGTTTTGGGGTAAAGTTGGGCTAATTGCCCAAGAATTGTGAGTTCGGGGCTCGAAGCCCAAATCCTGTAAATACTGTAATTGTAATTTGATACCTTGCTACTCTGTACCTGCCTTTATTGTTATTTCTTGATTTTGCTAAGAAAATATAACCTTGTTAAATTTTATCTTAACTTTAATTTTGTATTTTGAGGCCCGTTCACCCCCGCACCTTCTTTCACCTCTGCTAATCCACCAAACCACGGTAACAGGATGAATACATTGTTGTACCTTCGTGCTGTTAGGCCGGGTGCACATTGAGAAGCAGTTGGCCGCAGAGCAGGGAAGAGCAGAGCAGAACAGCGCGAAGCTTACGAAACTGCGAAGTGGACATGAGCGCACAGTGCCACGCAGGATCTCGTCGGTTTTCAGAAATAACATGATTTCTTTAGACTCTGTGATACTGGGGCATCCAGTATAAAGAGACTTCTTTTTTTTTCTTCAAGCATACTATGACTACTATACTATTACTAAGTGGTATGTTCCGAGCTGCCAGTGGAGAGATGGCGTGCAATGACATTAGTAGACGAATAGGTTTGGGTGGTGTCTTTAAAAGTAAGAAAGATCACAATATGAAGATAAAGTTGGAATTGAAGAGGACAAACTGGGGCAAATATTCGGTCATAGGAAAGGGGGTTAGGGATTGGAATAACTTACCAAGGGAGGTGTTTCAATACAATTTCTTACAATTAAGAAAAGGCTAGGAAAACAACAAATAGGGGATCTGCCACCTGGGCGTTTGCCCTGAATGCAGATCAGTATTGATTCGTTGATTGATAGCATATAACATATTACCGAGCTGGATAGCTGCAGTCGCTTAAGTGCGGCCAGTAACCAGTATTCGGAAGATAGTGGGTTCGAACCACACTGTCGGCAGCCCTGAAGATGGTTTTCCGTTGTTTCCCGTTTTCACACCAGGAAAATGCTGGGGCTGTACCTTAGTTAAAGCCACGGCCATTTCCTTCCCATTCCTATTCCTTTCCTGTCCCAACGTTGCCATAAAACCTTTCTGTGTTGGTGCGACGTAAAGCAACTTGCGTATAACGTGTTTGGACGTAATGTTTCATAATCTTCCGAAGAACAGTTGGAATTTCTTATTGCCTCGGAAGCATTGAGACTGAAAACTAATTATTTCACCCTTTGCGTCACAGCTGTCGGTAGAGGATGGTCATAAAATCTTCCGAACCCGCGAAAATGAGAAAGATAGCTTTCAATAATGTCTTCATTACTTCTTACTGCCACCATTTATTGAGGTCAGTCGTTTTAGGGAATACATGAAAGTGTATGTTTCATTCCTTCGTGTACCTGCTATGATTTGTGCAGCCTGCAATGGCACAACAAAATATACTGAAAAGTATACACTGTTACAGCTTTTTACGTTTTATCACATAAAATAAACACACGTGGTTTCTTATACACCACAGATATGTCACTATGGTGTATTATTAGCTCCTAGCTTCTGCGTGAACAGCGATTCTCTTTCGAATTACGTCTACGTCATTCAGGACAGCTTCGACGCGAGGGTCCTGCGTGACCCCACAGCTCTGCGTTGCTACTGCGCACCTCTCTCGTGATCCCTACCTTGTACTCTACGTTCTTTACGGATTTCTTTGTAAATTACTGTACACGCAGTGAGGGAGATTATATTCAATTGCATGTCTCTTAGCGTTTTCCGAGAAAAACCATGAGGACGACCGCATACATTGCTTCCGATGTACGGTGCGCGTTTGGAAGTTTTCATGATAAGGGCAGGCCACGTTTTCTACTGCTATTCACAATGGAGTTCGAGCATTTTTACCTATAACGGCAGGCTCACTTGCCTAATGCCATTCACAATGCAGACGGGGAGTTTTCACTATAAGGAGAGAAATACACCGCAGAATGGTAGCTTGGCGTCTCTCTTACCTTCTAGCCAACGAACAACCAAGAGTTTACAGGAATGACGACGAAAACGGCATTACATTACTTCCCTGCTGGCAAGCAGCGAGAAACGGTTCTATGGTAACCGGTAGGTTCGTTGTCGGTCACTCAATGCAGAACATGAATCCCGCAGAAAACAGTAATTTTCTCTGTCATTTGAAGAGAGAGTGAAATTATACACATAACATAAGTTATTTAAAATAAAGGTAGGTTTCACATATATTACACGGATTTTACAGAAAATCAAAAGTATACAAGAAAATTGAAAACAAGCTGTTCTGGTCTTCCTATAAACCCCCAGTCTAGTATGTGATTTATAAATCATATGCATATCTATATCTGCTCCTGGATCAGTATCCTCTAAATATGAAGTTTGGTTGAGTTCTATCCAGCCGTTTCGCCGTGATGGTGGAACAGTCGTACAGACAGACACGAAAGCTAAAAACCACTGATACGGACTTGAATTGACCTAAAATGGATAAACATCTGAAAAATTGACAAATTAAACGAAATTAAAGACAGTGGAACCCCTACAAATTTATTTATATAGATGTAGAAACCAACTGCATCTTACAAAGCTATTTTAAATAACTGATCAACCCTTGAGTTACGGAAACACAACAACATAATCCTAACATTTCTTCTGATTTTGGTTTTTATTAATATATACAGTGGCATATTGAGACATTTAAATACTTACAACTAATTTAACACAAATATTTTCCTGTTTTAATTGGCGAAAATCCCTTCTAATTAACCCGTTACACGCTTGTTCATCTTTAATTTGTCATTTCACGAGTGGGTCTGAAACCTATTCTGTTACCACTGCAACCTTGTATGTATGTATGTATGTATGTATGTATGTATGTATGTATGTATGTATGTATGTATGTATGTATGTATGTATGTATGTATGTATGTATGTATGTATGTATGTATGTATGTATGTATGTATGTATGTATGTATGTATGTATGTATGTATGTATGTATGTATGTATGTATGTATGTATGTATGTATGTATGTATGTATGTATGTATGTATGTATGTATGTATGTATGTATGTATGTATGTATGTATGTATGTATGTATGTATGTATGTATGTATGTATGTATCTATGAATGGACAAATCCAATCACTCCTTCAATAAAGATACGCAATGAAGTGCTCCATATTTAAGTTTGTATCTGGAGAACAATTCTCACTTGAGGCAGGAGATGACAGTGATTTAGCGACTAGCAATATTATGTATTTTAAGTATACCCTTATTGTTTCAGTTGAAGTAGAAAGGACGTTATATATACAATATAAAGTTCTATTAGCCGACAATAATCAGAATTTCATTTTTGAATCCTTACATACAGTGTTTATTGTCTAGTACAATTCAATAAAATAAAATTAAAAAGTGACAACCAACTCGGACTAACTGCTGGAAGTTATATAAGAAAATATTTTTTGTATAATTATTTAGACAAATCTAATACAAAATTAAATATACGTAGTATACAGTCTTCTACGTTGGGACTTGGATTCAGTTTCTCATTGTACGTAGCCTCCTCTAATAGTACATATTTGCATTTAGATTTACAGTCAAAATTCCTCTTGCATTCATATTGACAACAGGTTCTTTACCGTCTCTTTGGTCGACTGGAGTCGGGGTCTTTCAGCACTGTACGATAGGTAGCTCCAACCTGGGCGAGTTGCACTGGTAGATATGCTGTTTCGTTTCTAGCCTGGCTTAACATCTGGTGTGTACCAAGTGAGTTGGCTGAGAGCTTGCATTCTGGAGATGGGGGATTTGAACCCTCAATCAGAAGTCCGGAAGATCGATTCCCGTGCTACCTCATTTATCACTAGGCAAATGCTAGAGCTGTACCTTAATTGAGGCCACGGGCGCTTCCTTTCCAGTCCTAGCTCTGTCCTGTCCCAACTATCCCATGACCTGTCTAATTCGGTGCGACGTAAAACCAATAGCAGAAAGATTTATTAGTCTAAATAATAAAAAGTTCAAAACCTCTTTTCCTACGAAGTACATTCAAAATATAAAATGCATGTTTATGTTTTTGGTTTCTAGGGCATTTTTAAGCATAGTTAGCTCGCAGGACATTTTTGATGATCAAAATCCTAGCCCTTGTGATTATCTTTCTTTTTACAGCACCTTTTTGATGTACATTACTGCGCTTCTGCTGGTTAGCTGCTGAGTCCTCTACTTGAAAGTAAGTTCATTTATCAGACACAGCTGAGGGTACTTTAACTTAATTTCACTGAGCAATGGTCTCTTGAGGTTCTAGTGTCCAGTATGAATGATTACCAGATGGTTAAGTATATATGTGAGTATTCTGTCTATGGTTATATTAGAAGAGCTCGGAAGTTTTGGACTGTTCGAAAGCATGCAAGGACAACATATCGTAATGTCGAAAATAAGGGAAGGAAACATGTTCCTCTTGGGTAGCCGTAGATGTGACCCTAAATCTAAAATGATGCGGTATAGTGTGTGCTGCACAAGTACCATTGCTCAAAATCTGCAATGTCTGATAACACATACAGTATATAACCTGTGATGCGATATTCTAACACACGTGCTATCTAGAATCACGTCATTATTTTTTAAGATTTCGTTTACTTTATCTCGGTCGGGTGCGGGCTCAGAGTACGATAGTCACTGTACTTTCCAGGATATCACACATTTTGAATAACAAGTAGATAACAGAATGGAATTACCAGCACTCGGAAAACGTAATTCGCTCCCTTAACAAACGTGACCAACATGTTCTGCAGTAAAGTATGGAATATCCGATGAATCGAGTAGAAAATCAAGTAGTGCCAATATCATTTCTGACTTCATACGAGATATTGAAAGAGTGTAAGCAATTTCTGTAACACGATCATTCCAATCATTGTACCTTCGAATACACTTTCGGTCTTGTAAATCAATCAATCAATACTGATCTGCATTTAGGGCAGTCGCCCAGGTGGCAGATTCCCTATCTGTTGCTTTCCTAGCTTTTTCCTAAATGATTTCATAGAAATTGGAAATTTATTGAACGTCTCCCTTGGTAAGTTATTCCAATCCCTAACTCCCCTTCCCATAAATGAATATTTGCCCCAGTTTGTCCCCTTGAATTCCAACTTTATCTACATATTGTGATCTTTCCTACTTTTATAAACGCCACTCAAACTTATTCATCTACTAATGTCATTCCACGCCATCTCTCCGCTGACAGCTCGGAACATACCGCTTAGTCGAGCAGCTCTTGTTCTTTCTCTCAATTCTTCCCAACCCAAACTTTGCAACATTTTTGTAACGCTACTCTTTTGTCGGAAATCACCCAGAACAAATCGAGCTGCTTTTCTTTGGATTTTTCCAGTTCTTGAATCAGGAAATCCTGGTGAGGGTCCCATACACTGTAACCATACTCTAGTTGGGGTCTTACCAGAGACTTATATGCCCTCTCCTTTACATCCTTACTACAACCCCTAAACATCCTCATAACCATGTGCAGACATCTGTACCCTTTATTTGCAATCCCATTTATGTGATTACCCCAATGAAGATCTTTCCTTATATTAACACCTAGATACTTACAATGATCCCCAAAAGGAACTTTCACCCCATCAATGCAGTAATTAAAACTGAGAGGACTTTTCCTATTTGTGAAACTCACAACCTGACTTTTAACCCCGTTTATCAACATACCATTGCCTGCTGTCCATCTCACAACATTTTCGAGGTCACGTTGCAGTTGCTCACAATCTTGTAACTTATTTATCACTCTATAGAGAATAACATCATCCGCAAAAAGCCTTACCTCCGATTCCACTCCTTTACTCATATCATTTATATATATAAGAAAACATAAAGGTCCGATAATACTGCCTTGAGGAATTCCCCTCTTAATTATTACAGGGTCAGATAAAGCTTCACCCACTCTAATTCTCTGATATCTATTTTCTAGAAATATAGCAACCCATTCAGTCACTCTTTTGTCTAGTCCAATTGCACTCATTTCTGCCAGTAGTCTCCCATGATCTACCCTATCAAATGCTTTAGACAGGTCAATCGCGATACAGTCCATTTGACCTCCAGAATCCAAAATATGTGCTATATCTTGCTGGAATCCTACAAGTTGAGCTTCAGTGGAATAACCTTTCCTAAAACCGAACTGCCTTCTATCGAACCAGTTATTAATTTCACAAACATGTCTGATATAATCAGAAAGAATGCCTTCCAAAATCTTACATACAATGCATGTCAAACTTACTGGCCTGTAATTTTCAGCTTTATGTCTATCACCCTTTCCTTTATACACAGGGGCTACTATAGCAACTCTCCATTCATCTGGTATAGCTCCTCCGACCAAATTTGTTGGTCATGCTTCCTGTCGTTCGCATTTCCTTTTCAATTGACATCTGGCAAATTCAGAACACCCGCTACAATCACGTTTCTTTCCATGTCGTTTCCCACATAGCTGACTATCCTATCAAATAATTCCGAATCCGCGTCAGTGCTACCCTTCTCCGATCTGTACACTCCAAATATATCAAGTTGCCTATTATCTTTAGAAATGAGCCTAACACCTAGAATTTCATGTGTCTCATCTTTAACTTTTTAGTAGCTTACAAATTCTTCTTTCACCAGAATAAACACTCCCCCTCCCACCATTCCTATCCTATCTCTACGATACACACTCCAGTGCCTTGAGAAAATTTCTGCATCCATTATATCATTTCTCAGCCCTGATTCAACTCCTATTACAATATCTGGTAAATACATATCTATTAAATGACTTAATTCTATTCCTTTCTCTACAATACTTCTACAGTTCAACACTAACAATTTTATGTCATCCCTACTTGATTTCCAGTTCCCTGTTCTCTTATCACCGCTCCCTAGGCCAGCCCGTTTCCCTGAATGTACCTCCCTATTACCCTTCCAATCAAATTTCGTAACTTATACGCACCACTGCGGTTTAAATGAAGGCCATCTGTGCGCAGATCCCTATCTCCTACCCACCCATTAGGATCTAGAAATTTCACTCCCAGTTTCCCACATACCCACTCCATAGTCTCATTTAAATCCCCAATCACCCTCCAGTCAGTATCCCTCCTACACAGTATTCCACTAATAACAATCTCCGCTTTCTTAAATTTCACTCGTGCTGCATTTACCAGATCCCACACATCTCCAACTATGTTGGTACTTATATCAGCTTGCCTGACGTTGTTGGTACCAACGTGAAACACTACCACCTTCTCCTTCCCCTCCTCCCTCTCTTCTACTTTCCTCAACATCTGCTTTGAATTAATTCCTGCATAACATTCTACCCTGGTTCCCTTTCCTCCACACACATTCCCCACGTGTGTAACGATGGAATCCCCCATGACCAGAGCCTCAACCCTACCCACCTCATTTGATCCCCTCCCCTCCTGGTCAGCCCTATCTTACCTGATAGCTGCAGAAGCTACTTCCTCCTCCCTTTTCTCCTTCCTATGACCCTGTTCCACCTGTCTTTTCCTATCCTCTACTCTGCATTTCCCTTTCCTACCTTTTCCCTTCCTCCTACTTCCACACATCTCAGCATCAGCTCCCTGTCCCTCATCTTCCCTCTGTTGTTCTACCTGGAGTGACTCGTACCGATTTCGCACAGACACCTGTCCTGAATTCTGATCCTGAATAGAGCCCTTAGCCTGCAATCTCCTTCCCCTTAGAACATTAGACCACCTGTCTTCTACAACTCCCCCCTTTCCTTCCCCTCCCTCTTGTACACCGACTGTAACCTGTACATTGTTTGAGGGAGTCCTATCTTCCTTCCTGTCTTCTGTAAGAATCCTAATTATCTCCCTCAAACTTTCCAACTCCTCCCTCATACCCCTCAATGCCTCACCACACCCACAATTCGTACACTCGCGCTCGTTAGCCATTCTTTACGGAAAAAATTTAAATTAAAAATAAAATAACTTATTTGCAAAAAATAAATGAACGGAGGGATATATTGTATATATTATATAGTACTCAAATTTCACACAACAATAAGGTAATTAATATACGACTACACTACAATACTACTTAGTCGTGCTCTATTTTTTATCCTACAACCCCTAACAGGATAAAAAACTGCTGTTAATTACTGAATATCGAAAGTAATACACAAGAACTACACAATTCCAAACTGCAATTAAGCCTATCCTAATTACAACAACAGTATTTTAGTACGAATTTCTACGGATACCTCTACTACACCAGTACTACACAAATATTTTACAATAATAAAATAAGCACACTAAATTCTAATAGGATACTACTCGTATACTACAGTACAGTACATTACAGTAATTTTTTAACTACTTTCAGACGTATCCTAATTACGATACCGGTACCGTATGTCACTACTAAGCACAAACAGAAATGAAATTTGCAAGAGCTACTGTACTCAAAGATTACCAACGAAGCTAAATGCTTAGACAAATTATTATTAGTATTACGGTCTAATAGATACACACGAAAGATAACACACGAATATAGCAGGCAAGATACGGCACTATCTAAATGTACTGTATCTATACAACAATGTATCTACACTACACTACACTACACTACACTGCGTTTGGTTAAGTGCTTAAGTATCGAAAGGATTGCTGTACACGAAGTAGAACATGAATATAACTGGCAAGATACTATCTAATATATTATATCTTATCTTCACTACAATTCTACTGAAATGTGGTTATGTGATTATTACAGCTGGTGGATTACTATTATTTTCCCTACTCCTCGGGACGGAGAATAAAAGTGTCCTAAATTAGGCCTACTGAAAAATACGAGATTGTCTACAATAATTTCTCAAATATTTCTATCAAAACTACTCCTACTACTCCAGGGACTTGAACTGCAATTACTGGGATATATGAACTTTATTATTATTAGCTAACCGCTCATAAATACTGAAAGATCGAGGGAGCGAAATATAAATTACGGATACTTTAACTACCTACTCAGAAGTACAAATTATCGGAATACAAGGTCAGCTGAATTTTATTTATATTTACTTGACTACACCACTCCCTTTGTTCACGACTGTAGCCAACAATGCAATATTTGAATATGAATATTTGAATAATCAATAAGAATACAACGACTGTTAACTATTACCGTGTAAATGAATTTAGAAGGAAGTAAGTGCTTTCACTCGAGGACAGTTGCTACAAATAACGGTATTTGGCCCACGATGATCTTTGCTGTATTGCGTGGTGATTGCCTTTTAGTAGGAAAGATTTGATCCTCCCGCGCCTCCATTACTATCAGCACCTAACAACGACCAACACCACCACAACCGGCGTGTCCTATCAGCCTGATGGCTATGATCGTTAAGGTGTTGCAGTCTATATGATCTGACTCGGTGGTCAGCCGGTTCGAGTCCCGCTGCTCGAAAAAAATTCACCACCAGAATGTTGACCGGCAGGGTAAGGGAGATGGTGAAATACAATTTCTAATCACTGGTCTGGGTGCCAAAAGCCTAGATTAAATTTCGAAACCTCTCCGCAGTGCTCATATGGAGTGCAGGCATATGACGCTGTTTATGGTGATTCGTTCGTCGGATGAAGACGTAAAGCTTTGATCAGACCCCTTGGTGTTATTCGACAGGAGAAGTCTATGTGCCTCATTATCATCATCATCATCCTACATCCATACGCTTAGGTCGCCTATGGGCGTCAAATAGATGCGAGCCGAACATGTCCTCGGACACTTCCGGCGCTTAAAAGTCATACGATAAATAAATAAATAAATAAATAAATAATGGCGTCTCCTGCACTTACGTCTAATAAGCACTCAGGCTGCTTCTCGGAGCCGCACTCCTAATTATGAATTGAATTGCACCAAATCCATCTGAGGCGGTGCCAGCCGCCAGAAAGAGGTCTCATACACCGTTCGGCATTCATATCTCTGACCCTGTTCTGTTCGTCAAAAAACGATATGAGAATCAATTTCTCATCGTACGTAGCCTCCTGAAACAGTACCTATTTACATTAAATATGTCCGAGTGAAATTTATATTGAATTCATACTGACAACAGCAATTATCCTTCTTCTTTATCGTCTCCTTTTATCATCAAGAGTAGGAGTCCTTCGGCCCTTTTTGGTAGGCCGTTCTATCCTGAAGGATTTGCAATGCTCCGTACACCGTTCCGTTTCCCAACTGGTTTATCTATTTTGTACCTAAAAGTCCATCCGCCTTTTTTACTATTTTGTCTGTGTGGGTAATTGGGAACACGCATCATTTTCAAAATTTTTTTTTTTAAAGTACACCAATGAAATAGTACGTAAACGTATTACATTGTGGTATGTTGCCTTGTTTTCTACCATTAAAAAAATATTTAATAGTGCCTTTCCGCAAGGCGAGTGAAACGGCCTCTGACGTAAGCGGCGCGCTGTGACGTCACGATCCAGTACCGCATGGAGCTCTACCAGCCGTTGTGCATCAGCCGTTGCTAAAAGCCGATTGTTTATTATTCATGATCGCGAATAACTTCAAAATGACAGAAGAAAGGTTCAAAACAGCACAATCAGACAATCTACCATGTGTAGATGTCATCATTCTTGAAAAATAGTGACTTTTGTGGCCGCAGAATTTCGCGGATAACAAGCAAGTTTGTAAGTGGTGTCTTTTATATACGTGCAATGTACTGTAACCCATAGTATTAGGATAACAACGAACCTGGATAGATATCACATCACTTTCAACATTTCCTTCTAGACTGATTCCCTTATTAAATAATAACATTACATTTTAGGGCTTTCAGCGTTAGTAAAGTAAGAAATCGGATTTCAGCACTAACATAAACATATAGGTAGCATTATAGTACTATTCCGCTTCTGTGGTGTAGTGGTTAATGTGATTAGTTGCCATTCCCGGAGGCATGGTTTCGATTCCCCGCTCTGCCATGAAAGTTGAAAACAAATAGTACGAGGGCTGGAACGGAGTCTACTCAGCCTCGGGAGGTCGACTGAGCAGAAGGGTTTCGAATCCCACCTCAGCCATCCTCGAAATGGTTTTTCGTATTTTCCTACTTCTCCTCCAGGCACCTAAGGCCACGGCTGTTTCCTTCCCTCTTCCTTGTCTATCCCTTCCGATCCTCCCATCCTCCAACAAGGCCCCTGTTGAGCATAATAGGTGAGGCCGCCTGGGTGAGGTAATGGCCCTCCTCACCAGTTTCATCACCATATTCAAAGCCTCACGTTCCAGGACACTGCCCTTGAAGTGGTAGAGGTGAAATCCCTCGCTGATTCCGAGAGAAAACCAACCCTGAAGGATAAACTGATTAAGAAAGAAAGAAAGAAAGAAAGAAAGAAAGAAAGAAAGAAAGAAAGAAAGTAAGAAAGAAAGAAAGAAAGATCATAGTACTATAGGGCTATAATCTATCATTCCCCAAAATATATATATTTATGGTTGGGACAACTGGCCTACCCACTTCTGGAGCCCATGAAAGGGAATTAAATATCTTTGTGGAGGGAAAAAGTTAAACATGATAAAGATAAATATGACTTCATCTAGTTTTCACAAGTCGGGCTGAGTGGTTCAGACGGTTGAGGTGCTGGCCTTCTGACCCCAACTTGGCAGGTTCGATCCTGGTTCAGTCCGGTGGTAGTTGAAGGTGCTCAAATACGTCAGCCTCGTGTCGGTAGATTTACTGGCACGTAAAATAACTCCTGCAGGACTAAATTCCTGTACATCGGCGTCTCCAAAATCGTAGAAGTAGTTAGCGGGGCGTGAAGCCATTAACATTAATTACATTTGGCTTTTAACAAGCTGAGCATATCAGGAAAGAAAAGTGTCCTGGTGACATTTTAGTCGCTCAATACAGGAATGTCTTTGGGTGCTGTGACTTTTACTTTTTTTTTTTTTTTTTTTTTTTTTTTTGCTGTTTGCTTTACGTCACACCGTCACATATAGGTCTTAATGGCGACGATGGGACAGGAAAGGCCGAGGAATGGGAACAAAGCGGCCGTGGCCTTAGGTACAAACTCAGCATTTGCCTGGTGTGAAAATGGGAAACCACAGAAAACCATCTTCAGGGCTGCCGGCAGTGGGGTTCAAAACACACTATCTCCCGGATGCGAGCTCACAGCTGCGCGCTCCTAACCGCACGGCCAACTCGCGCGGTATTTTTACCCTTCGGTTTATTGACTTGGCTTGTATAACCTAAGTTGGATAATATTTTAAACACCTACATCACTATTTTCACCTGTGTGCAATTATGTTATTTATTTCATTAATATTATGATAATTATTATAATTGAGCATTGTTAACTTATAAGACCCCAACAGACAAGCATTGGTTTTGTGTAGAGTTATACATTTGTTAAATTCACGTTGTTTCCTATCATGATGTACACGCCTATTCTTTGTTACATTATAGAGTATTTAGATATAGCCTAAATTTCTTTACCAATTAAGCTCTTCAATAAAGACATACATAACTGTCCCATGCCAAGATATATTGGTAGAATTAGAGCTGTCAAAATGGTTCATAACCCCTTTGATTTATTATCTTGACATGGATCACCCAAAACATAGGTTAGGTTTGGAGAATACTTTAATAATCAGCATTATTTAATGCACAGTTTATTACTTTCATATTCCAAGATGTAATTGAAGCATTTAAATAAAGCATCATACATTAAAATTTAAAGTTTTACCACTAGAACAGGTGACATGGAAAAGTGATTTGAAAATTCAAACAAATTTATCTTACGTTAAAATCTTCAAAAAATAAACTGTAGACTTTTCCGATATATCACCAGCATTTCTCCAGCTCGCCAAAATCCATTTCTACCTAGTTTTAGCGTCTTTGGAACGTTTATAAACAATTTGTTTGGTATGGTATGCGATGTCCGCCTCCGTGGTGTAGTGGTTAGCGTGATTAGCTGCCACCCCCCGGAGGTCCGAGTTCGATTCCCGGCTCTGCCACGAAATTTGAAAAGTGGTACGGGGGCTGGAACGGGGTACACTCAGCCTCGGGAGGTCAACTGAGTAGAGATGGGTTCGATTTCCACTTCAGCCATCCTGGAAGTGGTTTTCCGTGGTTTCTCACTTCTCCTCCAGTCAAATGCCGGGACGGTACCTAACTTAAGGCCACGGCCGCTTCCTTCCCTCTTCCTTGCCTACCCCTTCCAATCATCCCATCCCCCCACAAGGCCCCTGTTCAGCATAAGCAGGTGAGGCCGCCTGTGCAAGGTACTGGTCATTCTCCCCAGTTGTATCCCCCGATCCAAAGTCTGAGGCTCCAGGCCACTGCCCTTGAGGCGGTAGAGGTGGGATCCCTCGCTGAGTCCGAGGGAAAGCCAACCCTGGAGGATAAACAGATTAAGATAAGAGATGGCATGCGATGTACTATTGCACATCGGAACTCTACACCATTTATAAGTTTTCTGCCTCACTGTCTGCGCAGGATTCATTTTAAGTCTAAAATATACCACTCAGATTATTATCCAATGTATAGACCTCGAATTTAACCAAATTAGACACTAACGTAAAGTAGAAATACGCGAAGTGTATCCTGCTTCTCACAGCACACTATGTGTTATTTCGTCTGCTAATTCAATCAACCTGTACGATGACGTCAGGCCAATGAGATCGCGTACTTGCGTGACGTGACATTTTCGTAGATTTTTATCATGTTTGGAGTTATTACTTGTACATTCTGATCACATTTTTGAATTCTGCATGCAATTTTGAATCAGATTAGCATATTTTTAATTAAAACCCCGGATCATGCATGTTCCCTATTGTCCCTAACCGGATAGCCAGAGGAAGAGGCTGGCTTCATTCGATCTACTGGCACACCTGCTTTTTGTCGGAGTTGTATCCCTCAGCCTCTGAAGAACCTTCCTTCAAGCTACGAGGCAGCAGCTTCACTAGATACCCATTACCTGTCACTTTTAAGGTTTAAAAAAATATTTGGCTTTAGATCAGTATAAGACCAAACAGCCATCTGGATATGACAATATGCTGGTTTAAACTTTACAATTCATTGTGACAGTTTGGAAAATATAAAGACACATGCCTGTGCTGGCCAGATGTAGTGTTTACAGTGCACTATGTCTTCTGGTATGGGCTGTATCAAATGTGTTACTTTCATTGACCTGTCTCAGTCTCATCCTTGGCTTTGACAATATGAAAGTGACTGGGGTATGAGTGATGCTAGTAATACCATTCCTTATGCAGCCAGTCCCTGTTATGAATGGAGTGAAAATATCGCTCATAGGGTCGGTTGGTGCATGCCTTTCAGTGGGCTTGGCAGACTGATATGTAGTAGCAACGGCTGGCTCCGTGAGGAAAGCAACGGGAAACTACCTGGCAGCTGTTGGCGGAGCTGCAGAGGATCAAACCAGCCTTCGGGCTGAATACCCAACATACATACATATAAAGACATATATGTCGCACATCAACACATAATCATATAAATATCCATATGAAATCAGTCAAATTTGTAGACAAGTTTTTGTTACATAGTTCCTAATAATAGTATACACTTCTTTGTCTTTAGTCGCCAGTAGCGCACTTACACAGGTTGGTAACTGTTGCTTAGCGTGGAAGCAGAGATGCAATCAACAAATTTTGCTGTTGGTGGTAATAAGCACATGCAAAAAAAGAGATGGTTTAGGTCCTGAGTCGACTGGCCAAGACATGAACAGTATGCTGTGTCCACTACGTTGATGCGACTTCTAAAACTTCCGTGACTGAATGCATTCGAGTGATTGTCGAGATGAATCGCCGTTGAATGTTCCACTGTGCGAACCAAGGACGTCGCGGAGGATTCTCTTCGATCATTGAGTAAAATTTACCTTTGACTTTTCAGGGTTCTTGGAGGATCTTTGTAGCCAGTTACGCAAATCAGTTTAGTACCATATCTTGTAGGAGTCTTTTCTATTTGTCTGCAACGATAAGGAGCGTTTTCCAATTGGATAACTGACGCCAAAGCTGAACGACCTCGCATTCATTTTTGGCTATCAGAGTCACCCTGTGATGAGTCAGCCTGAAATATTAGTGGAGAATCCTGAATAAATCGTCTGCGAGAACCAAGAGTGGCAATAATAATTCCTCTGGAGGCACTTCCTCATGCAGTGACTCTCAAAACACCATTCTCTCCCTTTGCCAGCATTTCCCTACTGAATGGTCAGCGTAGTGGCCTTCGGTCCAGAGAGCCCCGAGTTCGATTCCATGCTGGTCAGGAATTTTGATCTTTAATGGTTAATTTCTTTGCTCGGGAACTGGAGGTTTTTGCTGTTCCTAACATCCCTGCAATACATACACCACACACTACATACAACACTATCCTCCACTACAATACGACACCGTTACCCATACACGGCAGTTGCCCCCACACTCTTCGAAGTGCCTGCTTTACAAGGGCTGAACCAGGCTAGGATTAACCACACGAAATAATAATAATAATAATGGTGGCTATTTCTTGGAAATTGCTACTTGCTTTACGTCGCACCGACACAGATAGGTCTTGTGGCGACGATGGGACAGGGAAGGGCTAGGAGTGGGAAGGAATCGGCCGTGGCCTTAATTAAGGTACAGCCCCAGCATTTGCCTGGTGTGAAAATGGGAAACCACGGGAAACCATTTTGTGGCTATTTCTAGCCGAGTGCAGCCCTTGTAAGGCAGACCCTCCGATGAGGGTGGGCGGCATCTGCCATGTGTAGGTAACTGCGTATTATTATGGTGGAGGATAGTGTTATGTGTGGTGTGTGAGTTGCAGGGATGTTGGGGACAGCACAAACACCCAGCCCCCGGGCCATAGGAATTAACCAATGAAGGTTAAAATCCCCGGCCCGACCGGGAATCGAACCCGGGACCCTCTGAACCGAAGGCCAGTTCGCTGACCATTCAGCCAACGGGTCGGAAACCACACGAAATGATGATGATGATGATTATGATGATGATGCAGCTGCTGATTATTATTATTGTTGTTGTTGTTGTACCGGGAGGTACACCTCTAAGCCGCACATTTAAATCTTGCGCCTAAAAAGAACTCCTCTACAGGAGAAACTGTGAACTTGGAACTATACCTACTTAAACCTTTACTCAGAATGAATTAGATAAAGAAACATTTTAATTGTGAGCCTTCAAGGAATGAGAAACACGATGGAGGAGCCGTTTGAATCACAAGGTTAGAATTTGTAATGGGATACCTGACCGAGAAGTGAAGAATCGATGTCTCCAATTTGGAACAGGATTTATAGTGAATTTAAAAATAATAGGTTTTATAATTGATTTTCAAGCGATATCACCAAGAATTGCAACTCTCACCTTTAAAACAACAAACAAAATTTATACAATAATAAATACCCATTATTTTCTAACACGAACAAAGAAAGAAGGGGATACATTTTGGAATTCCTTGAACACATAATAAACAAAGTAAATAAAAGTAATGTTAAAATTTTATTAGGGGACTTTAATTCCCAATTAAGAAGGGGGAAAATGTATAGAGATATAATTGGAGAATGGGCTCCTCATAAATTTACAAACAAGAATGGCCAACAACCTTATATCTAAATCAACATATTTCAAAAGGAAACCAAACCAGCTTAAAACTTGGAAGCATCCTGATTGGAGGAAAGGGGAATGGCAGCTAGACCATGTTTGTACGGATGTTTCCATAAGAAAATTTATAATGTAAGAGTATTAAGAGGAATGCATACTGGTTCTGATCACTACATTGTCAAAATTAAATTCACACCACTAAAGAAGAAGATCAAAACTAATAAAGTAAAGAGGAATTATGACCCACGCCAGTTAATAAAAAATAAATATAAAGAAGCCATTCAAACAATAAAACTGACAGATGACCTTGAAGAATTTATCCCAGTTCTCGAAAAACAAGCTGAAAGTTTAGCTCCATTGGACCCTCATAAAAAAACATGCCCTGGTGGACGACAGAATGTGATGAAATTCATAAAGAGAGATACCAGGCATGGTTAAAGTTCGACGCCCATAAATCAGAAGAAAATGCTATCAAGCTAAAAGATATCAAGAAGAAATTCTCACGAAATATTAGGAAAATTAATGGAGAATTTCATAAAGGTATTATAAACTCCATTGAAGTTAATTATCATAACACCAATTCTAGAGACTATTATAAAATTTCTGGAAAACAACTACAGAAATTTGTTCTTTGTACATTAATGTTGAAATATGAGAATGGAAAAATAGCACATAAGAGTGGTGAAAATGATGAGATTATGGCAAAAGCACTCAGTAAACTTTGAACTGTGAATAACCTAAGGAACTATTAAGTACAAATTAATACAAATACTCCAATAAAAACCAGTTTTATTAACACAAACCCTCCAATATTTCAAGAATTAGAAAAAAAGCACTAAAAGAACTTAAAAACTATAAGGCATGCGGAGAAGACCAGGTTTTTCTAGATATGTGGAAATATTCAAGTAATACGGTTTGGATTTCCTTACATATGGCTTTAACAAAAATTTGGATTACTGAACAGTTTCCAGAACATTAAACAACAGCCTTAATACACCCTCTTCATAAAAAAGGAGATAAGAGTAATCCGGATAATTATAGAGGATTGTCTATCTTGGACTGCACATGTAAGATTTTTTCCAAGATCTTATGGAAGAATTAAAGATCAACTAGAAAAAGGTTTGGGAGGATACCAAGGAGGCTTTAGACCCAGGAGTTGTTCTGAATATATCATCACTCTAAAATTAATAATAGCATACTACAGAAAACAAAACAAGCCTATAGTAATAACATTTGTTGACTTTAAGAAGGCATATGATTGTATACATAGACCTTCAATGTTAAAAATTTTACGGAATTTTGGACTCCATCCTAAATTAACCTAGCTGATAGAACTTACTTTAACTAATGACATATCAAAAGTAAAGTTTAGAGGAGAGATTTATGAACCATTTTTTTTATTAAAACAGGTTTAAGACAAGGAGACTTCTTATCACCATTACTAGTTAATTGTGCATTAGAATTTATAATAAGGGAATGGTACAAGGACAACCCAAAGAACATAAAAGTTGGAAGCTCCAAACAAAATTTAAGTTTAAACTGTTTAGGATTAGCTGATGACCTTGCTCTATTGTTCAATAATGTTCAGGAAACTCAACACCAAATTAAATCTGTACAGGAAATAGCACAAAAAATGGGTCCTACAATATCCTTTGAAGGATCAAGATGGCAGTGACTTACATGATGTTCGCGTGTAATATTGTCGCTTGGAACTGTTGAATAATCGGTCAATCTAAGCTAAAATTTACCGGCTGAATCACCAGAGTGAAGCTGCTAAGTACTTTTGTAGTGAGTGTGGTTTTAAATCTGCATTGTGGAGATTATTATTCATTAAAGGATCAATCTCATACCTATAACCTCATCTTGTTAGCTAACCGATAATGGCTGCCTCTGTTGATGGAGGTCGGCAAGATTTTTCTAACTCACTGAATCTAAATAATAAAAATCAGCAAGTATCAAGTAACCTCATGAATCGACAGGATAAAGAAAGCATAATTCCCACCCATACCGGTGAACCAGGTAACCTCATGACAACCTCTATTACTGTTCCTAACACACTTAATCAATCTCCTAAAAATCCAAGGTTAAGTTACTCTGCAGCAATGCAATCCTATCCTACCAAAGATCAAGCTATTGTTATTGAATATTGCGATGATATTAGTATCCGAGATTATATACTAGCAATTGGAAAAGTCACTAGCCCTAATAACACCCGATTTGTCTCACGGATATCTAATGGAAGAATATGTATCTTCCTTGCAAGTCAAAAGTGTGTTGAAGAATTAATTTCAAAACATCCCAAGATTCTCATAAATAATATTTCCTTGGAAATAAGACCTCTCCTAACTAAAAACAAACGAGTTATTCTATCCAATGTTTGCCCTGTGATTCCTAATATTGTTATTGAAGAAGAATTTCTCAAACTCGGCATTAAACCAATGTCAAAGATATCACGTATTAGAGCAGGTTTAACAATCCCCGGATTTTCTCACATTCTCCGTTTTCGGAGACAGATTTATGTTCAAAATGAAGACTTTAACAAACTTCCAGACTCCAAATCGAATATGAGGGTACCAATTACTGGATTTATTTATCCTCTGACACACCCACCTGCTTTCTTTGTAAAACTGAGGGGCACTTAGCTAGAAACTGTCCTGATAATGATGAAATAATAAATGAAGGCTCCTCATTAAATCAAAACAGTCATTCTCGTGGCAAGATCAATCTAGCGGAATTTCCCCAACTATTAGAGGATACACCAAAAATTAAAACAAACTGTCAAGAAAATATTACCTGTACTCCCTCACAAACTACTCTTCAGACAACTGCTACATCTACATCTCTTCAGTGTTCTCCAAGTCAAAACTGTGCGCCTTTACCCTCAGTCGAAGCGACTCTAACCTCTCCTTTGAAATGCCCTCAAAACCCCTCATGTGTTCATCTTGCTGGATCAAAGAGGCCAATATCACTACCTAGCAGTGAAACTACAGGCAGAAAAGACCTTGATTTTAAGAAACCTCCCCTAACAACTGAACCTAAGACAAGTGAACAGGCAGGGGAACACAAGACAAAACAAACTTACAAGAAACCAAAGACAGAAAAAGAAAGTACAACTATTAGTGATATGCTTAAGCCAATTAAGCAAGTTCTAGAAGCCAACCCTCAGTCCTTTCCCCTCAGTTACTTACAACTCCAATCCTTTTTTGAAAACAGTATTGGAGTTAATGACATAGCAACAATAGCTTCCAATTACACCCAAGATCTAGAGGGTTTAGCCCAAGCCCTTCAAAAACGATATCCATACTACACTGAAAAATCCATTAAGAACAGGAGTACTCGTATAGTCAAGAAACTGCTTAAGGCTAGCAGTGAAAACCGAGGTGAAGCAATTAACAGTTTAGTTCCAGATTACTCCAGCGATGACTCTACTTCCCTCATATAATGATGATAAAATTCCCTCTACACTTGTTTGTCATTCTTATAACTACATCGTCGCTTCAATGGAATCTCAACAGTTTTCGATCACAGCGAGAGTATTTACAACTTCTGCTAAATAAACATCAGCCTTCAGTTGTCTGTCTACAAGAAACTAACTTTAGAAACAACTTTGTTTACCTTTTAATACAGTTCAACGTACAATATAAAAACTGAATTAATCCAAATCATGCAAGTGGAGGCGTAGCTACCTATGTTAAAAATAATTTAAACCATCAAGAGGTTCCTTTAACTACTGATTTAGAAGCAGTCGCAGTTTTATTATACCTACCACAAGCTATATGTGTATGTAATGTTTATTTTCCTACGAATAGTACATCTCAAGCTAATGATTTTAATAATCACAACAGTTTATGTGGTAAGTCGCAATACTGATGCAAGGGGGAAAGAAATAGAGAAGATACTAGATGAATTTACTCTAGTATTATAGAACTCAACTGCTCCAACTCGTTTTGATATAGCACACGGAACATACAGTAGCATAGATTTAACTATATGTACGCCAGACATAGCTGCACTATTTAACTGGTCCATTTATTCAACTCTACAAGGAAGTGACCACTTCCCCATCAAAATTAATGATGATCAAAGTTCTCCAGACAACACATCAAAACCCCAATACTGTAAATGGAACTTAAATAAGGCAAATTGGCAATAATTTAGAAATACTGTAAATAACTATTTAAATGATCTAACTCCAACAAATAAATTTCCTTCTAAGCACATCAATGATATTGTTCAAGACTTCACTGAAGTAAAAATTAAATCTGCTGACCAGAGCATCCCAAAAACAGCTCCTATGCCCTTCAAGAAAACGGTTCCCTGGTGAAATGACCCCTGTAAAGAAGCTATCAAAAATAAAAACCGTGCTTACTACCTATACAAAAGAAATCCTACGCCTGAAAATAAAATCAATTTTCAAAAATATCGAGCAATAGCACGAAATAAAATAAAATAAAATAAAATAAAATAAAGTAAGAAAACCTCCTGGTTAACATTCGTCTCCTTCTTAACCTGCCAAACTTCACAAAAAGTTATGTGGAATAAAATCCAAAGAATAAGTGGTAAATACAATAAATTCTGTATTACCTCTCTAAGAGATCCAGTCGCTGGGTCAATTGTAAATGAACCTCAACAAATAGCTGATCAACTGGCTAAATCATTTTCAAAAATCTCTAGCGATAACAATTATGAACCTGAATTTCTTTGCATGAAAACAACTCGGGATCCAATAGACTTAAGTGAAACTGTACCTACACCGACCTATGCTTATAATGATACTTTACAGTTACAAGAAATGGTTGCAGAACTCAACAAATGCGGCAGATCTAGCCCTGGCCCAGACACCATTCCATATGAATTTTTAAAACAGCTTCCACATAGTGCACTCAATTATCTACTTGCTTTTTTCAACTATATGTGGAGTTCCAAACTATTTCCAGATCAGTGGCGTTGTGCTATTGTAGTGCCTATACTCAAACCAGGAAAGGACATATTGATCCCAGATAATTATCGTCCCATCGCCTTGACAAATACAATCTGTAAGCTACTGGAGAAAATTGTTAACAAGAGATTACGCTGTTATTTGGAACATATACACTTTTTTAGTGAAGCACAAAATGGTTTTCGCAAAGCACGTTCAACAACAGATACTCTGATATGTTTAGAATCAGAAATCCGAGAAGCTTTCCTGAATAATCAGCACCTCATAGCTGTTAGTTTAGACATTGAGAAGGCATATGACATGGTGTGGAAAGACTATCTAATTGAAACATTGATGAAACATAATATTTCAGGAAACATGCTTCACTTCATTTATAATTTCCTTAAAGATCGCCGAATTCAAGTCAGGACAAATGGAACTCGTTCACATGAAGTGACCATTGACAATGGAGTTCCCCAAGGATCAGTCATCAGTGTCACATTATTATTATTATTATTATTATTATTATTATTATTATTATTATTATTATTATTATTATTATTATTATTATTATTATTATACAATCCCTGAAACACCGAAACAATTGATTAGCGGAAATAAGCTAACATCTATAAGAAATTGGCATTACCGAAGAAACCATTGAAGATAGAACAACATTTAGAAGCTTAGTAAGAAAACATACATTTCCAGAGAAACCTAACAGAAAGTGTACAGTATGGGCACAAGAACGTAGTGAACGAAAGAAGAGATATTTGGAAGACAAGGAGAAGCATTGTGCTAAAGAACTTCAAGCACGCTCCTTAGTTGGGCATAACAAATGAAGAATGGTATGTGGCATTCTGAAAGGCTTGGTCCAGGTCTTTCGAGTTGACGGCCATGGATGACCTGCAGTCTGTGAAGATGGGGCCTTGCCTGGGATAAAATTTAATATTGAAAACGCCACAAACATCCAGTGTTCGACCCGGAGGAAGTAAACAATGAAGGTCAAAATCTCCAACCTGGCCAGAATCGAATCCGAGACTCCTTGGACCAAAGACCATGGAGCTAGACAGAAGACTGTCAGTCTTCTAAAATAAGCCACTATCTCAGTAAGATGACTTTCCTCGATCAAACGATCGAGATAGAACGCTCAATGCCATTGTGTTGTACATTGCTGTCGTAATAACAGCAAATATGTAAACCTATATAAATAAATTTGTAGGGGGTCCCCGGTCTGTAATTTCGTTTGTTTTGCCAAGTTTTCATATATGTATCCTTTTTAGGTTAACTCAAGAGGGAATCGGTGGTTTTTATTTTTAGTGTCTGTCTGTTGCACCATCACGGCAAAACGGCTAGATAGATAGCAACCACACGTCATATTTAGAGTATACTCATCTTGGGAAGGTTTTGATATGCATATCATTTAAAAATCTTTGAATAGATTATTATTTTCCTCCATTTTCTCTTACACCATTTACTAGCTGATGCACCCGTGCTTCGCTACGGAAATCTAAATTTTATACAGAATTCTAGGTTAGGTAGTGTAAACGTTGTGAGCAAGATTGTATTAAGTTGCAACGCTCTTAAAGTAGCCCTAGAAGCACTACGGGCAAGTCACCAACGTCTTTTGCCAGCTATTTTTCATTGTAATGGTAGGCCACCATGCCTACCGTCAGTCACAATCAGGTTGGGGAGTTTTCATTATAATGGCAGACACTCACTCTCCGCCTGCCTTTATAGATTCTCAGAAAGACTCTCAGTGGTTTTGCCAACTGAAAAGAACATGGGTCATTACAATGACGTCACTAGGAATGGCGCGATTAAAGCAATGCCTTCATATGAAATACTCGATGAAATGAAAAACCACACATTTTCTCACTTTTAACGAACAGTACTATGCTGCCGAAATAACAGTCCAAAGCTACAGAGCTGGAATGACCAAGACGCAGACATCCGTGATCCGTGAACAATCTTCGTCCTTTTTTCGGTGGTGGGGGTGGGGAGGGGGTTTCAAATAGTGGATAGTCCCAGGTAAAAACTATGCCCGTTTACTTATCTGTTTCCTGGGAGTACCCGATGAGTCGGAAAATCTCAATCAATCAATCAATCAATCAATCAATCAATCAATCAATCAATCAATCAATCAATCAATCAATCAATCAATCAATCAATCAATCAATCAATCAATCAATCAATCAATACTGATCTGCATTTAGGGCAGTCACCCAGGTGGTAGATTCCCTCTCTGTTGCTTTCCTAGCCTTTTCCGAAATGATTTCAAAGAAACTGGATATTTATTGAACATCTCCCTTGGTAAGTTCCTCCAGTCCCTAACTCCCCTTCCTATAAATGAATATTTGCCCCAGTTTGTCCTCTTGAATTCCAACTTTATCTTCATATTGTGATCTTTCCTACTTTTATAAACGCCATTCAAACTTATTCGTCTACTAATGTCATTCCACGCCATCTCTCCTTGACATCCTTACTACAACCCCTAAACACCCTCATAACCATGTGCAGACATCTGTACCCTTTATTTACAATCCCATTTATGTGATTACTCCAATGAAGATCTTTCCTTATATTAATACCTAGATACTTACAATGATCCCCAAAAGGAACTTTCACCCCATCAACGCAGTAATTAAAACTGAGAGGACTTTTCCTATTTGTGAAACTCACAACCTGACTTTTAACCCCGTTTATCAACATACCATTGCCTGTTGTCCATCTCACAACATTTTCGAGGTCACGTTGCAGTTGCTCACAATCTTGTAACTTATTTATCACTCTATAGAGAATAACATCATCCGCAAAAAGCCTTACCTCCGATTCCACTCCTTTACTCATATCATTTATATATATAAGAAAACATAAAGGTCCGATAATACTGCCTTGAGGAATTCCCCTCTTAATTATTACAGGGTCAGATAAAGCTTCACCTACTCTAATTCTCTGAGATCTATTTTCTAGAAATATAGCAACCCATTCAGTCACTCTTTTGTCTAGTCCAATTGCACTCATTTTTGCCAGTAGTCTCCCATGATCCACCCTATCAAATGCTTTAGACAGGCCAATCGCGATACAGTCCATTTGACCTCTAGAATCCAAAATATCTGCTATATCTTGCTGGAATCCTACAAGTTGAGCTTCAGTGGAATAACCTTTCCTAAAACCGAACTGCCTTCTATCGAACCAGTTATTAATTTCACAAACATGTCTAATATAATCAGAAAGAATGCCTTCGAAAAGCTTACATACAATGCATGTCAAACTTACTGGCCTGTAATTTTCAGCTTTATGTCTATCACCCTTTCCTTTATACACAGGGGCTACTATAGCAACTCTCCATTCATCTGGTATAGCTCCTCCGAACAAACAATAATCAAATAAGTACTTCAGATATGGTACTATATCCCAACCCATTGTCTTTAGTATATCCCCAGAAATCTGATAAATTCCAGCCGCTTTTCTAGTTTTCAACTTTTGTATCTTATTGTAAATGTCATTGTTGTCATATGTAAATTTTATTACTTCTTTCGCCTTAGTCTCCTCCTCTATCTCGACATCATCCTTGTAACCAACAATTTTTACATACTGCTGACTGAATACTTCTGCCTTTTGAAGATCCTCACATACACACTCCCCTTGTTCATTAATTATTCCTGGAATGTCCTTCTTGGAACCTGTTTCTGCCTTAAAATACCTACACATACCCTTCCATTTTTCACTACAATGTGTATGACTGCCAATTATGCTTGCCATCATGTTATCCTTAGCTGCCTTCTTTGCTAGATTCAATTTTCTAGTAAGTTCCTCCAATTTCTCCTTACTTCCACAGCCATTTCTAACACTATTTCTTTCCAGTCTACACCTCCTTCTTAGTCTCTTTATTTCTCTATTATAATAAGGTGGGTCTTTACCATTCCTTACCACACTTAAAGGTACAAACATGTTTTCGCATTCCTCAAGAATTTCTTTAAACCCATCCCAGAGTCTGTTTACATTTTTATTTACCGTTTTCCAGCGATCATAGTTACTTTTTAGAAACTGCCTCGTGCCTGCTTTATCAGCCATATGGTACTGCCTAACAGTCCTACTTTTAAGACCTTCCTTTCTATCACATTTATTTTGAACTACGACAAAAACAGCTTCATGATCACTAATACCATCTATTACTTCAGTTTCCCTATAGAGCTCATCTGGTTTTATCAGCACGACATCCAGGACATTTTTCCCTCTGGTTGGTTCCATCACTTTCTGAATCAGCTGTCCTTCCCATATTAACTTATTTGCCATTTGTTGGTCATGCTTCCTGTCGTTCGCATTTCCTTCCCAATTGACATCTGGCAAATTCAGATCTCCCGCTACAATCACATTTCTTTCCATGTCGTTTCCCACATAGCTGACTATCCTATCACATAATTCCGAATCCGCGTCAGTGCTACCCTTTCCCGATCTGTACACTCCAAATATATCAAGTTGCCTATTATCTTTAGCAATGAGCCTTACACCTTGAATTTCATGTGTCTCATCTTTAACTTTTTCGTAGCTTACAAATTCTTCTTTCACCAGATTGAACACTCCCCCTCCCACCATTCCTATCCTATCTCTACGATACACACTCCAGTGCCTTGAGAAAATTTCTGCATCCATTATATCATTTCTCAGCCCTGATTCAACTCCTATTACAATATCTGGTAAATATATATCTATTAAATTACTTAATTCTATTCCTTTCTTTACAATACTTCTACAGTTCAACACTAACAATTTTATGTCATCCCTACTTGATTTCCAGTTCCCTGTTCCCTTATCACCGCTCCCTACGCCATCCCGTTTCCCTGAATGTACCTCCCTATTACCCTTCCAAACAAATTTCTTAACTTATACGTACCACTGCGGTTTAAATGAAGGCCATCCGAGCGCAGATCCCTATCTCCTGCCCACCCATTAGGATCTAGAAATTTCACTCTCAGTTTCCCACATACCAACTCCATAGTCTCATTTAAATCCCCAATCATCCTCCAGTCAGTATCCCTCCTACACAGTATTCCACTAATAACAATCTCCGCTTTCTTAAACTTCACCCGTGCTGCATCTCCAACTATGCCTTACGTTGTTGGTACCAACGTGAAACACTACCACCTTCTCCTTCCCCTCTTCCCTCTCTTCTACTTGCCTCAACATCTGCCTCAACCTAATTCCTGGATAACATTCTACCCTGGTTCCCTTTCCGCCACACACTTTCCCCACGTGACTAACGATGGAATCCCCCATGACCAATTCACTACACTGGCGGGGGAAAGAACCGTCTGACGTGGAGGCAATTTTTCCTCCTAGCCAGAGAAGAAACCACATCTTCGCTGTTAATTTGGAATAAAATTAACGTAGATTTAATGAAAGTGAAAAGGAAGAATCATTTCGTAAGAAACGGCTCTTTTCAGAGAGTTTTTTTGAGTTATTTAGTGAATTGTGGTACTATAATTTGGAATAGGGCTAAATTGTAATTCCAGGCCATTTCATACTACTACTACGAACTGAGCCTCTGACTTAAGTGCGCACACTGCTCATTCAAAACAGCGCGTCAGAGTAGGTATCGAATAGCTGGCATACTATGATGAACCAGTGTGTTACGTACCAGCAGTATCAGAAAATGTATGAACCAGAGGATTGGCACGCTAAAGAAGAAAGCTATTTCCCGCCAATATTCAGTTAGGCTGTTATACTCGGTACGCAGCAGTAGTCTTATCTATCGGAGTTGAATGTCAGCATAAGAGACAAAGAACATTACAACAAACAACGGTCAGTGTAATGTTATTGTTGATCTAAGTTGCGTGCTTTCGATATTGTAGGCCTTCACATTATTAATTGTCTTCCGGTTTTGAAATACCACTCTTATCATAGTCGTACGGTAAAACTGAATAAAACATAAATGATCGGAAATTATATTCTCTATAACTTTTGTTATGTAGTACTTTACCATAGGACCAAGGACATAGGTATTTAAAAATGAAATTTTAGGTGGCTTCCCCTAAACTACCATTTCACTCAGGGTGAATAACATTGTTTATAGCTTAAACTGTAGTTTCTTATTCCCCGACTCTATATACCAATTTTCATTAAATTCTGTTTACCCATTTTGTCGGAGCTCGGCGTTGATATAGACTTAGCAACAAAAATCCAAATTCATGAATATCTGCGTTGTCATAGCCGGTACGGTAAAATGATCAGAAATTTAATTCTATATAACTTTAGTTATGTAGTATTTATCGATATGACCACTAATAATAAAAATATTTGAGAATTGAATTTTAGGCCTTCCCCTAAACTACCATTTCACTCAGCGTAAATAAAATAATCTATAGCCTAGATTGTAGCGGCTTACCCCCCGACTCTACATACCGAATTTTTTTATTAAATTCTCTTCAGCCGTTTTGTCGTGATGCGTGTACATACAGACAGACAGACAGACAGACAGACAGACAGACAGACAGACAGACAGACAGACAGACAGACAGACAGACAGACAGACAGACAGACAGACAGACAGACAGACAGACAGACAGACAGAAATTACGGAAAAGTGAAAACTGCATTTTCTTGTTACTGTGGACATGATCGATACAGAAATACCATTCTTTTCAAATTCTGAGCAATGTACAAAGTTTTATTTTATATATATAGATTTTCTGTAAACTCCGTGGACTGTATGTGAAAATTCTCTCCATTATAAATAACTTTTGTTATGTTCATAATTTAGCTTACTCTTCAAATGACGGAGAAAATTACCATTTTCTGCGGATATCATGCTCTGCATTGAGTGACCGACAGACCGACAACCAACCTACAGGTTACAATGGCAACGTCTCTGACTGCTTGCCAGCAGGGAAGTAACGTTTTGCCATTTTCGTCATCATTCCTGTAAATTCGTGGTTGTTTCTTGGGTAGAAAGCAAGAGAGACGTCAATCGGCCATTCTGCGGGATATTTGGCGGAATATCGTTGGAGGTTATAACCGTCCTCGAATAGCTTAAGTACTAACACCATTAGTCATCTTCTTATCTGTTTACCTAAGAATCCCTGCGCCTAAATTTCTCCTCTATTACCGCTTTCTTATATCCATATCTCATACCAGCATAATTTATTTAGGGGCATTTGATTTTCCAATACACCCACTTGGTATTTACATATTTGTCCTATGCGGCTGTCCTCAGTTATAATCCTATTTTCTAATAATTTCAACTTTTGGTCCCGGAAAATATCAAAATATGGATGCAATTTTAATGACACTGCAGACCTTCGTTTCGGAATAATTGGTGGCTAAACGGTAAGTCGTATTACAAAACAGATAGTATAATCGCCGTTCTATTTGGAGAGATCAACAACTTTGATCATATGACTTATTGTGGTGTCTCGATTGTTGATACGTTAGATAACGCTACATTTCTCGGTTATAAACTAATCTTCCGAACTCGACTGCGATTTGCATTACGAAAAAGGGCCTGTCTTTATAATGAAAAGTCTTCATATCTATTGTGATGGCAGTTGCCAGGTGAACCTGCCTTTATATTAGAAACTCCCCAACTCGACTGTTATTCGCAGTAGGAAATGTGGCCTGCCATTATCCTCAAAACTTCTCCAATGCCTACCTTACATCGGAAACAACGTTTTGTTTCTAGGATAGCGCTAAGAGGCATGCGATTTAATATAATCTTACTCACTGTCTTTTCAGTAATTACCGAGCTCGATAGCTGCAGTCGCTTAAGTGCGGCCAGTGTCCAGTATTCGGGAGATAGTGGGTTCGAACCCCACTGTCGGCAGCCCTGAAGATGGTTTTTCGTGGTTTCCCATTTTCACACCAGGAAAATGCTGGGGCTGTACCTTAATTAAGGCCACGGCCGTTCCTTCCCACTCCTAGCCCATCCTGTCAGTGCGACGTAAAGCAACTTGCAAAAAAAAAAATTTCAGTAATTTACGGAGAAATCCGTATACATTGTAGAATACCGTAGCGAAGCATGAGTACATTTGCTAGTATTACATAAAACACTTGGGTAAAATAAAATACATTGTTAGACACGGTATCTCCTGTAGTTGGATGGGTGCACACAAACTTCAATATGATGTCCCTGATATGTGTATTATTCAGTGCACCCTTTGATATTTCCCTTTAAGAATGCAGGAAAAATAATGACTCCACATTTCACTTTAGACCTTGTGTGTGGTGCACCACCTAAATCCAAGCGATGGATGCGGGAAACATTGTGGTGGTCGCTAGTGCTACTGTGTCACACAACATCAGTAACTGAAGTAAGTACGTCCACATATAGTAGCAGCTACAAAACAGCCCTTACAAAATTGAAAGAAAATGTACCTGTTTTTAATAAAATGTCATTGTATTTTGCAAGATTTCGGTGAATAAAAGTTTGAGAAACACTTCGAAATGAAAATGTGTGCACGTAAGGGCTAACCACGTGTTGTCAGGACTGCATTTAAAGTACTATTCGACTGGGCACAGAATACTTTAACGTCTGTTCTCATCATTTAAGTTACACTAAATAAACAATTTTAACTTCAAAATCATATCAAAAACGTCACAAATCATATTAAAGCAGCATACATTTTGAAAAGTGAAGATACTGGCATTTAGTAGCTCTATCTGTTCACACTGAATGTTATAATTTAAAAGGAAAAATAATTCAAAATTACAACAGTAATTATTATTTTTCTATATTTATTTTAAAACATAGTTCAAGTTACTTTCTTCTTCGTTAATTAAATAAATGCACTAAACTAAGATTAATATAACGCCTTTATACAGCAATTATATTTTGATGATCTATTGTCTTGAGCAAGCCCAGCGGTATGTACAGAGTGAAAGAAACGTTCGTTGTGAACTCCGGACATCGTACGACTCACCCCACATGCCATCGCTGCTTCCGAACACTTGTTATCGTAGTGAAGCAATAGATGATATCTTGCAAATTGATGATAATCAGGGTCGAGTGGGATCTTATCATTAGACCTTGATGATTCTCCTCTTTTGATTGTTCATCAGCTCCTCTCACAGGGTATATAAGGGAACATTTTACAAGGATCGCCAATATTCAGCAGTAGTCTACTTCCCAGGTAAGTTGATACGAATTGGTTCAAAAGATTGAATAGTCATACAAGTATTCATTGTGAAAATTTCTTAACATTTAATCACAAACTTGGTGATGTATCAACAGAATATAAAGCTAACGCGGATACGGTCTGGTAACACTGAACACCAAGAATAGACATATTTTTTTTTTTTTTTTTTTTTTTTTGCTAGGGGCTTTACGTCGCACCGACACAGATAGGTCTTATGGCGACGACGAGAATAGACATATAATGTATACTCTGTTCAAGGGCTGACTTCCATGTCCATGGTACAAAACATACACTCGTGATGCAGGATTTCTTAAATATTATTAACGGGGTTATATGTTAGGCCTATATGAATATTCCCCCAAAATATAATTTTTTTACGTTTAAAAATGAAAGATCTGTACCAAGAGCAAATAAACTACGAATTTTATTTTAGAGAGTTCATCATGGCATACACATTCTTTCAAATAATGTAATGTGATTTTCCAAATAACAAAAATATAAAGCAAGTCTACACAGTCATGGTTTGACTTGGAATAACGCTTTAGTACATAATGAAGTTATAATTACTCATTTTCAAATAGATACTAGTTTTCAGGAGCACGACCAGTGCATCTGAATGCCGTAAATGACTTTCTTCATAAGGTTGGTTGTTCTGCGATAGCACTTTTTGGCTCATTGAGGAAAGCAACGGCGAACTACCTCTTCATCTTGCCTTGTACGCTTCACTTTGGTACCACCATTGGTTTATGTGGTTTACCTATAAATGCATGACCTATGGTGGGACAATTTGAGGATACAAACAGCCTCCGGGATTATGAAATAACAGACAGACGTAGTTGTTTTGCACATATTTATATATACGAACAGTGATCTTTCAGCCCAAATCTAAAGTGGAGACACGTGGGGAGATTTGCGGAGTGTGTTAGCTGCTGGCTTTCCACTCGAATGGTTGAGGTTTCAATCCCGGTTGATGACTGTTGGAATTTTCACCTGAAATATCACATAGCATCAAGAAGGGCATACAGTTTTAAATCCGCAGCCAAAACCAAAGTGAGCGTTGGTTGCTCCAGCAACCTCAGGAACACCTGGGAGAAGCTGAAGAAAGTTTTAAAGTATAAACTTAAATAAATGCTGTAGCTCACTTATTTATGTTTGGTGTAGCAACGGCTAATTTGGCGAATTAGTAACTACCAAAATCGTCTAAGGATGCACCTTCAGAGCTGTTTTATATGATGTCATTGCCGTTGGAATAGTCTCTAGATCTTCAGAAAACCGATTCAGCATTTATTCTGTGGTAACAGCAGAAACACATTCATCACTCCCCATTTTGAAATCGAAGATTCTATTGTACGGAGCAGAATTCTTAAATAACGTGGTTTATGTTTCAGGAAACCATGAAACTGTTTCTGGTGTTGTGTGCAGTGGTCGCCGTCAGCCAGGCGCTCACATTCTCCGAGCTGGTCAGGCAGGAGTGGCACGCCTTCAAGGTAAGACATTCTGCAAAAGTCATTGATGAAATACAGTGCAAATACACATACCAAAGTGTGTTGGCATTCTCTTCCCAACAGAAACAAAAATACATTCAAGAATTCGAGATCTCAAAACGTGTACATAAAAATTAAATATATCACATCAACTTCACGAAGGTCTGAAATCGGCAGAAATGGAAACCATCATCATTTAAATCTGGGATATGTAAGTTATCGTTATCGTAACCAATAACACTGAAGTGTTGAAGTTGAAAGCAGTATTTCGTATCATAGGCAAATAAGATGATACAGCCCCAGCATTTGCCTGGTGTGAAAAATCAATAACTCTAGCCGTTAACGTTAGTGTATATCTTTTAATAGTAACACAATTCATCCATAATCGAATTACAAGTACAGTACTTAGACAACACCTATTTGTAGCATGAGCAATATGCTCGTGATATTGACGACCACCATGGTGGTGACTTCCAGGGATAAATAAAGATGTAGGTAATAACTTAACTGATACCGTTCAAACAATATTTCAAAATACTTAGCTTCGAAATTATGGTAGACTGCTCGTTCTCAAAATTGAGGATTTCTCCTTTTTCGAATTTATGACACTCAAAGTTACCCAGTAGAGGCAATTCCTCCAATACTTATATTGCAGATAGTTTGTTGTCAAGAATTAGAATTAGCCTAGAACTTCCCATGTAGGTCAAAGGTCTCTTTGAAATGCTGAAGGGTAACTAGTTACAATAATCCCGAATAGCCATTCCGGGAAACTTCAGCCCATCTTTCTTACAAATTCCAGTCCTTTCTCTGTTTTACCGATGTTGATCATTGTTTTACGCATATCTTCTTCAACTCATCTTCTGTCTTCCTACTTTCCTTCGTCCGATCCGAAAGGACAAAATGATTGCTTCCCTTCAAGTGTATATGTTCTGAAGTATATCAATCAAGTGTAGTTTCTTCCAACTGGACTGGACAGATCGTAAAAGAAGACGCAAATGAGTACAGAAGACGTTCTATGTATGGAAATACGAATAATATTGCGCGGACGCGGGACATAGCCAAGAGTCAGATATAGTATTTGCCAGTGTATTTATAATATTATAACTAAAAGACTTGTGGAACATTCGACGTCCGTAAGAACGAACCATTTCTGATTTATAAAATGATTCGATGGCAAATACCTTATGAGAAAAATATCAATTATCCTTCGTCAATGACAGGTTTACTAAAGGATCTAAGATACAAATAAACTACTGCGAGGAGAAGGTATGTTCGTTATTTGCTATTGAATACTATATTTTCTCTTCTAGCTCCAGCATGGCAAGAAATATTCGAGCGCTGCTGAAGAAGAACTCCGTATGAAGATCTATATGGAGAATAAGCAGAAGATCGCCGAACACAATGCCAGATACGCTAAGGGAGAGGTCACCTACTCCATGGCCATGAACCACTTTGGAGATCTGGTGAGTATTTCTTCGGTGTCGCTTAATTCTTCATATTTATCTTCTAAGAGCATCCACTATGTTCTCACGGCACGGCGTGTTAATTCAATGTTATGATCGACTTGCAGCGCCATAATGAGTTCGTAAGGATGGTCAACGGATACAACAGCACCCTCGGCCAACAAATGCGCAAGCTGGGAACTCCCTACGTTAGTCAGCCCAACGTGAAGGCTCCCGCTTCAATTGACTGGCGTCAAACTGGAGCCGTGTCTGAGGTGAAGAACCAGGGACAGTGTGGATCATGCTGGTCATTCAGCGCTGTAAGTACCTCTATATTCCTTACTTCCGGTCTATGTTACTTCGTCAGTGCTTTCTAACAAGTATTACGGATCAATCAATCAATCAATCAATCAATCAATCAATCAATCAATCAATCAATCAATCAATCAATCAATCAATCAATCACTACTGATCTGCACTTAGGGCAGTCGCCCAGGTGGCAGATTCCCTGTTGTTTTCCTAGCATTTTCTTAAATTATCGCAAAGAAATTGGAAAATTATCGAACATTTCCCTTGGTAAGTTATTCCAATCCCTAACTCGCCTTCCTATAAATGAATATTTGCCCCAGTTTGTCCTCTTGCATTCCAACTATTTCTTCATATTGTGATCTTTCCTACTTTTATAAACGCCATTCAAACTTATTCGTCTACTAATGTCAATCCACGCCATCTCTCCGCTAACAGCTCGAAACATACCACTTAGTCGAGCAGCTCTTCTTCTTTCTCTCATTTCTTCCGAACCCAAACTTTGCAACATTTTTGTAACGCTACTCTTTTGTCGGAAATCACCCAGAACAATTCGAGCTGCTTTTCTTTGGATTTTTTCCAATTCTTGAATCAGGTAATCCTGGTGAGGGTCCTATACACTGCAACCATACTCTAGTTGGCGTCTTACCAGAGACTTATATGCCCTCTCCTTTACATCCTTACTACACCCTCTAAATACCCTCATAACCATGTGCAGAGATCTGTACCCTTTATTAACAATTATAGTTATGTGATTACCCCAATGAAGGTCTTTTGAAGGTATATGATATATTGTTAATGTAAGTTGAAAAATAGAACCACTATTTGCGTCCAGAGAATGGAACTCAGTGTTTCTTATTCTTTACCAGCATAGTCTTGACGTCTTGAAACAGTTCATCCTACTGGTGGATTTTTTATTATGGACACTCGAGTTTAGGTTTTAATTACTAATGAACTGATAGGCCATTTGCAAAGTGAGTTATACCAATATTTTCCTTATTTAATTCTGCATTAGAGTGTATAAGACAAATTGTTTTTTAAGTTCATTAATTATATTTTATTTGTGGTTGTAGTGAATATTATCCGGGATTTCGGCTTCTTCTCCAGGAACAGCTCACTTAAAATACATATACGTGGAAAACGGATTGTAATGAGGCTTTTATATGTTATAGCCACATGTATTCGTAGTGTACCGATTTCACCACCCTGTCCGCTGTTAATCGCACGGTCCAGCGCACACACAAATTCCCACAAATATTACTCTTCATAAATTCAGTACCACACTGTACGGTTGCAGTGGTTGCAGTATCTGATAAACACGACTGAGTGCTTCAAAACAAGTCCAAGTTTCCTGTTGTACGTTTATCCTGGACTAAGAAAAGGTTGTTTTAGATAAATCATAAGAACTCTTTTTGGGGTGGTTGGAAAATATTTTAATTTGATTATTACACTACGAATACATGTGGCTATAACATATAAAAATGTCAATACATCACACAAGTAGTTTTCTATGTATATTTTTTTAAGTGAGCGGTTCCTAGAAAAGAAGCCAAAAACCCGGAAATATTTACTACTAACACAAATAGAAAATAATTAATGAACTTCAAAAACAATTTGTCTTATACTGTCTAATGTAGAATTGAGCAAGGAAAATATTAGTATAGGTAACTAATTTTGAAATAAGCCAGTCGATTCATTTGTAACTAACGCCTAAACTCGAGTGTAATAATAATAAATACGACAGTAAATGACATTTACAGAGGTAATGATGACACTAGAGAGTTTGAAACTAGGGAAAACCAAATTTACCGTGAATATCTTCAGTGTGTAGATAGTGTTTTGTACCACCCTTGCTAGGAATCTCTCTCGTTTATCCTTATATATTAACTCCATCTTTAGGTGGTGACATGTCTCTTTGTTTCATGCGTCAATAAACCCATTAAATATTCATATTTAACTGATTTCAAATATTGATGATTTATTTAATGTAAAATCGAAATAATATTCTTAAATATTGACATATAATATTGGCTAAAGTATGAAGCATCGTGAGGATGAATTGCGGTCAAATGTAGTAGTAATTGAATTGAGCCTGCTAATGAATGATTAACATGTTTCACCTCAGATAATCATAAATATTATTCATGTGACCATGGTGCCGATGGTATATATAGAACATTTTGCAATAACAGCACTATTGATCTGAAGAGAAAGTTCCAAAAGGGTTTAAGCCATTCTTGTTCGTATGAAAATGCCGTTAAAGGAATTTCTCCACATAAGCTGTTATTTCCAGAAATTTAGTCTTTAAATCGCCAAGCTTCTTGTTATTCACTTGTTTTGATATTTATTTCAGACTGGCGCCATCGAAGGTCAACACTACAGGGCTACAGGCCAGTCTGTGTCTCTCAGTGAACAGAACCTGATCGATTGTTCCACTGGATATGGAAATAACGCTTGCAACGGTGGAGTTATGCAGTACGCCTTCCAGTACGTGATCGATAACCACGGTATCGATACTGAGAGGTCTTACCCATATGAAGCAAGGGTATGTATAGACTTATAAACGAGACGTAATGCTCGGTCTTCACGCTTAATGGAAACACTTACATTCCTAACGTACATTCAAGGTCTCAGTGGTAATATTCTTTAATGCGTCTTCTTAAAAACTAATTTCCAGTTCTAGAATCACTTATTTCCTCGTACAAAGTGAACTTTTCAATTGAGAATATACTAGAAGTATTTAGACTTTGGTTTCGAAACCACCCAAGCAGAAGTAATGTTAGAGATTCAGGTTAGATACCTACGAATGTGAGTAGTATATAATCCTAAGCCGTATTGCCTTCTCTGGTTCGGTAGTTCTACACCTTAAATCATTAACTGAAAGTAATTTTGTGTATCATTATCTTTGCCAGTTATACGAATATTGTTCAGTCTTATCAGAAACTGACGAGCCTAATGCCAAACTGGGGCAAAACACTGGTATCTTTTTACGATTTCGAACTTTAATTTATTTAATGTTCCCAATCCAAAGAAATAGATTACAATTTCCTGATGGAAACGTAATCTTTGATCCTGAAAGCCTAGCAGGGCATATATAACAAATGGAGAGACAGATATCCCCGAGTACATTGTCACTGCATTGGGCTTATCATAAGTTGACTTGCAGTGTGTCACAACTGTGTACACTTGCCGGCCTCTGCCTCGGAGAGGTGCGGTGTTCCAAACGACAAGCCTAGTGCTGCGCTGGGGCGAATGGGAATTTTACGATTGAGTAACATGACTTTATTCTTCCCAAGGGGAACTTAATTTCTGATTAGAAAAATAGAATATTAATGACCAAGAAAATTATAAAAATCCGTCAACTACCCACAAGTAGTTTACTATCCGGTCATCAGGACTTTCCAGATAATTATGTCTTATTACGCGATTACAAATAATGACCTTGCTGATATGATATAAATGGTAGGTAGAGTGGACCAGACAGTAAGGAGACAAACTTGAGAGTCTTTTATTCTTACAAGTTGTTTTACGTCGCACCGACACAGGTAGGTCTTATGGCGACGATAGGATGGGAAAGGGCTAGGAGCGGGAAGGAAGTGGTCGTGGACTTAATTAAGGTACAGCCCCAGCATTTGCCTGGTGTGAAAATTGGAAACCACGGAAAACCATCTTCAGGGCTGCCGACAATGGGGTTCGAACCCACCATCTCTACAATGCAAGCTCACATATGCGCACCCTTAACCCCATGGCCAACTCGCTCGGTAAACTTGAAAAACATTGGTGTGAATTTCAAACTGTCAGCATAGGTCTTATTTCGTAAGTGTTCATCGTTGCGCGGCTGGAGATGGATTGTTGGCAGTGATGGGATGGAAGAAGGCTAGGACTAGAAAAGAACCCGCCGTGCCCTTCATTTAGGCAAGAGTAAATTCGTGTTCTTATCCTGAGATGCAGCCCCTTTTCAAGCGCACCCGTTATGGAGATTAGCTGCATGTATACCAGAACTCCTGCCATTCTTAAACCTCTGACAGTACCGGCAATCGAACGTAAGACTCCAAGGATGGCAGCTAATAGTGCTAAATGTTACGCTGCTAATTTAGGTGTAGCCATGGGATTGCGGGTGGGCCATGGGAAACCTGGGAAAACTTCTTCATGAATACCGACGACGGTATTCGAACCGAATCAAAACTTTCAACTACTTCGCCCATACTGTGGAGTCAACTTACTGGCTAAACACAGCTACATTGTGCAAATTTGATCCCAAATATGAACTTGCAAAAATAAACTAATTAAGACTAGATATATGCCACTTATATTTAGGCATATATCTGTGTTTATGGATCTACATACATATATTAACTCATTTTTAATCTCGTATAACGTTTAGATGTCATATTTTATATTCTCGTAATGTGGATAATAGTGGTAGAAAATTTACCGCCTTTTATAGCGATATACTAACAACTTCGCCCGTTGTTTTCAATACGACTGATAAACTCACTGTTTTCCCCTTGAAACAACAACACGTCATCACTGTTCTAAGGAATTAAAATTGGCGTCTCCCCGACAATGAAACATTAAAGTCGGTAACGCAATAAGCAGTACGGCCATTGCCATGAAATTGGCATTAACAAAAGTCACTACCCCGAAAATGTCTTCCTATCTGACTATCCATTCTGTGAAATGATCATTAAGGAATTCGCAGACGACTAATGCATAGTGGGCTGGTGCGCCCATCTTGGTACCGGGTAAGTTGGTGCTTCAGGCCTTCAAAAATAAGATGATTGTCTAGATTAATAATCACTTCCAACATATCCTTGTAATTTACAGTTCACAGTATTCTCAAACAATTTGGACCAAACACACCAACATTGCATGTGCTGGCCCAGAGAATGTTTAACGTCGCACTAATACATTGAAGGTTTTCGGCGACACGAGGATGGGAAAGGAAGTAGGCGTTGCCGTAATTAAGGTAAAGTCCCAGCATTTTCCTGGTGTAAAATGGGAAACCACGGAAAACCATTATCAACGCTGCCGACAATGTGATTTGAACCCACTGTCTCCCGAATCCAAATTCACAGCTACGCGACCATAACCGCACGGCCATCTCACTCGGTAAAGTAGCCTTTAATTCCCTACTGCTATTTGTTTTACGTCGCACCGACACAGATAGGTCTTATGGCGACGATGGGACAGGAAAGGCCTAGGGATGGGAAGGAAGCGATCGTGGCCTTAATGAAGGTACAGTCCCAGCATTTGCCTGGTGTGAAAATGGGAAACCACGGAAAACCATCTTCAGGGCTGCCGACAGTGCGGTCCGAACCCACTATCTCCCAGATGCGAGCTCACAGCCGCGCGCCCCTAACCGCACGGCCAACTCGCCCGGTCCTTTAATTCCCCTTCATTGCTGTATCGTGATTCTGGTCAACCTCTATACACAATCAGGTCTGTTTATCCTTCCATTAAATTAAACCACGCCTCATCAGATCATAAAATACGTAACAACAGAAATCAATTCATAGCAACAATCAATTCAAAGCCAGCGTTACAGTGGGATACCGACTTCCTCCATTCAATGTACTGTGTTTGTCAGGATACTTTCTATGAGTAGATACACGATTTAATGGAATTAATACACAACAGAGATTTTATGCACTATTTCCAAATTATATTAAATAACACATTAACCAACAGTCCAATTATCATAAGATTTCTTTTTTTTTTTAATTTGATTTACGTCGTACCGACACAGATAGGTCTTACGGCGACGATGGGACAGGAAGGGGCTAGGAGTGGGAAGGAAACGGCCGTGGCCTTAATTAAGGTACAGCCCCAGCATTTGCCTGGTGTGAAAATGGGAAACAACGGAAAACCATCTTCAGGGCTGCCGACAGTGGGCTTCGAACCCACTGTCTCTCGAATACTGGACACTGGCCGCACTTAAGCGACTGCAGCTATCGAGTTCGGTATCATAAGATTTGATAACAATATTGTTTAATACACATGGGCACTGTTATCAAATTGCCACGATGACAAAGATCAAATTCATCAATCATGATGCAAATTTGTATTTGCTTCCTTATTTGTCGTTGATATTTCATCAGATAAATGATTTCAGAATTATAGCCGTAAATGACATACAAACATTAGCATCGACAAGTTTAGTAGCTTAGATGTTAGAGCGCACTTCGTTTGCAGGTTCGAACCTGGGTCAGACCGGTGGTATTTGAAGGTGTTTGGATTCAACGTTAAAATTGGGTCCCCGTGAGTCTGATCCTAATACAAACAGTCACATAAAACTACAAGCCCGCTTGCCTCTCTGAGTGACTCAGTGCTGGCACTCATACATTTTCTTATTATGTTATCTACCAACAAAGTATGGCTCTTCATTTCATTACGATTGTTGACACTTCGCGTTTGTGATGCTCACATTATTTCTTGTTTCAGCTCGGCTACTGTCGCTACAACGTTTACAACTCAGCAGCCACCATCTCCAATTACGTGAACGTCGGAGTCGGTAATGAGGCTCAGTTGGCTGAGGCAGTCGGCAATGTTGGACCAGTGGCAGTTGCAATGGACGCCAGTCGCCAGTCCTTCCAGTTCTACAGCGGAGGTAAAATGCTAAACTTTCTATTTTAGTGTTAAACTCGTTCTAGTCTCCGACAGCACAACTACAATAATTCCTGAGAGGAGACCAAAAACAAAACCATTTATTTCTTTTCCTCATATCACAAAAAACAGATTAGAGTAATTTCCTACTGCATTTATATTTACAGTACAGTAAAAGATTAGGAATATTTTAAATGACAGAGGGTAATGAAATGAAATGGCGTATGACTTTTTTTTTCTAGTTGCTTTACGTCGCAACGACACAGGTAGGCCTTATGGCGACGATGGGACAGGGAAGGGCTAGGAGTGAGAAGGAATCGGCCGTGGCCTTAATTAAGGTACAGCCCCAGCATTTGCCTGGCGTAAAAATGGGAAACCACGGAAAACCATCTTCATGGCTGCCGACAGTGGGGTTCGAACCTACGTATGACTTTTAGTGCCAGGAGTGTCTGAGGAGAAGTTCGGCTCGCCAGAGGCAGGTCTTTTGATTTGACTCCCGTAGGCAACCTGCACGTCGTGATGGGATGACCCAGCCCCCGTGCCAGCGAAATTAACCAATTACGGTTAAAATTCCCGTCCCTGCCGGGAATCTAACCCGGGGCCCATGTGATCAAAGGCCAGCATGCTAACAATTTAGCCATGGAGCCGGACGACAGAGGGCAATAACTTCCTCAAATTAAAATTTTCTTCAGGTCTCAATTCCGGTCCCGTAACATTTTAGCTTTTAAAGAGAACTAATTTGTGATAATGTTCGTGTTTTGTTAGGTCTTTAAGTAAAACATAATAATAATAATAATAATAATAATAATAATAATACCTACATTATTTTATTATAATCAGTCACTATTATTATCTAAATATATGGCCTGATTCCAGTAGAAGACGGACCAGGCATGGAGTGATGCCCCAGTAACACCAAGTATTTGAACTTCGGAGGATGGAGAGGTCTGTCAGTAGTAATCCCGCCGATAACACTTTTCACTCGGAAATGCCTATGAACAGACAGGATCAGTTCTCTCTCACCGGACGTAAAAGTCTTGCGTTTCTTTTTCAACTGATAACAGTATGGTGAGTTTTGTCCGGATCCATTGCCCAAAGGTCTATGTACACACAATAATACTCAATGTGGAGAACGAGCAAGAATAAACCAACAAACGTATAAGATGCTCGAAGAATTAATAATCAGCACGCAATATGCCCCTCTTGATAGCAAATCACACTGATAAAATTCTGTCACTGTTGTTTTAAACGGACTATGGTAGTAAACGCCATCTAAGGAGTAAGTATGGCAGCTCCACATTGGCGACACCATTGCCGTAACTCGTGCTGACAGTAGGCATGAAACACGCGCCCCCTTGCTCCTCTCCTGTCATGTGACAACACCGTAACCGCAGCCTCTCTCACCCGCGTCGTCCCCTGAACAATACCTTCTCTTCCGCTTTAGTCTCTTCAAAAATGTGGCTCTGAGTCGCAGTATAGCTCATTCCAGCTTGAAACCGAATGTCAGTTCAGTATCTGCCCGATAGCTTTAACGATATGTCCAGCCAGCCTTTTAATGGTACTGTATGCTACAATAAATGTCGTATGGCTTTTAGTGCCGGGATATCCCAGGACGGGTTCGGCTCGCCAGGTGCAGGTCTTTATATTTGACACCCGTAGGTGACCTGCGCGTCGTGATGAGGATGAAATGATGATGAAGACAACACATACACCCAGCCCCCGTGCCATTGGAATTAACCAAATAAGGTTACAATCCCCGACCCGGCCGGGAATCTAACCCGGGACCCTCTGAACCAAAGGCCAGTACACTGGCCGTTCAGCCAACGAGTCGGACTGTATGCTACAATCACAACACAACAACTTTTAAGGTCTAGCGTTAGACTGACGACAAACCCTTGCGGATTAGCATGTTTTAAATCATTTTTAATCACTGAAGAAGGACCTTAATGTCTGAATATAGGTTCTGAACTAAATGTGTGCTGATACGACTGTCTAATTTTAATAATTACGATCAACATATGTTATATAATTTTTCCAGGTATCTACTACGATCCACAGTGCAGTAGCACCCAACTAGACCACGGTGTGCTGGTTGTCGGGTACGGCAGGACTACTGATGGCTATGACTACTGGATCGTCAAGAACTCTTGGGGAGCTTCCTGGGGAGAGAGTGGATACTTCTACGTCTACCGTAACATGAACAACCAGTGCGGTCTGGCTACTCAAGCTTCCTATCCTCTTGTATAATTAATAAACCTTTACCTCTCTTTATCTGACTGACATTTTCACTGAACGATATGTAAAATAAACCATCGTTTTTCTGAAAATAAAGCGCAGTGAACGGTAATGAAGTGTATCTATTGTCATAGTAAGTCTAATATGGCATGTTTTGATTCCCTTCCAAGTAGTACTCTAATGGATTGCATCTGAAATTCTTTCAGAATTCACGTAAGCAATGAAATAATCTTCTGAATTCCCCTCACCCCCCCCCCCCTCAACGCGAGGATTATCGAGACTTTTTCCTGTTTGGGCACCATGATATCCAACGCAAGATGAAACTGGCGCACAAGGAAAGGACTAAGAGATTTTAAATTTGGGTGTACTGCGCATTCTTCTTATCTGTTGGACTGGGTATCAAACCAATGTGTCAGAACTGGGAGAATTCCGCATCTGTTAAAACTCCAGGGAACCGGTCAGATAGTTCGAACACGTCGCAGAACTGGTACCATAGAGAGGATTGTGGTAGAGGACAAGATTAACTGCTAGAGACCCTGAAGGAGACATCCAATTCAATGGAAAAATCACCTTCATATGTGACCCGTTGCACGGAAAAGGACCTAAAGTCCGATTTTTCATTTTTTGAGATTTTGTGCTTCAAAAACTGGCATAAGTTACTGAGCATTTTAAAAAAAGGATTCGTACTTCTAGATGCAATACTTCAGAAGATATTAATAATTGACTGTTGCTATTGTCCACCTCTGTGGTGTAGTGGTTAGTGTAGTTGGCTGCCCCCCCTGGAGGCCCGGGATCGATTCCCCGCTCTGCCAGGAAATTTGCGAAGTAATACGAGGGCTGGAACGGGGTCCACTCAGCCTCGGGAGGTCAACTGAGTAGCAGGGGCGTTCTATTCCTATATCAGCTATCCTTGAAGTGAATTTCCATGGTTTCCCATTTCTCTTCCAGGAAAATGCCGGGATGGTATCCAACTTAAAGCCACGACTGCTTCCTTCCCTTTCCCTTGCCTATCCCTTCCAGTCTTTTCATGCCACCACAAGGCCCCTGTTCGGCAGAGAAGGTGAGGCCGGCTGGGCGAGGTATTGGTCCTCATTTCCAGTTGTATTCAACGACCCAAAATCTCACGGTCCAGAACAATGCCCTTGAGGTGATAAAGGTGGATCCCTTGCAGAGTCCGAGGGAAAAACGAACCCTGATGGTAAACGGATTAAGAAAGCTGTTGTTATTAAGAAAACCGTATTTTGAGGGAATCGCAATTAAGCTTTCCCTTTCTTACCGGTTATACAGAGTTTTCATGACATAGAGTGGCGAAGACTCGAACTGATGCGCAACGTAGCTTGTTACGAAGACCGACAGGTAACACAAGAAATCAAAACCTAGAAATGCAATTTTTACACCCCGGACACTTGTGTTCAGCTCTGCTGTATAATTTTCATTACCTACTTTGAATCCCTTCTCGCGCATTGCGTCACATATTCTGATAAGGATATCTCTCCATTGGTCTATCTACCGGACGCTATATCACCCCTGGCGTGATCAAATAAGAAGTGTTAACACCTGAAACTCGGAGGTGTTGCTGGTTCCTTAGCTATCTATTCAACGGATGAGTACGTGGATATGCTATTAATTTACGGAAAATCAAGAGCGAACGCTCTAGATGTACAACGAATTTACCAAAAGAGATTTCCACACAGACATCAACCGGCCGCTGTTACTTTTAGTAATGTAGACCGCCGTTTGCGTACAACCCAAGTGTCTCCTGTTAGAGAGGCACCTGTGACTTCTGGAGCAAGTGCAGAGGTTGTGTTAACGCTAGCACGGATTAGCTGTACACGAGTACACGGGCAGTGGGACAAGAGGTTAATATCAGCCAGTCCGTACAACCCAAGTGTCTCCTGTTAGAGAGGCACCTGTGACTTCTGGACCAAGTGCAGAGGTTGTGTTAACGCCAGCACGGATAACCTGCACACGAGTACACGGGCAATAGGACAAGAGGTTAATATCAGCCAGTTCGTACAACCCAACAACCTCCTGTTAGAGAGGCACCTGTGATTTCTGGAGCAAGTGCAGAGGTTGTGTTAACGCTAGCGCGGATAACCTGCACACGAGTACACGGGCAGTAGGACAAGAGGTTAATATCAGCCAGTCCGTACATCCCATCAGCCTCCTGTTAGAGAGGAATCTGTGACTTCGGGAGCAAGTGCAGGGGTTGTGTTAACGCTAGCGCGGATAACCTGCACACGAGTACACGGGCAGTAGGACAAGAGGTTAATATCAGCCAGTCCGTACAACCCATCAGCCTCCTGTTAGAGAGGCACCTGTGATTTCTGGAGCAAGTGCAGAGGTTGTGTTAACGCTAGCACGGATAACCTGCACACGAGTACACGGGCAGTAGTACAAGAGGTTAATATCAGCCAGTCCGTACAACCCAACAACCTCCTGTTAGAGAGGCACCTGTGACTTCTGGAGCAAGTGCAGAGGTTGTGTTAACGCCAGCGCGGATAACCCGCACACGAGTACACGGGCAGTGGGACAAGAGGTTAATATCAGCCAGTCCGTACAACCCAAGTGTCTCCTGTTAGAGGGGCACCTGTGACTTCTGGAGCAAGTGCAGAGGTTGTGTTAACGCTAGCACGGATAACCTGCACACGAATACACGGGCAGTGGGACAAGAGGTTAGTATCAGCCAGTCCGTACAACCCAAGTGTCTCCTGTTAGAGAGGCATCTGTGACTACTGGAGCAAGTGCAGAGGTTGTGTTCACGCTAGCACGGATAACCCGCACACGAGTACACGGACAGTGGGACAACAGGCTAATATCAACCAGTCGTCTTGCATGACAGTTGCTTTCACCCCTACCACCTACAACTACACCAGGAGCTCTAGGGGGAGATTTCGAAACTCGGGCTCACTTTTGACAATGGATGCTGATGCAAGAGGCAAAAGGTAGGGCGTTCGTTTCGATTTGATCTTGTTTTCAGATAAATCACGGTTTCACAACAATGATATCATGAATCCCTACAAGATGCATTATTGGAGCGTTGAAAATCCCCACTGCATAAGAGTCACAGCATTTCAGGTACGATGGGAAGTAAATGTTTGGTGTGGTATTTTGAGTAACCACCTAACTGGTCCATAATTCTTTGAGGGTCATTTGGCAGGAGTCTGCTACTTACATTTTCTCCACCTTTAATTATCAATGTTATTTGAGGATGTGCCTCTAGAACAGGGCCTCTCAAATGCCCAAAATCTCACGCGTGCAAACTGCGGCGCAGAGTTCCTGTGCACAGAGCATCGGTCCCACTCGGTTCGGCTCGGCCCAACCTTTCGTCTCTGGGCTACTTTGCTCAGCTCGGCTCGGATTTGGAGCACTACGGAGCAAGCGAGGGAAAGGGAGACAGGCGGAGCGAGCGAGACAGGCGTGGGGAAAGAGAGAGACAGCGCTATTGCTCCAAATCGAGGAGTGGGGGTCTGCACTCTGGTCAACCAAGCGAAATCGTCATTTGCACCGTGCACAGTGCATGCACTCTGAGAGGCTCTGTTACCATGTGCTTTCAGCATGATGGAGATCCAATGCACAATTCTACAATCGTCCGCAACCACCTGAATGCTAAACACCGCTCTCTATGGATAGGAAGTGGAGGAATGGCCCCCTGACCCGCCACATCACGAGATTTAATACTATTGGACTTCTTTCTGCGGGGTCGTTCAAAACATGTAGTCTACGCACAACAGCCGGAGTTCCTAGGAACCTTAGAAATCTAATTAGGGAGGCCTGCAAATCCCTTACACCTATCATGCTCCAGCAAGTGAGTCTCAGTTGAACGATCTGCCAAAAAGTGCATTCATCAAAATCGAATTTTCAAGTACTGTACATCCTCCGTTAGCGAACTTGCCTTCGCGTTCCTCAAGTGCGTTCCACCGGCCATACTGTAACCGTCCAGACCTGATCATCAAACGACTCTCTTCATGGCAACATAAACAGCGAACCGCTGAAGACATTTACGTGAGATGAAATGCTTGCAAAGTAAGGCGAAATAAAAGAAACAGCACTTTCGTAGATTCGAACCAGCTCGCACTTTATCCGGCCGCTCATGAATTCACTGCTAGTTCCAACTGAACTAACGAAGGCCAGCGTGGTCACTGGAAGATTACACGTCATTCAGTACGCTTGGCGTACACCTACTGCACTCTTCCACGTGTAAAAGGAATTCATTCGCTGTTGTGAATGGCTAATGAATTCATTCAGAAGGGCTTCTACTCCCAAGTCAGTGGCACAAGGCCGTCAGAGCTCTACGAAGTGTAGTCAATAACATTTGCAATATATGCACAGCGACATTGCGCGATGTTTGTAGGTTGTCTATAAAATGCCTGTGTGTGAAGTGTGGTCTAAAACTACATTAAAAAGGGCGGCAGACTCGCACTGTACAGCCTACCTCCTTTATTTAAAAAGATCTCATCACGGCGGGTCCTCGCCAGTGGGAACTGGGAATGTGCCTGTACGGAACCTGCTGTGTGGTGTGTGCCTGTGTGTAGTCATGGCCATGGTCCAGCATAAAGCTGCAGGGAACGTGAACGAACAGTCGGAACACTGAAATTCGCGCCCACTAATCACGTTTAAAGGCTGCCTTTAGGTTAAGATTTTTCCGGTCATTATAAAATACACATAACACGGTTACAATGGCAGTGCAGGTATCTAAAAGTAACCAATTCAAGAATATTTTCACCAGTTGAATGTATTTTGCCTGTATTGTGAGTAATTAGTGAGTAATTAATATCTCGAGAATTTCCCTCAACACTTTCTCGGGGATTGACGTTAAACATTAATTTGGACTTTAAGGAAACTTTTAAGCCCAAGAAAAATATGGGTCGTCGCTTTGGAATTAAAAATATAACTGGATGAATACATTGTTGTACCTTCGTGCTGTTAGGCCGGGTGCACATTGAGAAGCAGTTGGCCGCAGAGCAGGGAAGAGCAGAGCAGAACAGCGCGAAGCTTACGAAACTGCGAAGTGGACATGAGCGCACAGTGCCACGCAGGATCTCGTCGGTTTTCAGAAATAACATGATTTCTTTAGACTCTGTGATACTGGGGCATCCAGTATAAAGAGACTTCTTTTTTTTTCTTCAAGCATACTATGACTACTATACTATTACTAAGTGGTATGTTCCGAGCTGCCAGTGGAGAGATGGCGTGCAATGACATTAGTAGACGAATAGGTTTGGGTGGTGTCTTTAAAAGTAAGAAAGATCACAATATGAAGACAAAGTTGGAATTCAAGAGGATAAACTGGGGCAAATATTCGGTCATAGGAAGGGGGGTTAGTGATTGGAATAACTTACCAAAGGAGATGTTTCAATACATTTTCAATTTCTTACAATTAAGAAAAGGCTAGGAAAACAACAAATAGGGAATCTGCCACCTGGGCGTTTGCCCTGAATGCAGATCAGTATTGATTCGTTGATTGATAGCATATAACATATTACCGAGCTGGATAGCTGCAGTCGCTTAAGTGCGGCCAGTAACCAGTATTCGGAAGATAGTGGGTTCGAACCACACTGTCGGCAGCCCTGAAGATGGTTTTCCGTTGTTTCCCGTTTTCACACCAGGAAAATGCTGGGGCTGTACCTTAGTTAAAGCCACGGCCAGTTCCTTCCCATTCCTATTCCTTTCCTGTCCCAACGTCGCCATAAAACCTTTCTGTGTTGGTGCGACGTAAAGCAACTTGCGTATAACGTGTTTGGACGTAATGTTTCATAATCTTCCGAAGAACAGTTGGAATTTCTTATTGCCTCGGAAGCATTGAGACTGAAAAGTAATTATTTCACCCTTTGCGTCACAGCTGTCGGTAGAGGATGGTCATAAAATCTTCCGAACCCGCGAAACTGAGAAAGATAGCTTTCAATAATGTCTTGATTACTTCTTACTGCCACCATTTATTTAGGTCAGTCGTTTCAGGGAATACATGAAAGTGTATGTTTCATTCCTTCGTGTGCCTGCTATGATTTGTGCAGCCTGCAATGGCACAACAAAATATACTGAAAAGTATACACTGTGACAGCTTTTTACTTTTTATCACATAAAATAAACACACGTGGTTTCTTATACACCACAGATATGTTACTATGGTGTATTATTAGCTCCTAGCTTCTGCGTGAACAGCGATTCTATGTCGAATTACGTCTACCTCATTCAGGGCAGCTTCAACGCGAGGGTCCTGCCTGACCCCACAGCTCTGCGTTGCTACTGCGCACCTCTCTCGTGATCCCTACCTTGTACTCTACGTTCTTTACGGATTTCTTTGTAAATTACTGTGCACGCAGTGTGAAAGATTATATTCAATTGCATGTCTCTTAGCGTTATCCGAGAAAAACCACGAGGACGACCGCATACGTTGCTTCCGATGTACGGTGCGCGTTGGGAAGTTTTGATGAAAATGTTGGGCCACGTTTTCTACTGCTATTCACAATGGAGTTCGAGCATTTTTACCTATAACGGCAGGCTCACTTGCCTAATGCCATTCACAATGCAGATGGGGAGTTTTCATTATAAGGAGAGAAATACACCGCAGAATGGTGGCTTGGCGTCTCTCTTACATTCTAGCCAACGAACAACCAAGAGTTTACAGGAATGACGACGAAAACGGCATTACATTACTTCCCTGCTGGCAAGCAGCGAGAGACGTTACTATGGTAAACGGTAGGTTCGTTGTCGGTCACTCAATGCAGAGCATGAATCCCGCAGAAAACAGTAATTTTCTCTGTCATTTGAAGAGAGAGTGAAATTATACACATAACATAAGTTATTTAAAATAAAGGTAGGTTTCACATATATTATACGGATTTTACAGAAAATCAATAGTACAAAGGAAAATTGAAAACAAGCTGTTCTGGTCTTCCTATAAACCCCCAATCTATTCTGTGATTTATAAATCATATGCATATCTATATCTGCTCCTGGATCAGTATCTTCTAAATATGAAGTTTGGTTGAGGTCTACCCAGCCGTTTCGCCGTGATGGTGGAACAGTCAGACAGACAGACACGAAAGCTAAAAACCACTGATACGGTCTTGAATTGACCTAAAATGGATAAACATCTGAAAAATTGGCAAATCAAACGAAATTAAAGACAGTGGAACCCCTACAAATTTATTTATATAGATGTAGAAACCAACTGCATCTTACAAAGCTATTTTAAATAACTGATCAACCCTTGAGTTACGGAAACACAACAACATAATCCTAACATTTCTTCTGATTTTGGTTTTTATTAATATATACAGTGGCATATTGAGATATTTAAATACTTACAACTAATTTAACACAAATATTTTCCTGTTTTAATTGGCGAAAATCCCTTCTAATTAACCCGTTACACGCTCGTTCATCTTTAATTTGTCATTTCACGAGTGGGTCTGAAACCTATTCTGTTACCACTGCAACCTTGTATGTATGTATGTATGTATGTATGTATGTATGTATGTATGTATGTATTTATGTATGTATGTATGTATGTATGTATGTATGTATGTATGTATGTATGTATGTATGTATGTATGTATGTATGTATGTATGTATTACACCCTTCCGGGCTTCGAATGGATGACCCACGCATAAGAATGCCTCCACGTAACGGGGTAAACACCTACGGATGAGATGGATTGAAGAACGGGTCGAATTGCTTCACGAGCTTCGAACCGCTTCCCTTCCTACTTTCTGTGCCGGCCCGGCAGCCTGAGCACTTGGGGGAGTGGTACGTTCGAAAGAAAGAAACAAATACTTAAGATGGAGCCTTATGTCTATAATATGAAAGTAGGATCTCTGGGTTCAAATGCCTAGTGGATACTGCTTAGCACTGCTACAAATGACAAGAATCATAAAATAGGGGTTACGAATACGAATTTATTCAAATATGACATATTAAAGAAATTGACACAGCTCTATACAATGACTCTCCACATATGGGAGGAAAAGAAAATAATGATCCCTTTAAAATATGAGTCGCCCATGGGTGTCGTCTGCATAACGGTATGATTGAGGTTTTGCGATTTGCTATCGTCCATCCTTCCTCATTAGTTCAGACCGTTCATAAAATTTTTATATTATTCTGTCGATCACACCGTGAGATGATCTGATGTCCCTATTCACAAATTACTTGTTGTTCTTAGCACGAACATAACCGGGGCCTACGCTACATAATTTTCATATTAAAAGAAACATTTACATGATACACAAACAAACACACATACCATTTAGCTAAACCCCGGACTCCTCATCTATCACCAAGACCACACAACGTGCACATAGGTTCTGTTTGAACTCAAAAATATATGCACATAATTACGAAACATACACTGATATATGGATATATACACTTCATGCACACAGGAGAGCCATTCCTAGAAAGAAACAGCATGGTTATCAATGTCTCCGGCCCAAGGCGCACGCCTGGAGCAGCTCGCTCAAGGGCGCCATCATAATCCGGAGTCGAACTGGCCGACTCCCGACCGAGAGGTACTGTGGGTTTCTGTAGATCCCTAGAATAGCTATAGTCTCATATCACCGGATATCTGGGGGAGATCCCTACTCATATATTAAATACCTTTAAAAATCACCGTGATATTATCATTATACAAGTATTCTTAGCTAAGCCATTTAAACCAAACAGAAGAGCGCAAGGTTGACCCAGGGCTCCAAGTCTTAACACAATGGTATAAAGGGATTCCTCTGTCACGAGGGCGAGAGCCAGACATTCACAAAAAAAGGAAGGGCGGCCATTCACTTCGCACGGCCATTTCTCATTCATTGGCCACGCCAGATTCTTCTCTCCCTCACACGTCCACCCTTTCATCTCGGGGACATATATCCATGGCCCACTTCATTTGCTTATTCATATTATCGTGGAATTCCCATGAAATACTCTTTTATTCTCTCCCTTCTCATTATTAACGTCACGACGTCGACTGTGGGCACTATCACTTCTAACACATCTCATCGTAAATTCCTCGGGCATTCGGCCCTCTCACTACGTCTCATATCGCGTATCTTCTCCCCTTGGGCACAGGGCTCTCATGACCCCTTCAGTCCACCTTTTCACACTCCTCGCTCCTACCACAGGAAATATACCTATATTTAAATCTTCTGACCAAAGATTAGGGACTCCTGCCCCTGGGTCTCACCCCTGCTATAGATTAAAAAAAACCACTCCAAACCATACTGGCCAATTACTCAAAAATCACGGGAGACTTGCACATGGTTCCTCACACCTACCTAAATAGCACAACATATACCTCTCTCGGTCGGGATTTCTTCTTTCTTGCTGTACATGCACTGATTATATGTGTAAGCTAGGCATGCATTGACTGACTGACCCATGAGTTTCCCCGGCATATACGACAGCCACGTGGGACAGTAACTACCAACATTTTGACATGGTTTTCCCTGCTCGCCAGCACTATTGTTCCAACCATCCCTAAGGGAAACTCAAATATTCTCCTAACCTTGTTCCCATATTTGCTAGGACATTCTACATATTACTAGAAATATAACCCTCACGATAAGCTAATCATTAAGAAAAAAAATGAGTCGTCCGGGAATTTAGCTCCCCTGAATTTACTTCAACTATCTAAAGATCAATAAAATTTCCATATAGGACATGCATTATCTTACAACATTTTGATATTTACAAAGAAAGCTAATCCTATCCCCCGGTTATGTGACATGCTTAGAAATTAGATTTGGACATCACTCATCTGTTTGGTGGCCGTTGTTTCTCCTTCCACGGGAGACCCATGGTGGAGCTTTAGTTCCGCATGGCTCCGCGGTTGGCGGCGGGCGTGCAGTCTTTCATCCCTGGTCCATACAAGTCCGACATCCTGGGGAACTCGCTCACAGCTGAAATCTTACAGTAATCCAAAATGGGTGACACTTTACACTCGTCACACGGCCTCTATTTCCAGAGTTTACACCACGAATAAGACGGTCTTTCAAATCACGGCGGGCGCGTTCACAGCAAGAATCGGGTGGCTCACGAAACTCGAGCCCCCTGATTCAGAGTAACACTTTGGGTGATACCAAATTATGAATTTCACTGACTCATTAAGGCCGGCACTGTCTCAGCCGTATTCTGCTACTTGTTTGTAAATTATGCTCGCGGATTAACTAGTTTGACACGCAGCACAGAGACAATTCACCTAGACTCGTTTGGCCTCCCGTTCACTTCACAGAGGCGTGTTGGACACAATAGCACTTTCAGTAAGCGGTCAAGGGTTTCGGACTGTAAACTGGAGCACCGCGGGACACAGTGTCCGTCTCAACGACCCGCAAAGAACAACTCTCCTCTGTGATGGCCAGCCCGGCCTATATTATCTTGCCCGCCGGAAGCCTGGGGGCGTAAACGTTCACGGTTCATTAAGAACAAGAGCTCCTTTCATACCAAGAATTGAAGACATTTAAATAGTGCATCTTGCAGCCCTCTGTCTCCTCTTTCATTTGAGCAAGGCGTGCTGGACCTACGATCGGCAGTTTTTATGTAATTTGCTTCCCGCCTTTGATTAATTCATAGCGTCCTTTGGGGGGTGGAGTCATCTTTTGAGCGCGACTCTTAGCTTGGGTGACGCTCTTGTATTCACATGTGTTAGCGATATGTTACATCTGGACAACTGGTGACCTCATTTCTTCCTCTGAATAAGTTATTACATATTTTTAGTCTGGGAACCGCAGAAAATTCCGCTCTATTCAATGGTGTGTCTCACATAATTTTCCTATGTCTGGATCAAAAATATCATCCCATTTTTACGCGCCAAAATCCGACGTTGGCACCCGTGACACGTACATAAAAAACCGGAAGTTCCTTATGTTAGTTTGGAACTCTGGGAAGCTAAGCCACACCTCGGGGCGTATCTGACTACTCCAGCATCGCGTCCTCTTCTATCTCTCTCTGCAAGTTGAGAGGGTATTTCCGTGGGGGCTTGGCTCTTGCTCTGTCTTCCCTTTGTTTTGCAAGCGCTCTTTCGCGGGTTCCGTTCTGGCCGGACGCCGCTCGATCCCCTTCGCCCATACTGCTACCAATGACGCGACCTTTAGGAGTAATTTTAATGGAGTAGAAAGGCACATATCATTCCCATGAGCTGTACAGGACACTGTACGGTTTCAGTATGTATGTATGTATGTATGTATGTATGTATGTATGTATGTATGTATGTATGTATGTATGTATGTATGTATGTATGTATGTACCTATGTATGTATGTATGTATGTATGTATGTATGTATGTATGTATGTATGTATGTATGTATGTATGTATGTATGTATGTATGTATGTATGTATGTATGTATGTATATTTTGAACATATCTTAATCACTTTTTCCCATACATCCAGTATTTTCATTCTTCGTCCATTTCTATGAATGGACAAATCCAATCACTCCTTCAATAAAGATACGCAATGAAGTGCTCCATATTTAAGATTGTATCTGGAGAACAATTCTCACTTGAGGCAGGAGATGACAGTGATTTAGCGACTAGCAATATTATGTATTTTAAGTATACCTTTATTGTTTCAGTTGAAGTAGAAAGGATGTTATATATACAATATAAAGTTCTATCAGACGACAATAATCAGAATTTCATTTTTGAATCCTTACATACAGTGTTTATTGTCTAGTAAAATTCAATAAAATTAAATTAAAAAGTGACAACCAACTCGGACTAACTGCTGGAAGTTATATAAGAAAATATTTTTTGTATAATTATTTAGACAAAACTAATACAAAATTAAATATACGTAGTATACAGTCTTCTACGTTGGGACTTGGATAAAGTTTCTCATTGTACGTAGCCTCCTCTAATAGTACATATTTGCATTTAGATTTACAGTCAAAATTCCTCTTGCATTCATATTGACAACAGGTTCTTTACCGTCTCTTTGGTCGAATGGAGTCGGGGTCTTTCAGCACTGTACGATAGGTAGCTCCAACCTGGGCGAGTTGCACTGGTAGATATGCTGTTTCGTTTCTAGCCTGGCTTAACATCTGGTGTGTACCAAGTGAGTTGGCTGAGAGCTTGCATTCTGGAGATGGGGGATTTTAACCCTCAATCAGAAGTCCGGAAGATCGTTTCCCGTGCTACCTCATTTATCACTAGGCAAATGCTAGAGCTGTACCTTAATTGAGGCCACTGGCGCTTCCTTTCCAGTCCTAGCTCTGTCCTGTCCCAACTATCCCATGACCTGTCTCATTCGGTGCGACGTAAAACCAATAGCAGAAAGATTTATTAGTCTAAATAATAAAAAGTTCAAAACCCCTTTTCCTACGAAGTACATTCAAAATATAAAATGCATGTTTATGTTTTTGGTTTCTAGGGCATTTTTAAGCATAGTTAGCTCGCAGGACATTTTTGATGATCAAAATCCTAGCTCTTGTGATTATCTTTCTTTTTACAGCACCTTTTTGATGTACATTACTGCACTTCTGCTGGTTAGCTGCTGAGTCCTCTACTTGAAATAAGTTCATTTATCAGACACAGCTGAGGGTACTTTAACTTAATTTCACTGAGCAATGGTCTCTTGAGGTTCTAGTGTCCAGTATGAATGATTACCAGATGGTTAAGTATATATGTGAGTATTCTGTCTATGGTTATATTAGAAGAGCTCGGAAGTTTTGGACTGTTCGAAAGCATGCAAGGACAACATATCGTAATGTCGAAAATAAGGGAAGGAAACATGTTCCTCTTGGGTAGCCGTAGATGTGACCCTAAATCTAAAATGATGCGGTATAGTGTGTGCTGCACAAGTACCATTGCTCAAAATCTGCAATGTCTGATAACACATACAGTATATAACCTGTGATGCGATATTCTAACACACGTGCTATCTAGAATCACGTCATTATTTTTTAAGATTTCGTTTACTTTATCTCGGTCGGGTGCGGGCTCAGAGTACGATAGTCACTGTACTTTCCAGGATATCACACATTTTGAATAACAAGTAGATAACAGAATGGAATTACCAGCACTCGGAAAACGTAATTCGCTCCCTTAACAAACGTGACCAACATGTTCTGCAGTAAAGTATGGAATATCCGATGAATCGAGTAGAAAATCAAGTAGTGCCAATATCATTTCTGACTTCATACGAGATATTGAAAGAGTGTAAGCAATTTCTGTAACACGATCATTCCAATCATTGTACCTTCGAATACACTTTCGGTCTTGTAAATCAATCAATCAATACTGATCTGCATTTAGGGCAGTCGCCCAGGTGGCAGATTCCCTATCTGTTGCTTTCCTAGCTTTTTCCTAAATGATTTCATAGAAATTGGAAATTTATTGAACGTCTCCCTTGGTAAGTTATTCCAATCCCTAACTCCCCTTCCCATAAATGAATATTTGCCCCAGTTTGTCCCCTTGAATTCCAACTTTATCTGCATATTGTGATCTTTCCTACTTTTATAAACGCCACTCAAACTTATTCATCTACTAATGTCATTCCACGCCATCTCTCCGCTGACAGCTCGGAACATACCGCTTAGTCGAGCAGCTCTTGTTCTTTCTCTCAATTCTTCCCAACCCAAACTTTGCAACATTTTTGTAACGCTACTCTTTTGTCGGAAATCACCCAGAACAAATCGAGCTGCTTTTCTTTGGATTTTTCCAGTTCTTGAATCAGGAAATCCTGGTGAGGGTCCCATACACTGTAACCATACTCTAGTTGGGGTCTTACCAGAGACTTATATGCCCTCTCCTTTACATCCTTACTACAACCCCTAAACATCCTCATAACCATGTGCAGACATCTGTACCCTTTATTTGCAATCCCATTTATGTGATTACCCCAATGAAGATCTTTCCTTATATTAACACCTAGATACTTACAATGATCCCCAAAAGGAACTTTCACCCCATCAATGCAGTAATTAAAACTGAGAGGACTTTTCCTATTTGTGAAACTCACAACCTGACTTTTAACCCCGTTTATCAACATACCATTGCCTGCTGTCCATCTCACAACATTTTCGAGGTCACGTTGCAGTTGCTCACAATCTTGTAACTTATTTATCACTCTATAGAGAATAACATCATCCGCAAAAAGCCTTACCTCCGATTCCACTCCTTTACTCATATCATTTATATATATAAGAAAACATAAAGGTCCGATAATACTGCCTTGAGGAATTCCCCTCTTAATTATTACAGGGTCAGATAAAGCTTCACCCACTCTAATTCTCTGATATCTATTTTCTAGAAATATAGCAACCCATTCAGTCACTCTTTTGTCTAGTCCAATTGCACTCATTTCTGCCAGTAGTCTCCCATGATCTACCCTATCAAATGCTTTAGACAGGTCAATCGCGATACAGTCCATTTGACCTCCAGAATCCAAAATATGTGCTATATCTTGCTGGAATCCTACAAGTTGAGCTTCAGTGGAATAACCTTTCCTAAAACCGAACTGCCTTCTATCGAACCAGTTATTAATTTCACAAACATGTCTGATATAATCAGAAAGAATGCCTTCCAAAATCTTACATACAATGCATGTCAAACTTACTGGCCTGTAATTTTCAGCTTTATGTCTATCACCCTTTCCTTTATACACAGGGGCTACTATAGCAACTCTCCATTCATCTGGTATAGCTCCTCCGACCAAATTTGTTGGTCATGCTTCCTGTCGTTCGCATTTCCTTTTCAATTGACATCTGGCAAATTCAGAACACCCGCTACAATCACGTTTCTTTCCATGTCGTTTCCCACATAGCTGACTATCCTATCAAATAATTCCGAATCCGCGTCAGTGCTACCCTTCTCCGATCTGTACACTCCAAATATATCAAGTTGCCTATTATCTTTAGAAATGAGCCTAACACCTAGAATTTCATGTGTCTCATCTTTAACTTTTTAGTAGCTTACAAATTCTTCTTTCACCAGAATAAACACTCCCCCTCCCACCATTCCTATCCTATCTCTACGATACACACTCCAGTGCCTTGAGAAAATTTCTGCATCCATTATATCATTTCTCAGCCCTGATTCAACTCCTATTACAATATCTGGTAAATACATATCTATTAAATGACTTAATTCTATTCCTTTCTCTACAATACTTCTACAGTTCAACACTAACAATTTTATGTCATCCCTACTTGATTTCCAGTTCCCTGTTCTCTTATCACCGCTCCCTAGGCCATCCCGTTTCCCTGAATGTACCTCCCTATTACCCTTCCAAACAAATTTCGTAACTTATACGCACCACTGCGGTTTAAATGAAGGCCATCTGTGCGCAGATCCCTATCTCCTACCCACCCATTAGGATCTAGAAATTTCACTCCCAGTTTCCCACATACCCACTCCATAGTCTCATTTAAATCCCCAATCACCCTCCAGTCAGTATCCCTCCTACACAGTATTCCACTAATAACAATCTCCGCTTTCTTAAATTTCACTCGTGCTGCATTTACCAGATCCCACACATCTCCAACTATGTTGGTACTTATATCAGCTTGCCTGACGTTGTTGGTACCAACGTGAAACACTACCACCTTCTCCTTCCCCTCCTCCCTCTCTTCTACTTTCCTCAACATCTGCTTTGAATTAATTCCTGCATAACATTCTACCCTGGTTCCCTTTCCTCCACACACATTCCCCACGTGTGTAACGATGGAATCCCCCATGACCAGAGCCTCAACCCTACCCACCTCATTTGATCCCCTCCCCTCCTGGTCAGCCCTATCTTACCTGATAGCTGCAGAAGCTACTTCCTCCTCCCTTTTCTCCTTCCTATGACCCTGTTCCACCTGTCTTTTCCTATCCTCTACTCTGCATTTCCCTTTCCTACCTTTTCCCTTCCTCCTACTTCCACACATCTCAGCATCAGCTCCCTGTCCCCCATCTTCCCTCTGTTGTTCTACCTGGAGTGACTCGTACCGATTTCGCACAGACACCTGTCCTGAATTCTGATCCTGAATAGAGCCCTTAGCCTGCAATCTCCTTCCCCTTAGAACATTAGACCACCTGTCTTCTACAACTCCCCCCTTTCCTTCCCCTCCCTCTTGTACACCGACTGTAACCTGTACATTGTTTGAGGGAGTCCTATCTTCCTTCCTGTCTTCTGTAAGAATCCTAATTATCTCCCTCAAACTTTCCAACTCCTCCCTCATACCCCTCAATGCCTCACCACACCCACAATTCGTACACTCGCGCTCGTTAGCCATTCTTTACGGAAAAAATTTAAATTAAAAATAAAATAACTTATTTGCAAAAAATAAATGAACGGAGGGATGCATTGTATATATTATATAGTACTCAAATTTCACACAACAATAAGGTAATTAATATACGACTACACTACAATACTACTTAGTCGTGCTCTATTTTTTATCCTACAACCCCTAACAGGATAAAAACTGCTGTTAATTACTGAATATCGAAAGTAATACACAAGAACTACACAATTCCAAACTGCAATTAAGCCTATCCTAATTACAACAACAGTATTTTAGTACGAATTTCTACGGATACCTCTACTACACCAGTACTACACAAATATTTTACAATAATAAAATAAGCACACTAAATTCTAATAGGATACTACTCGTATACTACAGTACAGTACATTACAGTAATTTTTAAACTACTTTCAGACGTATCCTAATTACGATACCGGTACCGTATGTCACTACTAAGCACAAACAGAAATGAAATTTGCAAGAGCTACTGTACTCAAAGATTACCAACGAAGCTAAATGCTTAGACAAATTATTATTAGTATTACGGTCTAATAGATACACACGAAAGATAACACACGAATATAGCAGGCAAGATACGGCACTATCTAAATGTACTGTATCTATACAACAATGTATCTACACTACACTACACTACACTGCGTTTGGTTAAGTGCTTAAGTATCGAAAGGATTGCTGTACACGAAGTAGAACATGAATATAACTGGCAAGATACTATCTAATATATTATATCTTATCTTCACTACAATTCTACTGAAATGTGGTTATGTGATTATTACAGCTGGTGGATTACTATTATTTTCCCTACTCCACGGGACGGAGAATAAAAGTGTCCTTAATTAGGCCTACTGAAAAATACGAGGTTGTCTACAATAATTTCTCAAATATTTCTATCAAAACTACTCCTACTACTCCAGGGACTTGAACTGCAATTACTGGGATATATGAACTTTATTATTATTAGCTAACCGCTCATAAATACTGAAAGATCGAGGGAGCGAAATATAAATTACGGATACTTTAACTACCTACTCAGAAGTACAAATTATCGGAATACAAGGTCAGCTGAATTTTATTTATATTTACTTGACTACACCACTCCCTTTGTTCACGACTGTAGCCAACAATGCAATATTTGAATATGAATATTTGAATAATCAATAAGAATACAACGACTGTTAACTATTACCGTGTAAATGAATTTAGAAGGAAGTAAGTGCTTTCACTCGAGGACAGTTGCTACAAATATCGGTATTTAGCCCACGATGCTCTTTGCTGTATTGCGTGGTGATTGCCTTTTAGTAGGAAAAATTTGATCCTCCCGCGCCTCCATTACTATCAGCACCTAACAACGACCAACACCACCACAACCGGCGTGTCCTATCAGCCTGATGGCTATGATCGTTAAGGTGTTGCAGTATATATGATCTGACTCGGTGGTCAGCCGGTTCGAGTCCCGCTGCTCGAAAAAAATTCACCACCAGAATGTTGACCGGCAGGGTAAGGGAGATGGTGAAATACAATTTCTAATCACTGGTCTGGGTGCCAAAAGCCTAGATTAAATTTCGAAACCTCTCCGCAGTGCTCATATGGAGTGCAGGCATATGACGCTGTTTATGGTGATTCGTTCGTCGGATGAAGACGTAAAGCTTTGATCAGACCCCTTGGTGTTATTCGACAGGAGAAGTCTATGTGCCTCATTATCATCATCATCATCATCCTACATCCATACGCTTAGGTCGCCTATGGGCGTCAAATAGATGCGAGCCGAACATGTCCTCGGACACTTCCGGCGCTTAAAAGACATACGATAAATAAATAAATAAATAATGGCGTCTCCTGCACTTACGTCTAATAAGCACTCAGGCTGCTTCTCGGAGCCGCACTCCTAATTATGAATTGAACTGCACCAAATCCATCTGAGGCGGTGCCAGCCGCCAGAAAGAGGTCTCATACACCGTTCGGCATTCATATCTCTGACCCTGTTCTGTTCGTCAAAAAACGATATGAGAATCAATTTCTCATCGTACGTAGCCTCCTGAAACAGTACCTATTTACATTAAATATGTCCGAGTGAAATTTATATTGAATTCATACTGACAACAGCAATTATCCTTCTTCTTTATCGTCCCCTTTTATCATCAAGAGTAGAAGTCCTTCGGCCCTTTTTGGTAGGCCGTTCTATCCTGAAGGATTTGCAATGCTCCGTACACCGTTCCGTTTCCCAACTGGTTTATCTATTTTGTACCTAAAAGTCCATCCGCCTTTTTTACTATTTTGTCTGTGTGGGTAATTGTCCCTAACCGGATAGCCAGAGGAAGAGGCTGGCTTCATTCGATCTACTGGCACACCTGCTTTTTGTCGGAGTTGTATCCCTCAGCCTCTGAAGAACCTTCCTTCAAGCTACGAGGCAGCAGCTTCACTAGATACCCATTACCTGTCACTTTTAAGGTTTAAAAAAATATTTGGCTTTAGATCAGTATAAGACCAAACAGCCATCTGGATATGACAATATGCTGGTTTAAACTTTACAATTCATTGTGACAGTTTGGAAAATATAAAGACACATGCCTGTGCTGGCCAGATGTAGTGTTTACAGTGCACTATGTCTTCTGGTATGGGCTGTATCAAATGTGTTACTTTCATTGACCTGTCTCAGTCTCATCCTTGGCTTTGACAATATGAAAGTGACTGGGGTATGAGTGATGCTAGTAATACCATTCCTTATGCAGCCAGTCCCTGTTATGAATGGAGTGAAAATATCGCTCATAGGGTCGGTTGGTGCATGCCTTTCAGTGGGCTTGGCAGACTGATATGTAGTAGCAACGGCTGGCTCCGTGAGGAAAGCAACGGGAAACTACCTGGCAGCTGTTGGCGGAGCTGCAGAGGATCAAACCAGCCTTCGGGCTGAATACCCAACATACATACATATAAAGACATATATGTCGCACATCAACACATAATCATATAAATATCCATATGAAATCAGTCAAATTTGTGGACAAGTTTTTGTTACATAGTTCCTAATAATAGTATACACTTCTTTGTCTTTAGTCGCCAGTAGCGCACTTACACAGGTTGGTAACTGTTGCTTAGCGTGGAAGCAGAGATGCAATCAACCAATTTTGCTGTTGGTGGTAATAAGCACATGCAAAAAAAGAGATGGTTTAGGTCCAGAGTCGACTGGCCAAGACATGAACAGTATGCTGTGTCCACTACGTTGATGCGACTTCTAAAACTTCCGTGATTGAATGCATTCGAGTGATTGTCGAGATGAATCGCCGTTGAATGTTCCACTGTGCGAACCAAGGACGTCGCGGAGGATTCTCTTCGATCATTGAGTAAAATTTACCTTTGACTTTTCAGGGTTCTTGGAGGATCTTTGTAGCCAGTTACTCAAATCAGTTTAGTACCATATCTTGTAGGAGTCTTTTCTATTTGTCTGCAACGATAAGGAGCGTTTTCCAATTGGATAACTGACGCCAAAGCTGAACGACCTCGCATTCATTTTTGGCTATCAGAGTCACCCTGTGATGAGTCAGCCTGAAATATTAGTGGAGAATCCTGAATAAATCGTCTGCGAGAACCATGAGTGGCAATAATAATTCCTCTGAACGCACTTCCTCATGCAGTGACTCTCAAAACACCATTCTCTCCCTTTGCCAGCATTTCCCTACTGAATGGTCAGCGTAGTGGCCTTCGGTCCAGAGAGCCCCGAGTTCGATTCCATGCTGGTCAGGAATTTTGATCTTTAATGGTTAATTTCTTTGCTCGGGAACTGGAGGTTTTTGCTGTTCCTAACATCCCTGCAATACATACACCACACACTACATACAACACTATCCTCCACTACAATACGACACAGTTTTCCATACACGGCAGATGCCCCCACACTCTTCGAAGTGCCTGCTTTACAAGGACTGAACCAGGCTAGGATTAACCACACGAAATAATAATAATAATAATAATAATAATAATAATAATAATAATAATAATAATAATAATAATAATAATAATAATAATAATAATTTCGTGTGGCTATTTCTTGGAATATTGTTGCTACTTGCTTTACGTCGCACCGACACAGATAGGTCTTGTGGCGACGATGGGACAGGGAAGGGCTAGGAGTGGGAAGGAACCGGCCGTGGCCTTAATTAAGGTACAGCCCCAGCATTTGCTGGTGTGAAAATGGGAAACCACGGGAAACCATTTTGTGGCTATTTCTAGCCGAGTGCAGCCCTTGTAAGGCAGACCCTCCGATGAGGGTGGGCGGCATCTGATATGTGTAGGTAACTACGTGTTATTATGGTGGGAGGATAGTGTTATGTGTGGTGTGTGAGTTGCAGGGATGTTGGGGACAGCACAAACACCCAGCCCCCGGGCCATAGGAATTAACCAATGAAGGTTAAAATCCCCGACCCGGCCGGGAATCGAACCCGGGACCCTCTGAACCGAAGGCCAGTTCGCTGACCATTCAGCCAACGAGTCGGATACCACATGAAATGATGATGATGATGATTATGATGATGATGCAGCTGCTGATTATTATTATTGTTGTTGTTGTTGTACCGGGAGGTACTCCTCTAAGCCGCACATTTAAATCTTGCGCCTAAAAAGAACTCCTCTACAGGAGAAACTGTGAACTTGAAACTATACCTACTTAAACCTTTACTCAGAATGAATTAGATAAACATACATTTTAATTGTGAGCCGTTTGAATCACAAGGTTAGAATTTATAATGGGATACCTGACCGAGAAAATAAGAATCGATGTCTGCAATTTGGAACAGGATTTATAGTGAATTTAAAAATAATAGGTTTTATACCGGTAATTGATTTTCAAGCAATATCACCAAGAATTTCAACTCTCACCTTTAAAACAACAAACAAAATTTATACAATAATAAATACCCATTATTTTCTAACACGAACAAAGAAAGAAGGGGATACATTTTGGAATTCCTTGAACGCATAATAAACGAAGTAAATAAAACTAATGTTAAAATTTTATTAGGGGACTTTAATTCCCAATTAAGAAGGGGGAAAATGTATAGAGATATAATTGGAGAATGGGCTCCTCATAAATTTACAAACAAGTATGGCCAACAACTTTATATCTAAATCAACATATTTCAAAAGGAAACCAAACAAGCTTAAAACTTGGAAGCATCCTGATTGGAGGAAAGGGGAATGGCAGCTAGAACAAGTTTGCATGGATAAATGTTTCCATAAGGAAATTTATAATGTAAGAGTATTAAGAGGAATACATACTGGTTCTGATCACTACATTGTCAAAATTAAATTCACATCACTAAAGAAGAAGATCAAAACTAATATAGTAAAGAGGAATTATGACCCACGCCAGTTAATAAAAAATGACAAATATAAGCAAGCCATGCAAACAATAAAACTGACAGATGACCTTGAAGAATTTATCCCAGTTCTCAAAAAACAAGCTGAAAATTTAGCTCCATTGGACCCTCATAAAAAACATGCCCTGGTGGACGACAGAATGTGATGAAATTCATAAAGAGAGACACCAGGCATGGTTAAAGTTCCACGCCCATAAATCAGAAGAAAATGCTATCAAGCTAAAAGATATCAAGAAGAAATTCTTACAAAATATTAGGAAAATTAAGAGAGAATTTCATAAAGATATTATAAACTCCATTGAAGTTAATTATCATAACACCAATTCTAGAGACTATTATAAATTTTTTGGAAAACAACTACAGAAATATGTTCTTTGTACATTAATGTTGAAATATAAGAATGGAAAAATGGCACATAAGAGTGGTGAAAATGATGAGATTATGGCAAAAGCACTCAGTAAACTTTGAACTGTGAATAACCTAAGGAACTATTACAAATTAATACAAATACTCCAATAAAAACCAGTTTTATTAACACAATCCTCCAACATTTCAAGAATTAGAAAAAAAGCACTAAAAGAACTTAAAAACTATAAGGCATGCAGAGAAGACCAGGTTTTTCTAGATATGTGGAAATATTCAAGTAATACGGTTTGGATTTCCTTACATATGGCTTTAACAAAAATTTGGATTACTGAACAGTTTCCAGAACCTTAAAGAACAGCCTTAATACACCCTCTTCATAAAAAAGGAGATAAGAGTAATCCGGATAATTATAGAGGATTGTCTATCTTGGACTGGACATGTAATATTTTTTCCAAGATCTTATGGATGAATTAAAGATCAACTAGAAAAAGATTTGGGAGGATACCAAGGAGGCTTTAGACCCTGGAGAAGTTGTTCTGAACAGATCATCACTCTGAAATTAATAATAGCATTCTACAGCAAACAAAACAAGCCTATAGTAATAACATTTGTTGACTTTAAGAAGGCATATGATTGTATGCATAGACCTTCAATGTTAAAAATTTTACGGAATTTTGGACTCCATCCTAAATTAACCTAGCTGATAGAACTTACTTTAACTAATAATATATCAAAAGTAAAGTTTAGAGGAGAGATTTATGAACCATTTTTGATTAAAACAGGTTTAAGACAAGGAGACTTTTTATCACCATTACTAGTTAATTGTGTATTAGAATTTATAATAAGGGAATGGTACAAGGACAACCCAAAGAACATAAAAGTTGGAAGCTCCAAACAAAATTTAAGTTTAAACTGTTTAGGATTAGCTGATGACCATGCTCTATTGTTCAATAATGTTCAGGAAACTCAACACCAAATTAAATCTGTACAGGAAATAGCACAAAAAATGGGTCTTACAATATCCTTTGAAGGATCAAGATGGCAGTGACTTACATGATGTTCACGTGTAATATTGTCGCTTGGAACTGTTGAATAATCGGTCATTCTAAGCTAAAATTTACCGGCTGAAGCACCAGAGTGAAGCTGCTAAGTACTTTTGTAGTGAGTGTGGTTTTAAATCTGCATTGTGGAGATTATTATTCATTAAAGGATCAATCTCATACCTATAACCTCATCTTGTTAGCTAACCGATAATGGCTGCCTCTGTTGATGGAGGTCGGCAAGATTCTTCTAACTCACTGAATCTAAATAATAAAAATCAGCAAATATCAAGTAACCTCACGAATCGACAGGATAAAGAAAGCATAATTCCCACCCATACCGGTGAACCAGGTAACCTCATGACAACCTCTATTACTGTTACTAACACACTTAATCAATCTCCTAAAAATCCAAGGTTAAGTTACTCTGCAGCAATGCAATCCTATCCTACCAAAGATCAAGCTATTGTTATTGAATATTGCGATGATATTAGTATCCGAGATTATATACTAGCAATTGAAAAGTCACTAGCCCTAGTAACATCCGATTTGTCTCACGGATATCTAATGGAAGAATATGTATCTTCCTTGCAAGTCAAAAGTGTGTTGAAGAATTAATTTCAAAACATCCCAAGATTCTCATAAATAATATTTCCTTGGAAATAAGACCTCTCCTAACTAAAAACAAACGAGTTATTCTATCCAATGTTTGCCCTGTGATTCCTAATATTGTTATTGAAGAAGAATTTCTCAAACTCGGCATTAAACCAATGTCAAAGATATCACGTATTAGAGCAGGTTTAACAATTCCTGGATTTTCTCACTTTCTGAAATTTCGGAGACAGATTTATGTTCAAAATGAAGACTTTAACAAACTTCCAGACTCACTCCAAATCGAATATGAGGGTACCAATTACTGGATTTATTTATCCTCTGACACACCCACCTGCTTTCTTTGTAAAACTGAGGGGCACTTAGCTAGAAACTGTCCTGATAATGATGAAATAATAAATGAAGGCTCTTCATTAAATCAAAACAGTCATTCTCGTGGCAAGATCAATCTAACGGAATTTCCCCAACTATTAGAGAATACACAAAAATTAAAACAAACTGTCAAGAAAATGTTACCTGTACTCCCTCACAAACTACTCTTCAGACAACTGCTACATCTACATCTCTTCAGTGTTCTCCAAGTCAAAACTGTGGGCCTTTACCCTCAGTCGAAGCGACTCTAACCTCTCCTTTGGAATGCCCTCTAAACCCCTCATGTGTTCATCTTGCTGGATCAAAGAGGCCAATATCACTATCTAGCAGTGAAACTACAGGCAGAAAAGACCTTGATTTTAAGAAACCTCCCCTAACAACTGAACCTAAGACAAGTGAACAGACAAGGGAACACAAGACAAAACAAACTTACAAGAAACCAAAGACAGAAAAAGAATGTACAACTATTAGTGATATGCTTAAGCCAATTAAGCAAGTTCTAGAAGCCAACCCTCAGTCCTTTCCCCTCAGTTACTTACAACTCCAATCCTTTTTTGAAAACAGTACTGGAGTTAATGACATAGCAACAATAGCTTCCAATTACACCCAAGATCTAGAGGGTTTAGCCCAAGCCCTTCAAAAACGATATCCATACTACACTGAAAAATCCATTAAGAACAGGAGTACTCGTATAGTCAAGAAACTGCTTAAGGCTAGCAGTGAAAACCGAGGTGAAGCAATTAACAGTTTAGTTCCAGATTACTCCAGCGATGACTCTACTTCCCTCATATAATGATGATAAAATTCCCTCTACACTTGTTTGTCATTCTTATAACTATATCGTCACTTCAATGGAACCTCAACAGTTTTCGATCACAGCGAGAGTATTTACAACTTCTACTAAATAAACATCAGCCTTCAGTTGTCTGTCTACAAGAAACTAACTTTAGAGACAACTTTGTTTCCCATTTAAGACAGTTCAACGTACAATATAAAAACCGAATTAATCCAAATCATGCAAGTGGAGGCGTAGCTACCTATGTTAAAAATAATTTAAACCATCAAGAGGTTCCTTTAACTACTGATTTAGAAGCAGTCGCAGTTTTATTATACCTACCACAAGCTATATGCGTATGTAATGTTTATTTTCCTACGAATAGTACATCTCAAGCTAATGATTTTAATAGTCACAACAGTTTTGGGGGTAGTCGAAATACTGATGCAAGGGGGAAAGAAATAGAGAAGATACTAGATGAATTTACTCTAGTATTATTGAACTCAACTGCTCCAACTCGTTTTGATATAGCACACGGAACATACAGTAGCATAGATTTAACTATATGTACGCCAGACATAGCTTCACTATTTAACTGGCCCATTTATTCAACTCTACAAGGAAGTGACCACTTCCCCATCATAATTAATGATGATCAAAGTTCTCCAGACAACACATCAAAACCCCAATATGTAAATGGAATTTAAATAAGGCAAATTGGCAATAATTTAGAAATACTGTAAATAACTATTTAAATGATCTAACTCCAACAAATAAATTTCCTTCTAAGCACATCAGTGATATTGTTCAAGACTTCACTGAAGTAATAATTAAATCTGCTGACCAGAGCATCCCAAAAACAGCTCCTATGCCCTTCAAGTAAACGGTTCCCTGGTGAAATGACCCCTGTAAAGAAGCTACCAAAAATAAAAACCGTGTTTACTACCTATAAAAAAAAATCCTACGCCTGAAAATAAAATCAATTTTCAAAAATATCGAGCAATAGCACGAAATAAAATAAAATAAAATAAAGTAAGAAAACCTCCTGGTTAACATTCGTCTCCTTCTTAACCTGCCAAACTTCACAAAAAGTTATGTGGAATAAAATCCAAAGAATAAGTGGTAAATACAATAAATTCTGTATTACCTCTCTAAGAGATCCAGTCGCTGGGTCAATTGTAAATGAACCTCAACAAATAGCTGATCAACTGGCTAAATCATTTTCAAAAATCTCTAGCGATAACAATTATGAACCTGAATTTCTTCGCATGAAAACAACTCGAGATCCAATAGACTTAAGTGAAACTGTACCTACACCGAACTATGCTTATAATGATACTTTACAGTTACAAGAAATGGTTACAGAACTCAACAAATGCGGCAGATCTAGCCCTGGCCCAGACACCATTCCATATGAATTTTTAAAACAGCTTCCACATAGTGCACTCAATTATCTACTTGCTATTTTCAACTATATATGGAGTTCCAAACTATTTCCAGATTAGTGGCGTTGTGCTATTGTAGTGCCTATACTCAAACCAGGAAAGGACATTTTGATCCCAGATAATTATCGTCCCATCGCCTTGACAAATACAATTTGTAAGCTAATGGAGAAAATTGTTAACAAGAGATTACGCTGTTATTTGGAACATATACACTTTTTTAGTGAAGCACAAAATGGTTTTCGCAAAGCACGTTCAACAACAGATACTCTGATATGTTTAGAATCAGAAATCCGAGAAGCTTTCCTGAATAATCAGCACCTCATAGCTGTTAGTTTAGACACTGAGAAGGCATATGACATGGTGTGGAAAGACTATCTAATTGAAACATTGATGAAACATAATATTTCAGGAAACATGCTTCACTTCATTTATAATTTCCTTAAAGATCGCCGAATTCAAGTCAGGACAAATGGAACTCTTTCACATGAAGTGACCATTGACAATGGAGTTCCCCAAGGATCAGTCATCAGTGTCACATTATTATTATTATTATTATTATTATTATTATTATTATTATTATTATTATTATTATTATTATTATTATTATTATTATTATTATTATTATTATACGATCCCTGAAACACCGAAACAATTGATTAGTGGAAATATGCTAACATCTATAAGAAATTGACATTACCGAAGAAACCATTGAAGATAGAACAACATTTAGAAGCTTAGTAAGAAAACATACATTTCCAGAGAAACCTAACAGAAAGTGTACAGCACGGGCACAAGAACGTGGTGAACGAAAGAAGAGATATTTGGAAGACAAGGAGAAGCATTGTGCTAAAGAACATCAAGCACGCTCCTTAGTTGGGCATAACAAATGAAGAATGGTATGTGGCATTCTGAAAGGCTTGGTCCAGGTCTTTCGAGTTGACGGCCATGGATGACCTGCAGTCTGTGAAGATGGGGCCTTGCCTGGGATAAAATTTAATATTGAAAACGCCACAAACATCCAGTGTTCGACCCAGAGGAAGTAAACAATGAAGGTCAAAATCTCCAACCTGGCCAGAATCGAATCCGAGACCCCTTGGACCAAAGACCATGGAGCTAGACAGAAGACTGTCAGTCTTCTAAAATAAGGCACTATCTCAGTAAGATGACTTTCCTCGATCAAACGATCGAGATAGAACGCTCAATGCCATTGTGTTGAACATTGCTGTCGTAATAACAGCAAATATGTAAACCTATATAAATAAATTTATACGGGGTCCCCGGTCTGTAATTTCGATTGTTTTGCCAATTGTTCTTATATTTATCCGTTTTAGGTCAACTCAAGACGGAATCGGTGGTTTTTATTTTTCGTGTCTGTTTGTCTGTTCCACCATCACGGCAAAACGGCTGGATAGATCTCAACCAAACGTCATATTTAGAGTATACTCGTCTTGGGAAGGTTTTGATATGCATATCATTTAAAAATCTTTGAATAGATTACTATTTTCCTCCATTTTCTCTTATACTATTGATTTTCTGTAAACTCCGTGGACTGTATGTGAAAATTCTCTCCATTATAAACAACTTTTGTTATGTTCATAATTTAGCTTACTCTTCAAATGGTGGAGAAAATTACTATTTTCTGCGGATATCATGCTCTGCATTGAGTGACCGACAACGGACCTACAGGTTACCATGGCAACGTCTCTGACTGCTTGCCAGTAGGGAAGTAGCGTTTTGCCATTTTTGACATCATTCCTGTAAATTCGTGGTTGTTTCTTGGGTAGAAAGCAAGAGAGACGTCAATCGGCCATTCTGCGGGATATTTGGCGGAATATCGTTGGAGGTTATAACCGTCCTCGAATAGCTTAAGTACTAACACCATTAGTCATCTTCTTACCTGTTTACCTAAGAATCCCTGCGCCTAAATTTCTCCTCTATTACCGCGTTCTTATATCCATATCTCATACCAGCATAATTTATTTAGGGGCATTTGATTATCCAATACATCCACTTGGTATTTACATATTTGTCCCATCCGGCTGTCCTCAGTTATAATCCTATTTTCTATTAATTTCAACTTTTGGTCCCGGAAAATATCGAAATATGGATGCAATTTTAATGACGGTGCAGACCTTCGTTTCGGGATAATTGGTGGCTAAACGGTAAGTCGTATTACAAAACAGATAGCATAATCGCCGTTCTATTTGGAGAGATCAACAACTTTGATCGTATGACTTATTGTCGTGTCTCGATTGTTGATACGTTAGATAACGCTACATTTCTCGGTTATAAACTAATCTTTCGAACTCGACTGTGATTTGCATTACGAAAAAGGGCCTGTCTTTATAATGAAAAGTCTTCATATCTATTGTGATGGCAGTTGCCAGGTGAACCTGCCTTTATAGTAGAAACTCCCGAACTCGACTGTTATTAGCAGTAGGAAATGTGGCCTGTCATTATCCTCAAACCTTCTCCAATGCCTACCTTACATCGGAAACAACGTTTTGTTTCTAGGATAGCGCTAAGAGGCTGCGATTTAATATAATCTTACTCACTGTCTTTTAAGTAATTACCGAGCTCGATAGCTGCAGTCGCTTAAGTGCGGCCAGTGTCCAGTATTCGGGAGATAGTGGGTTCGAACCCTACTGTCGGCAGCCCTGAAGATGGTTTTTCGTGGTTACCCATTTTCACACCGGGCAAATGCTGGGGATGTACCTTAATTAAGGCCACGGCCGTTCCTTCCCACTCCTAGCCCATCCTGTCAGTGCGACGTAAAGCAACTTGCAAAAAAAAGTATTTCAGTAATTTACAGAGAAATCCGTATACATTGTAGAATACCGTAGCGAAGCATGAGTACATTTGCTAGTGTTACATAAAACACTTGGGTAAAATAAAATACATTGTTAGACATGGTATCTCCTGTACTTGGATGGGTGCACACAAACTTCAATATGATGTCCCTGATATGTGTTTTATTCAGTGCACCCTTTGATATTTCCCTTTAAGAATGCAGGAAAAATAATGACTCCACATTTCACTTTAGACCTTGTGTGTGGTGCACCACTTAAATCCAAGCGATGGATGCGGGAAACATTGTGGTGGTCTCTAGTGCTACTGTGTCACACAACATCAGTAACTGAAGTAAATACGTCCATATATAGTAACAGCTACAAAACAGCCCTTACAAAATTGAAAGAAAATGTACCTATTTTTAATAAAATGTCATTGTATTTTGCAAGACTTCGGTGAATAAAAGTTTGAGAAACACTTCGAAATGAAAATGTGTGCACGTGTTGTCAGGCCTGCATTTAAAGTATATTCGACTGGGCACAGGATACTTTAACGTCTGTTCTCATCATTTAAGTTACTTTAAATATACAATTTTAACTTCAAAATCATATCAAAAACGTCACAAATCATATTAAAACAGCATACATTTTGAAAAGTGAAGATACTGGCATTTAGTAGCTCTATCTGTGGACACTGAATGTTATAATTTTAAGAGGAAAAATAATTCAAAATTACAACAGTAATTATTATTTTCCTATATTTATTTTAAAACATAGTTCAAGTTACTTTCTTCTTCGTTAATTAAATAAATGCACTAAACTAAGATTAATATAACGCCTTTATACAGCAATTATATTTTGATGATCTATTGTCTTGAGCAAGCCCAGCGGTAAGTACAGGGTGAAAGAAACGTTCGTTGTGAACTCCGGACATCGTACGACTCACCCAACATGCCACCGCTGCTTCCGAACACTTGTTATCGTAGTGAAGCAATAGATGATATCTTGCAAATTGATGATAATCAGGGTCGAGTGGGATCTTATCATTAGACCTTGATGATTCTCCTCTTCTGATTGTTCATCAGCTCCTCTCACAGGGTATATAAGGGAACATTTTACAAGGATCGCCAATATTCAGCAGTAGTCTACTTCCCAGGTAAGTTGATACGAATTGGTTCAAAAGATTGAATAGTCATACAAGTATTCATTGTGAAAATGTCTTAACATTTAATCACAAACTTGGTGATGTATCAACATAATATAAAGCTAACGCGGATACGGTCTGGGAACACTGAACACCAAGAATAGACATATAATGTATACTCTGTTCAAGGGCTGACTTCCATGCCCATGGTACAAAACATACACTCGTGATGCAGGATTTCTTAAACATTATTAACGGGGTTATATGTTAGGCCTATATGAATATTCCCCCAAAATATAATATTTTTACGTTTAAAAATGAAAGATCTGTACCAAGAGCAAATAAACTACGAATTTCATTTTAGAGGGTTCATCATGACATACACATCCTTTCTTTTTAAATAATGTAATGCGATTTTCCAAATAACAAAAGTATAAAGCAAGTCTACACAGTCATGGTTTAACTTGGAATAACGCTTTAGTACATAATGAACTTATAATTACTCATTTTCAAATAGATACTAGTTTTCAGGAACACGACTAGTGCAACTGAATGCTGTGAATGACTTTATTCATAAGGTTGTTTGTTCTGCGATAGCACTCTTTGGCTCATTGAGGAAAGCAACGGCGAACTACCTCTTCATCTTGCCTTGTACGCTTCACTTTGGTACCACCATTGGATTTTGCGGTTTACCTATAAATGCATGACCTATGGTGGGACAATTTGAGGATACAAACATCCTCCGGGATTATGAAATAATAGACAGACGTAGTTGTTTTGCACACATTTATATTTACGAACAGTGATCTTTCAGCCCAAATCTAAAGTGGAGACACGTGGGGAGATTTGCGGAGTGTGTTAGCTGCTGGCTTTCCACTCGAATGCTTGAGGTTTCAATCTCGGTTGATGACGGTTGGAATGTTCACCTGAAGTATCACATAGCATCAAGAAGGGCATACAGTTTTAAATCCGCAGCCAAAAGCAAAGTGAGCGTTGGTTGCTCCAGCAACCTCAGGAACACCTGGGAGAAGCTGAAGAAAGTTTTAAAGTATAAATTTAAATAAATGCTGTAGCTCACTTAGTTTTGTTTGGTGTAGCAACGGCTAATTTGGCGAATTAGTAACTACCAAAATCGTCTAAGGATGCACCTTTAGAGCTGTTTTATATGATGTCATTGCCGTTGGAATAGTCTCTAGATCTTCAGAAAACCGATTCAGTATTTATTCTGTGGTAACAGCAGAAACACATTCATCACTCCCCATTTTGAAATCAAAGATTCTATTGTACGGAGCAGAATTATTAAATAACGTGGCTTATGTTTCAGGAAACCATGAAACTGTTTCTGGTGTTGTGTGCAGTGGTCGCCGTCAGCCAGGCGCTCACCTTCTCCGAGCTGGTCAGGCAGGAGTGGCACGCCTTCAAGGTAAGACATTCTGCAAAAGTCATTGATGAAATACAGTGCAAATACACATACCAAAGTGTGTTGGCATTCTCTTCCCAACAGAAACAAAAATACATTCAAGAATTCGAGATCTCAAAACGTGTACATAAAAATTAAATATATCACATCAACTTCACGAAGGTCTGAAATCGGCAGAAATGGAAACCATCATCATTTAAATCTGGGATATGTAAGTTATCGTAACCAATAACACAGAAGTGTTGAATTTGAAAGCAATATTTCGTATCATAGGCAAATAAGAAGATACAGCCCCAGCATTTGCCTGGTGTGAAAATTGAAAACCACGGAAAACCATCGAACCCACTATCTCCCGGATGCAAGCTCACAGCTGAGCGTCTCTAACCGCACGGCCAACTCGCCCGGTATTTACACTTCAGATTCACATCATTTATACACTAAATCAATGACTCTAGCCGTTAACGTTAGTGTATATCTTTTAATGGTAACACAATTCATCCATAATCGAATTACAAGTACAGTACTTAGACAACACCTATTTGTAGCATGAGCGATATGCTCGTGATATTGACGACCACCATGGTGGTGACTTCCAGGGATAAATAAAGATGTAGGTAATAACTTAACTGATACCGTTCAAACAATATTTCAAAATACTTAGCTTCGAAATTATGGTAGACTGCTCGTTCTCAAAATTGAGGATTTCTCCTTTTTCGAATTTATGACACTCAAAGTTACCTAGTGGAGGAAATTCCTCCAATACTTACATTGCAGATAGTTTGTTGTCAAGAATTAGAATTAGCCTAGAACTTCCCATGTAGCTCAAAGGTCTCTTTGAAATGCTGAAAGGTAACTAGTTAGAATAATCCCGAATAGCCATTCCGGGAAACTTCAGCCCATCTTTCTTACAAATTCTAGTCCTTTCTCTGTTTTACCGATGTTCATCATTGTTTTACGCATATCTTCTTCAACTCATCTGACCAACTCATCTTCTGTCTTCCTACTTTCCTTCGTCCGATCCGAAAGGATAAAATGATTGCTTCCCTTCAAGTGTATATGTTCTGAAGTATATCAATCAAGTGTAGTTTCTTCCAACTGGACTGGACAGATCGTAAAAGAAGACGCAAATGAGTACAGAAGACGTTCTATGTATGGAAATACGAATAATATTGCGCGGACGTGGGACATAGCCAAGAGTCAGATATAGTATTTGCCAGTGTATTTATAATATTATAACTAAAAGACTTGTGGAACATTCGACGTCCGTAAGAACGAACCATTTCTGATTTATAAAATGATTCGATGGCAAATACCTTATGAGAAAAATATCAATTATCCTTCGTCAATGACAGGTTTACTAAAGGATATAAGATACAAATAAAGTACTGCGAGGAGAAGGTATGTTCGTTATTTGCTATTAAATACTATATTTTCTCTTCTAGCTCCAGCATGGCAAGAAATATTCGAGCGCTGCTGAAGAAGAACTCCGTATGAAGATCTATATGGAGAATAAGCAGAAGATCGCCGAGCACAATGCCAGATACGCTAAGGGAGAGGTCACCTACTCCATGGCCATGAACCACTTTGGAGATCTGGTGAGTATTTCTTCGGTGTCGCTTAATTCTTCATATTTATCTTCTAAAATTATCCATTATTTTCTCATGACATGGCGTGTTAATTGCATTTTATGATCGACTTGCAGCGCCATAATGAGTTCGTAAGGATGGTCAACGGATATAACAGCACCCTCGGCCAACAAATGCGCAAGCTGGGAACTCCCTACGTTAGTCAGCCCAACGTGAAGGCTCCCGCTTCAATTGACTGGCGTCAAACTGGAGCCGTGTCTGAGGTGAAGAACCAGGGACAGTGTGGATCATGCTGGTCATTCAGCGCTGTAAGTATCTCTATATCCCTTACTTCTGGTCTATGTTACTTCGTCAGTGCTTTCTAACAAGTATTACGGATCAATCAATCAATCAATCAATCAATCAATCAATCAATCAATCAATCAATCAGTCACTACTGATCTGCATTTAGGGCAGTCGCCCAGGTGGCAGATTCCCTATCTGTTGTGTTCCTAGCCTTTTCTTAAACGATTTCAAAGAAATTGGAAATTTATTGAACATCTTCCTTGGTAAGTTATTCCAATCCCTAACTCCCCGTCCTATAAATGAATATTTGCCCCAGTTTGTCCTCTTGAATTCCAACTTTATCTTCATATTGTGATCTTTCCTACTTTTATAAACGCCATTCAAACTTATTCGTCTACTAATGTCATTCCACGCCATCTCTCCGCTGACAGCTCGAAACATACCACTTAGTCGAGCAGCTCCTCTTCTTTCTCTCAATTCTTCCCAACCCAAACTTTGCAACATTTTTGTAACGCTACTCTTTTGTCGGAAATCACCCAGAATAAATCGAGCTGCTTTTCTTTGGATTTTTTCCAATTCTTGAATCAGGTAATCCTGGTGAGGGTCCCATACACTGGAACCATACTCTAGTTGGGGTCTTACCAGAGACTTATATGCCCTCTCCTTTACATCCTTACTACACCCCCTAAATACCCTCATAACCATGTGCAGAGATCTGTACCCTTTATTAACAATTATAGTTATGTGATTACCCCAATGAAGGTCTTTTGAAGGTATATGATATATTGTTAATGTAAGTTGAAAAATAGAACCACTATTTGCGTCCAGAGAATGGAACTCAGTGTTTCTTATTCTTTACCAGCATAGTCTTGACGTCTTGAAACAGTTCATCCTACTGGTGGATTTTTTATTATGGACACTCGAGTGTAGGTTTTAATTACTAATGAACTGATAGACCATTTGCAAAGCGAGTTATACCAATATTTTCCTTATTTAATTCTGCATTAGAGTGTATAAGACAAATTCTTTTTGAAGTTCATTAATTATATTTTATTTGTGGTTGTAGTGAATATTGTCCGGGATTTCGGCTTCTTCTCCAGGAACAGCTCACTTAAAATACATATACGTGGAAAACGGATTGTAATGAGGCTGTTATATGTTATAGCCACATGTATTCGTAGTGTACCGATTTCACCACCCTGTCCGCTGTTAATCGCACGGTCCAGCGCACACACAAATTCCCATCAATATTACTCTTCATAAATTCAGTACCACACTGTACGGTTGCAGTGGTTGCAGTATCTGATAAACACGGCTGAGTGCTTCAAAACAAGTCCAAGTTTCCTGTTGTACGTTTATCCTGGACTAAGAAAAGGTTGTTTTAGATAAATGATAAGAACTCTTTTTGGGGTGGTTGGAAAATATTTTAATTTGATTATTACACTACGAATACATGTGGCTATAACATATAAAAATGTCAATACCCTCACACAAGTAGTTTTCTATGTATATATTTTTAAGTGAGCGGTTCCTAGAAAAGAAGCCAAAAACCCGGAAATATTTACTACTAACACAAATAGAAAATAATTAATGAACTTCAAAAACAATTTGTCTTATACTGTCTAATGTAGAATTGAGCAAGGAAAATATTAGTATAAGTAACTAATTTTGAAATAAGCCAGTCTGTTCATTTGTAACTAACGCCTAAACTCAAGTGTAATAATAATAAATACGACAGTAAATGACATTTACAGAGGTAATGATGACACTAGAGAGTTTGGAACTAGGGAAAACGAAATTTACCGTGAATATTTTCAGTGTGTAGATAGTGTTTTGTACCACCCTTGCTAGGAATCTCTCTCGTTTATCCTTATATATTAACTCCATCTTTAGGTGGTGACATGTCTCTTTGTTTCATGCGTCAATAAACCCATTAAATATTCATATTTAACTGATTTCAAATATTGATGATTTATTTAATGTAAAATCGAAATAATATTCTTAAATATTGACATATAATATTGGCTAAAGTATGAAGCATCGTGAGGATGAATTGCGGTCAAATGTAGTAGTAACTGAATTGAGCCTGCTAATGAATGATTAACATGTTTCACCTCAGATAATCATAAATATTATTCATGTGACCATGGTGCCGATGGTATAAGTTATATAGAACATTTTGCAATAACAGCACTATTGATCTGAAGAGAAAGTTCCAAAAGGGTTTAAGCCATTCTTGTTCGTATGAAAATGCCGTTAAAGGAATTTCTCCACATAAGATGTTATTTCCAGAAATTTAGTCTTTAAATCGCCAAGCTTCTTGTTATTCACTTGCTTTGATATTTATTTCAGACTGGCGCTATCGAAGGTCAACACTACAGGGCTACAGGCCAGTCTGTGTCTCTCAGTGAACAGAACCTGATCGATTGTTCCACTGGATATGGAAATAACGCTTGCAACGGTGGAGTTATGCAGTACGCCTTCCAGTACGTGATCGATAACCACGGTATCGATACTGAGAGGTCTTACCCATATGAAGCAAGGGTATGTATAGACTTATAAACGAGACGTAATACTCGGTCTTCACGCTTAATGGAAACACTTACATTCCTAACGTACATTCAAGGTCTCAGTGGTAATATTCTTTAATGCGTCTTCTTAAAAACTAATTTCCAGTTCTAGAATCACTTATTTCCTCGTACAAAGTGAACTTTTCAATTGAGAATATACTAGAAGTATTTAGACTTTGGTTTCGAAACCACCCAAGCAGAAGTAATGTTAGAGATTCAGGTTAGATACCTACGAATGTGAGTAGTATATAATCCTAAGCCGTATTGCCTTCTCTGGTTCGGTAGTTCTACACCTTAAATCATTAACTGAAAGTAATTTTGTGTATCATTATCTTTGCCAGTTATACGAATATTGTTCAGTCTTATCAGAAACTGACGAGCCTAATGCCACACTGGGGCAAAACACTGGTATCTTTTTACGATTTCGAACTTTAATTTATTTAATGTTCCCAATCCAAAGAAATAGATTACAATTTCCTGATGGAAACGTAATCTTTGATCCTGAAAGCCTAGCAGGGCATATATAACAAATGGAGAGACAGATATCCCCGAGTACATTGTCACTGCATTGGGCTCTTCATAAGTTGACTTGCAGTGTGTCACAACGGTGTACACATGCCGGCCTCTGCCTCGGAGAGGTGCGGTGTTCCAACAGACAAGCCTAGTGCTGCGCTGGGGCGAATGGGAATTTTACGATTGAGTAACATGACTTTATTCTTCCCAAGGGGAACTTAATTTCTGATTAGAAAAATAGACTATTAATGACCAAGAAAATTATAAAAATCCGTCAACTACCCACAAGTAGTTTACTATCCGGTCATCAGGACTTTCCAGATAATTATGTCTTATCACGCGATTACAAATAATGACCTTGCTGATATGATATAAATGGTAGGTAGAGTGGACCAGACAATAAGGAGACAAACTTGACAGTCTTTTATTCTTACAAGTTGTTTTACGTCGCACCGACACAGGTAGGTCTTATGGCGACGATAGGATGGGAAAGGGCTAGGAACGGGAAGGAAGTGGTCGTGGACTTAATTAAGGTACAGCCCCAGCATTTGCCTGGTGTGAAAATTGGAAACCACGGAAAACCATCTTCAGGGCTGCCGACAATGGGGTTCGAACCCACCATCTCTACAATGCAAGCTCACATATGCGCACCCTTAACCCCATGGCCAACTCGCTCGGTAAACTTGAAAAACATTGGTGTGAATTTCAAACTGTCAGCGTAGGTCTTATTTCGTAAGTGTTCATCGTTGCGCGGCTGGAGATGGATTGTTGGCAGTGATGGGATGGAAGAAGGCTAGGACTAGAAAAGAACCCGCCGTGCCCTTCATTTAGGCAAGAGTAAATTCGTGTTCTTATCCTGAGATGCAGCCCCTTTTCAAGCGCACCCGTTATGGAGATTAGCTGCATGTATACCAGAACTCCTGCCATTCTTAAACCTCTGACAGTACCGGCAATCGAACGTAAGACTCCAAGGATGGCAGCTAATAGTGCTAAATGTTACGCTGCTAATTTAGGTGTAGCCATGGGATTGCGGGTGGGCCATGGGAAACCTGGGAAAACTTCTTCATGAATACCGACGACGGTATTCGAACCGAATCAAAACTTTCAACTACTTCGCCCATACTGTGGAGTCAACTTACTGGCTAAACACAGCTACATTGTGCAAATTTGATCCCAAATATGAACTTGCAAAAATAAACTAATTAAGACTAGATATATGCCACTTATATTTAGGCATATATCTGTGTTATGGATCTACATACATATATTAACTCACTTTAATCTCGTATAACGTTTAGATGTCATATTTTATATTCTCGTAATGTGGATAATAGTGGTAGAAAATTTACCGCCTTTTATAGCGATATACTAACAACTTCGCCCGTTGTTGTCAATACGACTGATAACCTCACTGTTTTTCCCCTTGAAACAACAACACGTCATCACTGTTCTAAGGAATTAAAATTGGCGTCTCCCCGACAACGAAGCATTAAAGTCGGTAACCCAATAAGCAGTACGGCCATTGCCATGAAATTGGCATTAACAAAAGTCACTACCCCGAAAATGTCTTCCTATCTGACTATCCATTCTGTGAAATGATCATTAAGGAATTCGCAGACGACTAATGCATAGTGGGCTGGTGCGCCCATCTTGGTACCGGGTAAGTTGGTGCTTCAGGCCTTCAAAAATAAGATGATTGTCTAGATTAACAATCACTTCCAACATATCCTTGTAATTTACAGAGTTCACAGTATTCTCAAACAATCTGGACCTAACACACCAACATTGCATGTGCTGGCCCAGAGAATGTTTAACGTCGCACTAATACATTGAAGGTTTTCGGCGACACGAGGATGGGAAAGGAAGTGGGCGTTGCCGTAATTAAGGTAAAGTCCCAGCATTTTCCTGGTGTAAAACGGGAATCCACGGAAAACCATTATCAGCGCTGCCGACAATGTGATTTGAACCCACTGTCTCCCGAATCCAAATTCACAGCTACGCGACCATAACCGCAAAGCCATCTCACTCGGTAAAGTAGCCTTTAATTCCCTACTGCTATTTGTTTTACGTCGCACCGACACAGATAGGTCTTATGGCGACGATGGGACAGGAAAGGCCTAGGGATGGGAAGGAAGCGACCGTGGCCTTAATGAAGGTACAGCCCCAGCATTTGTCTGGTGTGAAAATGGGAAACCACGGAAAACCATCTTCAGGGCTGCCGACAGTGGGGTCCGAACCCACTATCTCCCAGATGCGAGCTCACAGCCGCGCGCCCCTAACCGCACGGCCAACTCGCCCGGTCCTTTAATTCCCCTTCATTGCTGTATGGTGATTCTGGTCAACCTCTATACACAATCAGGTCTGTTTATCCTTCCATTAAATTAAACCACCCCTCATCAGATCATAAAATACGTAACAACAGAAATCAATTCATAGCAACAATCAATTCAAAGCCAGCGTTACAGTGGGATACCGACTTCCTCCATTCAATGTACTGTGTTTGTCAGGATACTTTCTATGAGTAGATACACGATTTAATGGAATTAATACACAATAGAGATTTTATGCAATATTTCCAAATTATATTAAATAACACATAAGATTTTTTCTTTTTTATTGTAATTTGCTTTACGCCGTACCGACACAGATAGGTCTTACGGCGACGATGGGACAGGAAGGGGCTAGGAGTGGGAAGGAAACGGCTGTGGCCTTAATTAAGGTACAGCCCCAGCATTTGCCTGGTGTGAAAATGGGAAACAACGGAAAACCATCTTCAGGGCTGCCGACAGTGGGCTTCGAACCCACTGTCCCTCGAATACTGGACACTGGCCGCACTCAAGCGACTGCAGCTATCGAGTTCGGTATCATAAGATTTGATAACAAAATTGTTTAATACACATGGACACTGTTATCAAATTGCCACGATGACAAAGATCAAATTCATCAATCATGATGCAAATTTGTATTTGCTTCCTTATTTGTCGTTGGTATTTCATCAGATAAATGATTTCACAATTATAGCCGTAAATAACATACAAACATTAGCATCGACAAGTTTAGTAGCTTAGATGTTAGAGCGCACTTCGTTGGCAGGTTCGAACCTGAGTCAGACCGGTGGTATTTGAAGGTGTTTGGATTAAACGTTAAAATTGGGTCACCGTGAGTCTGATCCTAATACAAACAGTCACATAAAACTACAAGCCCGCTTGCCTCTCTGAGTGACTCAGTGCTGGCACTCATACATTTTCTTATTATATTATCTACCAACAAAGTATGGCTCTTCATTTCATTACGATTGTTGACACTTCGCGTTTGTGATGCTCACATTATTTCTTGTTTCAGCTCGGCTACTGTCGCTACAACGTTTACAACTCAGCAGCCACCATCTCCAATTACGTGAACATCGGAGTCGGTAACGAGGCTCAGTTGGCTGAGGCAGTCGGCAATGTTGGACCAGTGGCAGTTGCAATGGACGCCAGTCGCCAGTCCTTCCAGTTCTACAGCGGAGGTAAAATGCTAAACTTTCTATTTTAGTGTTAAACTCGTTCTAGTCTCCGACAGCACAACTACAATAATTCCTGAGAAGAGACCAAAAACAAAGCCATTTATTTCTTTTCCTCATATCACAAAAAACAGATTAGAGTAATTTCCTACTGCATTTATATTTACTGTACAGTAAAAGATTAGGAATATTTTAAATGACAGAGGGTAATGAAATGAAATGGCGTATGACTTTTTTTATTGCTAGTTGCTTTACGTCGCAACGACACGGGTAGGCCTTATGGCGACGATGGGACAGGGAAGGGCAAGGAGTGAGAAGGAAGCGGCCGTGGCCTTAATTAAGGTACAGCCCCAGCATTTGCTGGCGTGAAAATGGGAAACCACGGAAAACCATCTTCATGGCTGCCGACAGTGGGGTTCGAACCTACGTATGACTTTTAGTGCCAGGAGTGTCCGAGGAGAAGTTCGGCTCGCTAGAGGCAGGTCTTTTGATTTGACCCCCGTAGGCAACCTGCACGTCGTGATGGGATGAAATCACCACATACACCCAGCCCCCGTGCCAGCGAAATTAACCAATTACGGTTAAAATTCCCGTCCCTGCCGGGAATCTAACCCGGGGCCCTTGTGATCAAAGGCCAGCATGCTAACCATTTAGCCATGGAGCCGGACGACAGAGGGCAATAACTTCCTCAAATTAAAATTTTCTTCAGGTCTCAATTTCGGTCCCGTAACATTTTAGCTTTTAAAGAGGACTAATTTGTGATAATGTTCGTGTTTTGTTAGGTCTTTAAGTAAAATATAATAATAATAATAATAATAATAATAATAATAATAATAATAATAATAATAAATATAATTGTTACGATGTTTTGTGGATTGCAGAGGTGAAAGAAGGTGCTGGGTGGAATAGGTCTCAATTTTACGAAATTAAAGTTAATTTAAAACTTAAACAAAGGTTATATTTTCTTTTCAAAATCAACGGATAACAACAACAGAGTAGCAGGAAAACAATTTAAGAAATTACAATAGTTACAAGATTTGGGCTTCGAGCCCCAAGATTAATTTCTGAGCTCTCAGCTCAGCACCACAATAGCAAAAGGGCAGAAAACCCCTAAGTACAAGGAGCACTTGCTCCTAATTACAACGTTAAGAAAATGAGCAGACCCGCTCTCAATTTGACAAGCCTATCAAAGGCTACACAAACTCCATTTCAATCCGCCCTTAAGGCACACCAAGAAACAGGGGTATTTGATACCCAACCTACAGGGCCTTTACATGAGGAAAATAAAACATCCGGTTAAGATACTAGCCCAGAATACAAAATAGAATGAAGGCGAAGCTTGCACTCCTAATACACTTTTGAAACCTACTTGGCACTAGGCCGCTCACGCAAGGGCTAATCCCATACTAAGGAGATGACACGATAAGAAAACTTTATTACATTACGAAGAGAAGAAAAACGGTTATGAAAACGTAGTCACCTCAAAACAATATGAGTGGGAGCTCGAGAGGGTTAGGCACTCTCTATCCCAATTTATAGTTAAAGAGACGAAATTTTACCAAATGTCTATTACATTTTAAAGATAGTTTACATGAGAAAAGTTTCGAACCTGCCCCGAGGGTTAAACTGCTGAGCTAGCAAGAAATAAAGTTGTTAAGCGGCCATTACCTTGTGGATGAACTGCTGCCCGAAGAAAGAGGCGCTTCCCGTCCCCTGCTACATAATCACGCACTAAGCAAGATGTCGATGAAGTGGCCCCGAGACAAGAAACGCAGCAGTTTAAATACCCTCGTGGAACATTCGAGACCTTTCAAGAATGAGTACCCACACCCCCTTCAACTTTATTGGATAGCTTAAAGCAACATATCCATATCGGAGAAGACATACGTTATTGGTCAAAAATTAATTAGAGAAATTCGGGATTGGCTAAATTCAAAACAAGCGGGTAGAAATGATTAATGTTGCCAAACCACAAACCACAGAACAAAATTTAGTAAGGTCAAAAACTTATGAACACAAAACTTCTTCAAGAAAACAGTTCCTTCACTTCGCACTATGGTGCACAATTATAGTTCTTAAGTAGTGCCATCTAGAAGAGAATGTCCACACTTCTTGCTACAGAGAAAACAAATACAAATCGAAATAGACATAGTTCAGAACACTTCAAAATTTACAGTAGAGTCATCTTCCGAGAAATCTTTGATTTAATATAGACTTTAAAGTTCAGAGTTTCTCCTGTAGAGAGGTTTCAACAGGCGCAATATTTGAATTCGCGGCGTGGAGGTGTACCGCCCGGTACAATAATAATAATAATAATAATAATAATAATAATAATAATAATAATAATAATAATAATAATAATAATACCTACATTATTTTATTATAATCAGTACCGGGCGAGTTGGCCGTGCGCGTAGAGGCACGCGGCTGTGAGCTTGCATCCGGGAGATAGTAGGTTCGAATCCCACTATCGGCAGCCCTGAAAAAGGTTTTCCGTGGTTTCCCATTTTCACACCAGGCAAATGCTGGGGCTGTACCTTAATTAAGGCCACGGCCGCTTCCTTCCAACTCCTAGGCCTTCCCTATCGCATCGTCGCCATAAGACCTATCTGTGTCTGTGCGACGTAAAGCCCCTAGCAAAAAAAAAATTATAATCAGTCACTATTATTATCTAAATATATGGCCTGATTCCAGTAGAAGACGGACCAGGCATGGAGTGATGCCCCAGTAACTCCAAGTATTTGAACTTCGGAGGATGGAGAGGTCTGTCAGTAGTAATCCCGCCGATAACACTTTTCACTCGGAAATGCCTATGAACAGACAGGATCAGTTCTCTCTCACCGGACGTAAAAGTCTTGCGTTTCTTTTTCAACTGATAACAGTATGGTGAGTTTTGGTCCGGATCCATTCCGCGAAGGTCTATGTACACACAATACTATTCAATGTGGAGAACGAACAAGAATAAACCAACAAACGCATAAGAGGCCACGCAATATGCACATACACGTTTCTTGACAGCAAATCACACTGATAAAATGCTGTCACTGCTGTTTTAAACGGACTATGATAGTAAACGCCATCTAAGGAGTAAGTATGGCAGCTCCACATTGGCGACACCATTGCCGTAACTCGTGCTGACAGTAGGCATGAAACACGCGCCCCCTTCCTCCTCTCCTGTCATGTGAAAACACCGTAACCGCAGCCTCTCTCACCCGCGTCCTCCCCTAAACAATACCTTCTCTTCTGCTTTAGTCTCTTCAAAAAAAAGTGGCCCTGAGTCGCAGTATAGCTCATTCCAGCTTGAAACCGAATGTGAGTTCAGTATCTGCCCGACAGTTTTAACGATATGTCCAGCCAGCCTTTTAATGGTACTGTATGCTACAATAAATGTCGTATGGCTTTTAGTGCCGGGATATCCCAGGACGGGTTCGGCTCGCCAGGTGCAGGTCTTTCTATTTGACACCCGTAGGTGACCTGCGCGTCGTGATGAGGATGAAATGATGATGAAGACAACAGATACACCCAGCCCCCGTGCCATTGGAATTAACCAATTAAGGTTACAATCCCCGACCCGGCCGGGAATCGAACCCGGGACCCTCTGAACTGAAGGCCAGTACGCTGACCGTTCAGCCAACGAGTCGGACTGTATGCTACAATCACAACACAACAACTTTTAAGGTCTAGCGTTAGACTGACGACAAACCCTTGCGGATTAGCATGTTTTAAATCATTTTTAATCACTGAAGAAGGACCTTAGTGTCTGAATATAGGTTCTGAACTAAATGTGTGCTGATACGACGTCTAATTTTAATAATAATGATCAACATATGTTATATAAATTTTTTCCAGGTATCTACTACGATCCTCAGTGCAGTAGCACCCAACTAGACCACGGTGTGCTGGTTGTCGGGTACGGCAGGACTACTGATGGCTATGACTACTGGATCGTCAAGAACTCTTGGGGAGCTTCCTGGGGAGAGAGTGGATACTTCTACGTCTACCGTAACATGAACAACCAGTGCGGTCTGGCTACTCAAGCTTCCTACCCTCTTGTATAATTAATAAACCTTTACCTCTCATTATCTGACTGACATTTTCACTGAACGATATGTAAAATAAACCATCGTTTTTCTGAAAATAAAGCGCAGTGAACGGTAATGAAGTGTATCTATTGTCATAGTAAGTCTAATATGGCATGTTTTGATTCCCTTCCAAGTAGTACTCTAATGGATTGCACCTGAAATTCTTTCAGAATTCACGTAAGCAATGAAATAATCTTCTGAATTCCCCTCACCTCCCCCCCCTCAACACGAGGATTATCGAGACTTTTTCCTGTTTGGGCACCATGATATCCAACGCAAGATGAAACTGGCACACAAGGAAAGGACTAAGATATTTTAAATTTGGGTGTCTGCGCATTCTTCTTATCTGTTGGACTGGGTATCAAACCAATGTGTCAGAACTGGGAGAATTCCGCATCTATTAAAACTCCAGGGAATCGGTCAGATAGTTCGAACACGTCGCAGAACTGGTACCATAGAGAGGATTGTGGTAGAGGACAAGATTAACTGCTAGAGACCCTGAAGGAGACATCCGATTCAATGGAAAAATCACCTTCACGTGTGACCCGTTGCACGGAAAAGGACCTAAAGTCCGATTTTTCATTTTTTGAGATTTTGTGCTTCAAAAACTGGCATAAGTTACTGAGCATTTAAAAAAGGATTCATACTTCTAGATGCAATACTTCAGAAGATATTAATAATTGACTGTTGCTATTGTCCACCTCTGTGGTGTAGTGGTTAGTGTAATTGGCTGCCACCCCTGGAGGCCCGGGATCGATTCCCCGCTCTGCCAGGAAATTTGCGAAGTGATACGAGGGCTGGAACGGGGTCCTCTCAGCCTCGGGAGGTCAACTGAGTAGCAGGGGCGTTGTATTCCTATATCAGCTATCCTTGAAGTGAATTCCCATGGTTTCCCATTTCTCTTCCAGGAAAATGCCGGGATGGTATCCAACTTAAGGCCACGACTGCTTCCTTCCCTTTCCCTTGCCTATGCCTTCCAGTCTTTTCATGCCACCACAAGGCCCCTGTTCGGCATAGAAGGTGAGACCGGCTGGGCGAGGTATTGGTCCTCATTTCCAGTTGTATTCCCAGACCCAAAATCTCACGCTCCAGGACACTGCCCTTGAGGTGATAAAGGTGGATCCCTTGCAGAGTCCGAGGGAAAAACGAACCGTGATGGTAAACGGATTAAGAAAGCTGTTGTTATTAAGAAAACCGTATTTTGAGGGAATCGCAATTAAGCTTTCCCTTTCTTACCGGTTATACAGAGTTTTCATGACATAGAGTGGCGAAGACTCGAACTGATGCGCAACGTAGCTTGTTACGAAGACCGACAGGTAACACAAGAAATCAAAACCTAGAAATGCAATTTTTACACCCCGAACACTTTTGTTCAGCTCTGCTGTATAATTTTCATTACCTACTTTGAATCCCTTTTCGCGCATTGCGTCACGTATTCTGATAAGGATATCTCTCCATTGGTCTATCTACTGGACGCTATATCACCCCTGGCGTGATCAAATAAGAAGTGTTAACACCTGAAACTCAAAGGTGTAGCTGGTTCCTTAGCTATCTATTCAACGGATGAGTACGTGGATATGCTATTAATTTACGGAGAATCAAGAGCGAACGCTCTAGAAGTACAACGAATTTACCAAAAGAGATTTCCACACAGACATCAACCGGCCACTGTCACTTTTAGTAATGTAGACCGCCGTTTGCGTACAACCCAAGTGTCTCCTGTTAGAGAGGAACCTGTGACTTCTGGAGCAAGTGCAGAGGTTGTGTTAACGCTAGCACGGATAACCTGCACACGAGTACACGGGCAGTAGGACAAGAGGTTAATATCAGCCAGTCCGTACAACCCAACAACCTCCTGTTAGAGAGGAACCTGTGACTTCTGGAGCAAGTGCAGAGGTTGTGTTAACGCTAGCACGGATAACCCGCACACGAGTACACGGGCAGTAGGACAAGAGGTTAATATCAGCCAGTCCGTACAACCCAACAGCCTCCTGTTAGAGAGGAAAATGTGACTTCTGGAGGAAGTGCAGAGGTTGTGTTAACGCTAGCACGGATAACCCGCACACGAGTACACGGGCAGTAGGACAAGAGGTTAATATCAGCCAGTCCGTACAACCCAACAGCCTCCTGTTAGAGAGGAATATGTGACTTCTGGAGCAAGTGCAGAGGTTGTGTTAACGCTAGCACGCATAACCTGCACACGAGTACACGGGCAGTAGAACAAGAGGTTAATATCAGCCACTTCGTACAACCCAACAACCTCCTGTTAGAGAGTAATCTGTGACTTCTGGAGCAAGTGCAGAGGTTGTGTTAACGCTAGCATGGATAACCTGCACACGAGTACACGGGCAGTAGGACAAGAGGTTAATATCAGCCAGTTCGTACAACCCAACAACCTCCTGTTAGAGAGGCACCTGTGACTTCTGGAGCAAGTGCAGAGGTTGTGTTAACGCTAGCACGGATAACCTGCACACGAGTACACGGGCAGTGGGACAACAGGCTAATATCAACCAGTCGTCTTGCATGACAGTTGCTTTCACCCCTACCACCTATAACTACACCAGGGGCTCTACGGGGCAGATTTCGAAACTCGGGCCCACTTTTGACAACGGATGCTGAGGCATGAGGCAAAAGGTAGGGCGTTCGTTTCGATTTAATCTTGTTTTCAGATCACGATTTCACAACAATGGTATCATGAATCCCCACAAAATGCATTATTGGAGCGTTGAAAATCCCCACTGCATAAGAGTCACAGCATTTCAGGTACGATTGGAAGTAAATGTTTGGTGTGGTATTTTGAGTAACCACCTAACTGGTCCATAATTCTTTGAGGGTCTCTGATACTTACATTTTCTCCACTTATCAATGTTATTTGAGGATGTGCTTCTAGAACAGGGCCTCTCAAATGCCAAAAATCTCACGCGTGCAAACTGCGGCGTAGAGTTCCTGCGCACAGTGCAACGGTCCCACTCGGTTCGGCTCGGACCAACGCTTCGTCTCTGGGCTACTCGGCTCAGCTCGGCTCCGGAGCACTACGGAGCAAGCGTTGAAAAGGGAGACAGGCGGAGCGAGCGAGACAGGCGTGGGGAAAGTGAGAGACAGCGCTATTGCTCCAAATGCACTCTGGTCAACCAATCGAAGTCGTCGTTTGCACCGTGCACAGTGCATGCACTCTGAGAGGCTCTGTTACCATGTGCTTTCAGCATGATGGAGATCCAATGCACAATTCTACGATCGTCCGCAACCACCTGAATGCTAAACACCGCCGTCTATGGGTAGGAAGTGGAGGAATTGTCCCCTGACCCGCCACATCACGAGATTTAATACTATCGGACTTCTTTCTGCGGGGTCGTTCAAAACATGTAGTCTACGCACAACAGCCGGAGTTCCTAGGAACCTTAGAAATCTAATTAGGGAGGCCTGCAGATCCCTTACACCTATCATGCTCCAGCAAGTGAGTCTCAGTTGAACGATCTGCCAAAAAGTGCATTCATCAAAATCACAATTTCAAGTACTGTACATCCTCCGTTAGCGAACTTGCCTTCGCGTTCCTCAAGTGCGTTCCACCGGCCATACTGTACCCGTCCAGACCTGATCATCAAACGACTCTCTTCATGGCAACATAAACAGCGAATCGCTGAAGACATTTACGTGAGATGAAATGCTTGCAAAGTAAGGCGAAATAAAAGAAACAGCACTTTCGTAGATTCGAAGCAGCTCGCACTTTGCTAGTTCCAACTGAACTAACGAAGGCCAGCGTGGTCACTGGAAGATTACACGTCATTCAGTACGCTTGGCATACACCTACTACAATCTTCCACGTGTAAAAGGAATTCATTCGCTGTTGTGAATGGCTAATGAATTCATTCAGAAGCGCTTCTACCCCCAAATCAGTGGCACAAGGCCGTCAGAGCTCTAGGAAGTGTAGTCAGTAACATTTGCAATATGTGCACAGCGACATTGCGCGATGTTTGTAGGTTGTCTGTAAAATGCCTGTGTGTGAAGTGTGGCCTAAAACTACATTCAAAAGGGCGGCAGACTCGCACTGTACAGCCTACCTCCTTTATTTAAAAAGATCTCAGCACGGCGGGTCCTAACGCGATGCCAGAAATATGTGGATGCAAGAGGGAGAACATTTCCAACATCTCCTGTCATAAGCTTATAAGCTTCTTTGTCGCGTTTCTCTACGGGGTCGGGTGTGAGGTGAGGTGAGATGAATCTGTTGTGGCGGGTTTTTATGACCGGATGCCCTTCCTGACGTCAACCCCATCAGAGGAGTTAATGAGATGCAATGAATGACGTGATATATGATACTAGGAAGGGAGAGGGTGAAACCTGGTGCCGGCACGTAGCCTACTCCTGTCGAATAGCACCAAGGGGTATGCTCAAGGCTTAACGTCCCCATCCGACGGGTGAATCACTATCAACAGCGCCATATGCTCTCACTCCATATGATAACTGTGGAGAGGTTTGGAATTTAATCCAGGCTTTTGGCACACAATCTAGTGATTAGACATTGTATACCACCACCTTCCCTACCCTGCCGGCCAACATACTGACGGTGAAAATTTTTTCGACCAACGGGACTCGAACCGCCTAACCTCGATGTCAGACCGTTTAAACTTCAACGCCGAGACGATCATGGCCACCAGGCATGCTTAATCATAATAATAATAATAATAATAATAATAATAATAATAATAATAATAATAATAATAATAATAATAATAATAATAATAATAATAATAATTTCCTGTGGTTATTGCTAGCTAGATGCAGCCCTCGTAAGGCAGACCCTCCGACGAGGGTGAGCAGCATCTGACGTATGTGGGAAGATAATGATGCGTGTGGTTTGTGAGTTGCAGAAACGTTGGAGACGGCACAAACACCCAGTCCTCGAGTCAAAGGAATTAACTATTTAAGATTAAAATCCTTTGATTCGGTTGTGAAACAAACTCGTGGCCCCCAGGAAAGAAAATCTACATGCTGACCACTTAGCCATGAATCCAGACACTAGAACTAGTATTCCTATTCCTTTTGAAAACCGAAGGGAAACTGAGAGACATACGAATCACGGACGACGAAAATATAATTGGGTCATCCTTTTCTCTTACAGCTTCTCAGGATATCACTGCCTCTCGAATGTCCGTCATTTTTATCTTCATTTCAAGAGCTACAGAGTCTTCCGCTTTCATCGTTATATGCCTCATCAATCCTTCGTTACAAAATATCTGATTTTTCGATGAAGGAGAGAGAGATGGGGGGGGGGGAGAGAATATCACATCAAACCAGCCTGTTCATGCTTACCAGCTCATCATTTATCCATCAAACTTTCAAATATCTGTACCGAAGGTACCTCCGCCCCGTGCATTTAAATTAAGCGCCTTGGAGAATGCCGTCTGATATATGAAGTTTGCAACAACCAATACAAGAAGTTTGGACATTTCTCAACAGATGTCTCTACTATAAACTTATATTGTCCCCTCTGGTATGAAGATGAACCATTAAAATTCTAGATAAATTTTGTATGTATCGGTTTCCTAAACTGGAATGTTCGTTTTTGTGTTTTCATGTTCTTCCCACCAACTTAGGATGTTGGCCGATGAAAAATTGTGTACATTTATTTTTCTACCAATCAAAATATTCTGGTATTTATTTGATTATCCAATAAGAATTCGGGGTGTGTCGGGCCTTAGCTCAGAGTTTTCTGGAACTTTACCCTCTACTATAAAAGCTGGCACCTTTTGGGACTAAGTTGTCTTAGTGATCACTCCAGTCTAGAGTGTGTTTATAAAGGAGGCGAAGGCGCCTCGTCCATCTTCGGGAGGTCTACCAGCTCAAGGTGCTGGCAGATACCGTATAACCATGTGATAGTCTTTGAAAACTAGCTCGAGGGGAAGGTTTTCAGTCTTAGTAATGTAACTTTTCATTTCTCCAGTGTAAATTTCTTTAAATGTAAATTTCAAACTAGTCGAAAGAACTTAACCGAAATCAGGGAATAGAGAGTGAGGTACCCTCTCGAATTGCCTTTCAACTTGCTTTTGAGGTGACTATGTTTTTGTAACGTATTGTAAATTCGTAACTTAAATATTCTCTCCATTTAGTCACCTCAGTAGTATAGGCTTAGCCTCTGTAACGTCGGGCCACAAGCCCAACTAGGATTTTATACATTTAATGTAAATTTCTGGGAGTGCAAGAGATCGCCTCCTTTTCATTTTTGTTTTTTGGCCAATAAGTTAACCTTTTGTTTTTACCAAAGGCCTTGTAGAATGGGTATGTGCTACCCCTGTTACAATCAATGTCATTCCTTTTCATGTTAAAGATACCAGACTGTTGAGCAATTATGACAGTGAAATTTTGTGTAATTTAGGTTGTGCCTTTGATAGGCCTGAAAAGTGTGAATTTTCGAAAATAGATTCCAAAGTGTAAAATTGTAGAGAAAAGACGCTTTTCCTATTAAGGCAAAGGTATTAATGTAAAGGTTGAATGGTGCCTTTGGAAGGCTGGAATAGTATAATGTTTGGAGATTAGTTTAATAGATAATTTTGTGGAGCAAAGGTGCTCTTTGTAAGAGATGTTATTGAATGGAGCAGTGGTCGCTCTTGTCACATTGGCAAGGTGGGAGCTTCAAGCTCGTGTTGTTAATTAATCTATGAATTCATAATACTACTTCTTGAAATCATTGTTGTACCTGAGATTTTGTTATTCGCTTAGCGAATTGTTTTTGTTAAAATTGAAAAATTGAAAAGAGAAAATAAAAAGTGGGAAAGAAATAAAATTGCCAATTTTAAAGTTTTAAATCAAACTTTCAATTTTCGTATATTCCACCCATTCATTCCCGCACCTTCTTTCACCTCTGTAAACCACGGTATTCCCGTAACATTATCCATTTGTACATTATCAAGTCCGTAACATTACACTACTGTACATAATCAAATTTGACGAAGTTTTTGTTTATCTTATTTTTGTTAGCGTTCACTACTTCATTAGATGATGCTGATTATGAAGATTTTCTCCAGTGTCAATATTTTGGATGCGATAACATTTTGTTCGATTTTGATATTAGCTTATCATCATCATCATCATCATCATCATCATCATCATTATCTAAAGGTTTTGCCTTGTCGCTGCAGCTATTGATCTATTCTCCCTGCGATCCTTTTCATCTCCATAACCTTGGCATACTATCATCTCAACCACCTCTTCTACGATCTTCTTCCGTGGTTTCCCTCTGCAATTTCTTTCCCATCACCTTGCCTTCGAACAAGTTCTTTATGAAGTCATTATAACGGAGAATGTGACCAAAATTTGACTCTTTTCTCCTTTTTATCGTTGTTATTAAATGCCTCTGGGTGTTTGTTTCTCTAAGCACTGCTTCTTTAGTTTTCTTCTCACTCCAGCTAGTTCTTGCCATCTTCCTCCAGAGCCACATTTCCACTGCCTCTAGTCGTTTCACGTCCTCCTTCAAGAGAGTTCATCCTTCACAGCTATATAGCAGCACACTCCAAATGAATGTTTTGATAAACAATTTCTTTTGTTCAGTATTTAAGTAATAATTAAGAGCTGCTTCTTCTCCTCAAAGGTTTTCTTACACAGGATTCTTCTTCTTTTTATTTCCACAGTGCATCTGTGGTCATCGGTAATAACTGATCCTAAGTAGGAGAACTTGTGCACCTGTTTCATTAAGAAATTTCCAATTCTGAGATGTGCTGCTGGCTTCATTTTAGATTTGCTTACAACCATAACATTAGTTGATTTACATTAATGTTAAGTTGGAAATCTTTTAAGACGGATGTTAATTCGTTGAGCATGATCTGCATGTTATTCTCATTGTCAGCCAGAAGTGGAATGTCGTCGGCAAATCTAATACAGTGTACAGTTGTTCCATTTATTTCAATGTTAGGTGTTTTTGATTTAAAAATTTTCATGCACTCTTCAATGTACAGATTAAATAGAAATGGTGATAAGAAACATCCCTGTCTTACTCCTTTCCGGATCCTCACCTCGCATATTATTTCATTACTTTCAATGTTTATTCTTTGATTGATGTAGAGATTTAGTATTGCTTGATATTAGCTAGTACTTTTTTGTTAGAATTTGCTTTACGTCGCACCGACACAGATAGGATTTATTGTGACGGTGGGAATGGAAAAGTCTAGGAGTGGGAAGGAAGCGGCCTTGGCCTTGATTAAAGTACAGTCCCAGCATTTGCCTGGTGTGAAAACGAGAAACCACGGAAAACCATATTCAGGGCTACCAAGAATGGGGTTCGAACCCACTATCTCCCGGTGGGCACGGAAAGCCCTAGGAGTGGGAAGGAAGCGGCCTTGGCCTTGATTAAGGTACAGTCCCAGCATTTGCCTGGTGTGAAAATGAGAAACCACGGAAAACCATATTCAGGGCTACAAAGAGTGGGGTTCGAACCCACTATCTCCCGGATGCAAGCTCACTGCTGAGCGCCCCTAACCGTACGGCCAACTCGCCCGGTAAGCTACTACTATCATACGCTTATTTAATACAGAAAAATATAAGATGGAGTACTTCAAAAAATGCAAAAATACTGAATAACCCTAAATTTTCATACAACTATGGCGTCATTAATGAACGCACATCAGAACGGCTTTTCTTATGTTCTTTTAACCCCTCTGCACGTATTCTCCTATCATAGTATAGTCTCAACGTCCCTGGTACATTCTTTCCACATGGCAAATATCTAGGTGAAAGCGTTCACCGTGTTCCTCGTTTACGGCTCCTAAATTTGGTCGAAACAAATCACTATGAAGAAACAAATAGTGCATTGACCCTGATATTCTACACCTAAGCACACAGCAAACCTGTAGCAGATTCTCTATTAATTGTGTCGTCTTCATCATCATTTCATCCTCATCACGACGCGCAGGTCGCCTACGGGTGTCAAATCAAAAGACCTGCATCTGGCGAGCCGAACTTGTCCTCGGACACTCCCGGCACTAAAAGCCATACGCCATTTCATTTCATTTTATGAATTGCATGTAAGTCTCACTTTTTGATGCCCAAAAATAATTGAACTACCACTATAAATGCATCCTCCCATGGTCTCCACTATCAAAAATTTTGGATAGGTCAAAAGCGATATAGTCCATTTGACCGTCTGAATCTAAACTATCTGCTATACCTTGCTTAATCCTGTAAGTTGAACCTCACTAGAATGACCTTTCCTAAACTATAACTTTCTTTTATCAAACCAGGTAGTAATTTCCCAAACATTTCCAACATGATCAGAAAGAACGTTTTTGCAGAGCTTACATGACAGCATGTCAACCTGACTGGCCTGTAATTATCCGCTTTATGTTTACCACCCTTTCCTTTGTACACTGGGGCTATTATAGCAACTTTCCTTTCATTTGGAATAGCTCCTTCATGTAAACTAGCCGAGTGCGCTAATATATCCCAATCCATAGCTTTCAGTAGACTATACTCCGAGAAAACTTATTAATTCCGGCTGCTTTTCCAGCGTTTATCTTTTGAAACATTTTGTAAATATTTTTGTTTTTATTATCATCATTCTGATGTCCAACTAGGGATATCCTGACATACTGTTGTCTAAATACTTCTGTAAGCCCTCAAATATACGCTCCCCTTGTTCATTAATGATTCCTCGATATTCTTCTTGGAAACTGGTTCTGTTTTAAAGTACCTATAAATTCCCTTCCATTTTTCCCTAAAACGTAAATGACTGTCATTTATGCCTGCCATCGTGTTACCTCAGCTGACGATTTTGCTAAATTATATTTCCTATAAGTTAGTCCGCCTCTGTGGTGTAGTGGTTAGCGTGATTAGCTGCCACCCCCGGAGGTCCGGGTTCGATTCCCGGCTCTGCCACGAAAATTTGAAAAGTGGTACGAGGGCTGGAACGGGGTCCACTCAGCCTCGGGAGGTCAACTGAGTAGAGGTGGGTTCGATTCCCACCTCAGCCATCCTCCAAGTGGTTTTCCGTGGTTTCCCACTTCTCCTCCAGGCGAATGCCAGGATGGTACCTAACTTAAGGCCACGGCCGCTTCCTTCCCTCTTCCTTGTCTATCCCTTCCAATCTTCCCATCCCTCCACAAGGCCCCTGTTCAGCATAGCAGGTGAGGCCGCCTGGGCGAGATACTGGTCATTCTCCCCAGTTGTATCCCCCGACCAAGAGTCTGAAGCTCCAGGACACTGCCCTTGAGGCGGTAGAGGTGAGATCCCTCGCTAAGTCCGAGGGAAAAGCCGAACCTGGAGGGTAAACAGATGATGATGATATTTCCTATAAGTTCCTTCAATTTCTCCTTACTTGTACAACCATTCCTAATTCTATATTTCGTTCTAACCTCCATCTCCTTCATAAATACTTTCTGTGTTATAATAAAATAGGTCTTTACCATTTCGTATTACCTTTGAAGGTATCAACCATACGGTATTGCTCAACAGTCCTACTTTTAAATCCTTTCTTACCGAGCTCCATAGCTGCAGTCGCTTAGGTGCGGCCAGTATCCACTATTCCGGAGATAGAAGTTTCGAACCCCACTGTCGGCAGCCCCGAAAATGGTTTTCCGTGGTTTCCCATTTTCACACCAGGAAAATGCTGGGGCTGTACCTTATTTACGGCCAATTTACGAATTTCACGATTTGATAACTCTAAATAATATATTTCGGTTCACCTCTGTTGTGTAGTGGTTAGTATGATTAGCTGCCACCCCCTAGGAGCCCCGAGTTCAATTTCTGGCTCTGCCACGAAATTAGAAAAGGGCTGGAACGGGGTCCACTCAGCCTCGGAAGGTCAACTGAGTAAAGGAGGGTTCGATTCCCACCTCAGCCATTCTCGGAGTGTTTTCCTGTGGCTTCCCCACTTCTCCTCCACGCAAATGCCGGGATGGTACCTAACTTAGGCCACGGCCGCTTTCCTCCCCATTCCTTGTCTATCCCGTCCATTCTTCCCATCCCTCCACAAGGCCCCTGTTCAGCATAGCAGGTGAGGCCGCCTGGGCGAGATACTTGTCCTCCTCTCCAGTTTCATCCCCCGACCCAAAGTTTCACGCTCCAGGACCCTGCCCTTGAGGCGGTAGACGTGGAATATCTCGTTGAGTCCGAGGGAAAACCAACCCCGGAGGATAAATAGATTTAGAAAAGAGAAAGAATAATATTGTTTATTATCCGTTCTTACTGCTAACGGTTTTAAGGGCTGCTAGTTTGCTTGAATTTTATCCCACAAGAGTTCTTCAATGTTTTCTAAACTAACAAACAATTGGAAGGTTCTCAAATGGCATGGAATCAGCCGGAATCTAAGTCGCTCGCTTCGAGACATAAGTGCAAAAACCAACCGATTATGACACTGATAATGATTTGCGTTTTTTATTATTATTCACGGTTTCAAAATACGTCCTTGATCTTCCACTCTAATCATGGGACATTCCAAAGTCTGCTGTACTTCCTCTATGCGTAAAAAACATGTCACTAATTTAGTAAATGAATTACGTCGCCCGATAGCTGGTAATTCCATTTCGAAATCTTATTAATCAAAATCAGTTATGGTCAGGAAAATACATTATAAATCGCACTCTGCACTTGTATCTGAAATAGATAGTGGCTATTACATGATCTAAATAACTTTTGAATTCATTGATATGGTACCGGACAGCACTTCACTTTATCGTAGAGAATATCAACAATTGCTATTCAATGAAGATTATTTGTGTTATCAAGTTTCGCAGACCTTGAACTACTTGTGTCATAATAATAGTACTTGTACAGCACGTGCCACACAAGATCTTTGTAAGGTCACATCTGTGGATACTGCATCCTCTCATTCCAGACATGGCGATGTTATATCCTTGCATGACCTCCAAGTGTCTATCCCATGCCGAGACCTATTATTGAAGTAATAGAAACAAAACCTAAAGCCAAAAAACAGCTCATTTTCCCCTAAAGATTCCCTTATTGGATGATATGACCACTAGAGCCTTCAGGTACGATATTAGAGAGAAAATCCACAACGGACAGTTGCCCTAGAAAAAGGGTACCATAATTATGGTAATAACATCAAAGAGATAGAAATGTACTTCATGCCATTCCAGTTTTCCACAATTTTTTAGGAAAAAATGAGCTTAAATTTTCATTAAGGTAAAGTATATTCACACGTGGTTTATGAGTGAACTAATTGTAAATACAACACTGTAGTCATCCCCAGAGGTGCAGTTACAGAATACAAAGTGATGTGTAAAAGATCTTAATGTCATCATCAGGGGCTGTGAGCGATCCTGAGATTATCACCTCGCAGACCACCTCCTTGCGAGCCAGTGGAAGGCATGTGTCTGAGAAGTCAGATGAAAGCGCACATGAAACGCAGCTTGCATTGTTCACCCAGAAGGACACTGGTTCAGTTACCCGTCAGGAAATCAAAAATTGAGAAACAGTAGTGTCACATCTGGAGTAGTTCTGAAGTTCCATCAGTCCACAACCATTGTAATACCTAGGATCAAAATGGTCTGGCATTTCTCTCTCTCTCTCTCTCTCTCTCTCTCACACACACACACAGACACAGTGCCAAGAACACGCTTAGCAGCATCCATATCTTCTTCCACTCTCTGAGAGGCCATTCCCCCTGTGGGTGGGGGCAGTAGAATAACACACACGGTATCCCCTGCCTGTCGTAAGAGGCGACTAAAAGGGGCCTCAGGGGCTCTGAAATTTGGAGCGTGGGTTGGCGACCACGGGGCCCTCAGCTGGGTCCTGGCATTGCTTCCACTTACTTGTGCCAGGCTCCTCACTTTCATCTATCCTATCCGACCTCCCTTGGTCAACTCTTGTTCTTTTCCGACCCCGACGCTATTAGGTTTGCGAGGACTAGGGAGTCTTTCATTTTCACGCCCTTCGTGACCCTTGTCTTCCTTTGGCCGATAACTTCATTTTTCGAAGTGTCGTACCCCCTCAATTTTTTCTTTCTGATTAGTGTTATATAGAGGATGGTTGCCCAGTTGTACTTCCTCTTAAAACAATAATCACCACCACCACCGTCAGAGGCCATCCTGGCCTCTATAGCAGATCACCGGTAGTCAGCTGGACATTAGGCATCCTAAGAACCTAGTGGGCTGCTTGATGCTTGATGTAATTCGTTACTGGACCATGTAATTAAAGCTGAAAAGTGGGATATGATCTCAAACTTGACCATTCTAAATACCATAGACAACGTTTTCGGCATTTATTTCGGCAGTATAATGAGTCAATAGTAAGCATTGTAGAAAAACCTTTCCTACAATCCATGTTCTTATCTTGCTTTTACCAATACGAAGATTAAATATTTAATTGCAAACCTACAGCTACACAACTGCGGGGTAAGTGGGTAAGGATGCTGTAACCTAGTACATTTTCTAATCCTGGCAATCCTTCGCGACTAATTAATATATTAATTTCACATGATTTACGATATATGGCTAAATAAATACAGACTTCATCGCTTTACATTTTATTTATTTTTGAAGAATATTTTTCACCTTTTCATTGTACAGAGAATGTTCAAACAATTTTTTGCAAGTTGCTTTACGTCGCACCGACACAGATAGGTCTTATGGCGACGATGGGATAGGAAGGGGCTAGGAGTGGGAAAGAAGCGGCCGTGGCCTTAATTAAGGTACAGCCCCAGCATTTGCCTGGTGTGAAAATGGGAAACCACGGAAAACCATCTTCAGGGCTGCCGAGAGTGGGGTTCGAACCTACTATCTTCCGAATACTGGATATTGACCGCACTTAAGCGACTGCAGCTATCGAGCTCGGTAATGTTCAAACAAACATCTCTTATAGCGTATCACACGCTCAGGGTCTATATGGTTCTCCTCCCCTTAGCAGGATAATTTCCTGTACCCATAATGGTATTTGTATGTTGGGTATTCATCCCGAAGGCTAGTTTGATCCTCCTCAGCTCCACCAACAGCTGTCATAAATAGCCTAGGCGTCACTGAAGAGGCGTACTAGGGAAATGGATATAGGCCTTTCTTGCTATGGGCTTTACGTCGCACCGACACAGATAGGTCTTATGGCGACGATGGGATAGGAAAGGCCTAGGAGTTGGAAGGAAGCGGCCGTGGCCTTAATTAAGGTACAGCCCCAGCATTTGCCTGGTGTGAAAATGGGAAACCACGGAAAACCATTTTCAGGGCTGCCGATATAGGCGTACCTATATCTACATTTATTCAGAGAATAAACACTTCCCCCATAAGGAGGTTGCCCATGAGGACAAAGTATACTAAGTAAATTTATGACTATATAAATGACATTTTAGTATTGATAATGAACCTTTCAAGTCTTTGAAGACCACTTTCTTCGTCAACGGATCTGGTAGTTTTAATCTTGAGCGGAATTCTTCGAAGAACTTAGGAATATTTCCCCTTTCACCGATCATGAGGACTATCACGTCGATGTTGTCCATTGCGTATCACAAACTTGTAAAATAAATAGACCGACAACGCTGTATTTCGTAGCATTGGTACCGGTAAAGACGGAAACTTGCGGCCGCTGCCATCTTACGTCACTACAGATCCACTGAAAACATATATGTTACTGTGTTAGGCGCAGTTTTGGTTTATGTTGTTTTTATGCACATTTCACTTTTATTTTCGCCAAGCTACTGTGTGGTAGAATGGTGAATATATGCGTAGTGTTTGGGTGTGGTTTTTCCTATTCACGAAGGAAGAAGAACGAAGGAACAGGAGTTTCAATACACTGATAAGTGGCTCATATGTGCTCATGTACACTTTTTGTCTAGTTATTACTGCTATTAAATTTACTATTAAAGATGCCTACCGTAATTATGTAGGAGACAGAGATAACTTCCTTCCGATGTATATTTTTTGGCGTTAGCCCCATTGTGATGGAATAATAATAATAATAATAATAATAATAATAATAATAATAATAATGTCGCCTCTGTGTAGTGTGGTGTAGTGGTTAGTGTGATTAGCTGCCACCCCTGGAGAACAGGGTTCGATTCCCGGCTCCGCCAAGCAATTTGAAAAGTTGAACGAGGGCTGGAACGGAGTCCGCTCAGCCTCAGAAGGTCAGTTGAGCAGAGGGGCTCGATTCCCACCTCATCCATCCTTGAAGTGATTTTCCGTGGATTCCCACTTCTCCTCAAGGCAAATGCCGGGATGGTACTTACCTTAAGGCCACGGCCGCTTCCTTCCTTTTCCTTGTCTATCCCTTCCAATCCTCCCATCCCTCTACAAGGCCCCTGTTCAGCTTAGCAGGTGGGGCCGCCTGAGCGAGGCACTGTTCCTTCTTCCAGTTGTATCCCCGACTAAAAGTGTCACGCTCCAGGACACTGCCCTTGAGGCGGTAGATGTGGGATCCTTCGCTGAGTCCGAGGGAAAAACCAACCCTAGAGAGTAAACGAATTAAGAAAGATATAATAATAATAATAATAATAATAATAATAATAATAATAATAATAATAATAATAATAATAATAATATGTTATACTTGTAAGGAAGCAACTGTAGAAAAAGAAAATTTTTATCCATTCATTTATTTGAAGAATACCGTAGGGGTAATCTTTTTGTTCCTACGAAAGATGTTGTTCACGTGTGAAAACTTATTGAGATGTATTTTGAGAAAATACATGTAAAGGTTTAAGCTCAGTCATAAAATGATACATACCTAATGAAGCCACAGCTCATTTGTATGAAAGAAATTTGTTTTCTAGGTTAGGCTTACATGCTTTAGATCTAAACCCAATGGACACGCATTTTCATCGCCTTATCAGCATAATTTCTTCAGTGTTCTTGAAAATGCGTGTGAATCATGCTGTAAGAGAGTTGAATGGAAACAGATCTGACCATAGACCGGTCTTAAGTGGATGGCTATTTTTAATCATTTGTAAATTGGTATACCAATGTTTCATTTTTTAACAGTAAAATAAGGAGCTAATAGGTCTAATTAATCAGTATTATTGTTATTATTTCGATGTGCTTTTAATTATTTTAATTATCTCCTGTCCAATGTTCCCGTTTCGGCTACTATTTTACATTAATGCATCGAGATAGTGTAGTGACGTAAGATGGCGGCGATCGCACGCTTCCGACTTCAGAATCCTGCTGCTCATTGCCAGTTGTGGTCCGTATTCACGTCCGCAGAAGGGGACACTTGGCTCATACATGCTTTCCATTTCCTCGTGTACTTCACTGGGTTGGTTAGTCCATTTGTAAAGGACTTATCACTGCACATCATACAAACAGACGACGTTCTCGGAATATGTGCGTCCTTACGATCTTACGATCTCATTTAAAGGCAGTATTTAACTAGTTATGACCCACGTAAAGAACACCCATTAAGTAGCTTTATATAAGTAGGACGCCATCTCATTAACTATTCTACTCAGCATAAGTATGCCTAATCATACATATCTCAATTTCTATATCTCCGAGTTTGAGAATCAAGAACTATTTCAAATTATGAACTAACACTCTAATTCTAGAGATTTTTTTTCCAGTCTTGTAAACCTGTTTCAGTTTCAGTGGAGATCCGTTTGAGATAGGCGGCCGCACTTTTTGAAGAAACACTAGGATTTGCATGCCACACTGGAACATGGTTACACGTCTTAAAATCTTTCCTTATTACAGCGATGTTACCGTGAAAGTTTATATTTAATATTGTAGTTTATTCCAATTGTTACCTTATTTTACTTATTCAAATTTGTTATATTATTAGTGTAAAATGGCAATCTAACGGCTGTATCTAATACATTAATAAATAAATAAATAAATAAATAAATAAATAAATAAATAAATAAATAAATAAATAAATAAATAAATATTATCATCTTATACCTTTATCGGTCTTCATTGACGCGTGTATTTAATTTAATATCTGGTTAAATTAATACTTTTTAATCACGTCGACAAAGTTATAGAGTAATAGTTCTTTGTAATTGTCTTTACTTCTTAGATATCCGCAAGGATTGTGTTCAAGTGTCATTGTGTAAACAAAGACCTAACTATTGTACTATCGCACTACAACAAAACCAAGTCAACGGTTTATTGCGGTTTAATTTCACTTTAATCCGCTTGAGACAGGCTATCAATCAATCAATCAATCAATCAATCAATCAATCAATCAATCAATCAGCCAAATTATTTGTCGTGAACTGCTTACATTAAGGTGTAGACAGTTGTCTGTGGAAAAGATAAAAAGAACTGCAAACACAACAATCAATTTAAAATGCAATATTCGAAAAGTTAGAAATAAGAAACGCGACGTTAATCATCCGACAGACTCGAAATAAAATAAGAAATGAAAGAAGGAAGGAAAGGAAAAGCAAGGAAATAAAGTGCTACAGGAAGTGAGAAGGTCTCCTTCTTTGAATGAAAAATTTCAATCATATTGTAACAAGTCGTCGTCAAATAAAATATCCATTAGAGTGAGAAAATGAGCTCTGTTGTCCTTCTTTTGACAACACGCTATTGTCTACTACACTCAAGTTGTATCTCGTCGATAATCATTCGGTCAACACATGATCAAGTTCCAGATTAATTTGGGCAGGTTATCAACTAATTATAAGCGAAAGCACTTGTTAGATATAAAGTAAATGACAAAAAAAACACATGCGAGAGATAATCAGTAACAGAAGAATGATAAACACCTACAAGAGAAAAATATACACAAAATTGTAGTGACGAATTCAAATTATCGTGCGTACGTCCGTTCGGAAGTTTCCTGATGTCGTTGTTGATGATGTTGTTTGTTGTTGCTAACTTTTTTCTTTTCTCCGTGTTTATAATTAACGTTCAGTAGGCTAAGGTATTTCGGCAATTAAGAGTGATTCCAACTGTACATCATTAATTAATTTCCTGAACGTTTTGTAACTAGTAGTCGATTTACTTATAAAATATTTCAGAAATAACTTCCTCAAAATGATAGCATGGCATTCAAATTGTGTGAAATCCTTAACAGTATATTGTAGTGTTCGTACTCTATTACATAACTTTGTTTGAATCATTTTCGTATTACGTATCGTCATTACGCCTGCAAAAACCGCTATGCGTAATAATTTAGCTTAGAACTTTGGCCGGTAAGGTTCTGTCACTTAACGTTCAATATTGTGCGAATACTCACTCCACTCTTCATATTATACAGTATGTGCTGCGGGTCAGTATTTCTCCAAAAATATTAGTCTATCAGATAGCGGTTTAGCGGTATGTTGTCTCTCGCCAACTATTTTATAGGCCTATTTCATTTTAGTCTGATCTCAGCTACTTGAGCAATTGACTTTATTTTTATCTAATGACTGCGTTTGCAATACTTTATTTTTATCACTCGCCTAGTTAAATTAGATTGCATCACCTGTTATTTTCACTTTTTACTGGTCAACATTAAAAACAGTGAGGTTCTTCTCATTTCTTAACCACACGATACAGTATATAACTCAACCACACTTCTCAGCAATTACGATTAAATTCAGCAACCCGCCCTCCCCCAATCACCATAAACAAAATATGAAGATAAAGTAGGAATTCAAGACGACAAATTGCGGCAAATATTCGTTTATAGGAAGGCGAGTTAAGGATTGGAATAACTTACCAAAGGAGATGTTCAATAAATTTCCAATTTCTTTGCAATCATTTAAGAAAAGGCTAGGAAAACAACAGATAGGGAATCTGCCACCTGGGTGACTGCCCTAAATGCAGATCAATAGTGATTAATTGTTTGTAGTGATTGAAATCAGGTTATTATCACACAGCATATGGACCTTGGAGATGTAACAGACCGTTCACACACTGGACGCTAAAGTTGAGACAATTCAGGGTATTTGGTGATCCCATAAAAACAATTTTAACATACTCGGCAAGTACTTCATAAACGTTTATTTTATCCCAAACCTGTTTCTAGCAGGTCGTTTCATAACATTTTATACAGGTTTTATTATGTCATTTAGTGTATATGATTTATAAAAGTTAAAATTGAAATGATAATAATAATAATATAATTGTTCCGGAAATTCTGTGGAACGTAGATGTGCAAGAACACATGGGCATGAATGGGTGGACAGAGAAAATATCAAATCCTGATTTAAAACTCTAAAATATAAAATTTAATTTCTTTCATTGCTTTTTGTTTCTTTTCAGATTTTGAACTTTGTTAAACAATAACAAATTGGTTAGATAAAAGTTAGCTCGAGAGCTTAGAAAAACCTAGAACAATCAAACAACAACGATTAACAGAATGAGATTCAAGTTCCCCAGTTACAAAGTTCACAAGAGCGCCACTGCTCGATTCAATTAATCCTCTAGGAGACTGAGCTCCAAAATTTACTACATTCAAAAAAAGCGTCTTTGCTCCACACACTTAATTTTTCAGGAGACTACTCTCCAAAATTTTCAAGATTCAAGCCTCACCAAGGCACAATATAACTTTAAGGACAATAAAAACAGTTTCCACTATCTTACCCGCCCAACAGTATAAGTTACATTTAAATTGAAAGTTAAACTTTAACAGGGGCAATAAATGCCCATTCTACCGGGCCTTAGTGGAAGAAAACATTAAGGTTATTGGTCAAAATCAAAATGTTAGGAAGCGAACACTTGCACTCCTTAGAAAATTCACTTACCCGGCGAGTTGGCCGTGCGGTTAGGGACGCGCAGCTGTGAGCTTACATCCGGGAGATAGTAGGTTCGAACCCCACTGTCGGCAGCCCTGAAGATGGTTTTCCGGGGTTTCCCATTTTCACACGAGGCAAATGCTGGTGCTGTACCTTAATTAAGGCCTCGGCCGCTTCCTTCTCAATCCCAGCCCTTTCGTATCCCATTGTCGCCATAAGACCTATCTGTGTCGGTGCGACGGAAAGCAAATAGAAAAAAAGTCACTTGAAAATTCTTAAAACCCTATGTGGGCTTTGTGGCCCGAAGATACAGAGGCTAAGCCCATACTACAGAGGTGACTAGATGAGGATAAAGTTTTAAATTACGAAAAAGGAACATATTAAAGTTTACGAAATCATTGTCACTTCAATATCAAGTTGAAGGGGGATAAAAGGTTCACACTCTTTATTCCCTAAGTTAGACTAAGGTATTTAGACTCGGTAGGAAAATTTACATTGAAAGATTGACATTAAATGGATTTTGGAACCTTCCCCTCACGTTAGCTTTCTGAGACTATTACATGATTAAAAGGTGTCTGCCATTACCTTGAACTGGTGGGCCTTCCGGAGATGGACAAGGGAAGCCCCTGTCTCCTCTATGAACACACTCTAAACCTCTTGACTGGAGTGATAAAAAGACAACATGCCTAAAAGGTCCCAGCTTTTATAGCGGAGAGGTAGGTTCCAGAATTCTCTGGGCCGGGGCCCTGCACACACCCACAATTACTATAGGTTGATTCAATAAATCTCAAAAATTCCTGATTGACAACAATTTTAAGCAAGCGGGAAGTGACAGAAGTGCTAGTAACCTTAGAACACCAAAAACAATCTATAAACAATTCAGAACAAAATTACTTTGAAAATTAATTGTTCATCCTCACGCCAGAGGGAGCACATCAGACGACAGTGGACACATCTGACGATAAACGTTCAAACTTCTTCCAATAGAAGGTTCGCTGTTCGTATTATAGATGGCCTTCTAAATAGAGTTTAAGTTGAATGTACGGTGTTGGTGTACCTCCGGTACAGACCTCCAACGCCGAAAGTCCTTCTACCGTTGATACAGTTTTGACATTTTACATGTTAGAAATTTTGAAAATTATAGATGGAAGTCAAAAAAAATTCTTGATGAAAAGTCCATTCACCAGATATTTTGAGTAAAATAATTCTTGAAGTGTTTATGATGTTGTGGAAGGCCGGTCAGTTATGTCTAAGGTTGACGGTAAGAGCGACCGCCTCTGCCAATGCCTGGGTGGCGTCCCCCGGACCACACCAAGTACCCTCACATACGTCCCTCCCGCTACCTTGAGAGGGGTAGCCATGGTGATGGTCGCCACGGACCAAATATTGAAGTTTTGCCTAATAATGAAGTGGGCGGTTGTGAAAGCGCATCTCCGTCCTTGCCACTAATTATGGTGCTCAAGATTGCCGTAGTGAAGGAAACTGGACCACAGCGAGGTGAGCCCTTATCCCACGCCAGTATCTCTCGCCAGTTGTTATGACACAGCCACAAATGACATTAGGGCACTGTAATAATAATTCTTGGGCAACAGTGATTGTTTTATGGAGCGAATTAGTTTTAGGTTTTAAGTTAGTGGTGCGGTTAAGACAGACGGCGTCGAGGATGAGTGTGTGGAATCCAGGCTCAGGCTTGGAGGCAGGGGCAAGGTAATGGCAAGCAGGAACGGAAAGAAAAAAGTTACTGAAGGTTTGCACAACGGTTTACAAGGTCTACCTTAGATATTTTTACCGAGTTAGCAGGGCAGAAGGCCACATCTTTCAACTTATACACCAAAATGTAAGATTCTAAGCTGTTAAGGAAAGAAATATAATTACATTCACAATGCCATGACTTGGTGGCCTAGACTGAAAAACAGAGCTGTCATACAGGTTTTACTTGGGACAGATGAACCCTAAAATTCTTTTGATGCCTGGATGCTCACCAAGAGGGTGACCGGCGTTAAGAATTCCAGAATTATGCACGGTCCATGAAATCAGGAGGCAAGCTTGTCTGCAGGAACGAAATTTTTACCATGGCTTGGTCACCAATTGGTGAGTCTCCATCCACGATCATATCTTTCTTGGGCAACAGTGATGAGAAGTTTTAAGGTTACTTTCAACCTTTCTCCACAGATCCATGATATTATCAGGGTCTATTGTCTCTGGCAAAATCCCATTGATTGACCACTGATTATACAATGGCGCGTTATGAACGAACTTATACATGAGAGATGCAGGTGTAACTTTTGTGACTCGTGAACAGCCGAGTTGAATAATGCAAACGATAACCAATACAGTGAAGTATCCCACCTAGAATGGTCTTCGTGATGAAATGCGATCAAAGCAGATCGAAGATTACGGTTAACATGCTCGGCAAGAGATGGTTGTGGGTAATAGGCCGATGTAGTTACATGTGAGATGAATAAGTCAAAACAAAATTTGCAGAATAAATTAGAGGTGAATGCCTTGGCATTATCAGTGACTATGTATTTACAAGGACCAAAGAAGCGAAAATAGTATTAATACAAGAAATTTTAGACTGATCGGTGGCTAGATTAGTCGGAAATAGCCATTAAAACCTGGTGAAAGCATCTACACACAAGAGGATGAGTTTGTTCCCATTCACCTTAGATTGAGGGAAGGGTCCGACGTAATCTATATATAAGCACTCCATAGGGCGAGATGCTTGATAAGATGACAATAACCCAAGCTTAGTGGACAAGGTGGCCTTACTAAGCAAGCAAGTTTTACAAGCTTTAAACATTTCCCTAATTTCGCCGTCCATACTCTTCCAGATGAACATTTCTCTCATTTTTCTCTTGTTTTGAAGATGCCTAAACGTTCCCCTAATGGGTGTCTCATGATAACACTTGAAAATCATGGGAACAAGAACAGCTGGAACTACAGCTTTCATATTTTGATCATGCCTCGAAGGACAACACAGAACCCCATTCCTCAGAACATAAGGGACAACATGTTCCGCAGAAGAAATGGTTTCCATAATAGAAGCCAGCACTGGATCTTCCCGCTGATATTTTCCAATGTCACGGAATAACATAGGGGCATCAGTCAAAATAGCACTAACACTAGAACGTATGGAAGTAGAATGAGAAGAACTTTCCTCCTGCTCAATGGAAACAACATCACCAGAAACCATGCTGCTTAACCCGTCCGCGACCACATTTTCTGATCCCCGGATGTGTCGCACGTCAAACTGAAAAGCGGATAGCCCAACAGGCGATAGGGCCAGTACGACGGGACCTAGCTAAAATCCAAATCAAAGCCTGACTGTCGGTTTCCAATTCGAATTTGACATGTTCGAGATACAAGCGGAATTTCTCCAAGGCAAGCAAGACAGCAAGTCCTTCTAATTCATATATGAAGTACCTGACTTCTTGAGCCGATAAGGTCCTAGACGCATAGGAAATAGACCGCCTTCCGAGTTCGGTTTCTTGAAGAAGGACAGCAACAACTGCAGATGATTAGGCGTCTGTCTGAACAGTGAACGTTTTAGAGAAATCTGACGTAGCTAGGACTGCGGGGTTACAGAGAGCTAACTTCAGGTTTTCGAACGCAGCTTGCTGCGATGTCCCCCATTCGAAATGGACACCTTTCCTACGGAAGAGGTTTAGGGACGCCGCCCTATTAGCAAAGTTGGCAATAAATTTCCTGGAGAAATTCACCATGCCGATGAATCTAGCAATTCCTTTAACATCTTTAAGAGGCTTAAAGTCACAAATCGCCTGCGTTCTAGAATGGACGATTGAAACTCCATCGGGTGATACAATATGCCCTAAGAAGGACTTACAAGTTAGCAAAAGCTACCTTAGATAACTTTACTGTTAATCCGGCCTTACGAAGATGATTTAGGACTTCCTGAAGATGACATAAATGCTCTTCAAAGGTCTCAAAAAAATCACATCATCAAGGTAATGGTAGAGATATTCGAATTTGATGTCAGAGAAGACCCAATCTAGAAGTCTAATAAGAACAGCCGCGCCTGTGGGGAGCACGAAATGTATGCCAAAGGCCAGCACGCTAACCATTTAGCCATGGAGCCGGACACGGCATTTAGTAATTTTGAGCACTCAGTGCGTCACAAATAACACAATTTATTTTCTTTGAATTTATATTTAATTTCCTTGGTTTATAACTGCGGTAGGCTATTAATTTATACATTTATTTCAGTATCATGTTCCTCTATGTTCATCTGTAATTTCGGGCAGATTAATCAATATAGGCTAGTAGTAATAATTATAATTATTTACAGGAAAGTAAGGCTAATAGCTTAATCTTTAATTAAAAACAAAACTAATAATGTTCTTCTTCATACAATATAAATAATACATTTGGCTATCTATTATTCCGACCCAATCGAGGGGCGCTAGTTATCTTAATATACTTTTTAATACAATCGAGATATATGTTTATTATGAATTCGGACATCACGCGACTCACCTTAATGACCATCACAGATACTGAGCACTTGTTATCATATTTCGGCAACCATGATCTACTGATGAGTGGGATCTAATCATTAGACCTTGATAATATCGTCAGCCGCCCTTCGCTTGCTCATCACCTCATCATGAAGGATATATAAGAGAACTTTTTCCAAGGGGAACCAACATTCTGCAGTAGCCGTCTTCCCAGGTAAGTTAATACGAATTAGTTTAAAGATTTAGATAGGCCTAGAAGTCCTCATTGTCTACACTGAGCCTAATTTCAACCAGGCCTACCTACAAGCTTATTGATGTATTCAGTGGCTATTCCTCGAAACTATTTTGCATGGATTACGTCATGACAGATGGACTAGACTAGACATTATTAACTAATGTAAAATGAAATACCTATAAATATTCTGTGACCTTGTGGCAATCACACTTATGGTAAAATTGAATGAATTAATTAACAATAAATCAATGAATATATAAATTTCACTTATTAATTACTGGCACAGCAACGAAATCATTCTGTCGAACTAAGAAGTGGCAAGTTCACATAAGGACGCGTCTCCATTAGAATAGTCCCTAATTCCTTCTTATGTCGAACTACTTTTTTTTTTTTTGCAATAATGGTAAAAATAATTCGTAATTGAATTGGTTATGTTTTAAACCCCGTAAGTCGAGAATTGTAAACTTGTGGGAAAATAAGGAAAACTCAATAATTAATTGCGTAGAGAACGTTTATATGCTTTTATTGCTTCTGAAATTTAAATCTTCATTCATTATACCATGGAGGTATGTAATTTGCTTGTAAAAATATTACAATTGTTGCAAGACTGGTTTAAATGTTCATGACACGGGATTACAAAAACTATTGAAGAATGTTTTATCATAACATGCCACATGTTTCAAACAATAACATGTTGAATTACAAAATTCATCTAGAAAATAATGTCCATGTCAATTAGTAAAAACATCGCTAGAAAATTAAGAAAATTGCGTTTTTATCAAAGTGCACAGCGTAAAAATGATTTTAAAATAAAAAATTTAACCAATGTCTCTGTCAGTGATATCCCTGTTGTACACGGTTTCCCAGAATCTTTGAATTTCCCTTTCATTCGGTATGTATCCTTCCAATTTGTTAAAATCCTCCATTTTCTGCATATTAATTGGAATGTTCTGTTTGCACGCTCTTTTTTTTCTGGCATCATAATGACACTGGGACTACAGTTAAGAAGCCTGAGGCTCTAGCTTTGCAAGTTGCTTTACGTCGCACCGACACAGATAGGTCTTTGGCGACGATGGGACAGGACAGGGCTAGGAGTGGGAAGGGAGCAGCCGTGACCTTAAATAAGGTACAGCCCCAGCATTTGCCTGGTGTGAAAATGGGAAACCATGGAAAACCATCTTCAGGGTTGCCGACAGTGGGGTTCGAACCCACAATCTCCCGAATACTGGATACTGGCCGCACTTAAGCGACTGTAGCTATCGAGCTCGGTGAAGGCTCTAGCTTATAAGACTATCAACGTACTGGGAAAACTATATAAAAGTGGTCCAAAGAATACACAAAATAGTTACACTGTGACACCTGAAATTTTACTTTCTTTTCTCGAGGCCCTCCCTTCCCTTGGAATTCAATGGTCAGGACAGACTTCTTGAACAGTAGAGGTCTCCAGGAGTTGCAGCCAACAATAGCTACGTTGAGGAGCCCTGAAAAACTATGATTTAGAGAGTTTCAAAACCATACCAAAAGTTTCCCAGTGCCCTCACATCCACTCTATTCAAAATACTTATGGGGATTTCTACATAGAATGATGCACCTATGTTGCAGCTTTCATTTTCTCCCATAACATGACAATGACGAAATGAGAGACTTACGGGTTTTAAAAAATAACCGATTCAATTACTGTATTTAAACTGTTGTCGAGAAGTTAAAATCTCACAGGTACTTTAGCCTGTGTAACCGTATGGCTTATGTTGCAGAAATCATGAAGCTGTTTTTGGCAGTGTGTGCGTTGGTTGCCGTCAGTCAGGCAGCCACTTTCTCGAGCCAGCAAAAGCAGGAGTGGCGCACCTTCAAGGTAAGATATTCTTAAACAAGTACAAATAACTGGCGAAATATAGTACAATAAAACATCACAAATATTATTACGAAAATCAAGCAGACAAACACTTCCGTGCAGATGTAGGGAAAATATTCCGCGGTCTTCAAAAAGTACGTAAATAGTAAATTTGATAGAATATTAACCTAATAATAATTAATAAGACAAAGAATAGAGAAATGAAATCAACAGTGACGAAAACCATTAAAAATAAATTTAACCTTCATGTGCAACTGTCTAGAAATATTACAGCAATATTTAAGATAGTAGCAGGTTAAGACAATACTTAAACTGTAAGATAACATAAATGCAAGGATTTAAAAGTTGTATTTTAAATTCAATTCGAATAATACATCAATTCATTAAAAAATCATCAAATTAATACAGTGTATGCACTAACTTCGGGATGCAGTTTAAAAAAACCTTGACATCTTGCTTCTTCAGTACGGCAGTGGTTTTCAGAGATAAATAAGGATAATTATATCGCAGAAGATTTATTTTGTTAAGTATTGGCTGGATGGTGAACATGGTGGCCTTCGTTTCAGAGGGTCCCGAGTTCGATTCCCGGTCTGTCCGGGGATTTTAACTCTTGTTCGGGGAGTGGGCTTTTGTGTTCGTCTTAATGCACCTCTTCATTTACACACAACACACTACCAACCACTACAAAGATACGCAAAATTGAGTACATCCCTCTAGGTATAGGGTCGGCGTCAGGAAGGGCATGCGGTCGTAAAACTAGGTTAAATAGACATCAAATGCCGACCCCAATTGATAAGGAAATAGAATACGTAGAAGAAGATTTATTAGGTTAAGATAAATAATATCTTCCCTACAGATGTGAATATTGAGAATTAAATCAGTAAAATGTGGGTTCCTGAAATTCAAGTAGACACACCTTAATAGAAGGCTGAAGGTATTTAGATTCTATCTATGCAAATTTTGTTAGTATTATCTGAACGTAGGACGCAGCTAAATCTTCGATGAGGCACTTTTTATCAGTAGTATATACTGTAGATATGTTGATGTCTAATTAATATGAATAATTTCAGATTTTTAAACTATTTTGACAACAAATACTCTACAAAAATAAGAAAAATAAAAAGTATATTTTGTCAATTTTCATGAAGACATCACGGGTAGGATACATTTTTGCAGCAATGAAACGACAAAAATAAACGTAAAGCAAATAGCAAAAAAAAAAAAGAATTACGTTATATATAAAAGGCCAAGTCCGAGTGACTATAATCAACGCCCAGCCAAAACTACTCGACATAAAGAAATGATATTTTCGGTACATTTACATTACAGTGTAGGTGCTCACTAAGGGAGGATGTTCGGATATTCCGTCACTAAGGGGGTGAAAAGGAGGGTGAACTGTTCAAATGTTCAAATGAGTACATCTATATCTCACAAAATTAACAGTTTACAGACGCAAAAATTGGAATTTGTAATCTTCTTTAAAAATAAAGAAACGCGGTTTTTTTCGGAAAATTTCGTTAAGCGGGTTGAAAAATGGTAAAAAGGGGGTTGATTAAAGGATACTTATATCTCAAGAATTGAAGATGTGACAGACGTGAAAATTGTTATTTGGAATCTCCTTTAAAAATTAAGAAACGTGTATTTTTTGTTTTCGGATAATCCACTTAACGGGGAGTGAACAGGATTGAAAATTGAGGGGAATTTTTAAAATGAGTATATCAAGAGTATATATAAAAATGTAACATTTTTACAGACGTGAACATTGGTATTTGGAATCACCTGTAAAAGTAAAGAAACACGCATAATTTGTTTTCGGAAAATCCACAGGGGAAGTGAAAAAGAGGGTGAATTTTTAAAATGATAATATCTACAGTATATATATAAAAAATTATCATGTTACAGACGTGAAAATTGGTATTATTAATATCTTTTAAACATAAAGAAACACGTACTCTTTCTTTCCGGAAAAATCACTTAAGGGTGGGGAGGAGGACTTTAGTATCGGTAATCGTGGTTGAAGTATTTTTATTATGATACTTATTTATATAAAAAAATTGTAACGACCGTGTCTCTGTATATTGACTATTTAGGGGAAAACTTCGTACAATTATCCGTTTCAGGTGTAATGATGACCATCTCCTTATATTTTATTTCCTTTCCTGAAAGTCCTCATTATTTACCCCTCTCTCCAAAATCAAGACGTCGGCACAATCTGCCAGACGAGCTAGATACTGTAATTGCAATTTGGTAAAATTATGAGTTTTAGCCTGTAACCGACGGGAAAATTCCAAGATGTTTAAATTTTTCACTTTTTACCCCCCGGAAAATATCGAAATATGGAGGCAATTTTAATGACAGTGCAGGCCTTCGTTTCGATTTATTTCGTGGCTAAACGGTAAGTCGTATCACAAAACAGATGGCACAATCTCTGGAGTGACCTACAACTTTGGTCCTATGGCGTTTTGCCGTCTCCCTATCCTTTATGCGTTAGATTTGACTGCATTTCTCGACTTACGTAAATTTTGCATTTTTTACACGTATAACTCATAGTTTGACACACTTATAGGAAAGACAGAGTGATCATATTCGGCACGAAGATTGGCCCTCCCAGTAGCCATATGTGCGCCAAATTCTATGTTTCTCTCTGTCAGATAAGTCAGTGTGTGAAAACCTTACCCAAAGTTCCCGCTAATCAAAGTTTCTAACTCAGTATAACGTATAAATAGAAGAGATAGAGAAAATGTCATAAGATCATGCATTTAGACCACTGTAATCCGTCTGGCGATATAACGTACCGTTTAGCAGCAGTTAATCTGTAAATGAAGGTCTACAATATTGTAAACATGCATATACTTTCGTATGTCGATCTATATATATATATATTAATTGAAGTCGATATGTTGCGATCTAGAAAGGGTGTGTCTGGCATTATAATTTACAAATCGATAGTGACTGTCAGCAGGAGGGTGTCTGCTATTGTAATCAATACTCCCCAGATCGACTTTGACTGGCAGTAAGGATGGGGGTCCTTCTCCAACTCCCGTGTAACTAGCATTAGTAAGGACGGCCTACCATAATGCAATGGTCCATGCAATTTTCTTCAAAACTCCCCTACCTGATTGTGTCTGGAAGTAGAAAAGGGAGCCTGCCATTGTAACGAAAACTCCCCAAATCAGTTGTGATCGCACAGTAGACAAGTGTGCCTTCTATTAAAATGAAAACTGTCCAAATCAATTTTGAATGGCAGCAGGCAAGTGAACCTGCCCTTATCAACACAACTCCGCAACTCGCACTTTACATTGGAAACAACGTAGGCTATGGGGCCTCTCCATGCTAGTCTTGGATAACGCTAAGAGACGTTCCATTTTCTTAAAGAAAACCTGCGTGTACGGTAATTTACTTCGACAATCGTATACAATGTAAAATACCGTAGCGAAGCACGGGTATATTTGCTAGTATATACAGGGTGAAGCGTAATTCGCGCACTCGGGGGTCGCAGCGCGACTCCTCACATGCCAGCAATAAAAAAAAATGTCTCTTACAAAATTTCGTCTTGCGAGTATATCCGTCAGAAAAATGACGTTGAAGAGTGGCAATCTGGCAACACTGTAACCACATGTAGGGTAACTACCTCTGTCAGCATCTATTAGTCGTGCTGTACAGTTGGTGCAGTGGATAGAGTTTTGGGTTAGCATGCATGAGGTCGAGTGGTCGATCCTGGGTTGAGACGTAGGTTTTTTATTTCGTAAATGTAGTCCAGCCGCCTCTGTGGTGTAGTGGTTAGCGTGATTAGCTGCCACCCCCGGAGGTCCGGGTTCGATTCCCGGCTCTGCCACGAAATTTGAAAAGTGGTACGAGGGCTGGAACGGGGTCCACTCAGCCTCGGGAGGTCAACTGAGTAGAGGTGGGTTCGATTCCCACCTCAGCCATCCTGGAAGTGGTTTTCCGTGGTTTCCCACTTCTCCTCCAGGCGAATGCCGGGATGGTACCTAACTTAAGGCCACGGCCGCTTCCTTCCCTCTTCCTTGCCTATCCCTTCCAATCTTCCCATCCCTCCACAAGGCCCCTGTTCAGCATAGCAGGTGAGGCCACCTGGGCGAGGTACTGGTCATGCTCCCCAGTTGTATCCCCCGACCAAGAGTCTGAAGCTCCAGGACACTGCCCTTGAGGCGGTAGAGGTGGGATCCCTCGCTAAGTCCGAGGGAAAAACCGAACCTGGAGGGTAAACAGATGATGATGATGATGATGATGATGATGAATGTAGTCCAGGTGGTATGGTATCTGGCATCTTAATCGTCAACAGCGATTGCAGTGGGTCCTCTAGAAACCATTTGCACTTACATACTACGATCGTAGAAATGGACGAACAATCGTTTTCATTGGTCAGCTTTGAAAGGCGCCCTTTCCACGTCGTGGGCGTGAATTTATTCGCACCACTTCATCTACTAGATGTGAAACCTGTTTGTTTCAGCTGTCTATTTCTTATTGTAAATGTAGGATACATGTGACCTCAGAAACGGTGTCTTACTGTATTACAGTAGGTAATGTCAGATGGAAATTAGCAAATAAAAAATTCGCCTCAACCCAGGATCGAACCATCGACCTCCTGCATGCTAACCAAAAAAACTCTACCCACCGCACCAACTGTACAGTACAACGAGATTGTGCTGACAGCGGCACTTACCCTACATATGGTTACATTGTTGCCAAATTGCTACTCTTCAACGTCCGTTTTCTACCGGATATACTCGCAAGACGAAAATTTGTAAGAGACATTTTTTTATTACTGACATGTGAGGAGTCGCGCTGTGACGCTCGAGTGCGCGAATTACGCTTCACCCTGTATAATAATTGTAATACGACTTTACTCACTCTTTTTGACGCAGGTATGTCTTTCTTTCGGCCCGACGCTGAGCGCATATTAGCGCTAAAACGCCCGTCACAAAACGTGACGCTATTTTGCAACGCTGATATTTACGTATCTGTTAATGATATCACCACTGTAATTACATTGTAGAAAATAAAAACTCTTAAACTACAATTTGACATGTAAAAAAATGTCTGTGACGTCACGCGTCAAAACAATGTGGCCGCCAATTTAGGTCGTTTTGGCGCTACTGAGCTCGAGGGCAATCATTATAACTATGGAATCGACATTCGATGTAGTGTAGTTTCGAAGCCTATATAATAACCTACACAACTGCTTAAAAAATAACTTCAGCTGGTGAATCCGTTAACGACGAACATCTCTTTAAAGAAAGTATTTTGTGACATTTTCGACAAATTTTCATTATGTTCAACATTAAACCACGAGAAACTAACTGAAAACGTCCCATTACTGTACCATTGATAACACGACTAAATTCTCAACAAAAACAGCTCTGCAAGACTAAAATCGAGTGCTCAATGATCAAAAGAAGTATAGATTTAATATTTGCTAGTAACATTCATGTAATCGCTAAACATTTTCTCTCATACTTCTCATATCATTACCCAGTATTTAATAATTTTTGTTGAAATAATTTTAGTTAAAATGAGGGAATAATAAATGAATGCATATAGAAATAAGGAACATATAAATGTATGATAAAATATGGAACAAACTGTATCTGACGAAATAAAAATATTTTATCTTAGACGTTTTCACGCTTTTGAAGCTAAGACACTGCTTCCATCGATTTTTTTTTTTGCTAGGGGCTTTACGTCGCGCCGACACAGATAGGTCTTATGGCGACGATGGGATAGGAAAGGCCTAGGAGTTGGAAGGAAGCGGCCGTGGCCTTAATTAAGGTACAGCCCCAGCATTTGCCTGGTGTGAAAATGGGAAACCACGGAAAACCATTTTCAGGGCTGCCGATAGTGGGATTCGAACCTACTATCTCCCGGATGCAAGCTCACAGCCGCGCGCCTCTACGCGCACGGCCAACTCGCCCGGTCCATCGATTTTTTAGAGGAACTTTCACTTATTCCAAGTATCAACTTTCATGGGATTGAACTCGGAGTGTATTTTTTTATTATACATAACTTCTGTTTTTACATCGTGTTCATACTACTATTACCAGTTGATTCTAATAGACAATTATTAATCGCCCTAACAATGTTTAAGACACAAAAAGGGGTAAACGAAACATGTCATATATAAATAGGGTTACTTTTCACACTGTGAAATTACACTTAACAATGACCACGACAGATTACACGCATGCACTATGTTGCTTTTGGCCAAGTACGTCGTCCAGAACAACATATTCTGCATGAAAATTGCTGTTAGGTGAACTGTTCCTTCTTTTTATATCACTTTGATGTTTTCAATTCTAGCTCCAGCATGGCAAGAAATATTCTAGCGTTGCTGAAGAGGAACTCCGTATGCAAATCTACATGGAGAATAAGCAGAAGATCGCCGAGCACAATGCCAAATACGCTAAGGGAGAGGTCACCTACTCTATGGCCATGAACCACTTTGGAGATCTGGTGAGTACTTCTTCGGTGTCGCTTAATTCTTCATATTTATCTTCTAAAATTATCCATTATTTTCTCATGACATGGCGTGTTAATTGCATTTTATGATCGACTTGCAGCGCCATCATGAGTTCGTGAGGATGGTCAACGGATACAACAGCACCCTCGGCCAACAAATGCGCAAGCTGGGAACTCCCTACGTTAGTCAGCCCAACGTGAAGGCTCCCGCTTCAATTGACTGGCGTCAAACTGGAGCCGTGTCTGAGGTGAAGAACCAGGGACAGTGTGGATCATGCTGGTCATTCAGCGCTGTAAGTATCTCTATATCCCTTACTTCTGGTCGCTGATACTCTGTATTTGTAGTCTTATATCGAATTTAAACGTCGCCTAATGGGATACGTCATTAATGTAAGCTCAGAAGTAGACTCACTATTTCAGTACTGAGAATGATACCCTTGGTTTCTGAATTCTTTAGCAGCATTTTCTTCACATTTTGAAACAGATCGTCCAAAAACGCATCTCCAGCAGTAATGATAACTAAAATTTCTTTACAAAGATTCTGTCTGAGGATCTGGAAATCAAGAAAATGAAATTTAACGTGAAGACCTTCAGTGTGTGTGGATGGCGTTTTATAACTCTATCTATATAACCTCCCACACCAACTTCGGGGTTCAATAGCAAACAAGATGTACTTCATACTATATTTCCTAATTTATTTCTGCATCTTGTGTTCTTTGCTTTTTTTTTCTTGACACATTCTAATAAATTCTCTACACCCCCTCAATGGCGCTGGCAATCTCCTTGATTATGCGCCTAAAAACGTTTACGTGTCAAAAGGTCCATCAACCAGCCGTATTTAAGTATCCTTAAAAGTTACTGATTTATTTAATTACATACACAATCATTTAAACTAGTCGCTTTAATACTGGCTAAAGATTTGATGCGACTGTAGAATTGTCATCAAATCTATATATTAAAAAAGTTGATGAAAACTAAAGTCAGTCAGTTCTGCCATTCCATCCGGTCGATTTCCTTCATTTTTTAACTGAAAGGTATTTATGTTTAGATTTGTCATCAGGCACTATAAATGACTTAACTTTCGCCTTCCTCAAATTATTTGATTTTTCAATTTTTTGTCTCTTTGAAGCTATCATATCCTTGACTCTAATTGAGGTACGGAGTTCGTTTTGACCTAAAAAACACTCAGTGGATCAAGATCTTTCATTTCAGCTCTTAACTATTCAAATTGTTTTATTCTGAGGAAAGTTATGAGTGCACATTCAATTTGACGTCCCATTTCTTCAACATTTTTTTTTCTCACTGAAGCAATTAAATCTTTCGTTCTAATTCAGTTACGCAGTTCGTTTTGGTCTAAAACACTCAGTGGATCAAGCGCTTTCTTTTGAGGTAATAACTACTTAAATTGGTAGATTCTGAGAAAAGTTATGAGTACATTTGTCTCCATGACGAAGATCTTTCAAGGACTTGGTATTCTACAATAGGACAATTATCTACAAAAGGGAAGTTCCTGAAGTGTTTAAGTCATTCTTGTTCGTATGAGAATGCCATTCAAGGAATTTCTATCCATAGCTGTTACTTCTAGGAATTTTATCATTAAATCTCTAAATTTCTCGTTTTTCACTTGCTTTGATATTTATTTCAGACTGGCGCCATCGAAGGTCAACACTACAGGGCTACAGGCCAGACTGTGTCTCTCAGTGAACAGAACCTGATCGATTGTTCCACTGGATATGGAAATAACGCTTGTAACGGTGGAGTTATGCAGTACGCCTTCCAGTACGTGATCGATAACCACGGTATCGATACTGAGAGGTCTTACCCATATGAAGCACGAGTAAGTACATCCTCATAAACGAAACATAAAACTAGCTTCTTATGTATAAATCAAATGTTTTGAACTCTTACGTTCTTCATGTAGCCATAACACGTCAATGGTAAAAGTCTACACCTCTTGTTCGCAATAGTTTCTCTTCTGCTAGTTGCGTTACGTCGCACCGACATAGATACGTCTTATGGCGACGATGGGACAGGAAAGGGCTAGGAGTGGGAAGGAAGCGACCGTGGCCTTAATTAAGGTACATCCCCTGCATTTGCCTGGTGTGAAAATGGGAAACCACGGAAAACCATTTTCAGGGCTGCCGACAGTGGGGTTCGAACCTACTATCTCCCGAATACTGGATACTGGCCGCATTTAAGCGACACGCAATAGTTTCATAGAGTAATTTTCATATAGAGCGATCACCGGAAAGAGTAGAATTATTGCCACAGATATGAAACATTGCAAACATACACAAATGAAATAATAATTACTATTATCTTAGCCTACGAAATAGAAATATGATTTCAAAATACTTTTAGACCTGCGTTACGTGAATGTAAATATTACATTTAAGCACATACTTGTGAGATTATTTTGTCTAAAGATCATCCTTTATTGCTAGCCTAAATTCTTCACACTGAATTTCACTTTCACCACTTGTTCTGCAGTGTATACACCAACATTTGACTTGAGTGATTACGTTTAGCATTGTGGTAGACCTACGACCATAAAAGTTCGAATTGAATTACCACTCTAGTTCTTTTGAAGATTCTGTTTTGATGAAGAAACTGTCTAATTTACTTGCCTCAGAAACTTAAAGAACACTTAATGTGTGATTTTGAATTTATATCAGTTTTATAAACAATTTCTTTTAACACACCAAGCAGAAAGTTTGGTAAATATTGTCAGTCTTAAATAGTAAATTTCGCAATTTTTAATATAAAGAAAAGTGTCTTCAAAATCTTTTCGGGTTTTAGTTCCTGTGATTCGGATTTTACGTCAAACTGTCATATAAAACTGCAATCTTGCTTTCTTCTATTATAAACCAAAAATCGTTAGCCGTATATTCATTCCTTTTTTTTATCGACCAACATACACAGTACCTATATACCTCTTGATTTCCAGATGTTGTTCATACTTCGTATTTGAGAACTTAACATTTTAAAAATCTTGTTTCAGCTCGGCTACTGTCGCTACAACGTTTACAACTCAGCAGCCACCATCTCCAATTACGTGGACATCCAAAGCGGTAATGAGGCTCAGTTGGCTGAGGCAGTCGGCAATGTTGGACCAGTGTCAGTTGCAATGGACGCCAGTCGGCAGTCCTTCCAGTTCTACAGCGGAGGTACATTATTTCCTAGCTTCTTACCTTAAAGTTACAAACTTGTTATAGTCTCCAACAGGACAAATACAATAATTAGTTCATTCTGATAAGATCTTCAGTATAGAGAGCTAATTATATTTATTTTCTCGCGCCAGCCAGGAAATCTGTTTTATTTAATTTTTTTCTGCCTTTGTTGACCAAGACACACGGAAGAAATACCTTTTGACGATATACTACTGAACGCTCTTGATCGATCGCGATATATACAGGAATCTGTAATTTTGTTGAGAGTAAGAACTTCGTCAGATTAAATCACTTTCCTTCAGTTCTCAGTTTTGGTCCCATTTCTTTCTACTCCTTAAAGAGGACTAAGGTATGATGAATATTCATGCGGTGCAGAGTTCACGTACAAGTAACAGGAAATATGGGCAGGTACAACGTTCAACATTTGGCTCAAGATAGTTATCTCTGCGGTTCAGTGGTAGAGTGTCGGCCTCTGGATCCCAAGGTCGTTGGTTCAGTCCCAGCAGAGGAAGTCGGATTTTTGAAGGGCAGAAAAATCCCATTCAGCAATCCATGTCGTCGGGACTGCCTAGCCAATGCGGTAAAGGCGTGTTCGGTTCCCCGTCAGGAAGTCGAAAAATTTAAGAAACGAGATTTCCAGTTCCGGAGGTGAACATGGCCCTGAGGTTCACTCAACCTACACAAAAAATGAGTACCAAGTTAATTCCTTGGGGCAAAGGCGGCCGGGCGTAGAAGTAACCAATGAACCCTACGAAGTGCCGAGGTTATGGATAGTGGAAGCCTTTACCTTCCACCCCTCCCAGGGCCTTCATATCGTACGATGTCGGCATGTAAAATATATCAGGTGACACATTTGGTGTTTACATGAAAAAAATATTAAAACAGCCATTAATCACCCAACAGACATCCCGTTTACTCACCAATCTGGTAGAGTAAATCGAAACGTTGAAATTGCAGACAACCTAGATGATGTTAAATCAAAGTGCCTGCATACGTTAGTTGAGGCCATAGGATTATTATTATTATTATTATTATTATTATTATTATTATTATTATTATTATTATTATTATTATTATTATTGGCTCAAGGTAGCAAAATTGTTCACTAAAACGTTAATAATATGGCCGTGTCTCAGAGTCACAAAATATCCTATACAGAGAACATGAAATTGACCTGAAATATAGCCTAAGTAAAAACCAAACGATGGAAAACAATAGGAATAGCTATTTAAATCATGTCATGCTCAATACGTCTGGTTTGTTTGGATTTCCTGGAACAATTCTTGTTCTAGAAATATCCTGTGGTTCTCCATCATACCATAATAAACCTGTCATTATTACACTTTTTTATTCTCATATAAAGCTTTATAACTCTCAGGATATATAACTTCTTTTAAAGAGATTTATGATACATAGAAAAAATCATTAGGCACTTTAATCGATTTACTTAATCAACGTATGCTATCTTAATTCTTCCAGGTATCTACTACGATCCTCAGTGCAGTAGCACCCAACTAGACCACGGTGTGCTGGTTGTCGGGTACGGCAGGACTACTGATGGCTATGACTACTGGATCGTCAAGAACTCTTGGGGAGCTTCCTGGGGAGAGAGTGGATACTTCTACGTCTACCGTAACATGAACAACCAGTGCGGTCTGGCTACTCAAGCTGCCTACCCTCTTGTTTAAACGCAGTTTTATCGTTCATTTATTCGCCTGACAATCCCACCACCCTTTAGTATGTAATAAGCTATCGTCGGTTTGAAAATAAAGTGTAATGAACGGTAATGAAGTGTATTTATTAACATAGTTGGCCCAATAGTGTTCATTTCGATTCTTGTGGAACTAATACTTCACCGAAATCCCTTTCATATCCTGGTAAGCTGACAATAACACGTCTTATCCTAAATTACGGAGCAAGTGGCTGCGCGGTTTGGGCCACATAGCTGACAGTTTACCACTCCTAGCCCTTTCCTATCCCATCATCGCCATAAGAACTTTCTGCGTTGCTGCGACGTAAAGCAATTTAATTCATTTACTTCCGAAATTATTTTTAAAATTTGACATATTTCGCGTAAAAATGACTAAAATAAATACCCATACTATACATTACGTCAAAAATATATTTAGTATTTATCAATGGACAATTCAATGATGAAACAATGGGAATGAATGGTTCTAGTAATTGGAGGAAATGTAGAACAGTACATATTATTATTCACACATTACATATATGGGTTAATTTTTTCTCACCAGGGGGATGGCACGGCCGGACAGTAGTTGTAGGAGTGACGCCTTACACGTGGACTGGTTTCTCACCCGTGCAGGGGGCCAACAAATTAATTTCAGGATTATACGGTTAATTTAGATGTAGGGGGCGCCCTAACATGTGGACTGGTCATCCGTCCATGCAAGGGGCCGCTTAGTAAATACAGTTCGTGTGTTTTAGTTATTTTTATAATTGTTCAGTTTCGTTGGTTTTAATGATTCTTTCTCTTTTATGTAATTTGGCATTTTGAACATGTATCTGGGCATAAAGCCTGTAAAGATCAATGAATTACTATTTGGGTTAATTTTGTCCAATAGTATTTGATATTTAACTACTAATTTTACACAGTCGTTTGTTCTTTCTTGATGGGTGCAGTATTTTGGTAGCTGTCCCTTGGCACAGGCCAGAGGAAATGTAGCCACCAACAAAGTCTCAGTCTCATCCATGACTGCTGAGGTATGGGCGGTGCTGAGTAGTGGCATTCAGAGCACGACCAGTGCATTTGGGTGTTATGGAAGGTACTACTCATAGGGCTGGTCGGGTTACAGTGGCATTTTCTGTCCCGCTACTCAAGAATTATTTCTCTTTCTAATCAAGAATTCAACATTATTTCATTCAAGAAATTCGAATGTCCCTAGCAAGAGAAATTTCTTGGGTAGGTAATTAAATTCTTGAGTAGAAACAAAAATTCTTGGGTAGAAAAGACAAATTCTTCGATAATGTGAATCTTATGAAAATAAAAACTCAGGTAGTATTTTCAAATAATTTTATTGGAAGTGCAAAATTATCATTACAAAAGACAGAAATTGCAAACATTAAAGACAAAAAAGATATTTACACACTGTACCTTCCTGCTACCTTCATGCATTACATTTATAATTGTAGGATGACAGCAAGTCCGCCTCTGAGGTGTAGTGGTTAGTGTGATTAGCTGACACCCCCGGAGGCCCGGGCTCGATTCCCGGCTCTGCCACGAAGTTTGAAAAGTGGTACGAGGGCTGGAACGGGTCCACTCAGCCTCGGCAGGTCAACTGAGTAGAGAGGGTTCGAACCCCTCCTGAACCATCCTCACAGTGGTTTTCCGTGGTTTCCCACTTCTCTTCCAGGCAAATGCCGGGATGGAACCCAATTTAAGGCCACGGCCGCTTCCTTCCCTCTACTTTGTCTATCCCTTCCAAGCTTTCCATACCCCGACAGGGCTGCTGTTCATCATAATAGGTGAGGCGGCCTGGGCGAGGTACTGGTCATCCTCCCTAGTTGTATCCCCCGACCCAAAGTCCCGGGCTCCAGGATACTGCCCTTGAGGCGGTAGAGTTGGGAGGGAAAATCAACCCTGGAGGTTAAAAGGATTAAGAAAGAAAGAAAGAAAGAAAGAAAGAAAGAAAGAAAGAAGGGTGATAGCAATTTCAAATTTGCTATTGTGAGATTAGTTCTGAAATCGGTCAACACACGAGAGAAGTTTGAAAGGAATCTTTCATAAATTACGTTTGGAACTGGAACCCAAAGTGCAAAGGGTTGATGATCCTCACGCATTACTTGAAGAAGAGCGTCTTTCACCGATATTTCCGAGTTCTTCTTCAGAATATCCTGAAGAACCCTATACGCGATCACTCCTTCATCAATGGGAATACCCTTCAGTGATGGAATTTTTCGCAATAGGGCCTCCAAATTGTCTCCTGCTGCGTCCTGTAACAACACATTCTGTCTGTAGAAGAGCTCAGACACTAGCTCCAAAAACATGCGGGCCGGTTCCCCAAATAGCCTGCCATCTTCTTTACTTCCCCCCTTCGCTCTATCCCTAAGATTACCTTTCAGGGCATCGAGCTCTTCCTGAATATCCTGTTGTTGGAAATTCCTGCAGCAATCACTTTAAACGCTTCTTCAAATTCTGAAGTTTGGGATACACTTCTGCAACAATTGGTTTGGGATTTGTCTGCAGTCTGAGCAATAAAGGTTTTATCACCGATGCTTCAGATTTTATGAAAAAAGCTTGCACATAAAGACCTTGTAACTTCGATTCCGTTATATTCTGCAGATGTGAAGATGCAGTGGTAAATGATTCTTTTCCATCATTGGATTGGGAAAACTCGAAAAGAATGGCCCAGTTATCTGCCAGCCACTCAATTGCTTCCAGCCAAGAATTCCACCTTGTGGCAACAGTAATTGGAAACATCCCAGCCCCCGATTCTTTCTCGTGCAGGAACACAGTCGGAAAGCGAGCCGTTTCTTTCTGGCATGGAGAAATGGAGAAATATTTGGTTAACGGAAACAACTATTTTTTTCTGGGACGACAGACATTCTTTCACCACAACACCAACCAGATTGACCTTACGTGCCCAGCATTGAATGTGAAGAGAGTCGTCTAGGAAGAGGAGTGGCAACCCATCAAAACACAAGGCCATGTATTTGGCCGAGTCAGTTACTAAGGCCACAACTTGGTCAAAGTTCACTGTTGTGTCCCGCAGTGCCTCTGTAATTGTTCAAGCACACGTCCGTCCATTCACTGCCTCCAACGGAGTGACTGCCGCCACATACTGGTTCTGTGATGTGGAAGGCTCCATTATAGACAACAAAACAACGAAAATTGACCTGCCCATCTTGTCGGTTATTTCATCACACATGACTTGTTTGTTCTGTACATCTATAACAACCTCTTCCTTCATCGATTTTGCCAAGAGAGGCAAATATTCCTCACGAAGAACATTACTTCCTGGAATGTCTCCACCGCCTACAACATTCCTCTTCGCCCATTCCTTGAAATCTGGGTGATCTGCCCTTTCCAAGAAAATGTTAGGTGATGTCAGCATTTCTACGGTAGAAGAGACGAAATCCAGTTTGGCAGCTTAATAAAGTCAGAAAAAATGCAAATAATTTATCTGTGCAATTGAATTATCTACAATGTATGCATCACAACCAACCACCACAATACACGCAAAAGTGAATACATCCCTCTACAGAGCGGCTGGCAGCAAGAAGACGACACAGTTCATACTTGCGACCCCACAGGTGTGGCGAAAGCGGAAGGAAAAGAAGAATAAGAAGATTGAATATCAAGGATTATAATAACTACTGCTTACAGCTTAAGTGAGAGGTTCATATTACGAAACCGTTGCCAACATTGCCGAGCTATACCAAGTCACTTCGAAACACATAACATTAATTGTCGTACTTTCGAGAATTACTAGAGTCATGCTGCTTTTACTTCACCCATTTTTTATTCATTTCTGATAGAATGTGTGTTTTAAGAACGGTTTCGTAGATAAAACATCTAAGGCGAATTTGCTCCATATGTCGCCGCTTTAAAGTAACTGTATTGTGCACTGCACATGCATCTTTCGAGTGAACTTATAACACGGAAATGACGGATCTCTGTTATATTATATTTAGAATGCAAGAAAACAAACACGCAATAATATACTGATATTGCACTCATTATACAACCGACACCGTGTCACTTTCTACCTGGCGACTGTTTGAGCGGGGGAAATGGCGTCCAATCTCTACTTAATATATTTTGTAAAACAGATAACCGCCTACAATCCCTAACCCACGTTACATTGATACAGCACCCGCAACGAAATAAAATTATTCACAAGAATATAACAATTGCATATTAAGTACTTTTGCTCCTAATGAACATTCAGCCGCCTCGAACATTGTTGTCTACCGCTTGCATGTCTGTGCTGCTTCCTCGTGGTGGCGGCTATAAAAGTGCCTTTTTACGCCATCAGAAGTTTCCCATGGTATTCTTTATTTACAAAAGCTACATAGCGTTACTTCTCCAGACCTCTTCATTCCTTCCTGCGAGAACTGACTTATTCATTCATCTAAGCTCACTTTCGGTGGCATGTGATCTATCCCAACAATCTTCGCGTGTGTGCGTACTTACCCTTGCTGCTGCTCCCACGGAATTGAACCGTACGATAACGTGCAAACGTGGAGGCACATCCTTCCCCTAGCGCACCGTCAATGCATTGTCCTACATAAGAGGCTTGCGGTGGTGTCTCAAAGGCGCACTAGCCGCCAGTGTCTTGGAAAGGTGTAGCAATCCAACTGATGAGCCCACTGCTACACTGGAGCAAAATGCTGGTAATTTCACGATTGAAAAAGCCTACAGAGCTTAAATGATTTTAACGTGCAAATGGTTGATGAGCACGAAAATAAGCCACCCCGTGACGTAATGCTTCACGCGAGAATCACCGAATTAACAAACCAACGACGATGTGTTACGCTCCCGTGCCTTGGTCGTTAGAATACAAATTTCTATGCGAATTACAGAATAAACACAAACGCCTGCACATTCGGGTATTTCCTTACATCTTCACCGACGATGTTACGCGCACACGCATTGAAAAGGTTTTAATAAAAGTCGTATACCGGTAACGGTTTAATGCATGATTATTTCTCTAGATGCGATAAATTCCGCGAGTAAACCTAAACATTCGTATTCATTCATTCACATCCTAAAGGCAAGGCCTTGTCGCTGCAACCACATTTGTTTCTCCTCTGCTGAGCGTTTCAGGTCAACATATTTTTCCATATTCAGTCTCTCCATCACGGAATCCAGATACTTTTTCCTCGGCCTTCCCCTTCCCTTCTTACCCAGAACTTTTCCTTCCAGCAGAGTCGTGAGGAATGTGTTGTGTCGAAGTGTGTGATCAAGGAATTTGGTTTGCCTCTTTTCTACAGTGTTCGCTTGTTTCATCTGTTTCCTTAAGCACCCTATTGTTTGACTTTTTCTCTGTCCAACTAATTTTCAGCATCCTCCTCCATATCCACATTTCCATTGCTTCCAGGCGTTTTTATCCTGTTTTGTTAAGACCCATGTTTCACAACCATACAACAAAACACTCCACACAAACATTTTGGCAAATTCTTTCCTAACTTTAATGTTAATGTTCCTGCTTGTCAGAAGCTGTTTCTTTTTTACTGAAGGCTGGTTTAACTAGAGCAATCCTCCTCCTGATTTCTATGGTGCACCTGTTGTCCTGAGTGATAATGCTTCCCAAGTAGCAAAATTGACTTACTTTGGTTACATTTTCATCACCTACCTTAATGTTTGTTGGTATTTCCTCAGTTGATTTCTTGACAACTAATACTTTTGTTTTCGAGGCGTTCAGTTTCAATGTTTAATTCTTGTAGTGTTGATGTTAAAACTCGTAGCATTTTATTATTTCCCTCTCTGAATCTGCATTTAATGCAATGTCATCGGCAAACCTTATACAGTGGATTTGTTGTCCGTTAATTTTGGTTCCTTCGGTTTTTTGCTTAAGTTTAGTTTCACGAGTCGCGAAATTTTGAATGTCCCTAATAATACCGTACAAATTGGAGACTGTCGCTCACGTGTCAGCTGAGAACTATCACCATACAATCGAGATCCACACTGGTTGTTGTATGTGAGCACGCGGTCTATTATGTACTGTTACGGTCTTTGTACTTGATAGTGTCTTTGCTTACTATCAACCTGCTAGAAATAGCGTTGTAATTGAGATTTGCTTTTAAGAAAGTGCCCTTGATCGGGACACTGGACAACAAGATATCAAAGTACCCAGAACTGACAGAACACAACCGCGCAGAGTGCCGAGAAGCGTGCAACGTGAGAATATTACAGTTCAATACATCGTGTCAACATTACCGTAAACAGTGCAATTTAGAGCTCTATACATGTGCATAAACAAGTTAAAGGGCCGCTACCCAAGAGTATTGCCGTAGTAGGTACCAGTGAAAACAGAAGTAATAGGGGAAAGGAACTCGTGAAAGAGAATTTTGGAAAACAAGTTTGGAAATAACAAATATATTATACCAATCTCAAAGGGTAACAAATTATATTTACATCAAAACAAATAGTATGAACCAGCATAAGGCGTAATAAAAAGCGTTAAGTTCGATTTTAAGACACGTAGGTGATACAAATTTTAATTACATCGTCATAATCGAATTCCTAAGCACCAATGACTACAATCTTTGGACATATGTTCCGACACTGCAATTAGGGGAAAAAGAAAAAGAATGGAGGGGGGGGGAACCCATAAATTCTGAAAATCAGTTTCTTTGCATTATATTACACAATACGCTAGAAGGGAGGTACATCAAATAAACTTTCAGACTCGTGCCAGTAAAATACAAAGTTGCAAGATAAGCTCGCAAATTGATACAATATTTACAATATGACATTGTAATGTAACCTCATGCCAAACAATTCAAGAGATTCAGAATTGAAATAAACCAATCTCCAGTTTCAGGGACTGATCCTTTTGGTAGATTAAAAAGAAAAAAAAAGAATTCTAACAAACGATCCCAGAAGGGATTAAAACACACACACATGCGCAGAAGCGAAAATAAAATAGAAGCTAACCGATGAACATACAAATTAAATTAGCTGACCACATCTTTTGAGCAAGCGCCATTTTTACGCAAAATTAACAGATAAATGGGATAAGGAAAGAAATAAAAATAGATAGAAGATAAAGGATAGAATGAGGAAATAAGAAACGGAGGTATGGGATAGGATAAGGATCAAGCCGCCAAGTCCCCAGCACTAACAGACGCGATGCAAAAGTTCATCACAAAAGTAAGGAATGTTTATGGACTAGAATATTAGATCAGCTGTCCAGTACACCATTTTTCACCACATTTTAGGAATATGAATGTCCAAAAGGCAGAACATTTGCGCTGCATGAATACTCAGATGTATCCTGAAGGGAGCAAAGTTCAATTTTCGTTACTACGGCGAAGCCCAAGTATAGGAAGGTAGGGCACGTTAAATGATAGAAAGAAACAGTGTCTGCTCACCCTTAATAGGAGTCCAGTACGAAGTTTACAAGTAAAATGGACACGGCCCAGCCGTGTGGAGAGTTCCAGCTCCCACTGTCTTGAACAAGGTTATACCACCACTGACCTGCCGAATGAACGACACAAGGCCATATATATGTATGCCAGCGGGGTAGATCGAGAACATACTATAGGCGTGACGTCAGAGTGGATGCGCCATACAGGCAAGCAGTGACAGCAGTAATACAAGCAGCCGGGAAGCAGACAGTTCGTAACCGCAGACGGAGAAAGGAGCACCAATTCGAAGGGGAGAATTTTTTTTTTTTTTTTTTGTAAGGTAAGCACAAACAGCTCGCAACATATACTCCCACCACACGGGAAAAATCCGAAGGATTGGTGCGATGAAGGATGAAGAAGCACGTCGAGCAAACGATGGATGGTGGAGCCAGCACAGATGAGGATGGTGAAGATGCAGCGCGGATCCCACGATGAACAGATAAAAGCAGCAACAAAAGAAGGCAGAAGAAACGTAGAGACGCAGATCCGACGAAGTCCAGACGTGGCGCCATCTCCGGGGCCTGGCATGATGCAGCAGCAAAAGGAAAGAAAAAGAACGAAAGAATGAGTAACAAGTAGGAAGAAACAAGAAAAGAGGAAAAAGGGGGGGAGGAACGATCCGGATCGTATTATAACAATAATACAATGATAAGTGGTCTGCAATCAAAATATTTACAATAAAAGGACAAACTTGATCAATAAATATATATATATAAAGAAGGTAACACAGATAACGAATATAATGAGGAGGAGGTCAGGCGTGAAAAGATTAGACAGTGGGAGCTGGAGGGAGGGAGAGCAGAAACCAGAAAAAATGAGAAAAAGGAGGACTGGACAGCAAACGATACCAAAGAAACAAAAAAAGGGTATAGCAGGCCCGATCGCTACCCATCTCCCACCCTAGAAAGAAAAAAGGGAGGGGAGGGGGCATTAAGAATGGAACGGTTTCAACATAGAAAAATGAGCTTTTTTAATGTCCGTGGGGGTAAGAAGAGATTGAAGCTGAGCAGTATTAGGGGATGGAAAGGAAAGAATACGAAAAGGGCCTAACCAAAGTGGGGAAAGTTTAGCAGAAACATTTTGTGAAGCGGAACTAAGAGGATGGTTTTTCAGAAGAACTTGGTCAAACATCTTAAATTTAGGTTGAGAGACCCGAGTTTTACAAGCTTTCCTATGTACTTCCCTCGCCTGAAGGAGCTTGTCATATGCCTTTTGCAATTGGGAATGGCTGAGGCGATGAGAGGGGGTGTCCAAGAGGGAGGGCAAATCCCACGTAAGAGACAAAGGGGTGTTCAATTCACGACCGAGAAAAAGTTTAGCAGGGGAAAACCCCGTAGAGGAATTGATGGTAGAATTTAAAGCAAGCACAAAAGATGGAAGTTCAGTATCCCATAGCTTCTGATTATTGGAGTGAAAAATGGATAGGAAGGTTTTCAAATTCCTATGGTACCGTTCAACAGTATTGGCTTGAGGATGATATGGAGAAGTACAGATTTTTTTGATACCTAATGAAAAACAAAAATTATAAAATAATTTCGACGTGAAAATGGATGCATTGTCAGAAATAAGAAATTTAGGGAGGCCAGTAATTGGAAAAATATGGTTAGACAAAAGATTTATAACAATTTGAGAGGAAATATTTCGCAAAGGGCGAACAATGAGAAATTTGGAAAAACCATCTAATAAAGTAAAAATATAAGAATTTGATTTAGACGATTTGACAATAGGTCCGACAATGTCCACATAATATTTCTCACAGGTGTAGGTAGCGGGAGAGGCGGCAAAGGTGCCATAAGGAAGGTGATTCAATGGCTTATGGCGTTCACAAGAGGCACAAGAACGCACCCATGAAAAAATATCCTTGCGCATTTGGGGCCAATAGAATTGGGAGGCAAGGCGTGCATAAGTCTTAGCTCTCTCAAAATGTCCCCCTACAGGAGAGTCATGAAAGTATTGATAAACCATGGGCCTTAAACTGGAAGGAAGAACAAGGCGAGGAGTGGCCTTGGGAGTAGGCTTAAAAATGAGAAGTTGCTGCTGATGACGAAACGGGCCAGAATAATTAGGGGAAATCAGGTCACGAGAAATTTGTTGGCAGTAAGGATCAAGCTGTTGATGTTGTAAACAGGATTGAAAAGAAAGCGGAAAATTAGTTAACGAGGAAACGGAAAAAACAGAATTAACAGGAAGTGAATCGAGCTCAGAGGGTTGGAAATGAGGTTCTTCAAATAAACGAGATAAAGCATCGGCAACGGAGTTGTTATATCCAGAGACGAATTTAAGAGAAAACTTGAATCGTGAGAGGCGGAGTAACCAACGACCCGTACGACCAATTTTCGGGGCATTATGGAGGAGCCAAGAAAGAGCCTGATTGTCGGTACTAACAATGAATGGGCGGTGGTCAAGATAATCAGCAAAGTGTTCAATAGAGAGGATGAGGGCAAGAGCCTCTTTTTCGTAGGTAGAATATTTACGTTCGGCAGGGGATAATAGACGGCTAAAATATGCAATAGGGAGTGTGCAATCATTAATAGTTTGTTGGAGAACGGCGCCTATAGCAATATCAGAAGCATCAGTGGACAATTCAAAGGTGACGTTAAAATCAGGAATCTGGAGAAGAGGTGCATGAGATAATTTAGTTTTTAAAAGGTCAAAGGCAATTTGTTGTTGAGAAGACCAATGGAATTTAACACCTTTACGTTTAAGAGCATTCAAAGGTTCAGAAATAGCAGAAAAATTTGGGATGTATTTGGCATAGAAACCGACCATTCCCAAAAAAGATCGTAAATGTTTTAAATTAGAGGGAGGCGGAATTCTAGTAATAGCAGAAACTCGTTCAGGGTCAACAGCAATACCATCAGAACTTAAAATATGACCCAGAAATTTAATGGAGGTTTGAGCGATCAAAACCTTAGACGGATTTACGGTTAAGCCGACGTTGCGGAGACGTGTAAGGACTTCGCGAACGTGGGACAGATGAGATTCAAGATCGGGAGAAAAAATCAAAATATCATCAATAAAAGGGAAAAGATATTTGTACTTAATATCAGAGAATAGGGAGTCGACGAAGCGTTGCATAATTCGGGAACCTAAATTCAAACCGAAAGGGACTTTTTTAAATTGGTAAAGGCCATTAGGGGTAATAAAAGCCGTATACCGGGAGCTAATGTCATCGAACGGGAGCTGGTTGTAGGCCGAGTTAAGATCGAAAATCGAAAAAAATTTTGAACCGGAAAAATGTTGAAATGCAGAGTTTAATTTGGGCATAGGATACGCATCATAAACAATTTTCTCATTCAACTTACGAAAATCAACAATAAATCTCGCGGAGCCATCAGGCTTATCAACCACAAAGGCGGGAGAGGCGTAATCGGAAGATGATGGAATAATAGTATTATCATTCAACATTTTCTGTATTAGCTGATTTAAAACCTTCATCCGAGGAGGACTAAGGACATATGGAGAGGAGCGAACAGGGGTAGTATCATTCAGATCAATATGGGCAAAAAAAATCCTTGACAGTACCGAGCTTAGGGTTGATGACGTCCGAAAATTCAGTGAGCAAAGCTTGAACTTGATCGGAATGAATAGAATTAATTATAGGAAGGAGAGAATAGAAACGAGAAGGGTAGTCAAGAGTATGGATTAAGGGAACAGATTTATCAGAAAAGGGAAAAGAAACTATAGAATGCGCGGAATCAAGAAGAAGACCAGTATAAGCAAAAAAGTCATACCCCAAAATGATAGGGAGAGATAAAGATTCAGCGATAAGGAAGGTAAACGGCCAGGAAAAATGCTGCATTTTAATATGCAAAGAAACCGTACCAATAATATTCAAAGGCTGATTGGAGACAGAAAGACAACGTGTAGAGGTAGGAAGATAATGTAAATGGGGATCTAGTTCGGTTAACAATTTATAGAATTGATAGCTGATAAGAGAAACAGCGGCACCTGAATCGAGAAGGGCGACAGAAGGAGAGTTATTGGCAGTAACTAAGACATGACAAGTGGGAGGTAAAAATGAAGCCAGATTTGAAGTGGATTGGGAAGATGTCGTAAATAAAGGAGGCAGATTTTCCCCATCAAAGCGTCTACTGCCTAGCGACGCGGGTGGAATGCGTTTCCCGAAAATGGAGTAGTACACTGACGCGGAAGATGGTCGGGCAGTTTGCACCGATAACAAGTGATAGGAGGGCGGACAGCGGGAAGGAAAGGTGCGGGTAAAGCAGAATATGAAGAAGTAGAAGGAATAATCGGAGGAGGAACAGATAAATAGAACGAACGATCTCCTAAAGAATTTATAGTGTGCTGATGGGCTAAATTATAAAGTTGCAGAAGGGAAACAGGAGGAGCCAGAACGTTAAATAGCATGCGAAATGAGGGAGCCGCGTAAAACTGTATAATGGAAATTAATTCCTGGGTATTATGTGATATATTCAAAACATCAGTATAAGTTATGATAGAGTCAAGATAATCATGAGCAGGTTCATTAGGTAACTGATGTCGTCTGATAAATTCATTACTCAATTTAGAACGTACTTCCAGGGGTAGAAAATAATTATGAACAGCGTGCCTCAATTCGTACCAGTTGGAGAAGTTGGACATATTATCAAGCCAAAATGTGGAGAAAAAACCCGTGGTTTTCGTGAAGAGAAGACCAATCAGTTGAGGAAAGGAAGCTACTTTAATATTTAAAAATTTACGGACTGAAAATAACCAAATTGTAAGACTACGAGGATCTGTTGCCGATAACTGGGGGACTTGAAGTAAAGATTGTTTAATAATCTGAATATTGAGAGAATTATCCACGGAAGTGGTAGGAAGAACAGGGGAGGGAGGGTATGGAGGGGAGGGGGGAAGGGCCATAGGGTATCGGAAAGGAGGAGGTTTACTCTCATCAGATGTTACATCAGGCGCATGATCAGTAGAAGACTGAGAGACTGAGGAAGCAGAAGAAAACGAAATTAAATTGGGAACAGAAGGATTTGGAAGTGACAAATTTTGAGGAATTGGTGAAGATAGTAAAGAAAGGTCATCCCCTAAAGGGAAATTATCTGAAAAACAAGCCATGATATACAGAATAATAAAAGAAAAAGACTAAAGTAGAGGGCAATCTGCTACCATATGTTACGGTCTTTGTACTTGATAGTGTCTTTGCTTACTATCAACCTGCTAGAAATAGCGTTGTAATTGAGATTTGCTTTTAAGAAAGTGCCCTTGATCGGGACACTGGACAACAAGATATCAAAGTACCCAGAACTGACAGAACACAACCGCGCAGAGTGCCGAGAAGCGTGCAACGTGAGAATATTACAGTTCAATACATCGTGTCAACATTACCGTAAACAGTGCAATTTAGAGCTCTATACATGTGCATAAACAAGTTAAAGGGCCGCTACCCAAGAGTATTGCCGTAGTAGGTACCAGTGAAAACAGAAGTAATAGGGGAAAGGAACTCGTGAAAGAGAATTTTGGAAAACAAGTTTGGAAATAACAAATATATTATACCAATCTCAAAGGGTAACACATTATATTTACATCAAAACAAATAGTATGAACCAGCATAAGGCGTAATAAAAAGCGTTAAGTTCGATTTTAAGACACGTAGGTGATACAAATTTTAATTACATCGTCATAATCGAATTCCTAAGCACCAATGACTACAATCTTTGGACATATGTTCCGACACTGCAATTAGGGGAAAAAGAAAAAGAATGGAGGGGGGGGGAACCCATAAATTCTGAAAATCAGTTTCTTTGCATTATATTACACAATACGCTAGAAGGGAGGTACATCAAATAAACTTTCAGACTCGTGCCAGTAAAATACAAAGTTGCAAGATAAGCTCGCAAATTGATACAATATTTACAATATGACATTGTAATGTAACCTCATGCCAAACAATTCAAGAGATTCAGAATTGAAATAAACCAATCTCCAGTTTCAGGGACTGATCCTTTTGGTAGATTAAAAAGAAAAAAAAGAATTCTAACAAACGATCCCAGAAGGGATTAAAACACACACACATGCGCAGAAGCGATAATAAAATAGAAGCTAACCGATGAACATACAAATTAAATTAGCAGACCACATCTTTTGAGCAAACGCCATTTTTACGCAAAATTAACAGATAAATGGGATAAGGAAAGAAATAAAAATAGATAGAAGATAAAGGATAGAATGAGGAAATAAGAAACGGAGGTATGGGATAGGATAAGGATCAAGCCGCCAAGTCCCCAGCACTAACAGACGCGATGCAAAAGTTCATCACAAAAGTAAGGAATGTTTATGGACTAGAATATTAGATCAGCTGTCCAGTACACCATTTTTCACCACATTTTAGGAATATGAATGTCCAAAAGGCAGAACATTTGCGCTGCATGAATACTCAGATGTATCCTGAAGGGAGCAAAGTTCAATTTTCGTTACTACGGCGAAGCCCAAGTATAGGAAGGTAGGGCACGTTAAATGATAGAAAGAAACAGTGTCTGCTCACCCTTAATAGGAGTCCAGTACGAAGTTTACAAGTAAAATGGACACGGCCCAGCCGTGTGGAGAGTTCCAGCTCCCACTGTCTTGAACAAGGTTATACCACCACTGACCTGCCGAATGAACGACACAAGGCCATATATATGTATGCCAGCGGGGTAGATCGAGAACATACTATAGGCGTGACGTCAGAGTGGATGCGCCATACAGGCAAGCAGTGACAGCAGTAATACAAGCAGCCGGGAAGCAGACAGTTCGTAACCGCAGACGGAGAAAGGAGCACCAATTCGAAGGGGAGATTTTTTTTTTTTGTTAGGTAAGCACAAACAGCTCGCAACAGTACACAATGGTCCCTGTTCCTGGTATTCTTTTGATGGAATGGGAAATTCTTGCCGCTACATCAATGATGTGTAAAGGTTTCAATGGTTCTCCGTAGTTTCCCATTTTCACACCAGGCAAATGCTGAGGCTGTACCTTAATTAAGGCCACGGCCGCTTCCTTCCCACTCCTACCCCTTCCCTGGCCCATCGTCGCCATAAGACCTACCTGTGTCGGTGCGACGTAAAGCAACTAGCAAAAAAAATGTAAAGGTTTCTTTTGTAATCAAGATTATGTTAGTTGACAGTTTAATCAAGCGTAAGAAACAAAGTCCGTTAGTAGTGACTGATTCACTTGTAGGCTAATCCGAGAGATGTGAAACAGAGATTGGCACCTCAACGCGAGTTTATCCTCCGCAGCGAAAGCTTCATGCTTCACGTTGGAAAACATCGCAATACTGCTGTACCGGAACTTTAGAGTTCGTATACCTAGAAAATGGGAGTGGTACTCCCGATAAACGACGTTGTGTTATCATCACTGAACATACAAGGTGAGTAATCCTATTCCAAAACCGCATTGTGCGAAGAGAACTCTATAAGTTCATCAAAAATTAAGAACAGGTGGAAACAAAATTATGTGAAAATATTTCTATTTTACGAAACGTTTCAAATGCCTAGTTCAAGTTCAGTGTGGGCGAAGTTTTCTCAACTTGCGGATCCACTGACAAATAAGTGCGTTGGTTATTTTAAATATCTGCAAAATTTTGCCATATTAACGAATGGCTTCCGAACGTAATGCAACATATTCTCTTAGTAGTGACTGATTCACTTGCAATCCGAGAGGTATGAAATAGAGAATGGCACCCTTAACGCGAGTTTATCCTGCGTAGCGAAAGCTTTATGCTTCACGTTGGAAAACGTCGCAACACTGCTGTACGAGTACTTTAGAGTTCGTATGACTAGAAAATGGCAGTGGCAATGTAATTTCATTCTATTTCCTATATTTGTCAAAGTTGTATATTTCTCATCTCAGATTTATATGTTCAAAAGTCCGCTGTTTATGTTTACTAGATGTTGAAACAGTCGTTGAGGGTTAGTTCTTATACAATTACCAGGGTGATGCCATCTAATGGAAATGAGTGGCAGGTGAAGGGGAACAGTACATATCAATTGGCAACAGTCAGTATAATATTATTGTTGAACTGTTTTATGGTCTTACGACACTGTAGGCCGCCACATTTAATTTTCTCCCGGATTGGAGACATTAGGGCATCAGATATCAAGGGAGTCTTTCATTTTAACCTCCCATCATGACTCACTTCCCTTCGCGTTTTCCTTATCAATACGGTTTCTTCCTCGTCATTGTGGCCAGATAAAAATGTAAATTCGTATTATCGTCCCGAGATGGTGCATCTCTTTTCAGGTACACCACATTGGAGGTGAGCTGCAGGAACATTTATCACCACATACCAGCCCTCCTTTCAATCTTACATATCTGACAGTACCGGGAATTGAACCCGGCATAGAGCTAACCTTTACACTACGGAGGTGGACAATATGGGCAGGTGATCAGAGGTATTGTACCTTATAAAAACAACAATGATCATGATCGCTATTCTCGTTACCGCGATTGGACAATATTTCCATGGCAGCTAAACTCGACGTTGATGGACCTAGCACTTCTTCTTCTTCCACTATTGTCCCACATATGTGGGATCGCGGGTATAGTTGGGGACAAATCATGACGACCTCGCCTCACACCACTACTTTCCAGCGGCAGCTCGGTGTCTATTAGCTACTAATAGGATTTACTACCTCTACTGCAGCAAGAGTTGCCAAATCGACTACTGCACTCTACACGAAGAAAGGATAAATACTACAGAGAGTGAGGAAGAAAGTGGTTTGGCAGCCTCTCCAAAACAAACAAGGATCACTTAGAGCTCGTTAACTCAGCAGGGTGCAGTGATTGACTACTGGCTTTCAGCTCGCTTCCAGGAACTGAGGTCGTCATGTTTTGTCCCCGACTATATGCACTACGTCACATATGTGAATTTGGCCCTCTTTTATGGCCAGATGCCCTTCCAGGCACCAACCCTATAGGAGGGTTGCGTGTTTGTGTGATGATTGGCAGTATAATGCGTTGTTTGAATATGAAGGGGAGACTGTTGACACAAACACAAATAGCCAGTCTCCGAGCAAGAAGAATTCATCAAACACGCTAAAAAACCGAACCGATCGGGAATCGAACCCAGGGCCCCCTGGATCGAAGGCCTAGCACTAAAAATCGAAGTTCGTAAATATATTTGCTGCCATATTCAAGCGATAAAAATAATGATACATAAATGATCGAAAATTGTAGTTTCTATAACTTTCGATATAAATATTTCTTAGATATTTGAAAGTTTGCGATGAATGTAATAATAGCGAATATCTCAGTTTTTATTGTTCGTAAGGTAAAAATGTATCAAAACGGTTTTTCGATACAGTTAAAATCAACGGAGAAATTTGACATTTCCTGTTTTTGTCCTCTTAATATTGCTAGCCACTGTGAACTAATCAAATAATATCGAGACCAGCGCACTCTTCGCATATCGTTGAACTTAAGTACAGAGTTTCAAGAAATTCTGCGATATTCACACAAACATCCAAACACTGATAGAGAGACAAAAACTGAACTGAACCAATTTCGACACAGTTCGACATAAAAGCGAAAATGAGGCAAGAATTTGAAGAGTACAAAAATTGTCATTTTATAACAGTATTGTTTTTGTTTATCGTCTCATATGTAATTCCCTTGGAAGAAGAGGTGTTTCTTTGTAATTTCATTTTATGTGTTTTGTAGCGTTCTGCATCAAATTATTCCTTACGATACTTTCAACGTATTCAGCATAATGTATACTTCTCAGTATCCTCTATTTAGCTAAAATTTTTAGTGCTAAAATATGTTTGTTCCTTTTTTTCTTCGGCTTAAACTTTCACAAGCTCGTTTTAGAGTTTATCTACGCAGTTCGGAAGTATAATACGCAACTCTTGGCTTAATATGAAATGAAAATCCACAGCCTGTTTCCAGTCATTCAACCGGGTCAGGAATGGAATGAATGAAGCCCCCATCTAGCGGCGAGGATTGGAATCGTGCTGGCTGCCGAAGCCGGTCGCACTCCTCTGGGGCAATGATTAATGAATGACAGATGAAATGAAATGATATTGGAGAGTGTTGCTGGAATGAAATATGACAGGGAAAACCGGAGTACCCGGAGACAAACCTGTCTCGCCTCCGCTTTGTCCAGCACAAATCTCACATGGAGTGACCGGGATTTGAACCACGAAACCCAGCGGTGAGAGGCCGGCGCGCTGCCGCCTGAGCTACGGAGGCTTCGCTTATGGTCTTAAAGGTAATTCTTTTTTTTAAGACGAAGTATCGGTACTTCTTTTTGAAGATGATGGAGCAGAATTCTGTTTTTAGACTTAAGGTAATGTCGTCCATTAAATCAGATCGTCTCTATTACTCGTGCCCCAACTCTTGCCACTTGAAGCAAACTCCTCTCTATCCAGCCCCCTTCACATTGACGTTCGGGTGGGTGACTCGCGCCCATTCCCATGTCTCTCCAGGAACTAGAGAGCGTTATCAGCGGTTTTGATATTCTCTAGTGTGAAATATAGTAAACCGTACAATCAGGTGAATAGGACAAGTGAAGAATCAGAAATCATTTAACGATATTATTCCCATGTTTTCCTCAAATGTGTGTTTCATATTTTTTTTTGCTACTTGCTTTACGTCGCACCGATACAGATAGGTCTTATGGCGACAATGGGGCAGGAAAGGCCTAGGAATGGGAAGGAAGCGGCCGTGGCCTTCATTAAGGTACAGCCCCAGCATTTGCCTGGTGTGAAAATAGGAAAACACGGAAAACCATCTTCAGGGCTGCCGACAGTGGGATTCGAACCCACTATCTCCCGAATGCAAGCTCACAGCCGCGCGCCTCTGACCGCACGGCCAACTCACCCGGTCTAATGGGTTTAAGTCCATTGTTAACTTTACCTGTAAAACTCCACACAGTATTGCAGCAATTTTTCCCGTTTGTTCATATCCAGGATTCTTTGAAAGTGGAGTGTCCATCTTTATTTTTTCTACATTTGAAACTTTACCACTACCACGATCCATTTGTTCTACAATATTATTCACAACTTCTAAACGTTCAGAAAGCGACATATGTGAGTTTTGGAGCCTTTGGGGTACTTTTGTGATGAATTAAAAATTATGTTGAATATATCAAGTCATTCCTCGCACTTGTGTCGCAGACCACTGTTTTCGCAGCTTCAATTGAGGCTGTATCGTTGAGTCCATAGCATGCAAAACATTAATAATGTCCATATATTCGGCATAATGTTCAACCGCTTGCAGCCACGTAACCCACTTAGTTAGAATTGGCTTAGGTGGCAAAGGAATTTCTGGGAACATTTCCTACAAAATATGAAGTCTTCTGTGGACTGTGATAAAAAACATTCACTGAGGAAATCAACAAATCTACTTTGGTAATTGCCTCTTACCACTTCTGCCATACGATGGAAGGCATGTGCTACACAAGTTAAGTGAGTCATCTTAGGATATACAACAGATAATGCTTCTCCAACTTTTATCATATAAGGTGTGGCACCGCTAATAAAAAGTAACACTTTATCATTCTTAACGCCCTGTGGCCACAGGATACCCATAATATCATTGAACAGTTTTCCTATAGTTTTGTTATTGCACTTTTCTAGATCATCACAGTGTAAAAGAATCCGTTTACAATAATCTTCACTTAAAAAAATCAATGATTAAGTTCGCAAAGTAGCCTCACTTCTTTGTCTGTGGTCTAGTCAATGCAAACCCAAATTGGGCCGTCTTTTATTTCTTGGCTTATATTCTGAACATTATCATCGTATATGGCTGAACAATAGGTTTTTCTGAAGGTTGATTCATCCGGAAGAGTTCGTTTAGTACATTTCTCGAGGAACTCCGTGGATCATTGATTATTCGGTTTGAAGAAAGGGATGTCAGCAGAAATGAGGGCGCGGCTGAACTCGATGTATAACCCTGACGTTACACTCGAAGTTCTTGGATACGTCAAAAACAATTCTCCCTGCTTGACATTTCGTTGTATGTTTACTCGTTTAAAAGTGTGGTTGCATCAGGAACCTTTAAATAAACTGACACAAATTACAAAATAACTTCTTACTGTTAGTTGACAAACCATCATCTTTAAATTCTAATACGTAACTTCATAATTTAAAACTGGTTGACTGTGCTGCCTAAGGCATATTGTAACAATGTTGACGTCTTCAATGAATATCAATATACAACTGAACACACTGTACCTGTGGACACAATGGTACGTACAATAACAACACTATGATCTGGGTCACAGATAATTCGGTCTGTGAATGATTGGTATTGAACAGTGGCGTATACTGAGGGCTACCAAGGCTATCGGTGAAGCCGTAACCTCAAATGAGAACGACGGAAATCTAAAGCACATTATAATGTAAGCATCTGACACATTGTTCCATTTACAAAACTTGAATGCGATGAGATAAAACGTCGCTCGTATTTCTGAGTGCAAGGCATCGGAGAAAGATATTGCAGCCCAAGCACTGCGCCCCTCTCCCCTCGCCCCGCTTCGCGCGGCTAGCTGTTGGATACCCGATAGGTGCGGGGATCAGGTAGATAGGTGAGTTGGGCTTCGGTTCGTCAGATCGGCACTACTAACGAAGGAAAGAGAGCTCAAAGACTCGACGTTCTCCGGAAATTCCCGAATGACACATGCGTTCCTCATAATATATAGGTACATCCTCACCTCATACTTCTGACTTAATTATTCAGATGACAGAGTGCTGGTATTTCTCTCCCTTTTACTTCCACATCCTTGTAGAAAGATACTGCAGGCTACTATTATAGGAGTAATATAGTTTTCTTTTTATAGGTTGATCGGTTAAAATCAAATGCAATCTTTCAAGTTTAGTGTTCTCTTTGGTCGGTCGGTCGGTAGGTCGGACACCACCACTGATCTCCCGAGGAAGTTCAGAAACCAGTGAACGATGGGTACGACTGCTGGTAATGCTGTAAAATTCAACAATTTAATAATAATAATAATAATAATAATAATAATAATAATAATAGTAATAAAGGCGTATGGCATCTGTACAGGCTTGGTGGTGACCTAATGAGGATGAAATGAATGGCGGAGACGTGATAAACTTCCACTCCCCAAGCAACGGGAATTGAGAGTACGAGGGGGTTAGTAGTAGGTGATGCGTCAGCATTTAACCACGAGGTCATTGACCCCGGCCAAGATCATTAACCCCATGCCCACGTGACCTTGTTTACAAACAATGCCACCTGCTTTTGACAGCTGTCATCTTGACGGACACTAACCTCACTTTTTGAACAAGAGAACCTCGCTAACCTCACTGCTGCCATCTCAACAACGCGGAAGGCGCTGAATTTAACAGCTGTCAAGAGGACAAATTGTGGCAAATCTTCGTTTATAATGAGGAGAGTTAGGGATTGTAATAACTTCCCAAGGGAGATGTTCAATAAATTTCCAATTTCTTTGCAATCCTTTACGAAAAGGCTAGAAAAACAACAGATAGGGAATCTGCCACCTGGGTGACTGCCGTAAATGCAGATTAGTATTGATTGATTGATTGATTGATTGATTGATTGATTGATTGATTGATTGATTGATTGATTGATTGATTGATTGATTGATTGATTGATTGATTGATTGATTGATTGATTGATTGATTGATTGATTGATTGATTGATTGATTGATTGATTGATTGATTGATTGATTGATTGATCCCGACCATCCCATGCGTTTGTTGACCTGTAGAACAAAATTTTGGTAGGGGCGGCTATTCACCTAGTATACATGGAGAATTATTAATGGATTTATTATTTTGGTTTTAATATGTTTTGTCTCTAATATTTTTAGTCATAAGACCAAATTTAATTATAATGTTATTGGGTTGAAATGGATTATGAATTATCAAAATTTTCAATGAGACGGGTATGACTATATTGCTTGACCCAGTTCTGTGATGTGTGGCTGTCCATCTTAAACTTTCAAACAGTGGTCGACCTTCAAATTTAGCTTATTGTGGTTGTTATTTTTAGGAATACCTTGGAGGAAAACCGCGCTCGCAGAGGTATATTGATGAAGAAATATCATACAGTCGATGGCACGGTCAGCAATATGAGGAATTTTTACAGTAAATATTTTAACTTTATTAGTAACTAGCAAATGTGCCCGTGCTTCGCTACGGTATTCTAAATTGTATTCGAATATGCAGTAAATTAGATTGTTTTAAAATTGCATATCTCTTAGCGTTATCCGAGAAACAACATGGGGAGGTCCCCATACGCTGTTTCCAATGTAAAGTCTTTGTTACGGATTTGTGATATAACGGCAGGCTCACTTGCCTACTGCCATTTACAATCGAGTTGGGAAGTTTACATTATAATTGCAGGCCCCATTGCCTACTGCGCGGTCACAATCGATTTGGGGAGTTTTGGTTACAATGGCAGCCTCCTTTTCTACTTCCACACAGATAACAGTTGAGGAGTTTTTATTATAATGGCAGGCAACTACCCTACTATCAGTCGAAATTGAGTTGTGCAGTTATCATTATAATGTCAGGCCCCTTATCCTACTGCCAGCTAGCTTACTGCCAGTCACACCAAGATGGTGAGTTTCCATCAAAATAGCAGGCCACTATGCCTAATGCCACTCACATTTTAGATGAGGACATTTGTTTATAATTGCGAGCACCATTGCCTACTGCCAAACACAATCGGGTAGGGGAGTTTTAAACAAAACTGCATGCTTCCTTGCCTTCTGCAAGTCAAATCGAGAAGTGAACTATTCATTACAATGGTAGGCCTTCCTTAGTAATGCCCGTTACACAGGAGTTGGAGAAGGACCCCATTCCTACTGCCAGTCAAAGTCGGTATGGGGAGTACTGATTACAATAGCAGACACACCCTTTCTCGATCGCTACAAATCGACATCAGTGAATATTTATAGATCGACATACGAAAGAATATACTTGTTTACAATATTGCAGACCTTCATTTACAGATAACTGCTGCTAAACGTACGTCATATCGACAAAGCATTGTACCATAAGACGCCGGATTTAGTGGCCTAAATGGCTGGTCCTGTGATATATCATCTATGCTTGGGTCAGCCTGAGTTAGAAACGTTGAACAGGGTAAAGTATTTGTAAGATTATGTCACTAAGCATTACTTTTCGGATAATTATGTGACAGCTACATACATAGCATTTGGCTCACATACGGCTACTGGGTGGGCCAATTTTCGTGAAGAGTTTGATGATTCTATATTTCCTATAAGTGATTGAAAGTATGAATTACGCATGTGAAAAGTCCAAATTTACTTAACATCGTTTAACAGAGAAAAATCAAACGTGAAAAGGATACAGATACGACAAAAAGGTCATAAGACCAATGTTGTAGATCATTCCAAATTGAACGGAGATTGTGCAATCCGTTATGTGATAGGACTTCCTGAAGGTCTGCACCATCATTAAAGTTGCCTCCATATTTCGATATTCTTCGGGGATAAAAAGGGAAAAATGTAAAGATCTTGGAAGTTTTCCGTCCGTTACAGGCTAAAACGTATAATTTTGTCAAATTTCCATTTTCTTTTTCATCTGGCAGATTATGCCGCAATCTAGATTTTTTGGCGAGGAGGGTAAAAATTAGGACTTTCAGGAAACTAAACCAAAAAAATATGCAATTGGCCATTATTACCCCTTAAACGGGTAGCTGTGCGAAAATTTCGCCCAAATAGTCAATGTACAGGCACACAGTCGTTACGATTTTATTTATACACTTAGATAAGGAATCTGCTCCATGTACAACACCTTTTGGGCTATGTCCGCTGGCCTTAACCTGCAAAACTGACCACTCATAATATCTCCCTTATTAATCCTCCTGACGAAAAAATGCACATGAAAAAAAGTTTTAGAGATGGAATTCCATCATGTTTGGTCGATTTCCAGTCAGGTTGGTCTTGTACTGTACATATTTTGGAAGAATCACCATTTCGGTTCCCCATAAACCACCAGTCCATTCCGGAAACCTGAAATGTTATAGACCTTTAAAACCTACCTTTGGACTGGTGGATGCTAAATATAAAGTTTGGTTCGAATATCTTCAGTAGTTTTCAAGTTGTAAGAAATACGATTTACACGCACTCGCTCTTGAGTTAAGTCCGATGGGACTTGTACCGTAAAACGGTCCGTTAATAATACCTCCTTTATTAATCCTCGTATCGAAATGATGCACATGCGAAAAAAGGTTTAGAAATTTATTTCCATTAAGGCAGGTAGATTTCCATTAAGTTTGGTTGTGTATATTTTGTGGGAGTGCAAAATCACGGTTTCGGTTTCGTATAAACCCCCAGTTAGTTCAGGGATTTAGACACAATATTTGCCCTAGACCTACCGAAGGACAGGTGGATTCTAAATATGAAGTTTGGTGGAAATATATCCAGTAGATTCTACCACTCGCGTACATACGGAATAATTAAGGAAAAAATAATACAGTTAAGAAAGTTGAAATTAATAGAAAATGGATTATAACTGAGGAGCTGTATAACGACACATATGTAAATCCCAAGTGAATGTATTGGAAAATCGAATGCCCCTCAATAAATTATGCTAGCGTGAGTTATGGATATAATAAAGCGGTAACAGAGGAGAAATTTAGGCGCAGTGATTCTTAGTAAACAGATAAGAAGATGACTTATGGTGTTATTACTTAAGCTATTCGAGGGCGGTTATAACCTCCAACGATATTCCGCCAAAATCTCGCAGATAGGCCGATTGACGCCTCTCTTGCCTTCTACCCAAGAAACAACCAAGAATTTAAAAGCATGATGAGTAAAATGGCAATACGTTACTTCCCTGCTGGCAAGGAGTCAGAGACGTTGCCATGGTAACCTGTAGGTTCGTCTCGGTCTGTCGGTCACTCAATGCAGAGCATGATACCCGCATAAAATAATAAATTTCTCCGTCATGTGAAGAGTAAGGTAAATTATGAACATAACGAAAGTTGTTTATAATGAAGAGACGTTTCATGTACGGTCCACGGAGTTTACAGAAAATCAATAGTATAAGAGAAAATGGAGGAAAACCGTTCTGGTCTTCCCATAAACCCCCCGTCTATTCAAAGATTTAAAATGATATGCATATCGAAACCTTCCCCGGGATGCGTATACTCTAAATATGAAGTTTGGTTGAGATCTATCCAGCCGTTTCGACGTGGAACAGACAAACAGACACGAAAAGTAAAAACCACCGATTCTGTCTTTAGTTGACCCAAAACGGATAAATATATGAAAAATTGCCAAAATGAACGAAATTACAGACAGCGGACCCCCTACAGCTTTATTTATATAGATTGATTTATTTATTTACTAGCAAATGTACCCGTGCTTCGCAACGGTATTCTACATTGTATTCGAATATCGAAGTAAATACTGTACATGCAGTAAATAAGATTGTTTTAAAATTGCATATCTCTTAGCGATATCCGAGAAACAGCATGGGGAGGTCCCCATACGCTGTTTCCAATGTGAAGTGTTTCTTACGGATTTGTGATATAATGGCAGGCTCACTTGCCTACTGCCATTCACAATCGAGTTGGGAAGTTTACATTATAATTGCAGGCCCCATTGCCTACTGAGTGGTCACAATCGATTTGGGGATTTTTCGTTACAATGGCAGCCCCCCTTTCCTACTTCCAGACAGATAACAGTTGAGGAGTTTTTATTATAATGGCAGGCAACTACCCTACTATCAGTCGAAATTGAGTCGTGCAGTTATCATTATAATACCAGGCCCCTTTCCTACTGCCAGAAGCTTACCGCCAGTCACAATAAGTTGATGAGTTTCCATCAAAATAGCAGGCCACTATGCCTAATGCCACTCACATTTTAGATGAGGACATTTGTTTATAATTGCGGGCACCCTTGCCTACTGCCAAACACAATCGGGTAGGGGAGTTTTAAAGAAAACTGCATGCTACTTTGCCTTCTGCAAGTCAAATCGAGAAGTGAACTATTCATTACAATGGTAGGCCTTCCTTACTAATGCCAGTTACACAGGAGTTGAAGGACCCCATTCCTTCTGCGAGTCAAATTCGGCGTGGGGAGTACTGATTACAATAGCAGACACACCCTTTCTCGATCGCTACAAATCGACATCAGTGAATATATATAGATCGATATACGAAAGTATATGCTTGTTTACAATATTGCAGACCTTCATTTACAGATTAACTGCTGCTAAACGTATGTCTTATCGACAAAGGATTATACCATAAGACACCGGATTTAGTGGCCTAAATGGCTGGTCCTATGATATCTCATCTATTCTTGCGTCAGACTGAGTTAGAAACGTTGAACAGGGTAAAGTATTTGTAAGATTATCTCACATTGCATTACTTTTCGGAAAATTATGTGACAGCTATATACATAGCAATGGCTCACATGTGGCTACTGGGTGGGCCAATTTTCGTGAAAAGTTTGATGATTATATATTTCCTGTAAGTTATTGAAAGTATGAATTATGCCTGTAAAAATTCTGAATTTACTTAACATCGATTAATAGAGAAAAATCAAACGTAAAAAGGATACAGATACGACAAAACGTCATAAGACCAATGTTGTAGATTATTCCAGTTTAAACGGAGATTGTGCAATCCGTTATGTGATAGGACTTCCCGAATGTCTGCACCATCATTAAAATTGCCTCCATATTTCAATATTCTTCGGGGATAAAAGGTGAAAAATTGAAAGATCTTGGAAGTTTTCCGTCCGTTACAGGATAAAAGGTATAATTTTATCAAATTTCCATTTATTTTTTCGTCTGGCAGATTATGCCGCAATCTGGATTTTGGACGAGGAGGGTAAAAATTCGGATTTTCAGGAAACTGAGCAGAAAAATATTCAGATGATCATTATTAGCCCTCAAACGGGTACTGTGCGAAAATTTCGCCCAAATAGTCAATGTACAGGCACATAGTCGTTACGTTTTTATTTATATTGATAGATAAGGAATCTGCTCCACGTACAACACCTTTTGGGCTATGTCCGCTGGACTTATCTTGAAAAACTGACCTTTCATGATATCTCCCTTATTAATCCTTCTGACGAAAAAATGCACATGAAAAGAAAGTTTTAGAAATGGAATTCCATCACGTTTTGTCGATTTCCAGTCAGGTTGGTCTTGTACTGTATATATTGTGGGAGAGTAAAATCACAATTTCGGTTCCCTATAAACCACCAGTCCATTCCGGGAACATGAAATGTTATAGACATTTAAAACCTACCTTTGGGCAGATGGATGCTAAATATAAAGTTTGGTTCGAATATCTCAAATAGTTTTCAAGTTATAAGAAATACGCTTTACACGCACCCGTTCTTGAGTTAAGTCCGATGGGACTTGTACCGAAAAACGGTGCGTTAATGATATCTCCCTTATTAATCCTCGTATCGAAATGATGTACATGAGAAGAAAGGTTTAGAAATTAATTTCCATTAAGTTTTGTTGTGTATATTTTGTGGGAGTGCAAAATCATGGTTTCGGTTTCGTATAAACCCCCAGTCAGTTCAGGGATTTAGAAACAATATTTACCAAAGGAAAGGTGGATTCTAAATATGAAGTTTGGTGGAAATATATCCATTAGATTCTAGCACCTGCGTACATACGGAGTAATTAAGGAAGAAAATAATAGGGTTAAGAAAGTTGAAATTAATAGAAAATGGATTATAACTGAGGATAGGCGGATAACGACAAATATGCAAATGCCAAGTGACTGTATTGGAAAATAAAATGACCTCAAAAAATATGCTGGTGTGAGTTATGGATATAATAAAGCGGTAACAGAGGAGAAATTTAGTGATTCTTAGGTAAACAGATAAGAAGATGACTAATGGTGTTATTACTTGAGCTATTGGAGGACGGTTATAACCTCCAACGATATTCCGCCATTATTCCCCAGATAAGCCGATTGACGCCTCTCTTGCCTTCTACCCAAGGAATAACCAAGAATTTAAATGTATGATGAGGAAAAAAGCAATACGCTACTTCCCTGCTGGCAAGCAGTCAGAGACGTTGCCATGGTAACCCATACATTCGTTGTCGGACTGTCGGTCACACACGCAGACCATGATACCCGCAGAAAATAGTAAATTTCTCCGTTATGTGAATAGTAAGGTACATTATGAACATAACGAAAGCTGTTTATAATGAAGAAACGTTTCGCGTACGGTCCACGGAGTTTACAGAAAATCAATAGTATAAGAGAAAATGGAGGAAAACCGTTGTGGTTTTCCTATAAAACCCCCGTCTATTCAAATATTTTAAAATGATATGCATACCGAAACCTTTCCCGGGATGAGTATACTCTAAATACGAAGTTTGGTTGAAATCTATCCAGCCGTTTCGACGTGATGGTGGAACAGACAGACAAACAGACACGAAAAGTAAAAACCACCGACTCGGTCTTGAGTTGACCTAAAACGGATAAATATCTGAAAAATAGGCAAAACAAAAGAAATTACAGACAGCGGACCCCCTACAACTTTATTTATATAGATTGTTTTAAATGTTCTTCAAGTTTTCCTTGAAAGCTGCTCGCCTACCCACTAAAAGTCTCGCACGCGTACCTCAATTTGAAAATCGCTGGTCTCTCATAACTGTGGTCTATCATGGATCGAGACTTCCCAATACAACCATAGAAACAACACAACGCAATGTCTCGTAAATACCTAAACACTAGAGCACCAGGGCACGATATAAGGAAACAGGGACATAAGCCAAAGCTCACTTATGAGTCAACTCCACTGCCAAGAGAGAATTACGTTATGTCACTATGTGGGCACTTGTTTGACCCCGAATTTGTCACCAGAAGGACCACCTTCCGAGACAGTGAAAGAAATATGGCAGAGAAACCGGACTGAAAGTACCAGGTAGCCCTCCAACGCTGCATTTTCTACTTACAGTGTCCCGCATATACTAATGATGAATGGGATGCCTAATCACTGTTTTACAAAGGAACGCTACAACGTGCTGTATTTCAGATGTGAAACAAATAGCAGTCATTTTACTACACACGTTCTGTAACAGGGTGCATTTGTAAACACGCCGAAGATGCAGAAAAAAAATTAATTACTCGTTGATTTATATACGTACAGACATTCCACTCTTCCAAAACGTTTCCTGTATATGGTTGTGCCTTGAGCGATCCATTAGCACTTAACTGCAATTTTGTTAGGCGAAATTTGTGTACAGAAGTCAGGTGGCTGTTTGGGAACTCCTGCGCATACCGTTTGCGAGCTCCGGCTGTATTCCGACCTGATACTCCATAGATTAAAATTATGTCTGTGCATTCGTCGCTGCTGAACACAACAACCATTTCCCATATGTTGACAGCAACTTTAGTGCTACTGTACAAAATACCAGCCTACCACTGAGCATTCGGAAACGAGGCTTACTAACGCAGGAGGGGGGGGGGGGGGCATTTGACGGGTAGCGCTGAGGAACCGGTTGTTATCTCTTCACATTTATTTGACGTTAATAACCTGCAGGCAGTAACACCCCTGTGAAAATCAGTTATTAGACAACCTTAGTGCCTGTGGGACACTTATAAGTAGAAAGTACGCGCTGGCGAACCACCTGGTTTAGTGTGAAACTTGACGTGCACGGCTTGCAGAGAATAACGTCGATTCACTTCCTTTTCAAAAATCCAATACATTAGAAAACCAGAGGGCCGCTTTTGAAATTGTACGGAGGTTTACTCAATAATTTTCACATTCATATCTTATTATTCAAGACTAGCTGATGTACCCGTGCTTCGCTACGGGATTCTCAGAAAGGCTGACTTGGTGGTTTTCATAACTGAATTCAACATAGGTCATTACAAAAACGTCAGTAGGAATATAGCGATTGAAAGCAATGTTATCATATAAAATACTCGATCAAATGAAAAAAACCGCACACTTTCTTACTTTCAACGAAGAGTACTACGGTGCCGATCTAAGAGTCCAAAGTTCCAGAGCTGGAATAACCAGGTCGCAGACTGCAGTGAACACTCCTCTGTCATTATTCCGTTAAATATGCACACTACTCATTCCAATCAGTGGCTCAGAGTACGGATTGTATAGCTCGAATACTATGATGAACCAGTGTGTTACGTACCAGATATATCAGAAAATGTATGAACCAGAGGAATGGCATGCTAAAGAAGAAAGTTATCTTACACCCCAGCTACTTCCCACCAATATACAGGTAGGCTGTTACAGTCGGTACGACCAGGCGAGTTGGCCGTGTGGTTAGGGCCGCGCAGCTGTGAGCTTGCATCCGGGAGATAGTGGATTCGAACCGCACTGCCGGCAACCCTGAAGTCGGTATTCGGGAGACAGTGGCTTCGAGCCCCACTGTCGGCAGCCCTGACGATGGTTTTCCGTGGTTTCCCATTTTCACACCGGGCAAATGCCGGGACTGTACCTTAATTAAAGCCACGGCCGCTTCCTTCCACTTCCTAGACATTTCCTCTCCCATCGTCGCCTTAAGACATATCTGTGTCGGTGCGACGTTAAGCAAAAAAAAAGATGGTATTCCGTGGTTTCCCATTTTCACACCAGTCACACCAGGCTGTACCTTAAAGCCAAGGCCGCTTCCTTCACACCACTATTCATTTCCTATCCCATCGTCGCCATAAGACCTACCTGTGTCGGTGCGACGTCAAGCACATTTAAAAAAAAAAACTCGGTACGCTGCAGTAATCATATCTATCGGGGATGAGAGGAAACAGAAGACAAAAAGCACATCACAACAAACAATGGTCAATGTAATGTTATTGTTGATAAAGTTTATGAGCTTTCTATATTGCAGGCCTTCACATTAGTTTTCTTTCGACTCTGTGATATTAGGGTGTTTTACAAAATTATTTATATCGTAGACTGTAGTTCCTTATTCTCAGACTTTGCATACCGATTTTCACTAAATTCCGTTTACCCATTTTCTCGTGACTCGGCTCTGATTTGGACTTAGTAACAAAAATCCAAATGAATGAATATCTCCGATTATATGCGGTACGGTAACAATGTATAAGACATAAGTGATCGGAAATTTAATAACTTCTTACATAACTACTACTAACTTACGACATAACTAAAGTTATGTTAGTTATGTAGTATCGATACGACCACTAATAACATAAATAACTTATTTGAGAATTACATTTCAGACCTTCCCCTAAACTACCATTTCACTCAGCGTGAATAAAATAATTTCTAGCCTAGATTGCAGTGGTTCATCACACGACATTGCATACCGATTTTCATTAAATTCTCCTCAGCCGTTTTATCGTGATGCGTGTACATACATACATACAGACAGACAGACAGACAGACAGACAGACAGACAGACAGACAGACAGACAGACAGAAATTACGGAAAAGTAAAAAATGCATTTCGTTGTTACTGTGGACATGACCGATACAGAAATACCATTCTTTTCCAATTCTGAGTAATGTACAGACAAAAGTCTTATTTTATATATATAGATTTATCGATACGGCCACTAATAACATAAATAACTTATTTGAGAATTACATTTCAGGCCCTCCCCTAAACTACCATTTCACTCAGCGTGAATGAAATAATTTACAGCCGAGCTTGTAGTGGTTCATCACCCGACATTACATACCGATTTTCATTAAATTATCTTCAGCCGTTTTCTATTGATGCGTGTAAAATCATACATACATACAGACAGACAGAAATTACGGAAAAGTAAAAAATGCATTTCATTGTTACTGTGGACATGACCGATACAGAAATACCATTCATTTCAAATTCTGAGCAATGTACAGGCAAAATACTTATTTTGTGTATAGATTACATTTCAGGTCTTCCCCTAAACTACCATTTCATTCAGTGTGAATAATATTATTGATAGCCTAGATTATAGCGGTTCATCACCCGACTTTACATTCCGATTTTCATTAAATTCTCTTCAGCCGTTTTCTCGTGATGCGTGTACATACATACATACATACAGACAGACAGACAGACAGACAGACAGACAGACAGACAGAAATTACGGAAAAGTTAAAAAATGCATTTTCTTGTTACTGTGGACATGACCGATACAGAAATACCATTCTTTTCAAATTCTGAGCAATGTACAGACAAAACTCTTATTTTATATATATAGATTACATTTCAGGCCTTCTCCTAAACTACCCATTTCATTCAGTGTGAATAACATTATTGATAGCCTAGATTATAGCGACCTATTCTCCGACTTTGCATACCAATTTGACAATTAAATTTTAGGCCTTCCCCTAAACTACCATTTTTCTCAGCGTGTATAGCCTATATTGTAGCGACTTATTTCCCATCTTTGTCTAGCGATTTTCATTAAGACACGACCACTAATAACATAAATATTTGAGAATTAAATTTCAGGCCTTCCCCTAAACTACCATTTCACTCAGCGTGATTAAAATAATTTATAGCCTAGATTGTAGCGGTTCATCACCCGACTTTACATTCCGATTTTCATTAAATTCTCTTCAGCCGTTTTCTCGTGATGCGTGTACATACATACATACATACATACATACATACATACATACATACATACATACATACATACATACATACATACATACATACATACAGACAGACAGACAGACAGACAGACAGACAGACAGACAGACAGAAATTACGGAAAAGTAAAAAATGCATTTTCTTGTTACTGTGGACATGACCGATACAGAAATACCATTCTTTTCAAATTCTGAGCAATGTACAGACAAAACTCTTATTTTATATATATAGATATTAGTGGTTCAATAAAGGTTATATTTGTGGTATCAAGAATGGTGGACCTTGAACCACTACACTTTGTGAGGTCACACCTGCAGTTACTGATGATGAAAATGTGTCCCTCCCTCATGGACAACGACAAAATGGCATTGCATGATTATACAATTATAATGATCTTGCATTCTGATAATAAATTGCTAAACATTAAGAAACCAACCTTAATCCATCTCAACCCAATAATATTGTAATTTTAATTTGGTCCTATAATTAAAATTATTAGGGACAAAACAAGTATTAAAACGAAAATAATACATTGATTAATGGTTCTCCATGTATACCAGGTGAATCAGCTGTCCCTACTAATATTTTGTTATGCAGCCCAACAAACACGTGAGATGGTCGGGAGTTCAATATTTCTCTGCTACCACGCGGCGTGGTACTAATGCACTGTAAGCACAGCTTGCAAACGATTCTGAACACTATTATCGTTCCCGCCATGTGAACTTACAAGGGAACTGTCCATACTGTCATATCTAAATCGGCAATGGAATTTGGTAGAGAGGATGAGGAGTCCATAAGAAAGCAATGTACAAAAATTCAGCTGCCATTTCGATCTGTAAGGTCCTGAAATCGATACGGAAATGCCTAATAGCAAATACAGTAGAGACAATACACGACACTCAGCGAGATATCGAGGGACTGTTAGTAGAGCTCCCTCTAGCGCGTAGACCTGAGAACTACTGATTCTGCCATAAGAGCACGTGTATTTGTGTGTGAAGTTTTTGGTGTTATTTATGCGTTTTCAGTGAGTTGACATTATTAAATAGTAGCGTGTGTCATTCCTTGATATCTCCTCTCAACATGAGGGGAAAGGTATGTGCTGTGTTTGGCTGTAGTAACTATGAAGTAGAGAAGAATGCGCGGTCTTTCTCCCGTTTCCCTCGTGACAAGAAAATGTAATATTGTGTTTGCATGTATATTCTTCCAATGACAAAGAGATATTTTTACTTCATAGTATTCTGACCTGCTCGACCCATATTTTAACTGGCTTAAAATATAATACGCATACTTTATTGTATAGTGCAGCAGTTAACCTTCAATACCGATGTGTTGTTGTAGGTGTGGTCTGTGGGTTTTGAAATGTCACAGAAGTGATTTGGATAAGGTGTACAAAAAAGAAGGAACATTACGCTTATATAAGAATTATATGATCTGTTCAGATCATTTCAGGCCAGCGACTTTAAAAATCCTCGACTATACACCCAAGGGTATGTTACAATTTTACTCTAATTGTACGTAAATATTCCTCAAAACATCACTATCGACAATATTTTCATACTTTTCTTTCTTTTATCCCTCTTCTCAGATTAAAGCCAGGATTTTATAGATTTTCTTTCTGTTAGTAGGCTTCATGTTAAGGGGAAAATTGTCCAGCTTTTAAATGTTAATTCATTGCATCATGTGTGTAAGGAATGTGCCGATATTTTTATTGACAAGTGTCTTAATGTGATAATACAATGTTTTTTAAATGAGAAAAAAGACAAATCTAACCGTAAAAGTTCAGGCAGGAATGCTAAAGCAAAAAAGTAATACATAAATGAAAGATCAAGCCATTTCACAGCAGTCCATTTCACATTTTGTTTATATGTCTAATTTCAGTATTTGAATAATAACCTTTTAAATAATTCTTCGTTCATATATCCAGAATTGCTTTAGCAACTTCAAAGTTAATATCTCAATAATACTTTCTTTCTAGACGTAATTTATTTATCCATTTTCGTATATGCATTTCCATTGATATTTGATTTTTAGGTCAAGTCACTAGGAGCGCCACCGTCGAATTGTCTCCCATTTTAACAAGGCTAAATCCATAAGTGTCGCGTATTGTCTCTACTGTATTTGCTAATAGGATTGCAAGCGTTAGCGTATAGCTCGACGTGGACAGCCCTGGTGACCAGCTGAAGCGACCGGGTTACCTTGAGCTTTCTGCGCTAGCCAGTTGACACTTGTTCCTTTGAAAGAGCAGTCATGAATCCGGCTAATGTTCTAGAGTATGCTTTACGTTGTTTCCGTGAAAAAGGTTTCTCCTCTTCCCGTGAAATAACTTCGGAAGAAAGGGAGATGGGTCGACATGTGAAAACGAACTAATTGAATATCATCCCAGGGGTGCCAGCATCGTCCCGGAGTCGTGTTTGGAGAGAAATAGTGGCAGTGAAAGTGACAATGGAAGCAGCGACACCTCATTTGCATTATCTGAAAGAGAAGGCAGCACACCACTGCCAGGAACAATATGTGTTACGGATCCGATTTTGAGCCCCGAGTCTGATTCCCGTCAAGCCAGTGAAGAGACACCGCAGTCACCGAGCAAATCTACTAGTTCAAGCTATGCTTCAAAAAAGTGAAACAAACTGTAGAACTTGCGTACAAGAGAAAAGCTGTAAATTTATGGTTAAATAAGAGGGGTGAGAAGCGGCTTTAATTAACCACTGTTCGAAAAAGTTGCCGTAAGATGACGTCACTACCACAACTGTCCAGGTGGAGGAACCAATTAGAATCTACATCAGTAAGCCCCATTGAACACAGGAAATTGATGCATATAAAATATTTTCTCGCTTTACAGAAGCAGGAAGACTGAAGAGGAATGTATGCGATGAAGACCTACGACTCTGGACCTCGGAAGTTTCAAGAGAGATTTCAATGGGGCGAACTAATTTCAGCGCATGTGCTAGCTGGTTGAGTCGTTTTAAGAAAAAGTACAGAATAAAATGTAGAAAAATTACGAAATTTGTATCCAGTACGTATCTGCAAGAAGAAGACGAAAAAGTCGCAAAGAAATTTGTGGAAACAGCTACAGAGCGATTTTTAGACTACACCACTTCTTCAATATACAATACTGATCAGAGTGGTTTCGTGCGCGAAATGAAAGCGAAAAAGACTCTATCGTTTGTTGGTGAGAAACATACAGAAACAGTTGCTCAATCAACTAGTGCACTCACCCATTCGTACACAATTATGCCTACAGTTAGCATGGCGGGTAATCTTTTCCCGAAATTATTAATTATACTGCAGGAGGCAACTGGAACTTTCGGTCCGAGAGTTTCTAAAGAAATGTTTCATGCCAGAATATTGGGGAAAATGCGGAAAAAAGAAATAAAGTATTGGTTTAAAGAATCCTTCTTTCCATTTGCGGACGAGAAGTGTTTGCTACTGTTAGGTTCCTGGACTGCAACTCCACTCCGCTGTGCGCCGCGCGATTCAGCAAGAAGCAAGGGTTGTCCAGTAAGCTGCACTGTCACACGGATTTTGTATCAAGATTTCGAAACCTTCCAGTTCGAAATGGCAGCTAGATTTTGTACATCGCTATTTTATGGGTCTTCTCGTGGTCTCTGCGAAATTTTATAGTCGATTTCGATATGGCAGTATGGACAGTTCCCTTGTTAGACCGTTCGAAAAATATGCCAACCTTTCAATCACTTAACATACGTCAGTATTGATAGTTAAATAACTGTGTTAAGATGTCGTGCCAAGTGATCGGGTATATCAAAACGTGAAATTAAACGCCAGCCTCGTGCCGGTAGATTCACTGGCATGATAAAGAACTGCTGAGGGACAAACTTCCGGCACTTCGGAGTCTCAGAAACCCGTGAAAGTAGATAGTGGGACCTAAAATCAATAAAATTATTATTCGAATCCTACAACGCACAAAGTTTTATACATCGATGTGAAATTTCATTGCTTAAACACAGACCAGCGTGTGCCACACGGGTACAGTAAAACTGCTATTCAGTCGGAAGTGTAGAAGACTACATGACCCTAACTGCATGGACAACTCGCTCGGTTGTCGACTTCTTGCTCGAAACTACGTCCCTCCGATTATATCATGCGAGCCTTTACCGCCAAGACAAGGCAACCTCTACTTTTGAGTCATAGTACTGGTAAAATGAATCCTGGAAGAGCAAATTGTAAAAATATATATATAATCTGAACACTTATTGAATTTTAGCTGTAGGTTGTATCTTGCAATCTGCTGATGATCAGGGTTGAGTAGAACCTTGTCACAAGACTTTGTTGGTGTCCCCCCTTTCATTGTCCATCAGTTCGTTATGCGGTGCATTTAAAGCAACGTTTGACAAGAAGAGCCAACATTGAGGTGGTTTAGATAGGCTGAGTGTTGATTAAGTACATTTAGTCTGATTAGTTAAACTACCTACAAGCTTTCCATGATGTATATTTTTGGTTTATGCCGTGTAATGAACTATATAAACACAGTATAAACCCAAAATATACCCCATGAATAGTTACACGGGCCGTGAAAGTCTAAATGATAATATTAGAATCCTCTATGGGGAGGATATTTTTCGATCGATGTCTCCTCATGAAGAAAGGCACGGTTCCTTTTGAAACAGAAAATGATTTCCTCTCTCGCCCTTCTCCTAAGATGATGTACTACCAAATTTTGTTATGTTGAAGCATGCCTTCAGAACACCAAAAGCTATGCATTGAGTGTTTATATAGATCATTACATAGCATAAACCCAAAATATACATCATGAATAGTTACACGGGCCGCGAAGTCTAAATGATAATATCTACAAGCTTATTAATGTATGAAAATTGTTTCGAGATTTCTTTTTTTTTTTTGCTAGGGGCTTTACGTCGCACCGACACAGATAGGTCTTATGGCGACGATGGGACAGGGAAGGGCTACGAGTGGGAAGGAAGCGGCCGTGGCCTTAATTAAGGTACAGCCCCAGCATTTGCCTGGTGTGAAAATGGGAAACCACGGAAAACCATTTTCAGGGCTGCCGACAGTGGGGTTCGAACCTACTATCTCCCGAATACTGGATACTGGCCGCATTTAAGCGACTGCAGCTATCGAGCTCGGTCGGAAAAGATTATTTACGAGGATTTATCTTAAACATTCTTTATCAACATTCATAAGGAATATACCCAAGAGTCGAGGTAGCGTTCCTATTACTAACTCTGAAAAATTACATTACAGATAGCTGTTGGGATGAGGTTACAGGATGAATCCTGGTCTGGAAGGTTGACATTCAAGGATGTTCAAATATGAAATTCGAGGTAAATATGTATTATTGGTACCCGTTTCTACTACCATTTGAAATAATATCATATTATATTATTTTATATCTATATTGTCAATTATAATAATAATCATAATATTATAACAATTCACAAAAACACTTATATGGTGGAACGACTGTTGATTTAATATTTTGAAAAAATTTAAACGCCAACCATACAGAAAAAGTGAAGTTCAGTAGCTCTTTCTCGGCCACCGTAATAATGATTACTCTGAAAATAAGATCCCCGTATCTCCCTTCATACCAGGTAAATCCAAGTAACAAGGTATCTGTCTCAAGGTTAATCTCATCACAGTTGGAATAACTCACTATATCAATCACTACAATAATGCAGGCTATCAGACATAATTTAATAGCTCTAAATACACGAGGTTGATTACCACGAAGTAGCCCCTAACCAAAATAACAGCCGGCGAGGGTATTATAGCAGCGCTTAATAACAGGAAATTGCGGATTAGCTGTTGAAAGCATTAAGAGTATGAACGTGACCGTAGGAGTAAGTAACAATATAACCAACCAACCAACCCCATGGCGCAACAGCCGCGAAGGGCCGTGACGTACCAAGCGACCGCTGCTCATCCCGAAGGCGTGCAGATTACGAAGTGTCGTGTGGTCGGCACGACGAATCCTTTCAGCCGTTATTCTTGGCCTTTTAGACCGGAGCCGCTATCTCACCGTCAGATAGCTCCTCAATTGTAATCACGTAGGCTGAGTGGACGTCAAATCAGCCCACTGGTACAGGTAAAATTCCCCGACCTGGATGGGAATCGAGGGTATTATTATATTATTATACGACAGGGCCGGCAAACGATCATCCTACCTCAGAAACATTTTGTTCCAGAAAGTCTTATCAGGACGATCAAAATTAACTTACGCGGCTGTATCTGAACACGAATAAATTACACTACCAGTGATTTTCCAACTTTCAGCATAATCTTGTCCGGCTCCTCGGCTGAATGGTCACGCAGTGCTGTTCTGTTCAGAGAGTTCCTGGTTCGATTACAGGCCGAGTCGGAGATTTTAACCTTAAATGTTCAATTCCTTCGATTCGTGTACTGGGTATTTGAACTGTCCCCAACATCTCTGAAACTCACACACAACGCTATCCTCCACAGCAATAATAGGCAGTTTCCCACACATGGCCGATGCCGCACTCTCTCGCAGGACCAGGCTAGAAATAGCCATACCAAATTATTATTATTAGTATTATTATTATTATTATTATTATTATTATTATTACCGGGCGAGTTGGCCGTGCGCGTAGAGGTGCGCGGCTGTGAGCTTGCATCCGGGAGATAGTAGGTTCGAATCCCACTATCGGCATCCCTGAAAATGGTTTTCCGTGGTTTCCCATTTTCACACCAGACAAATGCTGGGGCTGTACCTTAATTAAGGCCACGGCCGCTTCCTTCCAACTCCTAGGCCTTTCCTATCCCATCGTTGCCATAAGACCTATCTGTGTCGGTGCGACGTAAAGCCCCTAGCAAAAAAATATTATTATTATTATTATTATTATTATTATTATTATTATTATTATTATTATTATTATTATTATTATTATTTAGTAAAGCAGTCTGGATAATCCGAATAACCTACTAACATTTACGTTAATAGTCACTAATAATCAAGTATATTTCTTCCACGTACAAAAATAAAATGCGTGTGCGTGCACTAATAAGCACATAAATTAGGAATTGGTTAGGGATATAAATTTTAGAGAATTCATTATGACCAAATTAACCCGTCTGGTAACCATGTCTGACACCGTGGTTAGCTGGTTCGAAACCTGTTCGTAGAAACTTTCTTACTATCAGAATGTTAGCCGGCAGGATAGGAGAGGTGGTGGTATAAAGTTTCTACTCACTAGATTGCGTGCCAAAAGCCTGAATTCAATTACAGGCTTATATGCAGTGTTCATATGAAGCGAGGGTATATGACGCTGTCGATGGTGATTCATGTGTCGGTTGGAGGCGTTAAGCCTTGAGCAGACCCCCTGGTGCTATTCGACAGGAGTAGGCTATGTGCCGGCACCGGATTTCATCCTCTCCCTTCCTACTATTATACATCACGTCATTATTTTCATCTCATTATAACTCCTTTGATTAGATTGACGTCATAAAAACTCGCTACGAAGATTCACTTCATACCCAACCCCGAAGAGGAACGGAACGGGGTACGGGTTGGACATGCATTATGACAAAATTCAATTCGATTTTGAAAACAATTATGTGTGATTTTATTAAATGTCCAAATATATAAAGCAAGCTTACAATGTTATCAAACAACGTTTTAGTACATAACGAGCTGACAATTCGGTCTCAAAAATATATACGGTATATGTTTCGTATAGATCTTTGTCAACCGTGGATAAAAAGTATTTCGGCCCAAAGTTCTTTTTTTTTTTTTTTACGTCGCACCGACACAGATAGGTCTTATGGCGACGATGGGACGGGAAAGGGCTAGGAATCGGAAGGAAGCGGCCGTGACCTTAATTAAGGTACAGCCCCAGCATTTGCCTGGTGTGAAAATGGGGAAAACACGGAAAACCATTTTCAGGGCTGCCGACAGTAGGGTTCGAACCTACTATCTCCCGAATACTGGATACTGGCCGCACTTAAGCGACTGCAGCTATCGAGCTCGGTGGGCCCAAAAGACATACTAAAAGGATTAATCATGTTTAAAATATGAAAAGTGGGTTATTGTTCATTTTTTAACGTCTGATTCAGCAAATAATCTTCTTTGTCGAATTATGAATTAGCAAATTCATCCAAGAGCGTATCTTTATACCTGTTTTATACTTTGTGATGTCGTTAGAAACATAGTCCTCAGTTCCTCTGTACGAGTCACCTTTTTTCCTATAGTAACAGCAGCAAAAAAGTGTTGTTTATGTTTTTAAATTTGAAGACTCTGTTAAACAGAACAAGGTTCTTAAACACCGTCGCTGGGCTGAGTGGCTCAGACGTCTGAGGCGCTGACCTTCTGACCCCAACTTAGCAGGTTCCATCCTGGCTCAGTCCGGTGGTATTTGGTATGTCGGTCTCGTGTCGGTAGGTTTACTGGCACGTTACAGAACTCTTGCGGGACTAAATTCCGGCACCCTGCCGTCTCCGAAAACCGTAAAAGTAGTTAGTGGGATGTAAAGACAGTAACATCATTATTATTATTATTATTATTATTATTATTATTATTATTATTATTATTATTATTATTATTAAATAACGTCGTTTACGTTACAGGAAATCATGAAACTGTTTCTGGTGGTGTGTGTAGTGGTCGCTGTCAGTTAGACGCTCACATTCTCCGAGCTGCTCAAGCAGGAGTGGCACACCTTCGAGGTAAAACATTCTGAAAAATGTTACTGGCGAAATACGGTACATTCACGCACGATAGAAAAAAATATGTAGAAATTATTTTACTTGTAGAAAACGAAGAATTACTTCGAAATCTTAGAAAAGTGCGTACAAAATTAAATTTGACGCCATATTAACAAAAAGGAGCCTTAAAATCGACAGAGAGAGAAACCATCCATATTAACATCTGGGATATTTCAACTTCCGGGTGTAATGCTATTGAAGTGTTGAAGAATAAAAGTAACATTTGAGATGATAGGGTAAGAAGAGGAAATAAAACTTTCATGAGGAAACCGACTAAATGCTAAGAATTTAAAAGTTACCGTATTTCATTTTACTTCGAATAATGCAATAATGGGATCAAGGGTAGATTATTAAAATCCATCACAGGCATTTATGTTGACAATTGGGCTGCAGTGAGAATTGATGGTAGAATGAGTTCTTGGTTCAGGGTACTTACAGAGGTTGCACAAGGCCTTTGTTGTTCGTAGTTTACATGGATCATCTTTGAAATTCAGTTAGGTGGAAATGTAGTAAGCAGTTTGGCCTATGCTGACGACTTGGTCTTAATGGCAGATTGTGCCGAAAGCCTGCAGTCTAATATCTTGTAACTTGAAAATAGGTGCAATGCGAAGACTAAATTGATATCAGTCGGTAAGAAATTCAACAGAATTGAATGTCAGATTGTTGATGCAAAGCTGGAACAGGTCAAGGATTTAGGATGTGTGTTCTCCCAGGATGGTAATATAGTGAGATTGAATCAAGGTGCAGTAAAGCTAATGCAGTGAGCTCGCAGTTGCGATCAACAGTATTCTGTAAGAAGGAAGTCAGCTCCCGGACAAAACTATCTTTATATCGGTCTGTTTTCAGACCAACTTTGCTTTACGGGAGCGAAAGCTGGGTGGACTCGGGATATCTTTTCCATAAGTTAAAGTAACAGACATGAAAGTAGCGAGAATGATTGCTGGTATAAACAGGTTGGAAAAATGGCAGGAGGTACTCGGAATGAGGAGATTAAGGGTACGTTAGGAATGAACTCGATGGATGAAGCTGTACGCATAAACAGGCTTCGATGGTGGGGTCATGTGAGGCGAACGGAGGAGGATGGTTTACCTAGGAGAATAATGAACTCTGTTATGGAGGGTAAGAGAAGTAGAGGGAACCCAAGGTGACCATGGTTAGACTCAGTTTCTAACGATTCAAACATAAGTGGTATAGAGCTAATTAAGACCACAGCACTAGTTGCAAATAGAGGATTATGGTGACATTTAGAAAATTCACAGAGGCTTGCAGACCGAACGCTGAAAGGCATAACGGTCTATAATGATGATGTACGTACGTACGTACGTATGTAATGCAAGAATGTATAAATAAAATCAATACTCCTGCACCAGAGACTTTAGTGAATATCACTAAATAGTACAATACAATTCGTCCATAGTCATTGCCAATTTATTTTTAAAAAGCCGAGTTTGGGTATGAGGTATATAGACATCATCTTGTTGACTTCTTGGTGGCTTCCAGAAATGAAACAAAGATATAATCAATCTTAACCTTAATTCTGATCGCCTCTGTGGTGTAGTGGTCAGTGTGCATCCCTGGAGGCTCGGGTTTGATTTCCGGCTCTGCCAACCCTGGAGGATAAACGTATTAAGAAAGAAAACTTTCATTTTAATATCGTTCGGAGTACATTTTAAATCACTTGACTTCGTAAGTCTACTGGCTGATCATTGTATGTTCTTGTATTTCCAGTATGTAACACTCAGAGTTGTCTGGTAGAATCAATTCCTCCAAATAGCTATAATCCAGAAGATTTGCTTTCAAGACTAGACAAAATTATTGGAATGAATATACTGTACAGGTTTAGGTATCAATCAGATGCGGTTTCATAGAACAAGAGTACGCCAATTGTTATAAGGGACGCAAATGAGTAGATTATGAGTTCTATGTAGCCCTATGCAAACAGGACATAGCCAAGAGTCAAATAAACAATTTACCACTGTAATTAGAACATTATGCCTGTATTTAGAAGACGTGAAGAACACATGATGTTTATACATATGAAATGCAAAATAATTTGGTCACCACTACTCTATCCTAAGAGAGAGGTCAACTATCCTTCATTAGTGATAGGTTAACAAAGGATCTACGAAGGAATTACTATGAGAAGGAAGTACTTACCATTTTATATATATGAGTTTGATATTCTCTCTTCTAGCTCCAACCTAGGAAGTAATATTCGAGCGCTGCTGAAGAAGAACTCCGTATGAAGATCTATATGGAGAATAAGCAGAAGATCGCCGAGCACAATGCCAGATACGCTAAGGGAGAGGTCACCTACTCCATGGCCATGAACCACTTTGGGGATCTGGTAAGTATTTCTTTGGTGTCGCTTAATTCTTCCTATTTATCTTCTAAGAGCATCCACTATGTTCTCACGGCACGGCGTGTTAATTCAATGTTATGATCGACTTGCAGCGCCATCATGAGTTCGTGAGGATGGTCAACGGATACAACAGCACCCTCGGCCAACAAATGCGCAAGCTGGGAACTCCCTACGTTAGTCAGCTCCCGCTTCAATTGACTGGCGTCAAACTGGAGCCGTGTCTGAGGTGAAGAACCAGGGACAGTGTGGATCATGCTGGTCATTCAGCGTAGTCCTATTGTTCGTATATCTGGTCTTTGTTACTTCACCAGTGTACTCCTACAAGAATTATAGATCTGAAGGTCACTGACGAATTTTTAAGATTAGAAGTAGACGTACTACTTCCATGCAGAAAATGATACTGCGTATGTATTTTAATATCATAAAACAGCTCACCGTAGAACGCATTTCGAACCCCACTGTCGCAAGCCAGGAAGATGGTTTTCCGTGGTTTCCCGATTTCACATCAGACTGTACCTTAATCAAGGCCACGTTCACTTCCTTCCCCCTCCTAGCCCCCTTTTCCTATCCCATCGTCACCATAAGCCCTATATCTGTCCGTGTGACGTACGGCAAAATTGTAAAAAATAAATAAATAATAATAATACATTTTCAGACCGTATGGCTAACACAACTTTCACTATAAATATGTTGCCAGAGGATGTGGAACTATTGAAAATAAAATTTGACGTAAACATATCAGTGTGTAGTTAGCTTTCTTTTTAATAACTACCTTGTGTTTCCTCATAATTTAATCGGACCTTTTGCCACAGACAATCTCATCGTTTTTGAGCCGAAACGACCGTCAGGCAGCCATATTTAACTGTGTTTAAAAGTTATTAACATTTATTTAGATGATATTCAAATGATCGGCCTCCTAATCAGTTCATACAAACATTATTTAATTACGAGTTGTTCAGATGAAGTGGGGTTTGAGTTATGGCTCAAAACTGAAATTACCGGGTGAGTTGGCCGTGCGGTTAGGGACGCGCAACTGTGAGCGTGCATCCGGGACATAGTGGGTTCGAACCCCTCTGTTGGCAAACCTGAAGATAGTTTTCTGTGGTTTCCCATTTTCACACCTGACAAATGCTGGGGTTGTACCTTAATTAAGGCCAAGGTCGCTTCCTTCCCACTCCTAGCCCTTTTGTATCGCATCGTCGCCATAAGGACCTATCTGTGTCGGAGTGGCGTAAAACAGACTGTAAAAAAATGAAATGTTCACCAGTCAGATGGACTTGTCTTTCTCGTTTTATTAGAAAAAGATTTGTTGATCTAGTAATGGTAACTGTGGTATAGGCAGAGGCTTTTACAACATAACAATTATCTCAAGAGAAATTTTCCAAAGAGTTTACAGAATTTGTCTGAACAGTTCATATTTCTAGAAAGGTAGTCGTTAATGTATGACAGAAGCCAGGACTTAGCTATATACAATCCCATGTATAACTCTGAATGTCTAATTGAATAGGTGAGATTAAAAAGGAAAAGATTCCACGTCTTGTTCAAATTAAACTGATATAGCCATTATGTAGCTTATATGCAGTCGCATCAAAAAGTGGAAAGTAGGAAAAGAATCAACTATTTTCTACGGCGTTGGTGGAGCATGAAGTTCAGAGTGAGTTTTAAACTCGCCTTGTAACCAATTTGCTTTTAAAACGCGAGGAGAATATGATAAAATTTCACAGAGGTAAAAGAAGATAGCCCCTTTCTTTTATGTTTACACAGTACTAAATGAAGAAATTATGAAGGACTAAAAAAAAGAGATGGTCAGCTCATTTTAAATAAGTACAAACATCTGAATTTCAGAATAAAGGAACCAGGATATGTTGCAGTGGAATATTTTCCTTTTTAATCTCACCCATTCAATTATAATTTAGATATCTTTAGTCGACTCGTTTGTCTTGATGATGGTGGTGATTATTATAAGGAACGATAATAGCTCTTTTTAAGCTATTAATAATAATGCTATTTGTTTTACGTCCGACTAACTACTCTTTTAAGGTTTTCGGAGACGCCGAGGTGCCGGAATTTAGTCCCGCAGGAGTTCTTTTACGTGCCAGTAAATCTACCGACACGAGGCTGACGTATTTGAGCGCCTTCAAATACCACCGGACTGAGCCAGGATCGAACCTGCCAAGTTGGGGTCAGAAGGCCAGCGCCTTAACCGTCTGAGCCACTCAGCCCGGCTTTTAAGCTATTAATCAGTAGAGAAACAGATATGATCCTTCGATGAGTGAGTAGGCCTATCGTAAATTCCTTAATTAGATTATTTTTTTGTAGACTCTTCGCATTTCCAAACCCAGTAAGATAAAAAAATGAAAAGATCCACTGACTTTAAATTGAGCCAGTAGCCAGATTAATACTACTTGGTAATATATATTACAGTATGGTGACTAACATGCATACAAACAAATATGCAATGGTACATTTTTCAATCTGAATAATAGTTTTGTAGTAAAACAGTTTTTTGTAGTATACAGAAAACTACTGCGAGTGGAATCTTTTCCTTTTTAATCTCACCCATTAAATTATTTACTTGCATTCATGTTTTTTTTTTTCAGGTCAACACTTCACGGCTACAGGCCAGTCTGTCTCTCTGAGTGAACAGAACATGATCAATTGTTCCACTGAGTACGGAAATGACGCGTGTAACGTTGGAGTTCTGGGTTACGCCTTCCAGTGTGTGATCGATAACCGTAGTATCGACACTGAGGGATCTTACCCATGGAATGCACGGGTAAGTATAGATTCATAAGGAAGACATAAAACTCGAACCTTCTCACATAAATGACAGATTCCAAGCACTTCCAATCTCAATGTACAACCACTCAAAAAAAAAAAAAAATAAGGCGCATGGTACTGTATGCTCCCCGCATGTAATATTTTATCAGATTTCACTTGAATTTTTATCAAAATGTAATTCACTTCCCATGTGGATACAAACCCTATGGATACTCACATATCTGTAGGTTCAACTGTTTCTGAGAAAAGTGTATCTGCGAAAAACTTATACAATACTATGCACTCATTATTTTCTTGAGCGACTGTACATGCAAGGTCTCGATTGTAATATTCTTCACTTCATATCTAAGGTAAGGGTGTATTCTGCCCAAAGGCAGGTCCGAACCTCCGCAGAGGTGTGCCTGTGCCGGAGTTCACATACGGTAGGGTGGCCAGCTCCTTTCTGCCCCTCCATTCCTTTACCCCCCCCCAAACAGTGTGTGGTAACCCATGCAAGTCTTGACCAAGCCCAATGTTGCTTAACCCGAGGTGTGCTACTCTCGCCTATAGACGGGCTGACGCAGCCGGTCCAGCGTCATCTGTTGGACATTATGTAGAACTAATTGATCACAGATTACATCTTTGCAAACTAACTTACAGAGCTTTTTGTAGACGTCTGTGGAGTTCATCTGTGATGTAAATAAACATGGCAGAACAACAATCTAGTTGCTCTTGCAGCGTGTTATTTCAGATGAAAGAATCTTTCAGTTCTTAACCACAGTGGAAAGTGATGATGGAGATGATGATTTTAATGAATTGTTAAGCGATTTTGAAAGTGACAGTGATACAGAGTGTGCCGAAAATATTGTATGTGAGAGACAAACAGAGCCTCCTTCTAAACGAAAGAAGAAAAAGATGGTGAGTTCAAAAGCTATTTTATCATTATTTTCGTGGTGGACGAATTACTTTTCTCCACCACAGACGTTCAAGTAACTGTGACAAACTGAGGGCCAAGTAGTGTTGACAACCGGATAATCACTGATTTTTAAAAAACTTTTGTGCCAGTGGATTTGGTGCAGATAGTTGAACAAATTACCATTACAAACAACCAGTAGAAAACATTTAACTCTCACCACATTCCAGGTTTAGAAAGTATTTTAAAATTTTAACTCGTGTACTTCTAAAAAGTTGCATGTACTAGTTGCCTACATATTTTAGGAAATAATATTATTTTGGGTTCCTTACTTTGTATTAGTGATGGGCTACGCTCTCGCTCGAGACTCTCGAGACTGGCGTCGCAGATCTCGAGACTCTCGCGAGAATCTCGAGACCGATCCTCCTGTAGTGCAAGCTGCGCGACGTACCAGTAACTACGACTGTAAACTTGATAGTATATCATTGGCAGTTATTGCGTGAAATAACGTTCTCATATGAAAACGTGTCAGGCAATACTTTTGGTCAAAAGCCTGGAAAAGTACTGCATGTTCAACTATGAACCCCTTAATACCATTAACGAAAGTGAAAACAGAATGTCAGTATCTTAAACTGTTCACGACGTATTTGTGGTGGACATCTTAGCTGAATAACCATGCATAATTTGTGAATAACTGTAGATAGGATGTACATCTACTTGGATACTAGAGGCGTGCATTATTCGAACCTGAGACGGGGAAGATATGCTTTGCTACATATGCGACCCCCATTACACATGAGTAACGTGTAATCCAAAATACCCGACTTTGCTCCAATTCTTTCAGCAGGGGTGATGGGCAACGCTCTCGAGACCGATTCTCGTGTGCTGCGAGCTGTGCGACGTGTGTAACCTTGATAGTTATCATCATCAGTTCTCATATGGAAACGTGTGTGACGATAAATTTTGTCAAAAGCCTAGGAAAGCACTGCATGTTGAACCTTAGGTTGAACTATGAGCTCCTTAATACCATTAACGAAAGTGAAGACAGAATGCCAGTATCTTAAACTGTTCACGAGTTATGTCGGGAGGACTTCTTAGCTGAATAACCCGTATAATTTGTTAATAACTGTTATGAGGATGTAAACCTACCTGGATGCCTCACAATCGTTGTCGGCAGGGTAGCTTCTTGTAATTCAGACCGGGCTGGATGTGTTCTGTGACTATTCCTCTTCATTTATATTATGTATTTAAGTGTCGGATCATCCCAGAAGTATTTCTGCCGACGTATTTTACTTCTTTTGAATAAGCAACACAGCGAGCTGTGCTATGTGACATCTCTTCAAAATAACCGACATCCACACGTTACGTTTCGGACAGTCTTCAAGTTTTCGCGTACAACTAGACACAATTTCACATTGCACCGTCATATATCGAAGTACCTAATTATGACGCGAATACTCTTATAACACTGTAAGTAATTATTTCCTTCGTCACCAAAATATCGGTAAACAAGCAGTGTTCATATGTTATTGAATGTGGGGTCTGATAACGACGTACACCTACCTGTCGAAAGAAGTGGAGCGAACTGATGCATTTTAGATTACACATTCCACTTATGCGTAATGGTGGTTGCATATGCAAGGCGTATCTTGCCTCGTCTCGAGTTCAAAAAATGCGCGCCTCTAGTATCCAGGTGTGTGTACCTACAGTAGCCGTCAGATTCTGTACTTAAACCACTAATTCGTGTACCTACCAGTGCATATAATGCCATTATTCGTACCCTTTATAATTATGTTATACTGCGTCAAAATAGACCTGGGTAGAAATGAACCCCCTAATCGCTTGTTGACACGTATGTACGAAATTGAGAAGGCCCGTGGTTAGCTATTCGCATACTCGGCACAAACAACAATCAGCTCCGACTACCTGTAGGCCTACGACATGCTGCTCGCTGCACAATACGGGTCAACGCTCTCGAGATCTCTCGAAATTTCTCCCGAGAAATAGTGCTGCGCTAGTCTCGAGAAATCCCGAGAAATTTCGAGACCTCGTCTCAGACTGCCCATCACTACTTTGTATAAAGATAATGTACGCATGGGCACAAAAGTGTAATTTTGTTTTCTCTCAAAATAATATTGAACGTAAGTGTAGAATTTTCCATTTGCATTTAGATTTATAAAGAACCAACATTTATAAACATCTTAAGCTAATCAACTCCTTTTTTTACTTACAAATGAAAAGAGTCAGCACTGAGGTACCAAACAGTCAACTGATAACTCAGCACTTGAAAGGTTAACTTCGGAGATCTCACGGGATCCGGTGTTTAAACACGGGTACGGCCATTGGCCTTCATGTCTTGTCATGTGTAATTTCCATTTTTTTTAATTTTTTTTTTATTTTTGTATTTATTTACAATTTGCTTTACGTCGCACCGACACAGATAGGTCTTATGACGACGATGGGATAGGAAAGGGCTAGGAGTGGAAAGGAAGCGGCCGTGGCCTTCCTTAATTAAGGTACAGACCCAGCATTTGCCTGGTGTGAAAATGGGAAACCACGGAAAACCTCTTCAGGGCTGCCAACAATGGGGTTCGAACCCACTATCTCCCGAATACTGGAGACTGGTCGCACTTAAGCGAATTAAAATATTTAATTTATAGACTCATCCATTTTGCTGAGCGAATTGGCTGTGCGGTTAGAATCAAGTATCTGTGAGCTTGATTTGGGAGATGCTGGGTTTGAATCCAACCGTTGGCAGCCCTGAAGATTGTTTTCTGTGGTTTCTCATTTTCATACCAGACAAATGTTGAGCTGTACTTTAATTAAGGCCACGGTTGCTACATTTCCATTCCTAGCCCTTTCACATTCTTGCATCACTGAAAACCTTCGGTGTGTTAGTGTAATGTTAACCACCAGTTTGTTTGTCCAACCCTTGTCCCGTTTCCCTACGGGGTCGGGTATGAGGTGAGATGAATTTGTCGTGGCGGTTTTTTATGACCGGATGCCCTTCCTGACGTCAACCTCATCAGAGGAGTTAATGTGAGATGAAATGAATGACGTGATATATGATAGTAGGGAGAGGGTGAAACCCGGTGCCGGCACATAGCCTACTCCTGTCGAATAGCACCAAGGGGTCTGCTCAAGGCTTAACGTCCCCATCCGACGGACGAATCACCATCAACAGCGTCATATGCCCTCACTCCAAATGAGCACTGCGGAGAGGTTTGGAATTTAATCCAGGCTTTTGGCACGCAATCTAGTGATTAGAAATTGTATACCACCACCTCCCCTACCCTGCCGGCCAACATTCTGATGGTGAAAATTTTTTCGACCAACGGGACTCGAACCGGCTAACCTCGGTGTTAGACCGTTTTTACACTTCAGCGCCTTAACGATCATGGCCACCAGGCGGGCTCAATGTTAAACCACCAGTAAAAAACCTTATTCATTTTACGGCTTATTAAAGGAATTTCAAATGTGAGGCAACAAGAGACAAATGTAAGATTCAGATTAGAAATTCGTTTAGATTTATGAGTTTGACTAGTATAATCCTTGCCTTCTGCACTGCCTTTTCTCCTTAGGTACTTCCATATTTGATCACACGCTGACGTTAAATCACTAATGCAAATAATTCGGCGTTTCACAACCTATATTAGTTATTGCCTTTCTATACTGGATTTTATTTGTATGAGACAGAAGAAAAAAAAACGTGTCCAGTCCAAGGGAGACTTTGAGACAGTCTACTGAAATACATAAACTAACTTACTGTTCACCAACTTATAAAAGACTCAATATTGTTACTACTACTACTACTACTACTACTGCTGCTGCTGCTGCCACCACCACTACCACCACTAAACATTATCTCTTGGTGTCTTATGCTTAGGCAGCCTTGAAGTTAAGAGAATGTGGCAGTGCACAGTCAAATTGAGACTGGAATGGTTGTGATCTCAAGCAAGTGTGAATTATATAGCCTTTGTACTAAATTTTGATCTTCCTCTCGAGGGAAGGCAGGTTTTACTTTTCTTGTAAAAGAGGCATAACACTCAGCATCTGAGACTGAAGAGGTTTGAGTCTCATATATCTGCTTCCTTGAAAAGAGTGGAAACTTGAAGACAGGGGATAGATAGGCAAATATTCCTGTCACTTGCTTGACTGTAACAGTACAGTAGTGTTTGCGTTTCAGGCGCAAGTGTTAACTACATGTTTTAATTGTTTTGAAAGTATGGAAGATTCTACTGATTTAGTACCACATTCTCTTAATGTAAGTTGAATTTAATAATGATGATGACGGTAGCTGCAAATAATAAATAATACAGATCTGTCAGATTAACAGATGTTCAGTGAAAAAACTTACACCAATATTGCGTACTGCTAAGAGTACATATTAAATGAAAAATACATTTTATTCAATGACCAGCAATATAAAACCATGATTAAACAATGTTTTTCAATGGCTACAATCTACACTGATGACATTAAGCTATATCCTGCTAGTAATGAACAACTGACCCAGCTTCTGGCCTTAATGAAGAGATTCTCTGATGATTTACACATGGAGTTTAAATGGAAAAATGTAGAGTAGATCAGCTGAAACAAGGAATACTTGTAACTAATGATGGACTTCAGATCTCCAAAAAGGAAGAAATGAAAGATTTTGAAAAAGGAGAATTTTACAAGTACTTGGGTTTCCTTCAGCTTAAAGTGCTTGGTCACTCAACCATCAAAGAAAGACTAAAGACTGCTTTTCTTCAGAGACTTTCAGCTGTTTTAAAATCATTCCTACATTCAGGAAACAAAGTAAAGGCAACTGACTCTTTTGCAATCCCCGTTCTCATCTGTTCATTTGATGTCATTAAACGGTCTGAAACAAATTTAGTGGACTTGGAGGGACATCTGTAGACATTGTCTGCAATTGAGTGAATGAACTTGCCATATCAACTTGCCACATCTAAATGGAGGAACAGGAATACTCAACCTCAGGAAGATATATCACAAACAGACAGAAAATTTATTAAAATATCTCCATTCAAAGAGAGATCAAAATCTATTTGCAGCTGTCTGTTGTGTTGATGATAATTTATTTCACTTAATCTTAAAAGCATATCGACTCCTCCTCCAAATTTTGCCAACACAGAATAACTTAAGCATGCCTGGAAGCAGAAAGACCTCCATGGTTCATATCCTCTCCAACTAAGTCAACCATCTGTTAACAAACTGAAATCCACTCTCTGGTTAAAACAAGGCTACCTCCACGGAGAAACAGAAGGGTTCTTCATAGCAATTCAAGATAGAGTCATGTAAGTACCACAAATATATCTTAGAGGAAGAAGTGAATGACACATACAGGAGATATGGAGAAACAGCTAAGACAGTGCAGCATACTGGGTATGCATGTAAGGCTCGTAAATAATATACTCATCAGCACGATGAGGTAGTAAAAGTTGTGCACGATAAGCTTGGAATCAAGTTGGAACTTACGGATGAGAAAATCCCACATTATAAGTACAGACCATCTCGTGCTAAAAAAAATGAAAAGTTCAAGCTGTACTGGAATCGATCTTTGCAGACACACAGGACCATAAGATCAAACAGGCTGGATATTGTCCTTATTGACAAATAGGGAAGGCTGATCTGGATATGACAGTCCCTTCAAATCACAATGTCCGGAAGTCGTATATCCAGAAGATTGAAAAGTACAGTGACCTCGCAGCAAAAGTCTTAAAACTGTGGGAAATGGACCTGGCAACAGTGAGGCCTTTAGTCATCTCCTCATCTATGCCTCAGGACTTGTGTACTATAAGCTGTAACAACACCTGCAGAATCTGGACATCACCTACACACTTTCATAAATGCAGAAGGCTGTCATTCTGAACACCTGTTGTGTGACGGGGCCCTTCCTATCAAAGCAGTAGAGGTCAGGAGAACTTGATGAGCAAACTGTTAACAACAATAATAATTAAAATAATAATACTGTACTTTGATAGACAAGAGGTCAAATTAAATAGTTAAATTATTTTACTGAGCACTGAACTATTCATATAAAATTTATCTAGGCCTTTGTGACTACATTACTAAATTCAAACTTGCTTTTTTAAAACTCAGTTTATTCAGACCATGCTGTCATGATATGTCACAGTTGTTAGACAATCACATTTTGTCTTCTCTTTAACCCTCCCCTAGTTTATGATTCTTCTCCCTCACTCCACCTCGTTTTCAGATGATTGTTTATTCATTTTGGAGCTTATAATAACAATCACAACAACAACAATCTCCATCGCCAATGAGTTTATTTCTTACGATGAATGAATATTTCCATGTCAGCTATGCTCAGCACTGATAGACTAGGCAACAGAAATACAAATTCGTTAATATCTCCATTATTATAAATTTTACAGTAAAAATGTAAGTACCGAGCTCGATAGCTGCAGTCGCTTAAGTGCGGCCAGTATCCAGTTATCAGGAGATAGTGGGTTCGAACCCCACTGTCGGCAGCCCTGAAGATGGTTTTCCGTGGTTTCCCATTTTCACACCAGGCAAATGCTGGGGCTGTACCTTAATTAAGGCCATGACCGCTTCCTTCCCATTCCTAGGCCTTTCCTATCCCATCATCGCCATAAAACCTATTTGCGTCAGTGCCTCTAGAGCCAGAAGAGAGACAGCTTGGCTGGAAACGAAACAATTAATGCCAGAGGACTAAAAATGTTATGAACCTCCAAATAATTGACTCACAAGAATTTTTATGGCCCCCTTTATATACCTAATTAGGGATAATTAAGCAAACTGTCAAAGCTTTGGACAAAAGTGATCACTCCTTCCAGTATCTTACTGAGAAATTTTCAATCAAAAGTGGAAGAAAGGGTTTTCTATGGGGCACAGATTTGCCGACTCATGAAGGATGTACATTTAGAAATATCTTGACTGAAGAGCTCCGGACATGGGACTCATTCAAGGATATTATCAACTAGTTTCTGAGCCATGTTGAAAATGATCAGTATGAGCATACCGTGCTTGAAAAATTCAGGACACTTGGATGTAATATGAACTTGAAGTTACATTTTCTTCATTCTCATCTTCAATAATTCCTGGAAAACTTAGGAGCACAAAGTGATGAGCAGAGTGAACACCTCTATCAATACATAAAAGAAATGGAAATGAGATACCAGAGTCAATGGGATATTTCCATGGTGGCTGATCACTGTTGTTTCATAAAGACCACAAACGCAAGTCAACTCAGCATCAGTTTTCAACAAAGTGGTGGAGAAAATACCTACTTTTCACAAGGTATGCTTGAAGTTCAGAACTAATAATGAGTTGCATGGTTGCATGCATTTTTCACTATAATTTTGTTATTTACATTTTATGACTTTCATTGGACCAATTTGGTCTATTTTATAAGAAAGGTTTTCAGTTTCCTCTTAGGCCAGATACAATCAGATCATTTCTTTCTTCATCTCAAGTCACCCATCCCATTTTCCATCTGTTGATCTTAAACATAAGGAATTACTAAATACTAAATTTTTGTTTTTTGCATGACTAGAAAACCTTAATGTGATAGGAAAAAATGGTAAGTGGATTAGAATTCAACACACAAAAATTAGGCTTAGACACCCTTCAAACCATAGGCAGGCTATGAGAGAGCCCCACTCCTTGAGCTAACGGCATGAGCACTGTAAGAGCAGAGAGCAGCTGAATTATAGTTTGTGCTGTAAAGACTAGATGGCAATACGCAGAGTCAAGGTGCAAGCAAAGCCACAGCATCTGGCTGAGTACATTATGTTTACGCATTAAAATTCTACTGCTCATTTGTCATTCCTTAACAAGCTTTTATGATGACCTGTAGTATCTCCATGAGTATAGATAGCAATCAGAGGAACATTTAATTATCATATGTCAAAATGATTAATTCTGTTTCCTACACATAACCATATTAAATGAATATAATTAAATGTATCTACTTAGCACATAGTACATGTATACACAAAATAACTTATTTTGATTCCTCACCATAATCAAATGTACGGCATAGAATGAGACATTAGGCACAATAAAAGTGTTCAAGTTCAAGCCTGTTTACTAGTTGTAACTGAGAGCAGTGCAAGCAGTTGCTAGGATGTGCTTTCCATCAGAGCAGTACTCTGCTCCTTTACCTGCCCGAGTTGGAGAGCTGCTCACTGAGCCGAATTGTATCTGCCTTTGCTTTAAACCCTGAGGCACAGGAGAAAATAATAAAAAAATAAATTGCAGGCCTATGTAATCTTGCAATCGGTTCCTTGTGAAATCATCTTGCCTTAATAATGGTTTGTTTAGTAAGAATGTCAATTCCAATTACTTAGAATTCATTATCCCTTTCCTGACTGTACTGAATGCATGCTGTAACAATATACAAAAACATATATATAACTAGCAGAAGTACCCATTCGCCGTACGGCTTATCAGAAACTGGCTTTAGTTACTCATACTATCGATCTGACTGACTTCATTAGATATTTATATCACTGGTGTATTTACTTAAGTACATAGAAATTATTTGTCACGTTTGGAATTATAGTGTATCTTCTTCTTCTTTTCATCATGGGGGGCCTCTAAATATTAATTCCTAATTAGCGTCGACCTCTAAGATTTTTTGCTACCATGTTTTTCCTTCATTCCCACCTAGATATACCTGCTCTCTTCACAAAGCTGCAGGTTTAGTGTAAGTATACTTCCGCTAGATAGTACCACAAATATAAATATTACTGAATGTATTTGTTTGATCCAACATTTCATAACTATTACAAATTATCAAGGAAATACGCGATGCATAAAAGAAACTACTATAATTATCGAGAATTATAATTCTCTGGGCTTGTCACTCATGTCGCACATCATATATGAATCTGAGTATAAAAGTTGAGAAGTTTTTTCAAGTCATGGGCATCTTGACAATTGTGTAGAGTATATAGGTTGTTTTCATGGTTACAATGATCGTAAAAGTGGACCAAAATATCGGCACTAATAATATCAGTGATCCTACTACTCCATGATTTGATAGAAAATAGTTTAAACTACAGGTAACAGAATCCGCAAAATGCTGAAACCTAAGCCAGTACATTAAAATGGAGGCCCGTCGGCAACCGCTGGTCGCTGAACTACGGAGATCTCCAGAGCTATTATTTTTATACTTCACTCCCTTTCCATACCCGCCCAAAGGAGTGCTATGAGCATCTTACACAACAGTTTATTTTTTTCCATATAGTAAGTCATATGTGTATAAATTTTGGTTGGCAGCTATACCCAAACGTACGTGCATAATCTCGCTGCTGTAGAATCCTGAAGCTGACGTTGCCATGGTTACGGCTATTCGTTTCTTTATCCGATTCCTAGAGTAGGGGTAGTACCGGTTGGTTTTAGGTCTTAAAACATGGTTTTCGGACCCAAAGGGTTTACTGAGTTTTGTTCTTTGCGTCAAGGGGCTTAAAGTGAGCTTTGTCTCGTCCTTGTACGACAAATTCAATTTTGCCTATATTAGCCTATTATTTTAATATTTTTATGTCACCCCCCCCCCCCTCGAATTGTTTTGAAAATAAAAAACAGCCCATGTTACTCAATGGCAATATAGCTTTTTATAGGTGAAGTAATTTTTAAAATCAGTTCAGTAGTTTTTGAGTCTATCCATTACAAACAAATATACAATTTTTTCCTGTTTATAATATTAGTATGTAAGTATAGATTACATCCCTACACATACGGTTGCCATTAGGAAGGGCATTCAGCCATAAAACAGGATCAAATCCACATGTGCAACACAGTTCGCACCTGCAACCCCACATGTGTGGGTAAAGCGATAGAAGAAGAAGATACTCATTTTAAAAATTCACCTGATTTTTTTATTCTTTTCACCCCCTTAAGTGGATTTTTCAAAAAGAGTGTGTTCATTTTTAAAGGAGATTCGAAGAACCAATTTTAAAGTCTGTAACATCTTCATTTTTTGAGATATATGATCCTCATAAATAATTCAACTCTTTCCTCACTTCTTTTCACACCCAACCCTGCCCCCTCTTAAGTGTATTTCCTGAAAACGAATATTTGTGTTCTTTTATGTTTAAAGGGGATTCAAATATCAATTTTCATGTCTGTAACATGTTAGGTTTTTTGTGATTTATTGTAGATAATTTCGCTGCTCTAGAATCCTGGAGCTGACGTTGCCATGGTTACGGCAGTTCATTACTTTATCCGATTCCTAGAGCAGGGGTAGTGTGGTGCCAATATTTCCGTAATGGTTGGTTTTAGGGCCTTAAAACATGGTTTTCGGGCCCTAGGGTTTACAGAGAATTGTTCTTTGCGTCAAGACTATTAAATTGAGCTTTGTCTCGTCCTTGTACGACAAATTCAATATTTTGCCTATATTAGCCTATTATTTTTATATCTCTCCCCCCCCCCCCCCCGTACCCCCCACTTCGAATTGTTTCGAAAATAAAATACAGCCCATGTTACTCACTGGCAATGTAGCTTTCTATAGATGAACTAATTTTTAAAATCAGTTCAGTAGTTTTTGAGTCTATTCATTACAAACAAACATACAAATGTTTCCTCTTTATAATATTAGTATAGACATACACATTTGTCATAAGCCAGTAAGAATACAGACAGAATGCAAAGAATAACATTTGAGCAATGTGTTAAAGTTACATTAGGTTAATCATGAAAGTAAAAATTTGGTTAAATTTCACCTAATTCACATTATGGTAGAAACTTATCACAGAAACAAGATTAAAACACTTACCCTCACCAATTTAGCAACTCTTATTAGGACTACTGGTTTACATTATTTTACATGTCATCTTCCTATATTTTCAATCCACTGTACATGCTTACAATAGATTCTTGAAGTGATCTTTGTAGAGCAGATAATTCCGCTTTTGTTTTTGGAGGCATTCTTAGAGATTTTTCTTGTTTCTTGGACATTTCAATGAAAATGTAAATACAACTTGGACAAAATAATAACACCACTGCTTCCTAAACGTCATCTGTCATTCTACTTGAATTGGGCTATTAAATACATTATTCGAATATATCACAATTCCTTTTACCTAGTATTATCCTAACAGATTTACAATCCTTAAAAAAAAAAAAAGTATCAATTTCATTGTAAAGTGCACCAGTGACTTTCACAACATGAAAGCTGGCAGTATTTCTTCATCAAACAGCTCATGGTAGATACTGCCAATATGCGAGTTGAAATTTAACTGCAAGGTGTACCACAAGCAGGGTCCCTGCACTGTATGGTTGGCAAAATCACTACCATCAGTGCTAATAGGGAAGAAAGAGTTAGGTTGCTCCCTTAGTAACTGCACTTACATGGGATCTACTATATTTTCATTTATGCAAAGCTTTCCACCTACCCTTTAGACCAGAGGTGATGGAAACAGCACTAGTGGAATTAAGTCCTTTACGTCTTCATCTTCTTCAAAATCAGAACCCATACCAGAACGCTCTGAAGCTACTTATAGAAGCGCTAGCACGTTGGCTGTGAACAGCAACTAGGCAGCCAGTGACAAGCGAGAAGGTCGCCCGTACCTTTATGTTTAAACTGATTGCCCCTTCATCTAGTGACTACTAGCCACTACAGACTCCCAAGACAACTGTTAGATATCAGAAAGTCAAACATCTCCAGCAGTCTACCGTAGTGAGGCACAGATAAACTGAATAAACTGAACACCACGACTGCTACAGCACTCCACCAGTCATACGGCATCGCTTCCGTGTGACTGCAGTCCACAGGATTTTTTTTTTTTTTTTTACGTTGCACCAACACATACAGGTCTTATGTTAAGTATATAAATTTCATTATTCGTCCATATTGAACCAAGATTACAATTTATTAAAATTCGTATCCACCTTATTCAATACCAAAAATGTTGTTAAGATGAAATTACAACATGTATATTTATTTTATTAGGACTAATACACTGAAAACATTGGCAAACATATATAAGTTTATCTACATCATACACATTATAAAAACTATGATAAAGATTTAAAAACCATATTATAATTATACTATTTCCGAGTCCATATTTTCCAAGACTTCCAATTATTAAACTCTGGATTGCTAAAATCTGATGTAATTTGGTTTAAATAATCATTAAAATTAGACAAAACTAATAATAAAATCACAATCTTCTTAAAAACATTCACTTTGTTTGACGTTTTTTTAAAAATGTTTTTGTAGAACCATATTAAAACCATTCAATAAAGTCCTCAGGCTATTGCTATGTAGTGAACATAATGTCGCAGAATAAGATTAAACAATCTTCTTAAATGACACTGACACTGTTTGGCACTTCAAAATCTTTTAAAACCATATTAAAATTATTCTATGAAATCTTCAAAATGTTGAAATGTGGCGATTGTGAAAAGAGGCGGACTCAGAAGCCGGTGCTTTATGAAGTTACCAATTATTTCATTCTCAGTTCAATGCGGACCTGAAATAATGTGAATATATTAACCTTCACTTTAACTGAAAAAGTGTGAAACTTTACGTCTTATAACATGTGACTCACCTCGTGAGATCGCTGTCCTTGTGTCCTTGCAAAGCACCGTGTAGCTAAGTGAACCTTGTTGTGTCAGCAATCCAGTGTCCAAGATTGGTTTTGGGTCAAAGAGGGGAACTAGGGGAAGGAAGGAGGAGCAACTGAGGGGCGGCAACCTGTTGGAGCTCCGGAGGGCGTGATCTTGGAAGGCAGTATGTAAAGCTACTGCGCATAATATGAAAAACCATCTTATTGTCCGGTATATGTATATTTTTAAAAACTCAATAAGAAAATCAAAAAGAATATTTGGTTTTTCGGAAATTTCATTTAAATTAAAATTTGGATTAAAATACTGATCTAAATGTATATAACAGCCCTCCATAACAAGATGGTTTGGCAATGGGATCGCCGGCCTCGGGAATCTTGGCAGAAATTTATCTGGATGCTTTGGAAACATACATGATGAAGAATGACAAAGTCTTTGATAATATATTGTTTTGGGCTAGATTTGTAGACGATACATTAGTAATTTTGGACGAAAGTGTTGGAGATGCAAAGGCTACTCTTGATTTACTTAACAATATTGACCCTCAGATTAAGTTCACGTTGGAGTCAATGAATTTCCTCGACCTAAAAATCAACAGATCGGGTTCTGCTTTTGAGTATAGTATTTTTAGAAAGCCTACACAAACAGCAGTCACTATTAGACAGGACTCAGAACATCCACAGAGTCAAAAAAAGATCTACATATAATAGTTTAGTAGAACGGGCCTTTAAGATTCCTATGACAAAAGATAATTTGAAAAAAGAACTCAATATAACACATTCAATAGCTAAGGCTAATGGTTTTAGTGAAGGCTTTATTGACCGTATTATTAACAAGTTTAAATTCCGATTGCAAACCGCTTTGGTCAAGGACAAACCCAATCATAAGACATTTGCAACTTTTACTTATAACAAAGATATTTATAAGTTTACTAATATTTTCAAAAAACATAACATGGAAATTTCATTTCGCACTGATAATAATAATACTATAGTACTGCACAATGCAACTTCGGTTAATAGATTACATAAAATCAGTTTCATGGTCCGTATTGCACTTCAATAGATTCACAATTAAGTATTTATTATTTTCCACCTAGTCGATACAATGATTGTTTAAGGCAATTTAATGGTTAAAAGTGGTACATGTTTCGTATTTTATCAACATCTTCAGCCACATAACACTGTTTAGATGAAAAATATATAAAATTGACAAAGTAATGCTTAAGAGGAAGTGACCTTAAAATTATGTTAATGAAGATGTTGATAAAATACGAAACATGTACCACTTTTAACCATTAAATTGCCTTAAGCAATCATTGTATCGACTAGGTGGAAAATAATAAATACTTAATTGTGAATTCGGTTAATAGGTCGAACCCGTATACCAAATCGGGAGTATACAGATTTAAATGCAATGATTGTGATAGTACATATCTAGGCCAAACAGGACGCAGTTTTAAAATTAGATACACAGAACACTTCAATGCAATAAAATATAACAGATTTTCAGCGGTAGGCCAGCATGTACATGATCTAAAACATAAATTCACTTCTATAGGACAAGACATTGAAATTTTGGAGAGCTTAGGGAAAGGTAATTTGCTGGATGTTACGGATGTTATATACATTTAGATCAGTATTTTAATCCAAATTTTAATTTAAATGAAATTTCCAAAAAACCAAATATTCTTTTTGATTTTCTTATTGAGTTTTTTAAAAATATACATATACCGGACAATAAGACGGTTTTTCATATTATGCACAGTAGCTTTACATACTGCCTTCCAAGATCACGCCCTCCGGAGCTCCAACAGGTTGCCGCCCCTCAGTTGCTCCTCCCTCCTTCCCCTAGTTCCCCTCTTTGACCCAAAACCAACCTTGGACACTGGATTGCTGACACAACAAGGTTCACTTAGCTACACGGTGCTTTGCAAGGACACAAGGACAGCGATCTCACGAGGTGAGTCACATGTTATAAGACGTAAAGTTTCACACTTTTTCAGTTAAAGTGAAGGTTAATATATTCATATTATTTCAGGTCCGCATTGAACTGAGAATGAAATAATTGGTAACTTCATAAAGCACCGGCTTCTGAGTCCGCCTCTTTTCACGATCGCCACATTTCAACATTTTGAAGATTTCATAGAATAATTTTAATATGGTTTTAAAAGATTTTGAAGTGTCAAACAGTGTCAATGTCATTTAAGAAGATTGTTTAATCTTATTCTGCGACATTATATTCACTACATAGCAATAGCCTGAGGACTTTATTGAATGGTTTTAATATGGTTCTACAAAAACATTTTTAAAAAAACGTCAAACAAAGTGAATGTTTTTAAGAAGATTGTGATTTTATTATTAGTTTTGTCTAATTTTAATGATTATTTAAACCAAATTACATCAGATTTTAGCAATCCAAAGTTTAATAATTGCAATTCTTGGAAAATATGGACTCGGAAATAGTATAATTATAATATGGTTTTTAAATCTTTATCATAGTCTTTATAATGTGTATGACGTAGATAAACTTATATATGTTTGCCAATGTTTTCAGTGTATATTAGCTAATGATGACGCAATATAAAGCGTCGAAACTAGTCCTGATAAAATAAATATACATGTTGTAATTTCATCTTAACAACATTTTTGGTATTGAATAAGGTGGATACGAATTTTAATAAATTGTAATACAGGTCTTATGGCGACAATAGGATAGGGAAGGCCTAGGAGTTGGAAGGAAGTGGCCGTGGTCTTAATTAAGGTGCAGCCCCAGCATTTGCCTGGTGTGTAATTGGGAAACGACAGAAAAACATCTTCAGGGCTGCCAACAGTAGTATTCGAGCTCACTATCTCCCAGATATAAGCTCACAGCTGCACAACTCTAACCGCACGATCAACTCGCCCAGTAGTCCACAGGATATATGGACAGCAAGGCGCTTCCCCAACTGCCACAGCGGTCCACCAGAGTGAAAAGGTCAATGGGAGTTCATCTACAACTAACTGCCTCAGTCAGCACACCATGTAATAACCCCACCATAACATAGATTACACAGCAGCTTAGCTGTTTAATGAGGTTGTCTAAATATTATGCAGAATCATATATAAACTTTCAAATAATTCTTTATTGCCAAAATAATATGGTTAGAGACTGATCTGAAATATGTGTATGCATTACAGAAGAGAGCACCTCATTTTCAAAATAACAACTTTTACATATCGTCCCCACTATGGTAAAGTAGCGAAACTGATGAATAAGGGAACCTGCAGTTCTAAAGTTTTGGTCTAGATTTATTATTTATATAATATCTACTCTTTGACAAAGTCTCATATCTGCAGCTCATTCTGTATGGCTAACACACAAAACCAAAATATACAAATTGATTTGACACGAGTAATCACTTCTTCTTTGAGCTCTTTTTTGACCATTTGCAGATTCGTTAGTTTGCCAGAGAAGGGACAATATTAACCACATCAAATAACACTCATATACAGTATAATACAAAAGTACATAATCTGTCTCATAAAAATACATATTTACACAGTGGAACACCATAGTAACATTCTGGAATTAATGTAGTACACATCTTCACAGGTTTACCTGAACACCTCGAGCAATGCGACATCTATACTTCCAGGCATCCTGAAACACAGAGAGAATTCTGCTTAATACAAAAGTTACCACAGGTCACTTCGTCAATGAAAAGATCCACTCTACAGAAATATTTTGAGTACCATAAAGACTTAGCAGTGGAGAGGATGACTAACAGAGTCATCTATTTGGTTTCACCACTGAAATAATAAAATTTGTCTAAAACTATTTGAAGTATTGTAATAAAATGTTATCATGAAAAAAGATGAGATAAGCATCAATTCAATAATAATGTCTGAAACTACTCAAAGTAATTTAGAGAACTTCAGATCTACATGATTTAGTTAACATACCCAAGGGAAAATCTAAAAATTCCTCTTTCTTATTATCATAGCATTTTCATACACAATAGAATCAATAAGAATGAAACTGGACCTCAATGGAAAAATGTTGCATCTGAGCCCTTTTCAATAAAAAGTGGCATCTCTTATGAACGCATAGCCGCCATCAATAAGAATCTTAACAATATAAGATGGAAATCCACCTCCAGCACAGTATCTATTCTGGCTTATCTAGAAGTACTGAATGATGTAATATATAAAAAGTAAGCAAGCATGTAGTTTTATGAGGAGTACAAACATAGGAACATGAATATTCACTTCAAAAATTCCATATGCACTGGCCGAAATTCAAACATTGGCTACTTTGGTAAGAAGCCAATGCCAATGCCATTCTGCAATAACATCTCAACAATATACATAATGGTCTGCTATTTCTATTATCATCTAATGAGTACTTTCAACTGGTCTTTTGAGTTAAAACTGTATATCTTACCTTGAAGTCTATCTCAAAACCTTTGACTTTTGCCATTTCCTCTACCTCCTTGGCAATATTCTCTTGTGTAGTTCCTCGAACATCAATATATTCACATTCAGAGGCAGCATAATGACACGAGATTGCTTTACGGAATCCCTATCAAAACAAACAATACAAATCATTGGGAGAAAGACAGAGATACACACTGATTTGTAAGCATTTCCAAAGAAAATCATGATAAAGTTTGATTTTACATAAAAGGCAATGGAATATGCTTGCACAAATATTATTTAAATCACTTTCTTTCATATAAATAATAGCCCTTTTCAACTTATCTCCTTGGTCTATATCAATCTTGTTATCACCTCACTTCTTTGAATTCACCATCAAAAATCCTATCCTGCAAGACAGGGATTCCTTATAAACTGAAGATTTAAGGTGGTATGATTTTTAATAGTTCAGCCAAACACAACTACATTTGGTATAGAAGAGAACTAGGCTAGTTCATAGGTAGGTGAGAACAATTGTGTAAGATTTCAAATTTTTATTTGCAATTTTTAATACATAGGAATGAAGCTTGGCAAGAATCTCACACATTTGTTATAAAAAGCACAATCTTAACTTCCAATCACAACTGGATTATCATAAAACACCATCTTCTGGGTTTGTGTCATGTGAAATGAGACAAAATTAAATAATTTTTATTCTAAAGATAATAATCATTATTATTAATTATTAAAATTATAATTTAATAGTTCGAATTTCATTTATATGTAAACATGGCTCATATAGCTCACTGATTAAGAGTCTTGGCTTGCCATGTGGTAAGAGCGATGACATCTTCAGTTGTTTCGCTTGGCTTCCTTGACCAAGTCAACTGTCTCTCATATTAGATAGCTCTTCAATTTGTCTCATGACACCCTAAGTACAAAATTAAAATCAAATCAAATCTGGAGCATCCAGGTCAGAGGCAGACACTCCTGGGCTGGCCTGTAACTTATATCTAATCTAAATTAAAAGTATAATTTTGTAATAATGGTCCAGATCCCGCTGGTCAATACTAACCGGGACAGATAATTTATAGCAATAAATCTTAGATGTACACTTTTGTTACCTTAACCCTTTGGGGTCCAATTGATTTCCTGCCTGCATCCTACACAGGTCCAATTTAACATTAGGCAAGTAAAGGGAAGGAAATACATAAGTAAAAAGCTGAATTTTTACATTAAAAGTATGAATTGCAAATTTATTCATTATCAGTCAAGTTAACCACATTATCAGAGATATTTTTTCAAAGTATGGTACTTCCAGAAGCATTTGTTCGGGTGTAGTCCTGGGTTCACTGGACAGGTCTCACAAAAAAAGGATGTCTCCTTTCTGCCTCCTTTCGCTTTCCTGTCGGAACACACAGCACAGTCCTTGGTTAATTTGTCATCACAAGCATCTATGATGTGTAGCTTCCTGTTCAGTCAAAATTCTTCGTCACAGCTGCTCCGTCGGCCGCGTTTATGGACATTTTTGTTCCTAACGTCCCCAACAAGCCCCATGATACCTTGGTCCCTGAAAGTCTTGTGATTCACCTCGGGCTTATATTCTGCATTTTGTTGAAAATTATATAGGTGAAAACTGTTCACCAAAGCTATCTCCAGCACCCAGAAGCATAATTTCCTCCACCACTTCAGGCTTTTCACTACAAAACTGTAAGATGAGCAGTAGTGATCAGCACGATCGACCCCTCCCACCCCCTACATTACCGCTTTCGCCACTATCTTCCGCCTCAATTTCCTCCTCCTCACTCAAAATATAATTTTCAGATTCGGAAATACTAATGTCGGTATCAGAAACCATCAACAAATCATCAGGCTCCATGCCGCGGCTGATGTACACCATGTTGATAACGAAAGTAAACACAGCAGGACAGTGAGGAACTATCTCCAAAGAAAACACAATTCAGCTTAAAGAAATTAACAGCTGATGGCAGTAGGAAACAGAGAAATGCCAAGGCTGTATACTGCGTAAAGCTCGGCGCCATTTCTGCCCCATATATAACCTTAAAGTTGTGTTGGACTAGATCCAACATAGGACCGGAATTAAAAATTAACGATGTCAGACTGAGTCCGACATTGGACCCCAAAGGGTTAATCTTCCATTGGGGCAATGCTGAAAGTCACATCAACGGGCGCAATGAGTCCAATAGGCATTTGTAGATCTAAGGTATGTAAGTTTATTTAAATCATTCTTCTAACCATGACACAATATTTTAGGTGTTTAAAAAATATAATACACATTTTGTTGTATTATATTTCATTGAAAACAATCACATTTTATTTGCAAAATAATATTTCTGAAGCTTACATATATTTTGTTTACACAACAGCTAATAATAATACTCAAAATTTTATAGCCTACCTAAAAAGTATTCAAATAAACTGTGAACTGTAGAATGACTGATAAAACATTGGATGGAAATACATGGATATGGTTAGTGAAAAGTTCCATACAATACACAGTAAGCAGATTCAGGATATGGAAGGGGAATGGATGGCATACAGGGATGCTGTAGTAGAAACATTTAAATGTCACTTGATTTGCTTCTCCTTCTCAATAGCAATAGGAAGGAGCGCTGTAGCACAAATTACACACAAAATTTGAATGTGACAAACTAATTGCATTCTTACATTTCTTGCCTTCATATTTCAACAGTCGCCTGAGTCCAGTTGCAGTGGTGCATGTTATGCATCGGCGTCTTTTGGATGGTCCCAGAGTTGACTCATCATCTTTTTCTTCTTCTATTCAAGGACGAAATCTTTTCATTCCAACATGTTTCCATACTTCTTCGAGTAATTTCTTCAATCACCAGTTTGTAGAACAATTGTTTCAGGAACAGTCTTCTCTGCATTGGTTGTAATCCATTACCGATGTAGATAACATGGGCATTGATACCGCTTATATTCAGCATTGCTAAAAATATGACCATTGGCCATTGCTTGATATTTCAAGCTACATCGAATGTAGCAGAGATTTTGTCTACAGTATCTGCTCCTCCCTTTGTTGAATTATAGAATGTAATTATGTTTAGCTTGTTTTTCTCACCAGAATCAGGATCGATTGATTTATCATCATGAAGTGTGAAACACAAGAATGACATTCCTATGTTGTCTTCGGATGTATGACACTACGGTAGTTCCTTTATTGAAGCCAAACATGCTAGTATATTGTTGTCTACCTTTGATAGCAACAAACTGTGGTGGCGGTTGTCAATTTTTTTTCCAGAGTAACAACAAAGGACAGTTTTTACTGTTTTAGTTCCTCGACAAGATTCAGGCCACTGAACCAATTATACGCAGTTATATTATGACCCAAACCAAATAAGGGTTCAGCCAACCAGCTGGCTTGTAACTAAACAGGAAAGGCCCTTAAGGTTTTCTCCCACAGTAAATTTCCAAATTATAGGAATAAAACATTCTTCAATCAACGAGAGCATAAATTTTTATTCCATATTTGTTTGGTTTCAACGGTAAGAACTGTTGAAAAGGGCATCTGCCACAAAAACCACAAAGCATTTCTTCAATTGTTCTGTTTTCCCCTAGACTATAAGAGTTCTGGCAGTTGCACACAAAAGTGGTGAAAATATCACGTACTGGAGCAAGCCGATCTGCTTTTCTTGCTGCTCTAGTATCACGATCATCGAATCCTAAGCAACGCATCAGAGTCTTAAACCTTTTAATACTCATCACAAGGCCGAATTTTTCAATTCCATCACCATTACTCCCCCAGAGTTCCTCAAGACTCTGCCTGTTTTCTCTGCAGGCCCAGCTAGGTACAGTAATCCAATGAAAGCCTTTCTTTCTATAACATCCGGGGTTTTTATGTTCCTTTCTCTGGAAAAATGATCTTTGATGCTTTTTTGATTTGTGTATCTCACTATATTTTCTAAAATTTTGTCGGAAATAACATTTCTCCAACAATCTAAGACAGTTTTTGCCAACTTAGCGTTCCCAATAACCCCAAGGAGGCGAGTAAGAATGTTATGAGGTCCCGTTCGTACACTTCTTACTGGTGGACTATCACTCCACTTGATAATTTGATCCCTTCCCAGAATGTAATTAATTGGTAACTGCATGTGAATTTTCATCATCAATCTCCTCACACTCCTGCTCCGCTCTTCTACTTCATCTTCTGAAGCGATGTCTCTTTCTTCTCCAAATTCCTCATTCAGAAGTCTTTATCGTCATCATTTCCTAAATAAGTAATTATTTCGGAAAGATCCACAGGATTGGTCAGATCATAAATTTTCTTTTCACTTGTTCACATAAAATCTGTGAAAAGATCAAAAACAAAAGCATTAATTTCCTGATTGGGCGCAATATGCTTGATAGGCCAGCTTACAAAGCGTACTTGTTTTAAAAATTATTGATATATTATTAGATTGCTTAGTTATAAAATGAGTAAGATAACTTCTCTGAATTAATAAATCTTGGAATAAACGTACCTTATACAATATTGCAAAATCAGGCGCAATGTGCCTGGAAGATCACTATAGTCACAGCATGCACTAGAGAAGGATGCGGGTAAACTAACCGTTATGCTTTCAAACAACTAAACAAGATGCAGCTACTCAACAGTGCTAGTAGCGCTACCCAATAGAAAGCGAGAGAGGGGATACAATGTGTGTGACTTGTGCCTATTAGATCAGTTGCACCCGACAGAAGGTTAACTCAAACTATACAGTATGAATGTTCTTTCTGCACATACAGGGAAACTGATCTACTGCTCCTAGAAGTATCGTTCTGCCAAAAATATCATTAAACTTTCCCAATTTTGCAGGTATTAGGCCTATCTGTAGGAATATAACAAGAGTTCCAGAATTTATCTGGAGAGAATCTGTAGCTCAAGTTGTATTCATTTTGACTATTTGGACAACAATAACATTAAATTATTGAAAATAAAAGTGCATAATATTTATTGCATCACCTGGAAAATTGCTGTATATTTTAACTTATTCAGACAAATATCAACACTGAGTTAATTACAGTGAAACCTTGGAATGCAAGTAACTTGGTCTGCGAGTGTTTTGCAAAACGAGCAAACATTTTAAATAAATTGTAACTTGATAAGCGAGTGAGGTTCCGCAATACGAGCGTCACGTGCGCCTACTTTTTCTCCTCCCCTGTACCTTTGTTGAGTGGATGAACATGGTCTTTGGTCCGCTAGTGAAGAAATACCTTTCTGAAAATAATCTGCCGCTCAAAGTCTTGCTGGTTTTGGACAATGGTCCTGCTCATCCTCCAGGCCTTGAAGCCTTGAGGACGACTTACTGGAGGAATTCGAGTTCGTTACGGGTAAGTTCCTTCCTCTCAAAACTACTCCAGCCTATGGATCAGCAAGTCATTTTGAACTTCAAGAAGCTATACACCAAAGCTCTATTTCAGTGATGCTTCGAATTGACTGAAGGAAGAAACCTTACCCTCCGTGAGTTTGGGAGAAATCATTTCCCCATCGTGAACTGCCTGAAGGTCATCGATAAAGCCGGGGATGGAGTCACCAGGAGAACTCTCACTTCCGCTTGGGGAAAGCTGTGGCCTGACTGTGTTCTTGGACATGACTTCGAGGGAATTGTTGGTGACAATGAGCCACCGATTGTTGATGAAATTGTGTCCTTAGGGAAGACTATGGGGCTGGAGGTGAAAGACGTGGACATTCAAGAGCTGGTGGAAGAACATAGCCAGGAACTGACCACCAACGAACTGATGGACCTGCATCGCGAACAACAGGAGGAGGTTATGGAGTAGACCTCGTCCAGGGAAAAGTCAATGGAATCTCTCACTTCAACTGAGATCCGGGAGAAGTGCAAGATGTGGGAAACGGTGAAAAATTTTGTAGAGAAACACCACCCGAATAAGGCTGTAGCAGTGCGAGCGATGAATCAGTTCAATGACAATGCAATGTTACATTTTCGTGAAATCCTCAAAAGGAGGCAAAAGCGACAGTCATTAGACAGGTTCCTCATCAAAGCTGCACGAAAAGAAAACAATTCCAGTGAGCCAACAGATAGCAGTGATTCCGTTCGTAAGATTCGTGCTACACAGTAAGTCTTCTCATGTCATCTCTCGTCTCCCTCACACCAACAATGATTCTATTCTAGGGTAAAGTAAATTGCACTTTAATTTGTTTTAGAAATGGTATGCGAATAAATATGTTTGTGTTGTGGACGAATCATCTGCGTTTCAATTGTATCTTATGGGAAAACTTGCTTTGATATACGAGCGTGTTGGATTACAAGCATGTTGTCGGAACGAATTATGCTCGCAATCCAAGGTTCCACTGTATATCCTTGTTGTTTTACACTTACGATTAAACATTATTATGTGCCACAACACTGGTAAACAGATGCCAATGTTGTGATGCTAATGCCTCAACAGTAGGTTCAATCAATCAATCAAACAAACTGCATTTAGGGCAGTCAACCAAGTGGCAGATTCCCTATCAACTGTTTACCAAGCTTTTTCTTAAATATGTTCAATGAACATGGAAATGAACATTTTCCTTGATAATTTATTCCAATCTCTTACTCCTCGTCCTATAAATGAATATGTGTCCCAATCCGTCCTCTTGAATTCCAACTTTATCTCCTTATTCTTTCTTTGATTTTGGTCATCTAAGAACCATGGAAAGGAACCCTGGGCATTCATCTTAATCCTTCTTTTCTTGACTTCCAATAGTTCTTCATCCTTTCATTTTGCTGTTTCCTCCTCTCTTATGTCCAGATATTATTATTACCTTTCCTCTCTTCCTTCTCATGGAAATCCTTAAAATTTTGTATCAACCTTCTGAAAGTTGTTCTGTCTTGTATTATATCGTCTGTTATTCCAATCTCTGTCATATCTTTTTTTTTGTTTTTTGGTTTTTTTTTTACTCCTTGGATCCACTGGTTGCCATTTTTGCGCTTGTAAACATGATTAAACACTCATTTTGTCAATCTACTGTTATCCATCCCCATTATGTGACCAAAAAATGTTATTCTCCTCTTCCTGATCGTGTCTAACAGCCTTTCATTTTCTTCATCCTTGTATAGCTCTGTATTCCTTGTATGTCTAAACTCTCCTTCCTTTGCTTTCAATGGTCCCCAAATTTTCCTCAATATTTTCCTTTCTTTTTTCTCTAAGCTTTCTATTTTGCCAGTTTTCATAGAGAACATGCATTCTGTGGCATACAGACTCTCTGGTTTGATTACTGTGTTGTAATGTTTGATTTTAGTTTTCCCTGAGACATTCTTCTATTGTAGGCATCTTTTGTGAGTTGGTATGCTAGTTTCAGTTTTCTTGCTCTTGATCTGTTTGCTTCCTTATCAAGTCCATTAACCTGAATTATTTCACCTAGGTATTTAAATTTATTAACCTTGTTGTTTTTCCCGTACTCTGTTTTTAGTGTTGTGAGTGAATCACTAACATTTGACATGAATTTAGTCATCTCAAAAGATATCTTAAGTCCAACTTTTCCTGCTATTTCTTTCAGAAGGTTGATTTACTCTAAGGCAGTCTCTATACTTCCAGAGAGGATTTCTATGTCATCAGTAAAGGCCAAACAGTTCACACCAACCCCTTTATGCTTTGAACCTAATTTTATCTCATAATGGAGTCCCTTTCTTTAAGTCTTTCTTCCCATACTCTTATTACCTTTTTTTTTTTTTTTTTGTAGGGGCTTTACATCGCACCGACACAGATAGGTCTTATGGCGACGATGGGACAGGAAAGGCCTAGGAGTTGGAAGGAAGCAGCCGTGGCTTTAATTAAGGTACAGCCCCAGCATTTGCCTGGTGTGAAAATGGGAAACCACGGAAAATCATCTTCAGGGCTACTGATAGTGGGATTCGAACCTACTATCTCCCGGATGCAAGCTCACAGCCGCGCGCCTCTACGCGCACGGCCAACTCGCCCGGTACTCTTATTACCTTTTCTAGGATGATACTGAAAAGAATCGGGGAAAGTCCATCTCCCTACCTGATACCAGTTTTAATTTCAAATTCATCTGAGATCTTTCCCATAAATTTCACTCTGGACTTTGTTTCAGTCACAGTTTGGCTAATTATGTTGACTGATTTTGTGTCAACTCCAAATCCTCTAAAATGTTCAGTAGCGAAATTTTGTCTACTGAATTGTGCGCTTTTTTGAAGTCCACAAAAACTATGACATAGTTTTTGTTCTTTGTAACCCTGTCTCGTATTATAGTTTTCAGGTTTAGAATCTGTTCTGCACATGATCTGCCTTTTCTGAACCCACCTTGGTATTCTCCAATTAGTTTGTCTATTATTGGTTCAATTCTATTATGAAGAGCTTTTGACAGTATTTTATATGTAACTGCTACTAGGGAAATTCCTCTGTAATTGTTCACATCTGTTTTGTTAACGTTCATATATAATGGATGTATCAGGGAGTTCTTCCAATCATCAGAGATTTTCTCCGTTCACCATATTTCTTGTATTATGTTTGTCAGTTCCTGTGTTGCTTGAATGCCTGCTTCTTTCCACAGTTCTGCAACAATCAAATCTTCCCCTGCAGCCTTATTGTTTTTCAGACTGTGGATTATGTCATATTTCTTTCTCATCTGGTAGGTCCGAGGGTTTAGCTTTTGTTTGTGGTTGACTGAATTCTAATCTTTCTTCAGATTCTTCGCAGTTCAGTAGTTTTCAAAATAACGTGCCAAAATTTCACAATTATCCTTGTTGTTTAGTCCGATTTTTCCATTTTCATCTTTAAAACCGAGACTGCGTAGTTGATACTTTGTTGTTTCCTCTTTGAACGTTCTGTAAAAATTTCTTGTATTATGTTTATAAAGTCATCTTCAATTTGCATGAGCCAACTTCTTTCATATTTTCTCTTCACATTTCTTATAGTTTTAGAAGTTTATTTCTGCACTGTCTTGAAAGTCTGAAAATTCCCATCAGTTTTAGAGGAGTGCCACTTTCTCCAGGCTATCAGTCTATCATTTATGGCTTCTTCACATTCTTCATTCCACCATCTATGCTTCTTTCCCCTCTTCAGAGGGCATACATAGTTCCTGTGCAGCTTTAGTTATTTTTGTTCTCAGATCGTCCCAATTCTTCATACTGTCCTTTTCTAACTTCTCTTTGAATTTATGGTTCACTTTTGAGTTGCTTTTTAACATTTCAACATCAAATTTAGTTATCCTGTTTGTTCTCTTGTTTTGTCTATTTTGAGGGATGAATCTCATTTTTATGGTCGTGAGGTAATGATCACTCTCAATGTTGGCTCCTTGTTTTACCTTGACATTTTGGATCTCCTTTTTGATCTTAGCAGAGATAGCTACGTGGTCAATTTGGTATTCCCCGAGGTATGGGTTTGGAGACTTTTTGTGTGTCCTCCGCATCGCAAGCTCTGCGCCTACAAGCTCCGCAACCCGCCGCAGCACCGAAGTTTCTAGCAGCTACGAGGTGTCTTCACTGCGCCTTGCACGCTCACCGATGACGTCAGCCAGCGATATATAAGGAGCTTCGTTCTGAGCTTCTCCAGGACTACCCCAATGTTCGACGACCAGAACACACCGCAAGTCAGACACTGAGGCATTCCTCTTAAAAACGTGTTTTGAACAGGTGGACAAATTGCTGGCCGTGAGGTCTCGCCTCTGAACATTGCCTCATTATCCTGATCCCCGTAGCCACGTCGAGCCCCGAGTATAGCATTCTGCTACTCCCTTTAGTCCTCACCAGTGCTCCGACGTCCACCTTAGCCTTCTGCTATTTGAATAAATTAATGCAAGTTCCTTGCAAGTATAAACCTAGTACCAGCATTCTGCATCTCTCTACAAGTTACGCTTGTAATTTCACAGAAGATAGTTTTCGACTATCCGGACAATTTATTAGTGAAACAGACTATCTCCTCAAGATAGAACTAAGTGTATATACAACTCTCGTATTGTATAATTGTACATATGCAACAGACATTCAATTTAAGATTTAATTTCAACATTAATTGCGTGCATTCAAACAAGTTTCAAGAAGAATTCAGTTTTATTTCTTATATATATTGTATCAAATCATTGAAACAATAAACTTTATGTTGTGTCACTGTATACCAAGTTCCTTGTATACAACAAGACTGCCAGGTATTATGTTTTCTACTCAGCTTTTTAAAGTAGGTAGACATTAGTTCGAGATTAAATGCCTTGCATAGCTCTACAGCCATATTCATTTCTATTTGTTCTCTTGGGTGCCGCGAACTCTTCTACAATCTTCTTATAAATCCTTTCTCTCCCAACTTGTGCACTGAAGTCTCCAAGTAACACTTTGACGTGATCTGCAGGAATTTTGTGGGTTTCGTTTCCCAAGAGTTCCCAGTACTCTTCCACTCTGTCAGGATTTTTCCTGTTAGTTATTGGAGCATGAGCATTAATTAATGTATAATTTTTATTTCCACATCTTTGGTCAAGAGGGACAGTCTTTCAGAGGGTGAATAGAAGTTTTGGACCGATTCCACTATGCTCTTGTGTACTATGAAAGCAGTTCCTAGGTGGGGGACGTTCTTCATTATTCTCTTCCCTGGTTTTCCTTTGTATATTCTGTAATTTTCTGAGTCTAACATTTTACTGTCTGTATATCTGGTCTCTTGAAGAGCAAGTATTAAGATTTTCTGGTCGTCTAGAATTTTAATTACCGAGCTCGATAGCTGCAGTCGCTTAAGTGCGGCCAGTATCCAGTATTCGGGAGATAGTAGGTTCGAACCCCACTGTCGGCAGCCCTGAAAATGGTTTTCCATGGTTTCCCATTTTCACACCTTAATTAAGGCCACGGCCGCTTCCTTCGCACTCCTAGCCCTTCCCTGTCTCATCGTCACCATAAGACCTATCTGTGTCGGTGCGACGTAAAGCAACTAGCAAAAATAAAAATATATATATAAATAAATAAATAAAAAATAAAATAAATTTGATTAGTTCTTTCAGTTTTCCAACTTTCAGAAGTGTATTAATATTTAGCATACCAAAGAAGTATTTTTGTTTTGGTCTCAGTTTGCTGTTAGTTGATGGGTCACCAGTAGAAGACTCCGACTCCTTCTTGCATGCTGTTCTGGGCTCTCCAGAATCCTTAGGCCCAGTTGCATGGCATGCTGCCGTGGTGGATTGACGTTTCCGATTACTGATTACCATATACGGTACTTAGAACATGTCAATGTTCTGAAATATAATAAATTTTCAGCAGTTGGACAACACATGCACGACTACAATCACAAGTTTACTGGCATTAATCAGGATGTGGAAATCCTCAACATTATGCATAAAGGACCCCTCATTAACATAACTGAAAACTGCTTCATACATTTAGACCAATATTTTAATCCAAATTACAATCTGAATGACATTTTCAAAAAACCAAACATTTTATTTGACCTGCTCATTCATACTTTCAGAGGCACTTTATCTAGCAGTCAGAGTCCGATTTTTCGTTCTACTGACAGTACCTTACTTAGGCAATCACCTATATTCCCCACATCCATCGGCCCCTCCTTAACCCCCTTTCCTTTCCTTGCTACCCCACTCTCTTCTTTTTTTATTTTTTCCTTCCCCCGCACCTTCTCCTAAAGACCTTGGTAGAACCTCATACATTCCTCTCCTCAACCTTTATTCACATCCAACTTCAATCCACATGTTGCAGCATGAGGTAATTCCCATACAACATATGTCACTTATTATATTCCCCCTATCATAACTCTTTTATTCTTAACCATCATCTATACAAATAAAATCTTTACGGTCCGCACTGAACTGAAATGTCATATGGCTTTTAGTGCCGGGATATCCCAGGATGGGTTCGGCTCGCTAGGTGCAGGTATTTCTATTTGATGCCTGTAGGCGACCTGCGCGTCGTGACGAGGATGAAATGATGATGAATACAACACAAACACCCAGCCCCCGTGCCATTGGAATTAACCAATTAAGGTTAAAATCCCCGACCCAGCCGGGAATCGAACCCGGGACCCTCTGAACCGAAGGCCACTACGCCGACTGTTCAGCCAACGAGTTGGACCGCATTGAACTGCGAAATCCTTATAGATACTACTAATATAATTGGACCTCTATGCGCAACAAGCATCATCATTCAACTGAACTGAATGTATAGTATTTTTGTGTACAGAACCCAAATATTTTAATATTATGAGAAAATACCTTGAATTTGGTTGAGTTAATCTTTGAACAGATTATGTATTTAAAGAGCCAGCTTTGATCGCATTTCTATGCGTTAACTGCAACCTACGTTTTATGATTATCTATCAAAAGCAGCTTTTAATATATTGCAGTGCACCAACATTTTACGAGCCTCTATTAAAAGCAACTTTACAAGCAAGATTCTTTACACAGAAGAGCCTTTTCTAACATCACGCATCGCGTTTATGTGAACTGAATATATAGCTTTGTGTATACAACTGAAACATTTTGATATCTTAAGAAGACACCACCTTGGCTTTGGATCACTAGAACTTTGAACGGACTGCAGCTTATATGGAGAGCCAACTTCAATCGCATTTCTATGCGTGAACCGCGACCAGCACTTAAAGAATATCTATGAAAAACAAAATTTTAACATAGAGCAGCAATCCAGAATTTTAGGAACCTCTATTAAAAGGATCTCTTTAACGTAGTGCAACGAAAATCTTGAACATTACCTTATTTCTCATACGGTATGTACATATCATTTTTAACATTACTGACACTAAACTGTCTTCCATTGCTTAAACCTTTTACAGAAATTATTTTATTCAACCAGCCTTAACTTAAAATTCTATTTATTGTACGTACAGTTTTTTAAGACCATTGTGTAGTTACATTGTTTATTTTATTCGATACATTTATGTAATTTGCTTCATGGCTGATGATGACCTACAATTTAGGTTAAAAATAGTCCCTGAATGTTAATATAAATGTATATCATTTATAATTTGTATTGAAAAGGTAGACATTAAATATAAAATATTCAACTATTATTGGAGTAGTTATTCCGTAAGTTTGCATCATACATAGGTTACTTTTCTTTCCTGGGAACAGTTTGTTGACCGTTCCAAAATTAAAACTACGGTTATGAGCCGTTGAGTTTATTTCTCAGCCGCACCTCACATGGTGTACAGACGCCGACCACAACACCACTCGTTGCGAGAACAGACATGTGTGGATTTAAGTTTTAAAGGCACAGTAAATTAAAGTAGACTGAAAATGTTAAGGATCCTCCTTTTCAATACAATGACAATTTACTGATGGAGTTAGATCATATGTCGTTTAAACAAAATTGGTACTAGTTTCGACGCTCATTGTGCTTCATCAGCAATGGATCAATTTAGTAAATCACAACCAAACAAAAAACAATATAAAACACATGACAAGCACCTACAAAGACAAATGTTAAATAGTAACAAAATTGAGGTGAAAGATGATGAGAGTATGGTGCATCTAACCATAAAGTAAAATTCTATAAAATCTGAGAAGGTAACTGACTCAGTTGTTAAGTCTCGATACACAAGAAAATAGTCCAGCTTGAGGCGTATAGATCATAAGATCATTAATTTGAACCAATGTTATGATTTCCAATTCGATATGGAATTGTGGAGACCTGATGAAAAGATTGAAAGCCAAATAGGCATGATAAAATTTACACAGATGAAAAGAAAGTGACGTGAAAGAGGCGAACTCACCTTGAGCAGCATGTTGGCACAGTTGTTGAAAGGAGTGGAGCTGGGCTACTGAAGAGTGCAATAATAGAGGCCGAGTAGCGGAGGGGAAGGGAGAGTGAGGCAGTTCTTCACCTCCTTTGCCGTTGGGATTTGTTGTCCTCCTTCACCATTGGAGCTGCTGACCCCTTCATTTGATGGATTTTAGTGACATTTCCTTCACTAAGGGCCATCACTCTCCCAAGAGAACTCATCCGCCCGATGCCGTTGGCTCCTTTAGGGTGTCAGGTTATTTTCCGCTGCCCAACACTCTGTGTTGAGTTGCTGACAGTACGGTCTACTCCATTACCATAGCAGGGTATCCTGGCCAGACTGAACAATTTCATCTTCATATTATGTTCTTTCCTACTTTTAAAAGCTCCAATCAAGCTTATTCTTCTACTTTTGTCATTCCACGTCAACTCACCACTGACAGCTCGAAACATACCACATATGATAAAGACGTTGATTCCCATAGGGAACCTGAAATATCTGTTCCGAATGAGTAAATTTATAATACCAATATAGTTGGTCCGTTATTGGACATTACAAATCTTCCAGGCAACTCATTCCTGGTTGCCAGCACCTCGGCCCAGTGTGCAAAGTTGGGCTCACCAGTTGGCAAACAGCACACCCTCCAAGACGCATGGCTAGTACACACCGTGAAGTTCACTGCAAAGGCTACTTGGAGCCACCAGCAGTGCCAATGCACTATGAGAAACCTTGTGTCTCATTTTCAAAAATTGATGCCTGCCTGGCCATCATGTGATGAAGACGTTGATTCCTATGGAGAACCTGAAATATCTGTTCTGAATGAGTAAATTTATAATACCAATATAGTTGGTCCGTTATTGGACATTATAAATCTTCCAGGCAACTCATTCCTGGTTGCCAGCACCTCGGCCCAGTGTGCCAAGTTGGGCTCACCAGTTGGCAAATTGGTTTCTAACTTCTGAATGGAATGTGAAATACAAACACAAATAGGCTCACTTTTTTCGTAATCATGCAACTGTGGCGATGGCTCTTACCCGAGTTGTAAATCAACGTTTCTTTCACAAGAGATGACAAATAACATTTTCAGGGCTAGGAAAAATGTAATCATACTCGTAGTAAGCAGTAATGGGGAAAATTCACGATGCGATAGGTATGTTTATATGTTCCTAATCCAGATACACTACCGTATCACACAACAAATATTTGCTACACTTTACTGTAAAACTCAACACAAAATAAATTTCTATCTTCTGAATGGAATGCAAAATGCAAAACAAATAGACTCACTGTGTTATTCAGCATTCTTGCTGCTAACCGGCAAGCAAAACTGAACATTTCTGAGGGTAATGTGCAAATTATCCTGTGAAGTTCAGAAATTTAAGGCCTTTTCCCGTTATTATTATTGTTACCGTGGTTTGGTGGATTAGCAGAGGTGAAAGAAGGTGCTGGGGTGAATGGGTCTAACTACAAATGCCAAGAAAAGAAATTAAACTGAAATGGAAGGTTATATTTTCAAAAAACAACAATTTCTCACTGAGTGAGATAACAATGACCAAGCAATTTAAAATCAAGACTTAGAAAGAGATCTAAGATTTCAAATTCTGTAACACACATCGGCTATAAGCCCTCATTTTTACAATTTTTGCGCTTCCAGAGCAAAATTTACAGAGAAACATAAATTTACAAAGGGGCAGAAATCCTCTAGTACAAGGAGCACCAGCTCCGTAATTAACAATGTCCAGCCTCCTAGAGGCACTTTTACAATGCATAAAAGAGCTGACCCGCTTTCAATTTTTCAAGCCTATTAAAGGCAATACCCAACTTTACAATTAATTGCCATCAAGGCCCAACTTACAAAATGAAACGGGGGTATCTTGTACCCAACCTATTGGGCCTTAGCAGAAAAGAACAGGTTAAGTAAATGGCCCGTAATACAAAGGGATTGAGGCGAGAATTTGCACTCCTACATGTAACTTCTTAAAACCTAAAAGGCACTAGGCCGATGAAACAAGGGCTATTCCCAAACTATGAAGGTGACCCGTCTAAGAAAGAAATTTAAAACATTAAGGAAAAGAAGAAAATCAGTTACCAAAACGTAGTCATCTCAAACCAAACTGAAGGGGAGCTCGAGAGGGTAAAGCACTCTGTATCCCCGATTTACAATTATAGTTACATAAGCCGGCAGAAATTTACATTACAGAAAGGTAGGTTACATGGCAAAAGTTTCGGACCTTTCCCGCAGGTTAAACTGCTGAGCTAGCAAGAAATAAGGATGTTAAATGGCCATTACCTTACTGAAGATCGGCTACCTGATGAAAGAGGCACCTCCCGCCTCCTGCTACACATCCATACACTGGGTTAGATGTAGATCGAGTGGCCAAGAGACGTGAAAATCAGCAGTTTTTATACCCTCGGGAAAAGTTCGAGACCTTTCATGAATAAAACAGCCACACCCACTTAATTTTATTGGGTCGCTTAAAACTACACACCAAAATCGAGAAGAAACCTGTGATTGGTAGAAAATTAATTACAGAAATTCTTGATTGGTTAAAATCAAAACAGGCGGAAGACAGGATAAATATTGCCAACCCAAAAATGAATGCACTAAATTTAGTAAAGAACAAACTTGCGAATACAAAATTTCTTCAAATAAAGTTCCTTCACTTCGCACCAGGGTGCATGATCATAGTTTTTTGCAGAGGCATCTATGAGAGAATGTCCACAGTTCTAGATAAATAGGAAACAAAACAAGTCGAAATTCACACAATGACATCTTCAGAGGAAAAATTTAAGTAGGTCTAGTTTTAAATTCACTGTTTCTCCTGTAGAGGAGTACTTTAAGGTGGAAAATTTAAATGTGCGGCGTAGAGGTGTACCACCTGGTACAATTATTATTATTATTATTATTATTATTATTATTATTATTATTATTAAAGCGTCTTTATTGTGGCAAAGTTAGGGCTCCCGGCCCTTTCTTACACTTAACCACTTCATGTATATACAATATCATTTTTACATAAAATTTCAACATACGAAATCTTTACAACCTAAAGTATAACTAAAGCAACTAAAATATCACTAACTAAAGTGAGTAAAGTATAACTAATCATGCAACTGTGGCAACGGATCTTTACCCAAGTTGGAAATCACGTTTGTTTCACAAAGGATGACAAAATAACATTTTCAGGGCTAGAAAAAAATGTGATTGTATTAAGCGGTAATAGCGAAAATTCGTGATATGATAAGTGAGGTACAGTAGAAGTCCGTTATAGCGAGAATTCGTAGCAGTGAAAAATTCACTCGCTATAACGGAATATCGTTATATCCGATTTTAGTATAAAAGTCGGAAAACCCTTCATGCACATTAAAATCGGTATGAAACGGCAATCAGTTTGTTCAAAACTTGCGTTTCCACAGATGATATCCACACTACGGCTTACTTGTTTGTTATTTTTTATAATCTGATACTACGTGAAAGTGTATGTTTAATTTCATTCTGAAAAAAAATATAGTACCGTATTTCTCCGAATCCTTCAAAAAATTGATATCAGGCTCAAAAAGAAGTTTGTAAAATCATATGAATGCCTTGTTGTACAGTAGGCCTACGCATTTTTAGACGCCGAACATTGACTTTCGTCACGCCGTATTTCTTTTTTTTCTTTTTTTTTTTTTGCGACCGCACAATTATTCTTTATTTCCGCGGGTTTGAGGACCATTAACTTAACATTGGCATCATAATACCGAAAAGAACTCATTGAAAATGTTCCGGTAATACCTATTCCATGCGCCTCTACAATACAACGATCCATCAGGAAATTATTCCTGCTGTCTATAAAACTGTTACTTCTATTACGCAGCGTCAGATATAACTGGCTACCGCTACACGCACGTCTCGCTTATCGGGTTCGGCCAAATTCAGCGGCTAGCGATGTATAGGCCTAATCGCGAACGTTGAAAGTCAACGAATGAGTTTATTGCGCCACGGTATGACCATTCCGCCCTTGCGTTTTTTGTGCACATACCTCACAATTTCATCTTCTACCTCTTTAAAGCATCCTTGTTGCTGACCACTGAATGCATTTTTTATACAGTAGGCATTTTATTTTTTTTAGCTCTTTGTCTTCACGCTAATGCCAAATATTTGCTTTAGTTAGGCCTATGCCGTATTTTCTTGCGGCTGCACAATTATTCTACATTTCCGAGTGTTTAATAAACATTAACTTAAAATTGGCATCATAATATCGACTAGAACCCGTTGAAAATTTGTCGGCAATACCTTTTCCACGTATCTTTACAATACGACTATCACGAAAATATTCCTGCTGTCTATAAACCTTAATTTTACTAAGCGTCATGTACAATAGACGCGTTATGACACTGTCACTGAGTAGCCATGGCTTTTCTAAGAATTCGAAGGGTCACATGTTTTAATGCCATTCTGCAGATTTGAAAAATACACAGGTACTGTACAACCGGTTGTCGCGGCTAGCGATGTGTAGTAAAGAGGCGGTCGTTTATTGTCAACGAGCTCTGTGCGCGTGTGAAAAGAAGCAGCGTGGTTACCGCGGGAGTTGCCAGTGGTATCCATTAACTTACTGTTAGGCCGCGATTGCAACAACCCTCAAGTTTTCGCACGAGATTCTGAGAAAAGAAAAAAAGTCTTGGATTCGGAGATATACGGTATCACTCCAGAGATTTCTGTGGCAAACACCTCAGCTTTCTTCTTCAAACAGCATCACCTAACCTAACCGTATATGTAGCCTATCATGAAAACATATTTGAAACGCATGTAGAGAAATAACCTCCTCGCGAAAAATTTACATGTAAATAGCCGTAACTAGACGCCAGAAGATATGAAATATCCTCTGAAATCAGTGATGTACTCTGCCATATCTTGAGGTGTATCACATTCTTACTTAATTCCCGTATATAACAATAAAATTAAGATATCGTTTATTTCAGTCTTTAATTTTAGCGAGTTAACAACTGCTATCGGCCACGTTATTTACGTATTTATTATGAAAACTTGTTATCCTCTTTCATTTCGAATTTTCTTTAGAGAACAGCAGTCGACGGGTATTACTAATCAACTCCAACATCGCCTTTGAATGTCAACGAGAGAGCTCGCAAATGCACAAAGTGAGAAAACTGTACTGTACCGAAGATGATCAATCGCATTTTGTTGCAAACGTTTCAGTTTTCTTATTCAAACAGCGTCACGTATCCTAACTTAACCGTACTATACGTATGATGAAAATCAAGCGCCAATAGAGAAAGTATAACTTTCTCGCTATAAATTTTCATAATAGCCTAATTTAACCAGACGCGACAAAATATAAACTAACCTCTGAAATCAATCTCTGCAGTATTTAGCCTCAAAATTAAGCGGTCGTTTAGTAGGCCTTAATTTTTAACGAGTTAACAACCGTTATCGGACACGTTATTTACGCATTTATTACGAAAATATGTTCTCCTTCATTTCAAATTTTCTTTACGGAACAGCTGTCGACGGGTATTACTAATCGACTCCGACATCGCCTTCGAATGTCGACGAGAGAAATCGCTAGTGCACATAGCGAGAAAACGATGCCGAAGGTAATCGATCACATGCAGTATCAACGCTGGGGTGCATAAATATCGGTAACGGAAAAAATCGCGTGCGCTTAATCGCTCGTAATAACGGATGCGCTAGTGATAGGGTTCTCGCTGTAACCGAAGGACGATACACAGTTTAATATAGGAATTTTGAAGGGATAGAAAAAAGTCGTCGCTATAACGGAGTTCTCGTTATATGCCGTACTCGCTATATCGGACTTCTACTGTATTTTTATATAGATTAAATATGGTGAGAATCGTGACTTCGAATTTACATTCTAAGCAAGAAAACGTGCTAATGAGGAACGCATTAACGAGGTTTCACTGTATATGCTAATAATCCACTAAAATAAAACATTAGAAATTTAGCTGAATAAACATGGTACTACAAGAAGTGATATGCATACATCCCTGAAAGCAACACAAACATTTAGATCATTTTGAGATGAAATATAGTCCTTACCTCTGTTCTGTTGACTCCAGAGCCATGAATTAGAAGTGGATGAAAGAATACTGTATCTCCTTTCTCCATCTCTAGACTGAGTTTTGGTACATGATCGAATCCTCTCACTCCATGAAATCCTTTGTTCACACCATTCTGAAATGACACAGTTCACAGTGTTATAATATTACTATGCTCCTAAACATCAACCCCGGAGTGTGGTACAGCCCACGCCATATTCTTTCTCTCAACCCCTCTGAGAGGACTTCCAGCCAACCTGAGACCACATAACCTAAACATTCAGTTCACTTGGCATCATCACCTTCCTGCCTGACATTTAACTCCATTAGGAATTTAATAAATGAAGCTGCTTAAGGATTTCTGTTTATTTTTCAGTAGGAAAAATCTTTTGTCTGTCCTGTCAAGTCCACTACGGTAATAGAATAGACCGTACAGCCAGCGACTCTGCGCCAAGGGTCAGGCAGTAAGAAATAACTCGACCCCCTAGGAGGACCAATGGCTTCAGGTGGATTCTCTTAGGTGGTCCTTTCACTGTAGGAAATGACAGTGGAACCCATCAGGCAATCTCTGTCGCTAGGTTAGAAGTGGCTGCAGAAAGCGGCTGTACTCCATGTTAGGAGTGGCCTCATCACTTGCTGGCGGCAGCTCTAAAAAGCCTTTGGGAGTGGCGAACCTATTATAAAGATGAATGCAATACGGCGTGGCATCAGAAAAAACTAGGACATACCTTGCAGGTGACATGCAATACTTCAGGTACTGGGGGAGCTGTGAGAAGTGGACGACCAGTGTCACAATACATCTTAATCAGGACAGTCAACATCCTAACCTTGACAGACTAGACCGAAGAGCTGATAGAGTTCATGAAAGAGAAGGATGCAGCCATCCTTGGTCATAGTGGAACAAAATGGAGAGGAGGAGGGGAAATAAAACTGAAGGAAGGGTAGAGGCTGTTTTACAGTGGTTGACAGGATACAACACATGGAGTAGGAATGATCATCAGAAAGGATACCCTAAAATATGCGCAGGAGGTGAAAAAATGAAATGAAATGTCGTATGGCTTTTAGTGCCGGGATATCCCAGGACGGGTTCGGCTCGCCAGGTGCAGGTCTTTCTATTTGACACCCGTAGGCGACCTGCGCGTCATGATGGGGATGAAATGATGATGAAGACAGCACATACACCCAGCCCCCGTGCCATTGGAATTAACCAAGTAAGGTTAAAATCCCCGACCCGGCCGGGAATCGAACCCGGGACCCTCTGAACCGAAGGCCAGTACGCTGACCGTTCAGCCAACGAGTCGGACCGCAGGAGGTGAAGATCACCAATGACAGAATGAGCACAGCAAGGATACAGTTTGAGACAAGAACGCAGGAGGTGAAGATCACCAATGACAGAATGATCACAGCAAGGATACAGTTTGAGACAAGAACGCAGGAGGTGAAGATCACCAATGACAGAATGATCACAGCAAGGATACAGTTTGAGACAAGAACTTGAGATCTGTTCCAAGCATATGCTCCACAAACTGGAAGTAAAGAAGAGAATACAGAACATTTCCTTGAAGGAGTGGACAAATGCACAGAAGACACATAAGTAATTATGATGGGAGATCTGATGATGATGCTTGTTGTTTAAAGGGACCTAACATCTAGGTCATCAGCCCCTAATGGGATGAAATGTAAAGACAATTTAAAAGTCCAAAAACTCACCCCCGACCAGAATTCAAAACGTGACGATGAAGAATGAATGGATGAATATGAATTTAAAATAATCAGCGGATCCAACTCACAATATTGAAAGTTAAAAATAATTCCAAAATTAATCCACTGACTAGAATTTTTTAAAAGTCAATGAACAATGATTATGAACTTAAAACAATCAGTGGATTCAACCTGCATTGCCCCACCTTCCCAGAAACTATATTAAAACAATTAATTAATACTTACACCTAGAATTTCATGTTTGTCGTCATTAACTTTTTGGTACAACAAATTCTTCTAGAATGAATATTCCCCCTCCTACCATCCCTATCCTGTTTCTATGATAAACACTCCAGTTCCATGAGAAGATTTCTGCATCCATTATATCATTTCTCACCTATGATTAAACTTCTATTAAAATATCTGGTAAGTATATATCTGTTAAATATGCCTCTCTCACTGCGAAAAATCTGGCTATAAAACTGCCATTTCGCTTGTACCGAATTGTTTAATGTGGTTTGATGCTCCAATGAAGCAACCCTATGAAATGTCTGCTGATCGTTTTTTAGTCTATTGTCAATACTGAATGGGAAATGACTTTGCCAGGGATATTCTGTAAATTTAATTCTGGGATAGTAAGTGTGCTTTTATTTGGGTGTACTCGCCTTACATGAACAGCAATACTCCTTTTCCCACAATAGGACTATTCACAAAAATGACATTTAATATTTTAGGTTGTTCTGTGTCCATGGATATTGCGGATTGGTAATTGTCCCAGGATATCCTATCAACTTACCAGGTAGGCTATTTGATTGCATATTCTAGTCGAGTTTGATTCAATGACACGGTTACAGCTTAATCCAGTATACTGTTCCTTGTTAATAATTATGTATACTCAAGAGAAGCTTAATTGTTTTCACCCAAATATTTACCTGATGATAATGCTTAGTCACAGCTGGTCATAAAATCTGCTATGTTAGTAAAAAACAAAAAAGTAGGTTATGTGCGGCAATGTGGCAATATTTATAATTTGCTGTAAACATTCTGAGTACTGCAATTGGCTACGATTTATATAATTATAAGTCACAATGAAACAGAGTCAAAAATATATTCATATAAATATGTGTTTATGTGGTCTAGTCTATTAAGGATAGGTTATGACCAAAAAACAACAATCGCACATTATGATTACCGTATTTCTCTGGATCCAAGACGACCCCTGCTTTTCCTTCAAAAAGTTAAATCAGGCTTAAAAAGTGCTTTGTAAAATCATATGAATTCCTTTCTTGTACGTACACATTTTTAGACTATCTTTGTCTTCACGCAATTTTTTTGTGGTTGCACAATCATTCTTTATTTCCACAGGTTAAATAAACATTAACTTAAAATTGACATCATAATACCAAAGAGAATCTGTTGAAAATTTGCTGGCAATACCTGCCCCACGTATTTTCACAATACGATCCACCAGGGAAATATTCCTGCTGTCTATAAAACTGTTAATTTTACTCAGCGTCAGGTACAACTAGCTGCCACTACACTCACATCTCGTTTACTGGGTTCGACCGACTTCAGAGGCTAGCGATGTATAATAAAGATGCGGACGTTGAAACTCAACGAATGAGTTTATTGTGCCATGGTATAGCCATTCCACCCTTGTGTTTTTCGTGCACATACCTCAAATTTCATCTTTGACTTTTTTTAAAGCGTCCTTGCTGCGGGTCACTAATGCATTTTTTGTACAGTACGCCATTTTAAAGCTATCTTTGCTGTCACGCTAACGCCGAATATCGACTTTAGTTTGGCCCATGCCGTATTTTTCTTTGGCTGCACAATTATTCTTCATTTCCACATGTTTAATAACCATTAACTTAAAATTGGCATCATAATATTGACGAGAACCCGTTGAAAATTTGCCGGCAATAACTGTTCCACCTATTTTTACAATACGACGAACCATCATGAAAATATTCCTGCTCTCTATAAAAGTTAATTTTACTAAGTGTCAGGTACAGTAGACACATTATAACTCTGCCGCTGGGTAGTCGTGGCCTTTCTAAGAATTCAAAGGCTCGCATGTTTTGAAGCTATTCGCGGATTTGAGGAACGGTTTTGTGGAGGCTAATAGAATGTCATTCTCTCTTCACTATTTCCCGAGATCCAATGACATTACAGAGGCACTGTACAACCGGTTGCCGCAGCCAGCAATGTATAATAAAGAGGCGAACGTAGATTGTCAACGAGTTTTGTGTGCACACGCGCATGGGGGGATGAAAAGAAGCAGCGTGGTTTTCATGGTAGCTGATAGTGGTGTTCATTACTGTTACAGGGTTCCCATTAGTAATCTAAATATGTTTTCCCTGTATTTTCTCTGCATTTTCCCTGGGATATTCCAGTTTTCCCTGTATTAACTTTAGTAGGACATGGTACATAAGAGTAACGCTGAGGTATGTTTATCATACTCTGGAATCATCATCTTGAAACATATTTTGCATAAACGCATACAATAGCATAAAGAACTTGAAATAAATGTATCATAAGTCAAACAAGCTATATCTTGTCATGAAGTGCTAATCTGTGAAGTGGGTTATCGGTAATCCCATTGTAAACAACCATTACAAGAACATTACAACCAACAAAAATGAACTAAATTGCTCACAGCAAGCCATGAGTCAATCACTCTTCAAACTAACACCTCTGTTCATCAGGGACCTTATTCTTCAAATTGGCATGAGAGAGTATGCCAGTTTATAACCAGAAGCATATGGGTTAGTGTTCAGAAACTCAGAAATAAGATTCCACTTCCTTTAACAAATGGGAGTGTTGTTTGAATGTATGAGGGTCAACCAGTATGTATAGAAACATACTGTAGAATTTTTCTGTGGTGATTTTGCCTTTCTGTAATGGTTTCTCCTTAATAGTGAGGCAAAATCTATAATTATGGGCAATCCATACTTGTTAGCACATACTACAAGCTTTTTAAAACACTGGGCATTCTAAAAAGAACATTAAGATGGTAAAAGTTAGTCTTTTTAATTTATAATATTATAATGTATCATTTATATTATTACCATTATTTAAGTTTTGGTTTAATGAGAACAAGGCAATTACAAATTAATGGTGGAAAGTTATTATCTATGAACATTTAATTTTACTAACAAAGTAAAGACCTGGAATTACATTATCGCTCACTCTCTCTCTCTCTCTCTCTCTCTCTCTCTCTCTCTCTCTCTCTCTCTCTCTCTCTCTCAAAGTACTAGTCGCTGGATATGACTTGCGACGCGTCTACAAATTAAGATGGTATTTTGACATGACAAGTCATTTCCCTGTATATTTTCTGCACATTTACTACCCTGTGTTTTCCCTACTTTCCCTGTTTTTCCAGAAAACGGGTATCCTGTGTTAGGTCACAAATGCAATATGACTTAATTTTCACATGAAATTCTGAGAAAAAAAAACACTGCCTTGGATTCGGAGAAATACAGCAACTTGATATACCGTATTCCTACCCTTACTCTTCTACAGACAGATTTCGCTTTCTCTATCCTAGGCTAAGAGATACTCAGTTCATTACAGATAAGATAGTCCGTATCTTGGAAAAATACCTGGAAAACCTGCACATTCCTAACATATTTCCTGAATTCAAAGTCTGTTAAGATATAGTCTATTATGGATCTGATGCCCCTACCCAGCCATGTGTAGTGGTGAATAGCCTTATGCTTGAAGAATATATTCATAACTGCTAATCCCATACTAGTGTAGTACGGAAGTCCAGCAAATGCTTCCCGTTCCTATGAGCTAACATATCTTCCCCACATCTACCAATGACCCTTTCATATTGTTCAGTTCTACTTCCAACTCTCGCATTGAAATTGCTCATTAGCACTATCCTATCCTTGCTGATGACCCTGACTACGATATCACTTCAGTGATTCATAAAACTTATCAACTTCTTCCTCATCTGCACCTTCACATGGTGAATAAAATGATTTCTCCAACTGCCAAATCTATCCACATCATTTGTTCATTTACGTGCCTAATAGAAACTGTGTTGCGGGCAATAGTATTCTTAATGAACAGTCCTAGCCCCACAATCTGTCCTTACCTTTTTCACACCCGTCAAGTACACTTTATTATCTCCCATCTTTTCCTTGTTATCTCCCTTTATCCGAATATCATCATTAACTCCTAACACATCCAGATGCATCCACTTTGCTGACTCAACCAGTTCTATTTTCTTTCTTTCATAAGCCTCATTAATATTGATAGCTCCCCATCGAATTCCATTTTGTTTGCCACATTAAGGAGTTCCTCGTTTGTCAAATGAGAGTGGGACTCTGTTACTTCCATAGGTCCGAGGGTTCCTTAAAATATTCTGAGCATGCTCAGTGCAAATTCTGTGAAGCAGGATGTTACCCTTACTTACAAATAGTCTCAGTGAGGATCTCTCCTCTAACGGGTTAGCAGCCTCTGATGGAGGTACAGTCCTAGCTGCCCGAGCACAAGAAGGGCCATGACTCAAAGTGTTCGAGATACCCACTCCCATTCCATAGCAACTCATATCCTGACTCTCAGGACCACTTAATAGGCCACTCAGCCATAGCCCTTGGTTCTCGAACAAGGACATGACTACAGTAACCTCTCTCAGTTTAAGTATGATATCTGTCCTTAATTCCTTTGGCTATGACTGGTATAGGAAACAAGATTCTATCCCATCATTTGCTAGGAATATGTTTCAAACATCCTGATATCACTACATTTAGGAAATTTATTGAATATAGTTTTTACCCAAGAATAAAGATCTTGGAACAATTCTACACCCTGCAAGGATATAGAAAGGAAACTGTGGTACAAACCTCCAGATCAGGATATTCGTGGGGGTATAGTTCTCCTTTGTGACTCCCTGGGATGACAATCAAACAACCATTATCCACAGTAACTTTCTCCATGGCAGTCCATGATGCAACAATACGATCAGCAGGTCTGAATGGGAAGTAATGCAAGTCCTATAAAATGCAAATGTAATCTAATTTCAACATCTTGTTTGGATGAAGCATCAACACTGAGAACACATGTTATATATAATAATACCTGATGGAGAGGATGTACAGAAGTCATCTTCCCAGAGTCTGGAGGCTTATTGATCAGCATTGTGTGCATGGCCATGACATTGGGGCCTGTGAAGCACTCCACATAATCCAGAATCTGAAACATTGCCAAAATATCCCAAAGTAATTTCCAATTAATCACAGAGAACCATTTCATATCATGATAAATTCAAATCTTTTCACACTATCGTTCTCATATTGTGTTACTTTCAAAGCAGAAAAGTAGACCATTACAGTAATTGCTACATATGAGCAGCAATTCACCCTGAACGGCCAAATATATAATGGGTAACATCCTCACTCATACAACCAAGTCGCATAATTATATTAATTTTTTTTTTTCCAGTGTGAACTGCATTATTTCATCCCTGTCATTAACAATACCACATCACAGTATTATACAGGGTGTAACAAAAATGTATGGCACAAATTGCAGGACACATTCTTTTTCATGCATGAAGAAAATATGTTATATGAACATGGGTCCGGAAATGCTTTTTTTCCATGTTACACCTCATTGTCTGCAACTCATTAATCATGGGAAACACACAAGAACAGAACATACCAGCATATCACTCTTTCTCACAGGAGATGTTCAATATGCTCTCCGTGAGCTTTGATACATGCTTGCCCTTATGCAGTTCGGAATGGTGTCAAACAGCCTTTGGAACCTCTCCTAAGACAAGTTCGTCTACAGTTGTTGCAGCTGTCCCTCCAGATCCCGCAGGTTGGTACTGGTACTGGGACGAGCCCCCTTCCAATGTCATTCCACATGTGTTCAATGATGGAGAGGTGCGGGCATCTTGCTGGCCACAGGAGGACCTCAACATGCTCTAGGCAGTCCATAGACACGTGTTGCGTGTGGACATGCATTATCTTGTTGAAACCAATGCATGGGGCAGCAGGGCCCCAATCTGGCGAATGCGAGTCGCAGATTCACTGTGTGGGAACTCACAAGATGTTATAGAGTACCCAGTACATGTTCGTAGATGGCGGTTGCTGATGTTATGGGATCCCGCAATGCTTGGCACATCATAAGATAGTCTTCCCTTGGAGAGGTGTTTCTTAGTCGTCCCGAAACTGCACGACGTGATTGGGTGCCCTCATGTACCCATCGAGTCCAACATCGGGCCACTGTGACATCTGAATGGTCCACATATCTGGCAATTGCACGATATCACCCACCAGCCTCATACTAATGTAAATGGTCCGTTATCGGACATTATAAATTTTCCAGCTAACTCACTCCTGGTTGCCAGCATTTCGCCCCTATGTTCCAGGTTGGGCTCATCAGTTGGTAGCTAGCACACCTACCAAGACTCATGGCTAGTGCTCATTTACTCAATTTACCAATTCAGGACAAATATTTCAGATTCCCTATGAGAGTCATCTATGTCAACCAGCCTCATGCCGTTTCACAATGCGGCCTCTGTCAAATGCTGTCAATTGGTGGATAGGCTGTCTAACGCATCTGCGAGGCATTGGGGGTGCTTCATACTGTACGTAGTCCTCTCTGCACATCTTGTTTAACTGTCCGACTCACAGCAGTTGACTGGTTTCAACTTAACAACAGGACGGTGCCATCATGAATGCACTCTGGTCGGCGTTCTGCACATTACAGATTCTTGTAAATCTAATCATTTACTCACATTAATGGTATGCATGTATACCAAAATGGGATAACACTGGACCACTCCTGGGTGCTTAACTTTTTTTTTTGTGAGGCAGTGTATTATAGTTAGAACACAAAATCAGTAAAAACCCAAACTTACTATGAAATTCTAGTTCTGCTTTATTTTTGTATTTTTTCCAATTCTTGAATCAAGTAATCCTGGTGAGGGTCCCATACACTGGAACCATACTCTGGTTGGGGTCTTACAAGAAACTTACATGCCCTCTCCTTTACATCCTTATTAAAACCCGTAAATAACCTCATAACCATATGCAACCTGTACCTTTCTTACAATCCCATTTATGTGATTACCCTAATGAAGCTCTTTCCTTATATTAATACCTAGGTACTTACAGTGATCCACATAAGGACATTTCATCCAATCAATGCAGTAATTAAACCTGAGAGGACTTTTCCTATTTGTGAAACTCACAACATGACTTTTAACCACGTCTGTCATCATACCACTGTCCGCTGTCCATCTCACAACAATGTTGAGGTCTTTTTGCAATTGCTCACAATCTTTTAACTTATTTATTTATCTATACAGAATGATATCATCCGCAAAAAGCCTTATCTCCAATTCCAGTTCTTTAATCATATCATTTATATATATAAGAAAGATCCAATAATACTGCTGTGAGGAATTCCCCTCTTAATTATTACAGGATCAGATAAAGCTTTACCTACGCTAATTCTCCGACTTCTATTTTCTAGAAACAGAGCCACCCATTCAGTCACTCTTTTGTCTAGGTCAACTGTCTCCCATGATCTACCCTATCAAATGCCTCAGATAGGTCAATCACGAGTCCATTTGATCTCCTGAATTCAAAATATCTGCTATATCTTGCTGAAATCCTACAAGTTGAGCTTAAGTGGAATAACCTTTCCTAAACCCAAACTGCCTTATATCAAACCAGCTATTAATTTTGCAAGCAAGTCAACTATAATCAGAAAGAATGCTTTTCCAAAGCTTACATGCTTGTACCTTTCAAAAATGTTGGAGAAAATAGTACACAGACAAGTAACAGCATACTTGAACTGCCAACAACCTTTTTTGACAAGCGCCAATCAAGGTTCAGAACACACCACAGTACAACAGTACTATATAAAGTTACAAATGACAATGGTGTGGTTATGGATAAAGGCAAGTAGGTGTAACTGTCTTAACTCACAAGTGTTTTATTTGTCTTGTCAATTTTTGTTAAATCTTTTAGCTGAAGATGTTCCATAACTGGAATGAAACATGTTCTATTTCGTATTATACTCAGAGATTAAGGTGGATTATGTTATCTAAATAATAAACTAGCTATAAGAAATTGACAAGTATTGGAAGGTGGGAATCTCCTTGTAACATAACCTCAGTTGTGTTGAGCCAATACGGGACAAAATATGAGATTTATAAGCTGTATTTTGATAGGTTCCCAAAAGAACGAGGTAGAGCTTAATGAAATCTTATTCAGCCAATACTACTCGATAGACCTCTCTGCAATTTAACCTTCATTCACTCGCACAGATGGCATTTGGCCACTTTTTTTGTATTATGTTGCACATTTAAGAGTTAAGAGAGGTGTGGGAGGGGCAGATATTCCTTAGTTAGTTATCTTTTCATCATCAGTTGACATCTGATTTCAGCCCATCCATCTCTCCCCCCATTTCAGTATAGCCAGAAAGCAGAGGGTGACAGGCAAGCTACAGTCTTGCAAGCAGAAGTGACAATTATTTTTCCATCTCTTAATAGAAAATGTAAATATATACTTATTTCTGCTAGTATTTCAGAATTATTTTCATCTTTCGGTACACTAGTGTGGGATAAAGTTGTTCCATGTTAACTGTTTCTTTGAAATATAGCTTTAGTTTGATATGTGAGTTACTGACCTACTTACCTGTTTTGTTTAGTGCTCAATGGTACAGCGATCTTGAAGACATTCATCAAATTGCAGAGGAACTAGGGAAAGGAGAGGAGGAAAGAGAAGTTCTCAATTCACATGATAAATTCATGACAGGTGCTGATTTAAACAACCCAGACTTCGACCAAGAAGAAACTGAAGTGGAAAATCATGACCTTTTCACTTTTATATGTTTTTTATAAATAGCTATTTCTTTTTTGAGTGAAATATTTGAGGAAAATCTTGAAGGACTGAAAATGTGTTACCATTTTAGTATATAAGATAGGAAGAATGGAATTTATTATCAAGATTTCTGTGATTTACTTAATAGAAATTATTGCCCAAAAATGAGCTTGTGAAGTTCTGTCAGAGTTGCAATCCTAGTTATTTTGAAATGGTGCAGGTGAAGTGCAGAAAAATTCACAAAAATTGTAAAAAATGATGGGCGACCAAACTGGCATCTACGCGAGCATGAACGTGATGCCAGGGTGCGTGAGCAGATGAAGGTTATAAATAAAGTCAAAAAATTAGGACTTCTAGGACTTCTTATTGACAAACATCTCAGTTGGCATGAGCTTATCGTAAATATATGCCTGCTAGCGTTTTATTTCTTACATTTTATGAAAACTCAACAGAATTATTGCGATCAAAAGCAAGGAAATTACTAGTATATATTATTATAATTCCTATCTTTGATTACTGTGACATAGTTTACAATGACCTTGGCATATAACTTTCCAACAAACTTCACCGAGCCCATAATGCATGCATTAGGTTTATCCACGATGTACCACTATTCAATCATATCTCTCTACGATTGTCCAAACTCGAATGGTTACATTTGAAAGAGCGGTGAAATCTTCACTCTCACCACCTTAAATCACATACTGATCGTAAAAAAATAAAAATAAAAAAAATATAAAAAAATCCCTTGCCTTTCAGTTTCATCATATCCTTCTACAAGCCCACAAATGAGATTCTTATCCAGCTCTGTGCTAAATAAATCCATTGACTGATCAGCTGGCTATAGTAAGTCCTTTGTTGTCTATGCAAGCCTCACCTGGAATTCCTTACCTTCTGAAATTAGAAGCATGTCAAACATATTGCACTTTAAGAAGCAAAATGGATGTACAAAAACACAAACAATGCTGTGAAATAGATATATTTAACAATACATACATACATACATACATTATCATTATAGACTGTTATGCCTTTCAGCGTTCAGTCTGCAAGCCTCTGAGAATTTACTAAACGTCGCCACAATCCTCGATTTGCAACTAGTGTTGTGGCCTCATTTAGTTCTATACCTCTTATCTTTAAATCGTTAGAAACTGAGTCTAACCATCACCGTCTTGGCCTCCCTCTACTTCTCTTACCCTCCGAGTCCATTATTCTCCTAGGTAACCAATCCTCCTCCATTCGCCTCACATGACCCCACCACCGAAGCCGGTTTATGCGTACAGCTTCATCCATCGAGTTCATTCCTAAATTAGCCTTTATCTCCTCATTCCGAGTACCCTCCTGCCATTGTTCCCACCTGTTTGTACTTTCATGTCTGTTACTTCTAACTTATGAATAAGATATCCTGAGTCCACCCAGCTTTCGCTCCCATAAAGCAAAGTTGGTCTGAAAACAGACCGATGTAAAGATAGTTTCGTATGGGAGCTGACTTCCTTCTTACAGAATACTGTTGATCGCAACTGCGAGCTCAATGCATTTGCTTTACTACACCTTGATTCAATCTCACTTACTATATTACCATCCTGGAAGAACACACAACCTAAATACTTGAAATTATCGACCTGTTCTAGCTTTGTATCACCAATCTGACATTCAATTCTGTTGAACTTCTTACCTACTGACATCAATTTAGTCTTCGAGAGGCTAATTATCTTACCATACTCATTGCACCTATTTTCAAGTTCCAAGATATTAGACTGCAGACTTTCGGCACAGTCTGCCATTAAGACCAAGTCGTCAGCATAGGCCAAACTGCTTACTACATTTCCACCTAACTGAATCCCTCCCTGCCATTTTATAACTTTCAGCAGATGATCCATGTAAACTACAAACAACAAAGGTGAAAGATTACAGCCTTTTCTAACTCCTGTAAGTACCCTGAACCAAGAACTCATTCTACCATCAATTCTCACTGAAGCCCAATTGTCAACATAAATGCCTTTGATTGATTTTAATAATCTACCTTTAATTCCATAGTGCCCCAGTATTGCGAACATCTTTTCCCTTGGTACCCTGTCATATGCTTTCTCTAGATCTACGAAACAAACACAACTGCCTATTCCTCTCATAGCATTTTTCAATTACCTGGCGCATACTGAAAATCTGATCCTGACAGCCTCTCTGTGGTCTGAAACCACACTGGTTTTCATCCAACTTCCTCTCAACGACTGATCGCACCCTCCCTTCCAGGATGCCAGTGAATACTTTGCCTGGTATACTAATCAATGAGATACCTCGATAGTTGTTGCAATCCTTCCTGTTCCCTTGCTTACAGATAGGTGCAATTACTGCTTTTGTCCAAGCTGAAGGTACCTTACCAACACTCCACGCTAATTTTACTACTCTATGAAGCCATTTCATCCCTGCCTTTCCACTGTACTTCACCATTTCAGGTCTAATTTAATCTATTCCTGCTGCCTTATGACAATGGAGTTTATTTACTATCCTTTCCACTTCCTCAAGCATAATTTCACCAACATCGTTTTCCTCCTCCCCATGAGCTTGGCTGTTTGCATCACCACCATGATGATCTCCTTTTACATTGAGAAGATGTTCAAAATATTCCCTCCACCTCTCCAGTGATTCCCTGGGATCAATTATGAGTTCACCTGAATTACTCAAAACACTGTTCATTTCCTTTTTCCCTCCCTTCCTAAGATTCTTTATTACTGTCCAGAAAGGTTTCCCTGCTGCTTGACCTAGCCTTTCCAGGTTATTACCAAAATCTTCCCATGACTTCTTTTTGGATTCAACAACTATTTGTTTCGCTCTGTTTCTTTCATCTACGTACCAATCCCTGTCTGCCTTGGCCCTTGTTTGGAGCCATTTCTGATAAGCCTTCTTTTTATGTTTACAGGCTGCTCTCACTTCATCATTCCACCAAGATGTTCACCTTTTCCCATCTTTACACACAGTTGTTCCTAGGCATTCCCTTGCTGTTTCTATTACAGCATCCCTGTATGCCACCCATTCACTTTCTATATCCTGAACCTGCTTACTGTCTACTGTTCGAAACTTCTCACTAATCATATCTATGTACTTCTGTCTAATTTCCTCATCCTGGAGACTTTCTACCCTTATTCGTTTGCAGACAGATTTCACTTTCTCTACCCTAGGCCTAGAGTTACTTAGTTCACTACACATCAGATAGTGGTCTGTATCATCGAAAAATCTGCGAAAAACTCGTACATTCCTAACAGAGTTCCTGAATTCAAAGTCTGTTAAGATATAGTCTATTATGGATCTGGTACCCCTAGCCTCCCATGTGTAGCGGTGAATAGCCTTATGCTTGAAGAATGTATTCGTAACAGCTAAACCCATACTAGCACAGTAGTCCAGCAAACGCTTCCCATTCCCATTAGCTTCCATATCTTCCCCACATTTACCAATCACCCTTTCGTATCCTTCAGTTCTATTCCCAACTCTTGCATTGAAATCGCCCATTAGCACTATTCTATCCTTGCTGTTGACCCTGACCACGATGTCACTCAATGCTTCATAAAACTTGTCAACTTCATCCTCATCTGCACCCTCACATGGTGAATACACGGACACAATTCTTGTCCTAATTCCTCCCACTGACAAATCTACCCACATCATTCGCTCATTTACGTGCCTAACAGAAACTATGTTGCGTGCAATGGTATTCCTGATAAAGAGCCCTACCCCAGACTCTGCCCTTCCCTTTCTAACATCCGTCAAGTACACTTTATAATCTCCTATCTCTTCCTCATTATCTCCCCTTACCCGAATATCACTTACTCCTAGCACATCCAGATGCATCCTCTTTGCTGACTCAGCCAGTTCTACCTTCTTTCTTCCATAAGCCCCATTAATATTGATAGCTCCCCATCGAATTCCATTTTGTTCGCCAAGTTGTTTCCAAGGAATCCCTCACCTGTCAAATGGGAGTGGGACTCCATTACTCCCATAGGTCCGAGGCTTGCTGAAAGTGTTCTGAGCTTGGTAAATTCATGAAGCAGGATGCTGCCCTACTTGCACATAGTCCAAGTGAGGATCTCTCCTCTAACAGGTTATGGACCACCGGTGAATTGTATAGTCCTAGCCGCCTGAGCACAAGGAGGGCCACGATTCAGAATACCTATGTCCGAGATGCCCACTCCCATTCCATAGCAACTGGTATCCCGACTCTCAGGACCACTTACTAGGCCACTCAGCCGTTACCCATGGTTCACGAACTAGGACGTGACTACAGTAACCCACAAACATTAACAATTAAGCAGTAAATTAATATAGAATAGTTCTTTCAACCTACTTGACTTGTTCAACCTCAGTATTCCATGGCCAGATCATCCAGTTCGAGAGTTCAAATCCCACATTAGAATGAAGTTATCTTTTAGTACTTCTTTCAGATCGTCAAGGAACTTTACCTTCTTATCATCAACGCGTCTTTGTTGTGGGGCATATACTTGAATTATTGTGGAACTGATTTGTCCCAAATTTGCTCTGGACTAGACAATTGTTTCATTTGCAAAGGAGACATCCAAGCTGGCCTCAAAATCTTTGTGCAGCACCAAACAAATTCCATTCCTTTGCCTTGCTGCTATTACCATTCCAATACATTTTGTAACCTTTCAACTTCCTTGAGTTTGTTTCCTTCTGTATTATTTGGTCTCACTCAGCCCTAATATATGTATTCTCCTCCTTTCCATCACATCGATTCTCTCTTCACTCCTGCCTGTTAATGTACGATCAGATATTTTGTTTTTATAATTAAGTCCATTAAGAGTACTGCATCTTCCATTGATATATCTTCTCACATTCCCGGAAGAGGCTTGGATTCTGAAAAATTGTTATTTATTGCTGGGAAATAAGAAGTGATGTCAACATTTGGTTTAGTATTTGTTCGAGGCTCATTCTTATTTCAAAAGCAATGAAACATTACTCCTTTACTTTTTTTTTTTTTTTTTTTTTTTTTTTTTTTTTTTTTTTTTTTTTTTTTTGCACCGACACAGATAGGTCTTACAGCGACGATGGGACACGAAAGGGCTAGGAGTGGGAAAGAAGCGGCCGTGGCCTTCATTAAGGTACAGCCCCAGCATTTGCCTGGTGTGAAAATGGGAAACCACGGAAAACCATTTTCAGGGCTGCCGACAGTGGGGTTCGAACCTACTATCTCCCGAATACTGGATACTGGCCGCACTTAAGCGTCTGCAGCTATCGAGCTCGGTACTCCTTTACTAACTCGTTAGGCCTAACATACAGGAGAATTTTATTTCAGGGTTTATTCCCTTAGGCTTGGAAGATCCCTCTTCTTCACAAGGCAGTGGTTTCCTTCTTTATTTTTTGCCCAGAAGAGAAAATTTGCCTCATTTGACAAAAATGGCGTACCGAAGGTCTCTTTCTCCACCAGAGCTGCCGTTCAGGTCTTTGCCTACTCTGGCATGGGGCCCTTACAAGATGCTACCAGCTCCATCACTTCCAATCCACGTAACAACAACAGTCCATTTAATCAACTAACACACAGCAGCTAGCAATAATACAACACAAAGAGTTTGTCAGTTAAATTCTACTTTCATAAAGAATAATAGTTCACTAACATGTCCTCAGTCTTTCAAATATAACACTCTTTTAACTAATGTACAATAACTTAGTTAACAATAACACAATATGAACAGTTTGTCAGATTCCAATTTTAATTAATACAGAACAATAGCCCACTAGTATGCCCTCAGACCTTTAGACATACCACTCTTAACTAATTCACAATAGTTGGCAATAATACATCATGAAGAATTTGTCAGACTTCATTCCGTAATTTATTACAAACTGTACCCTGTTCTTAGCTAGGAATCCACAAGCCTGGTGCAAATGATATCTGTCTCTAAGTTATTTGGATCCTTGCCCCTTCAACTTGATTTTACTCAGTGCTAATTAGTCTATGTTTCTTTCTTTCATTACACTGATAAACTCCATTCCTCAAACCATTACATGTCAAGAAGTCTGTGGCTGAAAATATTCCATAGTAATTATCACAAAATTTGAACATATTTGTTATTCCCTAATTACTATGATATTTCATTAAAAATTCTGTTTGTTTTCACTTTCATAACATTAAACCATTTATAGAAAGATGGGAACACACACAAGATAAACACAATGACACGTCACCATCGGGAGAGGGAGCAATAGAAAAGGAGACAAGAACATAAATGAAAACACAAAAGGACAGCCACAATCTCCACATCTTCATACACTGCCATTTTCAAACAGATAGCTGCATAAGAAATGATGTTATTAACACTGCTCAATCTGTTATATTTCATGTCTTACTTAGCATGAATGAAATATCTGACACTCTCAAGTTAAAGTAGTCCACATAGAAATAGTATTAAATAAATAACATATTTCTTTAACATTGATCCACCAGTGGAAATAGAATACTCTTACTTTACCTAATTTAATCCACAAAATTTCAAATTAACAACAACAAAAGTAGATTTTTCAAATTTATTTCAGTACGTACATTGACTAATATTTCTTATACCAGGAAAAGTGTAAACTCTATAACGTGACAAATCACAAACTCCCTGTAACTCTTTGATAGGTTTCTTTTTTCCTTAAATTTTAAAAATAATAGTCTATACTTGATGAGTAATACCCACCAGAGGATAAAGGATGTACTTGGAGAAAATGTCATCCCAAACTATATCTTGAAGTTTGTAGTACAACCGCTCTCCCTTGATACCCATTTTGGCGAGTGAGATATCTTTCATAAGAGTCATTTGATTTTTTGGTGCATAACCATTGCAGATGTCAAGAAATCTCTGGCTGAAAATATTTCATACTGATTATCACAAAAGTGCATTAATAAGAATGAATAAGATATTGAGAGATAAGTATAACATGAAAATTAATACAAAAACGACCGAAATTATGGTATGCAACCACCAGCATATTGCAGTTGACATCAGAATTAGTGATATACCGCTAAGGCAAGTAAATGTCTTTACCTACTTAGGAAGTAAAATCACTCCAGGTGGCAAAAGTTCAGTCGACATAAAGAGCAGAATTTCCCAAGCAAAGATTGCTTTTTACAAGAAAAGGATACTACTTACATCAAGGAATTTAAAAGTGGAGACCAAGAAGATTTATTAAGTGCTATGTCTGGAGTATGGCCTTGTATGGTTCAGAAACATGGACTATTAGTGCATGTGATAAGAAACGTCTGGAAGCATTTGAGATGTGGTACTGGAGGAGGATGGAAAAGATCTCATGGACAGCAAAACTCACCAATGAAGAAGTTCTTCGACATATAGGTTAAAAAAAAATTCTTTTTAGCAACAATAAGAAAGACAAGAGACCGATTAATTGGCCATCTCTATAGGCACAATGGTTTCATATTTAATGTCATGGAAGGAATGATTCAAGGTAAAAGAGGAAGAGGAAGACCTAGACTTCAATATTCAAGACAGATCAGAGATGACTTAGAAACAGGCTCATATGTGGAAATGAAGAGATTAGCGGATTACAGAGAAGAGTGGAGAAGACGAATTGCTGCCAACCAATCTTGAGAATTGAGAAGAGATCACAAAATTATGAGCATACCTGATATCCACTAATTACTATGATCTTTAATTCAAAACTGTTCTCCCTCACTTTTCATAACAATAAGTTATATATAGAAAGACAGGAACAGGAAAAACACAATGAGAGGTCAGCATCGAAAGAAAGAGCAATAGAAATGGAGACAAGAACAAACATCAAAATATTAAAGGACAAGGACAATGTCTATATCTTCACAAGGAGGACAAGCTTCAACAATCACTGGTAGGGAGCGGGTCATATAAACAGATCCTCAATCTTGATGTGGGAAGTGTGGAATGAGAAGAAAGTCAGAAAAACGAAGGCAAAGGGGACTGAGAAAAAATTAAAACTCATAACAATAAGATAATGTATTTAAGAAGTTAAATATTTTTAGTTTTCACTAAATTAGGGTTGTAAAATTAATAAAGGACAACTGTCAAATACTTCAATTGAAAGGTGGAGCTTGCATACTTCAATTTTTTCAATTACAATGATCATCATCATCATCATCATCATCATCATCATCATCATCATCATCATCATCGTCGTCATTGACCATCTCCAGTTGCCCGGGTGTGGTGTAAATTACAATGATCAAGGAACAAATTATTCAGTTTTAATTTCTATTTCTGCTATAGAATGTGCTCAGCCATGATGTGGAAGTATTTAATGAAATTTGTGAACATCCTGAAATAAGGGCCAGTCAAGTCATTTATAGAAAGATAGTAACATCAATAAGAACACATATAAGGACAAAAAAAAAAAAAAGATAGCCTAACATCAGAAGATAGAACAACAGAAAGAAACGGCAAAGAGAAATATGAAAATACAAAAGGACAAAGGCAATCTCCACATTTTCATACAATGCTGTTTTCAAATAGGCTCATTCCTCATCAATTCCAGTTCGTCTACTTCCATTTCTTGTCAGCCCCCAACAAGCTTGTGTCTACTTCCCAGTTTCATCAGACGGGTGGGACTCAACATTTACTGAGATTCCATCTTGAGAGATCTTCATTCTCAATGCGGGAAGTGTACGGTAAGAAGAAAGCCAGATAATCACAAGAAAAGGCAAGAAACAAAAAAAGATAAAGATGAATGCATATTGTAAAAGGCTAAGAACAAAGGATACACAAAAAAGAACACAATGGGTCAAAAAAAAAAAAAAATAGGCGAACAACTTGTTTAGAGAAAGACTTAAACATGGACAGGAACATGTAATAGGATAAACATGACACGTCAGCATTGGAAGAGGGAGTAACAGAATGAGGAGACAAGGACAGAGATGAAAACATTAAAGGAAAAGGGCATCTCCATATCTTCAAACAGGTCTTCTCTTCTTCAATCCCAGTTGTTCTACATCATCTATTTTCAGCCCCTAACAAACTTGTTTCTACTTCCCAAATTCATTAGGATACTGGAAGTTCAACTTATTAGATTAAATGACCACCTAATTTAATCTGATATGCTAATTGAACTCATTGATACGGTCATGACGTAACAGCTTGCAATACTGGAAGTTGTTACTCGTTGCAGGGCCGGTCAGGCAGATTTTCAGTCTTGATGTGAGAAGTTTAGGATAAGAAACCCAAATAAAACAGAGGAAAAGGAAAAGACAAAACAATAAAGATGACTACAGGCAGTAAAAGCTAGGAACAGAGGGCACATCCAAAAGGAACCCAAGCAGTCATTATAAATAAATACATACATACATGCATGCATAAATAAATAAAAATATAAATAAATAATGGTTCATGATGTGGGTTACTGTAGTCATGTCCTAGTTCGTGAACCATGGGCAACGGCTGAGTGGCCTAGTAAGTGGTCCTGAGAGTCGGGATACCAGTTGCTATGGAATGGGAATGGGCATCTCCGACATATTCCGAGTCATGGCCCTCCTTGTGCTCACGCGGCTAGGACTATACAATCCAACAGTAGTCCATAACCCGTTAGAGGAGAGATCCTCACTTGGACTATGTGTAAATAGGGTAGCATCCAGCTTCATGAATTTACTGTCCTTGGAAACAACTTGGTGAACGAAATGGAATTTGATGGGGAGTTATCAATATTAATGGGGCCGATGAACTTCAATGTTAAGCCCCTAAAAACAACAAGCATCATCATCAATATTAATGGGGCTTCTGGAAGAAAGAAAGTAGAACTGGCTGAGTCAGCAAAGAGGATGCATACGGATGTGCTAGGAGTAAGTGATATTCGGGTAAGGGGAGATAACGAGGAAGAGATAGGAGATTATAAAGTGTACTTGATGGGTGTTAAAAAGGGAAGGGCAGAGTATGGGGTAGGGCTGTTTATCAGGAATACCATTGCACGCAACATAGTTTCTGTTAGGCACGTAAATGAGTGAATTATTTGCATAGATTTGGCAACTGGAGGAATTAGGACAAGAATTGTCTCAGTGTATTCACCATGTAAGGGTGCAGATGAGGATGAAGTTAACAAGTTTTATGAAGCATTGACTGACATAGTGGTCAGGGTCAACAGCAAGGACAGAATAGTGCTAATAGGCGATTTCAATGTGAGAGTTGGAATAGAACTGAAGGACACGAAAGGGTGATTGGTAAATGTGAGGAAGATATGGAAGCTAATGGGAATGGGAAGCGTATGCTGGACTTCTGTGCTAGTATGGGTTTAGCAATTACGAATACATTCTTCAAGCATAAGGCTATTCACCGCTATACATGGAAGGTTAGGGGTACTAGATCCATAATAGACTATATCTTAACCGACTTCAAATTCAAGAAATCTGTTAGGAATCTACGAGTTTTCCGGGGATTTTTCGATGACACACACCACTATCTGATCTGTATTGAACTAAGTACCTCTAGGCCTAGGGTAGAGAAAGTGAAATCTGTCTGCAAACGAATAAGGGTAGAAAATCTCCAGGACGAGGAAATTAGACAGAAGTACATGGATATGTTTAGTGAGAAGTTTCGAACAGTAGACAGTAAGCAGGTTCAGGATATAGAAAGTGAATGGGTGGCATACAGGGATGCTGTAGTAGAAACAGCAAGGGAATGCCAAGGAACAACTGTTTGTAAAGACGGGAAAAGGTGAACATCTTGGTGGAATTATGAAGTGGAACAGCTTTTAAAGGTAAAAAGAAGGCTTATCAGAAATGGCTCCAAACAAGGGCTGAGGCAGACAGGGAATTGTATGTAGATGAAAGAAATAGAGCAAAACAAATAGTTGTTGAATCCAAAAAGAAGTCTTGGGAAGATTTTGCTAATAACCTGGAAAGGCTAGGTCAAGCAGCAGGGAAATCTTTCTGGACACTAATAATGAATCTTAGGAAGGGAGGGAAAAAGGAAATGAACAGTGTTTTGAGTAATTCAGGGGAACTCATAATAGATCCCAGGGAATCACAGGAGAGGTGGAGGGAATATTTTGATCATCTTCCCAACGTAAAAGGAAATCTTCCTGATGGTGTTGCGAACAGCCAAGCTCATGGGGAGGAGGAAAATGATGTTGGTGAAATTACACTTGAGGAAGTGGAAAGGATGGTAAATAAACTCCATTGTCATAAAGCAGCAGGAACAGATGAAATTAGACATGAAATGGTGAAGTATAGTGGGAAGGCAGGGATGAAATGGCTTCATAGAGTAGTATTAGCATGGAGTGTTGGTACGGTACCTTCAGATTGGACAAAAGCAGTAACTGCACCTATCTATAAACGAGGGAACAGGAAGGATTGCAACAACTATCGAGGTATCTCATTGAATAGTATACCAGGCAAAGTATTCACCGGCATCTTGGAAGGGAGGATGCGATCAGTAGTTGAGAGGAACTTGGATGAAAACCAGTGTGGTTTCAGACCACAGAGAGGCTGTCAGGATCAGATTTTCAGTATGCGCCAGGTAATTGAGAAATGATACGAGAGGAATAGGCAGTTGTGTTTATGTTTCGTAGATCTAGTGAAAGCATATGATAGGGTACCGAGGGAAAAGATGTTCGCCATACTGGAAGACTATAGAATTAAAGGCAGATTTAAAAAAAAAATGTTTAATTCTATTTGTTCGCGGCGTCGACCTATAGAGATCTTTTGCCCCTACTAGCACCATGTGATATGAACCTGCGTGTAACTGGAATGGAGGAAGTGTAGAGTGTTGAATGTGAGGAAAGAAACGTTAAGGACGACACAAACACCCAGTGTCCCCAGGCCAGGGATATTAATAATTTACAATCAAAAATCCCTGATCCAGCCGGGAATCGAACTCAGGTCCAAGGTAGATTATTAAAATAAATCAAGGGCATTTATGTTGACAATTGGGCTTCAGTGAGAATTCATGGTAGAATGAGTTCTTGGTTCAGGGCACTCACAGGGGTTAGACAAGGCTATAATCTTTCACCTTTGCTGTTCGTAGTTTACATGGGTCATTTGCTGAAAGGTATAAAATGGCAGGGAGGGATTCAGTTAGGTGGAAACTTAGTAAGCAGTCTGACCTATGCTGACGACTTGGTCTTAATGGCAGATTGTGCCAAAAGCCTGCAGTCAAATATCTTGGAACTTGAAAATAGGTGCAATGAGTATGGTATGAAAATTAGCCTTTTGAAGACTAAATTGATGTCAGTAGGTAAGAAAAACGGAACTGAATGTCAGATTGGTGATACAAAGCTAGAATATGTCGATAATTTCAGTATTTAGGTTGTGTGTTCTCCCAGGATGATAATATAGTAAGCGAGATTGAATCAAGGTGTAGTGAAGCTAATGCAGTGAGCTCGCAGTTGCGATCAACAGTATTCTGTAAGAAGGAAGTCAGCTCCCAAACGAAACTATCTTTACATCGGTCTGTTTTCAGACCAACTTTGCTTTATGGTAGCGAAACCTGGGGCGATCTCAGGATATCTTATTCATACGTTAGCAGTAACAGACATGAAAGTAGCGAGAATGATTGCTGGTACAAACAGGTGGGAACAATGGCAGGATGGTACTCGGAATGAGGAGATAAAGGCTAATTTAGGAATGAACTCGATGGATGAAGCTGTACGCATAAACCGGCTTCGGTGGTGGGGTCATGTGAGGCGAATGGAGGAGGATAGGTTACCTAGGAGAATAATGGACTCTGCTATGGAGGGTAAGAGAAGTAGAGGTAGACCAAGACGACGATGGTTAGACTCGGTTTCTAACAATTTAAAGGTAAGAGGTATAGAACTAAATGAGGCCACAACACTAGTTGCAAATAGAGGATTGTGGCGGCGTTTAGTAAATTCACGGAGGCTTCAGACTGAACGCTGAAAGGCATAAGTCTATAATGATAATGTATGTATAAATAAATAAATTACCATATAAATGGTCATGTACAGGGTAATTCTATAGACAATGGGATTAGCTCAATGTCAAAGGCAGTTCTCAGGACAAAAAATATTTACAATACAGCAATCTGAATAACACGACTTAATGTAAAAAGAAATGGAATAGCTTTAAGGTTCTTGAACTAACAATATCTTATCATTGTTAGATGACTAGTAACGTCAGTTCAAACAGCATTCCAGAACAAAATGTTCAATTACAAAAAATAATGTAGTACACCACTATACTGTGAGCAATCTTTTAAACAGACTGAAGCAGACATAATGTCACTGCCTCGCCCCACTCACCTTGGTTGCAAAATGAACTGGCGCGCAATTGAAAGTTAATACTCGGCACTATAAATACTGCCACTTAATGGCTACGTCTTAAAATAATGAAATAATTCACTGAATTAAACCATGTATTTAACTACATTTTTATGGTTAAACCACTGCGAACACATTTTTTGGCATACACAATAAACATTAAATTATCAAGGAAGTGGCTATGCAGTTTGGGTCACATAGCTACCAGCTTGCACTTGGGAGATAGTGGGTTCAAACCCCTCTGTCGGCAGCCCTGAAGATGGTTTTCCGTGGTTTCCCATTTTCACACCTGGCAAATGATGGTGCTGTACCTTAATTATGGCTAAAGTCACTTCCTTCCCATTCCTAGATCTTTCCATCCCATCATCGCTGTAAGACCTATCTGTGTCAGTGCGACCTAAAGCAGCTTGTAAAAGAAAAAAATACATTAATTGAATTACTATTATCATAATATATATTAGGCTCACATTATTTTATTATTTATCAATCACTATTATTATTCAAATATGTGGCCGGAATCCAGTCGAAGACTGGGCCAGGAATGGAATGATACCCCACCTAATTTCAAGTATAGTATTTGAATTGCGCCAAATGGAGAGGTCTGAAAAAACTACTCTCGGGCGATAACTGATGAATAAACGAACAAAGTAATGCAATTCCCAGACTGGAATGAACTTTGAAATTGAAAGGAGAAATGGGGGATCCAAGTGATAACCTGTCCCACCTCCACTTTGCCCAGCACAATTTCACTAAATATATTTTTATAAATAAAAATTAAATTAAGCATTATTATTATTATTATTATTATTTTTATTATTATCAGACTGGGGGGGAGGGGGTGAGTGATTAGTTGAGTAGCTTAGCTGCTTGCTTCCCACCCTAAAGGCCTAGGTTCAAATCTTGATTGATTCTGGGTCGAGATTTTCATCTCAAGAATCATGTGGAGTTAGAAAGGGCATCCGGTTTTAAACCCCCGGCCAAAACCATAAACTGAGCCTGGGTGGCTCCAGCGACCCCAGAAATAGCTAGGCTAACCTTATGAATGTTATTGTTATTATTATTATTATTATTATTATTATTATTATTATTATTATTATTATTATTATTATTATTATTATCATTATCATCAGATTATCAGACTGACATCAAATACTTTTTTTTTTTGCACCGACACAGATAGGTCTTTTGGCGACAATTAAAATACGTTTATATCATCATGCAGCATATTTCAGCGTCAGAGTCAGCTTACCTTGTGCAGCAGTAATTAATCTGTATCGAGAGGTTGCACACCCAGGTCAGAATCAGATTCAGCGCATGAATATCATCACTGGAGCTGTCATCATTGAGGTTGATCACAATTTTACCATGATGACGTTCTATGAGGTCATCAGTCTACCATATGTGATTCTCCGTCTGTTTCATGCGTTCTGCATAATTTCGCCATTGTTCTGAAGTCACTTTACGTATTCCTGCGGACAACAGTATTCGCTCGGAAATGCTTATAAACTGACAGAATCATTTCTCTCTCACCGGACGTAAAAATCTCGCATTTCTTTTTCAACTGATAACAGTCTGGTGAGTTTTTGTTCGGATCCACTGCATGAAGGTCTATGTACACACAATAATATTCATTAACGAGAAAGAGTAAGAATAAACTAACAAACGTACAAAAGGCTTGAAGAATTAATAATTAGCACCCAGTGTCCACATACGCTGTTTTTCGATAGCGAATCACACTGATAAAATCTGCCTGCTGCTGTTTTAAATGGACTATGATAGTAGCTGCAAGCATGTGATCAAGACATCTACTGAGTAAGTATGGCAGCTCCGGATTGGTGACAACATTGCCGTAACTCACGTTGACAAAGGGCATAAAACACGTGGCCCCTTGCTCCTCTCCTACCATGTGGCAACATTGTAGGCTCAGCCCGACTTGCCCACGTCTTCCCCTGTCTTTCAGTTTAGTCTGTTCGAAACGTGGCTCACAGTGTAGTACTGTACGTGGCATTATGCTTGCATCAAATAAAATGTAATTGTACCTATGAATAGTGAACCAAAAAATGAACACATGGTAACGTAACAGAGATGCGTTAATGAAGAACATTTACTTAGAATGTTAACAGAGTTTCAGAGTAGAGGAAGAACATTTTCAATGTGGCCTCCTTCCATTCCTACACGTACACACAAGTTTGAACATACCCCCCACAGGAAGAAAAAAACATGGGTAAAAGTCTGGGGACCTTGGTGGTTACTTACTGGGATCCCCATGACCAATCCACTTCCTGCAGTACTAGACATCGGGAACATCTCTCACCTGCCACGTGAAGAGCACTAGAGCACTACTGTGCATGAATCAAATGGTGGATCTTGTGCTTAGTGGCATTTCTTGCAGCCACATAAAACATTAACAAAAATTGTTGCTGTTGTCCAGCTACCAGTACAGAACAGAGATTTTCTCCAAACCATTCCCGAACAATATGCATGTTTATGACTCCATCACGAGAGAAATGAGCTTTGTCTGGTGGTGGTGGTGATTTTTGTTTTAAGAAGAAGTACAACAAGGTAATCATCCTCTCTGAACAAGTAAGTGGAAAAGAAATTTAAAATATAAAACAAAATTATTTATTCAACAAAGAAATTTGGAAACGCAGTACAAAATAAAACAAAAACAATTATAGAACTAGGCCGAAAGGATTACTAACGTATCAAAAGGGAACGTACGTTCCCTGAGTAACAGTACACTTGTAATTTATATACCCTTGATAAGTCCACTGTCGCACATAAAGCGGATGACGAGATCAGCAGTAGTCGCGTCATCGGCTAGTATGCGTTCGAGTGTTTCCTGCAGGCCGAGGCTCCGTCTTAGGCCAGAGAGATCGGCGCACTCTGTGAGGATGTGGGCCACGGTGAAGTCGGCACCACAAGAATACACTGGGGGATCTTCCCTCTTTAGGAGATAAGAGTGCGTGGATCGTAAATGACCTATCCTCAGCCTGCATAGTACTATGGCCTCTCTCCGTGAAGGTCGGAAAGAGGACCGCCACACGGTAGTTGTCTTCTTAATTGTTCTCAGCTTGTTGGGAGTTCGGATATCTAGCCACTCCGATTCCCAGGACGCCAAGATGGTTCGACGTAGCTGAGAACAAATATCCTTAGCAGGTACACTGACTGGTCCTGGAGGTAAAAGTGCAGCTTCCTTTGCAGCTTCATCCGCAAGTTCGTTTCCCGCAATCCCAATGTGGCTTGGAAGCCACGCGAAAGTGATTCTGGTGCCAGCATCCCCTAACCTGGCTAGAAGGTCATGTATCTGCAGTACCAGTGGGTGTTGCCAGAAACAGGTTTCAAAAGATTGCAGAGAGCTTAACAAATCGGTACACATAAGAAAGTGGCTTCTTCCGTCACACAGTGCAAACTGCAGAGCCTCTAAGATGGCGTAAAGTTCTGCAGTATACACGCTACATACTTTAGGGAGCGAGATCTTCGTGCTCATATCATCAATGACAAAAGAGCAACCAACATTATCTCCCATTTTTGAACCATCCGTGAAGATAAGTCTCGCAGCCAGATATTGGTGAACGAAGTCCTGGAAATACTTCCAATAAACGGAAGAATCCGTGTTCACCTTAGGTCCACGCAGCAGATCTAGACGTATATCCGGTCGCGGAACCAACCACGGAGGTACCTCGCTAAGAGTTTGTTCAAGACAACCACCGATATTGATATTCAAATCATCAAATCAAATCAAAATCTCTTTATTTGCAAATGAGGTGTCTACCTCGGTGGCAAATGGTACACTAAAATACATTATTGTCAAGCACTAAATATTAAATTAACAAGAGAAGAAAATTTTTCCTATAATACAATATTATACAATTTACGCTAACAATGTTTTCTATTAAACACACAGCTCATCCTTAATAAATTTATATTGTTTACAAAATTCTAATTATAATATCTCCTGTACTACTTACAATCATGACACAAGCTATCAATCCGAAACCCAACCGGCCGTGTGGCATTCGGCCGGTCTTGGTACCTCTGGTGGTATTCGGTACGATAGATGCATTGATAGCTTGGATGTAGCGGCATTTCATGAATTTTGGCAGCGTACGTGAAAAGTAACTGCTGCCTCCTTATCCGTAAAGGTGGAACTCCCTCTTCAGCGAGTAAGCTGGGAACGGGGCTAGTACGGAAAGCTCCCGTTGCCAGCCTTACTCCACTATGGTGAATACTGTCTAAAAGGCTCAGCGTAGATTTTGATGCTGAGCCATAAGCTGCACTTCCATAGTCTATTTGGGAGAGGACCGTCGCCGTGTAAAATCGTAGCAGTACCGCACGGTCAGCCCCCCACAAGGTGCCGCTGAGAAACTTAAGCATGTTCAGTCTCTTCATGCAGGCAACCTTCAACTGACGGATATGGGGCTGCCACGTAAGTCTCTTATCAAAATGGAGACCCAGGAATCTGCAGGTGTCAACCACTGGTAAGACACTGTTTCGCAAGCGGAACTCTGGTTCGGGATGCACAGGCCGACGTCGACAGAAATGTACAACTAAGGTTTTCGCTGCTGAAAATCAAAAACCATGTTGCAGGGCCCAACTGTCGACTCGGTTAATAGCTTGCTGTAGCTGTCTTTCAGCAAACGCCACCCTTCCGGAGCTGTAATGTAGAGCTAAGTCGTCTACATACAGCGAAGGAACGACTGCGGGCCCAGCAGCAGCAACTTGCCGTTGATGGCAATTGCGAACAGCGTGACACTCAGTACCGATCCCTGAGGTACTCCATTTTCCTGAACGTAATATTAAGCATTTGATTATGGATTTTGTCCGGTCCAGGAGCCGTATCCCTGCATAGCGTGAGTGCACTTCGCAACTCCCACTCCGTGAAGGGCACGTTGTAGGGATGCGAGGCACTGGAGGCGAAAGAGAGATGGTGTGCCTCTGCTTCGCGCTTAATTTGAAGAAATGCAGGATCGAATCTCGCAGAGTTGGACGTATCTGCAAAAATGTGACGCGATGTGGTCAGCAATGACAGAAGGAATCGTAACTATATCTCCATTAATGGAGATTCCGGGTACTGAGGGCACATTCTGTACACCGACAATACGGCGGAGTTTCGTCCACACTTGTGATGACGGAGTATGTGCCGTCATAGAAGACACATACTTTTCCCACGTAGCTTTCTTACTTTCTCGAATCAAAAAACGGGCCTTCGAGCGCAGACGCTTAAATGTGATATGAGAGTGACCAGAGAACCCGTTTCTCTCAGACATCCAGTCTACAAGCTGTCTCCTTGAGTACCTTTCTTGATAAATTTGGTTTGAGAGATGTGTACTTCCATAGGATAGTCCATATACTAAGGAGCGTAAGAAAACAACATGATCAACACAAAGGCCACAGAAAAATCCTATCAAAACGGTCTCTATTCGTAGATGATGTCACCTGTGGCTTTGTCACTGCCCATGCCAAGTGGCTACTCGTCATAGGGAGCAGACATGATACCGTGTTACTATCAATCTTGCTTCATTTGTTCACTGCTACATTCATTATAAAAAACATGATTTCCGTATTTTGAGAAAATAATATATATATATATATATATATATATATATATATATACAGGGTCATCCCTTTGGGATGTCAGAAAAGTAAAACGTTATAGCTATTATGTTAATGCATATATATCAATGCAATTTTATGTAATGTACGTGACAATGATGGGAGTTAACAATGACTCTCTTTGCAACAATGACTTCCACGAGACAACGCAGCAGTGTAGTTCATAGTGCAATCACCGGATGTCAGGTACAGAGGCGGTACAAGTTAGCGCGTGCGCTCAGTGCTCAGTGTTGATACGAAGTTGAGTGAAGATGGTCGTTACACCAAAACAATGCGCTCAGTGTGTTGTTTGGTATACCAAATTTTCGAGTGTAGTGGAGACCCAGCGAGCTTACAAACGTCAGTACAACATTAGGCATGTCCCATCACATCGGCACATTGTTAAATGGTACAACATGTTTTTGGAAAATGGATTACAGATGCCTCACAGGTGGAAGGTGGCGTGATAGCAACAACCTACATACATACTGTACATACATACATAATCATTAAAGACTGTTATGCCTTTCAGCGTTCAGTCTGCAAGCCTCTGTGAATTTACTAAATGTTGCCACAATCCTCTATTTGCAGCTAGTGTTGTGGCTTCATTTAGTTCTATACCTCTATCTTTAAATCGTTGGAAAATGAGTCTAACCATCGTCGTCTTTGTCTCCCTCTACTTCTCTTACCCTCCATAACAAAGTCATTTATTCTCCTAGGTAACCTATCATCCTCCATTCGCCTCACATGACCCCACCACCGTAACCGGTTTATGCGTACAGCTTCATCCATCGAGTTCATTCCTAACTTAGCCTTTATCTCCTCATTCCGAGTACCCTCCTCCCGCTGTTCCCACCTGTTTGTACCAGCAATCATTCTTGCTACTTTCATCTCTGTTACTTCTAACTTATGAATAAGATATCCTGAGTCCACCCAGCTTTCGCTCCTGTAAAGCAAAGTTGGTCTGAAAACAGACTGATGTAAAGATAGTTTCGTCTGGGAGCTGACTTCCTTCTTACAGAATACTGCTGATCGCAACTGCGAGCTCACTGCATTAGCTTTACTACACATTGATTCAATCTCACTTACTATATTACCATCCTGGGAGAACACACAACCTAAATATTTGAAATTATCGACCTGTTCTAGCTTTGTATAGCAACAAGGAGGAAGATATTCAAGAAGCCATGACGCAGAGTCCACGAATGTCACTCAGCTGCTTATCAGCAGAGCAGAACACACCATACACAACATGTCACAGGATTGTTAGGCATTATCTTCACATGCATCCATACCGTATGCAGCGCATGCAAGCACTGACACAGCTGAATTACGGAGTTCGACTCAATTTTGTTACAATGATGTGTGAGCGGCAGGAAGGTGACGATCAATGGTTAAAACGATGGATGTTCACGGACGAAGCCACATTCCATGTGAGTGGCCGAGTCAATACGTGGCCGTGGTGGACCTATCCCATGGCCTCCTAATAGCCCTGACCTAACCCCTCCAGATTTTTTCCTATGGGGCTACATCAAGTCGACAGTGTACGCACGAAAACCACAAAATCTGGCTGACCTACGGAGGGAGATTACAGCGGCCTTTCAGCAAATCACTCCAGAAATGCTGTGTGCCACGTGGCGCAACATGGATTCGATGTATTGTTTGTGCCGCATGCGCGATGGTGGACATGTTGAGTGCTAATGTGCTGTACACAAACTCCAAACTCTCCTTAACATGTATGTACCGTTAACAAGCAATAAAAGTGCATAGTTTCTTGTGTGTAGCGTTACTTTTCTGATATCCCAAACGGATGACCCTGTAGATCAACCACCTAATCAATAGACAATATTATGATCTAAAAAGATTATTTATCAAACAGAAGTGGACATGTTTCACCTCTTAGAGCCATCATCAGCACCCAAAAACTTTGTCCACTTTTGTTTGATAAATAATCTTTTTAGATAGAGTACTGAGTACTGATTAGGTGGTTGATCTATATATATTTTTTCTCAAGTTACATAGTCAATACAGACCAAACAGAATATGATTACTTGTAACTGATTTCAATAACTGGAATAAAGGCTGTTAGGTGAGTATATAAATGCTTAGAATAGAGCAAAATTCATAATAATGCAATAATGTATCCCTTTAGGAAGAAAGCTAATGGGTTTAAGTCTGAGGACCTTGGTGGTCACTCAATTGGATTCCCGCCACATATTCGCTTCCTGCAGTACTACACATCGGGAAAATCTCTTATCCGCCAGCTGAAGTGCAGATAGCTACCGATAATAAATTGGTTAATAATTCTGCCAACAGATGACATGCAATACAATATGCAACAAGTCTACAATGGCAATAATTAAGACATGAGTATGTTTATAAAACAGTTACTAAAACAAATAATAGAGTAAACTGGACGGATACTTTGCTGAAAAGCTTTGGCTTGAAAACAAGGATAAGAGTGGCCTTTTGGAATGTAAGAACGATGTTTGAGTCAGGGAAATTGGAACAAGTTTCCAGGGAGATGGAATGATATAAGTTGGCGATACTTGGATTGAGCAAAACACGGTGGAATGGTTTCGGAGAATACAGGTTGAGAGATGGCAAGACTCTTTTGTACTCGGGGAAAGAAGACCATGAAAATGGAGTGGGTATACTACTGACAAGAAAAGCAAGGAGAAGCCTATTAGACTGGAAGCCGATTTCAGATCAGATCATTATAGCACAATTCAAGACACAAGCAAGAAATATATACCTTGTGCAGTGTTATGCATCTACGGAACAAGCAGATGCCCTAGACAAGGACAACTTCTATGGACAACTGGAGAAGGTATTAGCTAGTATTAAAAAGAAAGACATAAAAAATTGTGATGGAAGACCTTGATCCCAAGATTGATAGTGAAAATGAAGGGTTAGAGCTGGTAATGTGAGAATATGGGGTTGGGGTCAAAATGACAACGGTGAGCATTTAATCGAAATGTGCTTAAATAACATGCTGGTTATTGGAGGATCAGTGTTCCCACACACACTCTGCCATTATATGGGTCTCACCAGATGGCAAGACACAAAATCAAACCGACCATTTTGCAATTTGAAAGCATTTCCTTCTTGATGTCCGGAACAGAAGAGGTTGCAGGAGCATTCTTCAGTCCAAAAGGCATTACTGTAAACTGGTACAATCCTCTCGGGGTCATGAAGGTGGTCAGCGGTCTAGAAATTTCATCAACCTTCACTTGCTAGTATCTGGAGTTGAGATCCAGCATGATGAAAATCCTAGACCAACTTACTTGTTTCAGCGAGTCTTTCAGGTCAGGCATGGGACAGACATCACTAATGGTAAGGTAAGCTAATGCTTTTTAATGCTAGGTGGCACGTGGTGGCGCACCAAGGTCAAAAAATTGGATTTAACATTACAAGCTCAACAACATATCAAACAATCAAAACTATCCAAACTTTTGCATACCAAAATGTATAATTTTACTGGACTAGAAACTAATGGTGTGATAGTTTCCACACTCGTCAATGCCTGCTTTCTTGGCAATGGGTATAACAACATTCTGTCTAAAATTGGATCACACTTTTCCTGTATCACACACCTTAAACAATAAATTGAATAACCTAATTTTCCTCAAGGGGCTGCCAGGCCGAGGCGGTAAAGGCATGCTCGGTTCGCCCAGAAGGACGTGGATTCGAATCCCCGTCAGGAAGTCGTAAAATTTAAGAAACAAGATTTCCACTTCCGGAGGTGCATATGCCCCTGAGGTTCACTCAGCCTACACCAAAAATGAGTACCAGGTTAATTCCTGGGGGCAAAGGAGGCCGGGCGTAGAGCTAACCACTCTACCCCATCACGTGCCGAGGTTAACAACAGTGGAAGCCTTTACCTTCCACTCCTCCAAGGGCCTTCATGGCCTGTACGGAGGTGACTTTGCTTTGCTTTGCTTTTTTCTGCATTTTCCTAAGGCAGTCACTAATTCTGAGTGTATGTCATCAATTTCAGGTGCCTTGTTCGTATTTGGGTCTCTCAAAGCTCTGTTGAATTCTGACCTCAAAATTCTGTCTCCTATTTCATCACCATAAACAATAACATTTGACATACATAAGCAGAAAGATTCATTGCTGAAATTCCATTCAATCACAAAATCGGTCAAGGCCATCATTGGACTTTGTATTCTATGGAAACCTAAGCTGGAACAACTTGATGCACATTCTACACTCCCAAAGTTTGCTGACAATTAGCCATGTTACTCAGCACAGGAAGTAATATATCTCCACATTCTGCTCTTGGATAGAGAATGTAAAAAAATTAGTAAATACGGTACTGTATACAAAAACAGTGATACGTTGAAAACATGTTATGAAATATAACAAATGCAATGGAAAACTATGTTTAAAATGTACATAGCTTCCATCTGGGATGAATTTCGTTGTGTGGACCCACACTTGTTACAACTAAATTTGTCCAAGATTGAAGCTATGTACATTTTAAACAGTTGTTCATTGCATTTGTTAATTGTATTTTATCACAAGTTTTTTATGTATCACTGTTTTTGTATATGCCTTTCATCTTTGTGTTATTTTAACTGATGATAACCTCTAGACTAGATTGAAACATGTCCTATGTAGCTTTTTAGACAGACCATTTATCAAATGGCAAACGTGTACTGAACAGGTGGGCTTCATACAATTAAATTCTTTTCGAATTTTATCTTAGATATTTAAAGTCAATACAGAACCAGAATGAAGTTCATTACTTGTAATCATGAGCAAACTGTCGGCCCTGAAGGTGCTGGATAAAACAGCATTTATTGTGGGTCTATACTGTCCATGTAGCAGCTTCATTGTGGGTAAGTAGTAATAAATAAAGTCTGTCAGCAGAGTTCAGTTAGTTACATTTTCTACAATATCGTATAATTAAAATAGTTAAACTTCACTGTAAGTCACTTGATAGCATCGTGTAAGGTATTACAGAAGTAAGTAACATACCAACACTCATTCAGGAGCTCCTCATGCACTAGTCGTGGGATCACAATGTAGCCATTCTCCTCGTAAAACTTTCTCTGCTCCCATGACAGATGAGGGTTGTCCACAGTGTATCTGAACTCAGATGAAGTAGCCGATGTTTCACAAAATCTCTGCTGGATATTAAGGATAAGCTTTTACATTGTACTGACAATCTGTTTCCACTCTTCTAATACAGTATCCAGCAAGGTTGATGATAATGATGTTCATCATTATGTACACAAAATTTACAGAATACCTTTATGTAACTTTAAAGCTTTTTAGTCTGTCGAAAACACTAATTATAACACATATAAAACTATAACATACCTGTAAAAAGTACACACTATCAAACAAAAAATGACAAGTCACATTCTACAAGAACATCCTCAGATTCTATCAAATCACTTTAAATCATACGTATATATGTACAATATTGTTTATGTTGCATAAACTTGTCAATGATTGAGAGTTGGTGATATCATGAACAAATAATTATGGTAGTAGTATTCAACTGTCACCTTATTAACTTATAAAAATGTTTCTGTACTTATCTAAGCTGGTAATGAATAGTCCATCACCTTCAACAACTGCTTCTGGACTGTGGTCATTGGCTTGTCAAGTAGCTATGGAGAGGGAAGCAGTTTGTTGATAAATGATGTTGCTGTGGTGGAAATGAATGTCAAAAGTGGAAAAGACAGCGAGGTGTGTCATGTTGAGCTGTGCTCTTGCGTGTCAGATGTCTATGCATTCCAGTGGAAATGAATGGGTGTGACATATAAAATTAATTGAAAATAGTGTTGAATCCATAGATTTTGGGGTTGCTAAGGTCAATACTAACAGTCCAGATGTTATAACCGAGATATTCACATACTTTATTACTAATGTTGAATCCATAGATTTCGGGGTTGCTAAGGTCAATACTAACAGTCCAGATGTTATAACCGAGATATTCACATACTTTATTACTAAGTCCATCAATGGTGAGAGCATTGCAGAAGTGAAAATACTGTTCAGTCATCATGGTAGCAAACTAATCAGGGATAGTTGTGGTGGTGGTGGTGATGGTGGTGGTTGTTGTTATCCATATTAATCTGGAAGATAATGAGGATGAATATTGAAATGAGGAAAAAAACATGAGGGAACAATCCCTGAATGAGGGGGGAATTGAGATTTAAATTCTATAACCGAGTTGATGAAGTTGATATTTTTAAGATTTCTTAGAAATTGTGGGCAATTTTTCATGACTCATTTTCCTGGAATTCCTTTATAAAGCCGACATCCTTGCAATTTCAGTGGGTCTTGATTGCTGTTCCTAATTTTTTGAAGTGCCATGATTAGAATTTTGTGTTTGTTCATGATGTCAGTGATCTTTAATTTTCCTGTTTGACCGAAGTGGTTAACATAATGTGTCTAGAAAAATAAGATTTATTTAGGAAGGCAGAAAATCTTAGCTTAAAGTTTCTTGTAGAGTAGTTCCAAACGTCAAGTTTTCATGGTTGCAAAATGGTCAATCACACGGTCCTTCAATACTTCATTATTAATCAATTCCTACACAGGCTTTCTCTTGATAGAAATGGTTCTAAGACTGCTGAGCCTTTCACTTTTCATTTTATTACACAAACAGGTTTTTATCCTTTTCAGAGTACTCACACTCCTTTCAGAGGAACCCGTGATCACAGGAAATGTTAATATTAAGCGAATCAATTTTGAAACGTCAACATACACTGGTTCGAAATCATTGAGGACAATATAATGTAAAAGCTTTTGAGGGGACAAATGTTTTTCTGTATCAAAAAATTTTATCGATTTATTTTCCAGTATTTCTCTATTAAGACTGTTCAGTTTAATAGTGGGGAAGCTCTATTTGTAAACTACAAAGTACCGAGCTCGATAGCTGCAGTCGCTTAAGCGCGGCCAGTATCCAGTATTAGAGAGATAGTGGGTTCGAACCCCACTGTCGGCAGCCCTGAAGATGGTTTTCCGTGGTTTCCCATTTTCACACCAGGCAAATGGTGGGGTTGTTCTTTAATTAAGGCCACGGCTGCTTCCTTCCCACTCCTAACCCTTTCCTGCCCCAACGTCGCCATGAGACCTATCTGTGTCGGTGCGACGTAAAGCAACTTGTAAGCAAAAGAAACTATGAAGTGAGTTGGCTCCAACAATTCAACAAACTGAATGCTTTCAAAATTGTCAAACTGTATTTCCATTTGCATAATTAAAGTGTCAAGGACTTCACTGTTACAATTTTGAGCATTTGGAATGTCTCACTATTTATTTTACAACATTTTTCAACGCAAGAGGATATGGTATTTTCTGATCACATATCCTTGAGGATACCAGAGGTTTTCCTAATTTCAGTATTGCACAAAATGACATCAAATGTGGTTTTATGTTGCAGCAGAACAAGGTGATGGTCTGTATAAATAAAAAATTCTCTATAAAGACAGTGAAAATAAATTAATGTTAAGCAACCCAATAGCAGAAATGAATGACTCACTGTCCCAACCCTCATCATTCTATGCAATTATCTTCAAAAACCTGTCTTAAATCATCATAGTGTGAATTCCGGCTCCATGGCTAAATGGTTAGCGTGCTGGCCTTTGGTCACTGGGGTCCCGGGTTCGATTCCCGGCAGGGTCGGGAATTTTAACCATCATTGGTTAATTTCACTGGCACGTGGGCTGGATGTACGTGTCGTCTTCATCATCATTTCATCCTCATCATGACACACCTACGGGTGTCAAATCAAAAGACCTGCACCTCGCAAACCGAACATGTCCTCGGACACTAAAAGCCACACGCCATTCCATTTCATAGTGTGAAAATCTTGTGTGGACTGCTCTGGAATGAAAGCTCCAACGGGTAGCACATGCTTGTGGAAGTCTGCATCCTTTGGATTCCAGAAGATGAGCTCTCTTTGAGGATCTACTAAAAAATGAATGAAACGCTGTCAGCTTATGAATGCTAGGGGCTTTACGTCGCACCGACACAGATAGGTCTTATGGCGACGATAGGATAGGAAAGGCCTAGGAGTTGGAAGGAAGCGACCATGGCCTTAATTAAGGTACAGCCCCAGCATTTGCCTGGTGTGAAAATGGGAAACCACAGAAAACCATCTTCAGGGCTGCCGACAGTGGGGTTCGAACCCACTATCTACCGAATACTGGCCGCACTTAAGCGACTGCAGCTATCGAGCTCAGTAAATGTCAGCCATGTGTCAGTAGATTTACTGGCACGTAAAAGAACCCCTGCAGGACTAACTTCCGGCACCTCGGCGTCTCTGAACACCATAAAAGTAGTTAATGGGACGTAAAGCAATTATTATTATTATTATTATTATTATTATTATTATTATTATTATTATTATTATAAAAAGCCCGACGTGGACTGGAGATGATCTTGAATGTACTGTTTCTGTTTTGAAAGAAGATCTAACAACTCTAGGTAACTGCTCCTATTGATCGAGTCTCCCCCTTCAAAATGACCTCGAAATCCAAGCTTCTGTTTCCCAAGAAAACACACAACAGCAAGTTTCTCAACAACTAGCCAATTTAGTTTTAAGACTTTGTTATGTTTAATGACCTGAATTCTTGCACCTTCAGATAAAGAACGTTTTATCTCCTTTTGCTTCAAGTAAACTGAATTTCTCTTCATTCTGAATATGTTTATTTCAATTTGGATGCTTCTCCGCTTTTCCAAGAATGTTTTTGTAACTGTTATCCCATTTAAAGTCTATTTCTTTTCAACACCAAACAAAAAACACGTAGACCCTATAACAAAACCACGAATATCGTGTATACCAAGAAAATGTAAATTTTCTAGCTACTTTACCGTCAAAATACTTAATATCTAAATTAGGCATACACGTTTTGATTTTGGCTTCACATTTCTTTTCGTAAGTCCAAAAAGGGAACGGTTTACATTTTAAAGATCAAAAGACTTGTAAAGTTCCCGAAAGGGCCTGCTTCACTCATTATTTAAACATGAGTTTCAGCCAGATGATGTCAGTCTAGTTTTACACAACAACAACTCAGAAAATGAAATGGTTGTTTCCATGTCTGAATTATCACTAAGATTGCCAATAATGCACTGATTGGCTACTAACTCGAAAAAATAGCGTGCGCACTTACACAATTAACAATACGTACTTCACTTTAGCCTTCGCGCTAGGAATTTCTTCACACTCAAATAGCAGAAGAGGCATGCCTCAATGGGCTCATAGACTTAGCGGAGAGAGGGACGCGGACGGTAACTTAACTTCCCCCCCACCACTCCGCTCCAAATCGCCAAGCTGGCAAAACGCAAACAAAACAAAGTCCTCGGTGAGTCAAATTATTTGCTGCCTCCCTGTCAAAACAAGTATTCTGCTGTTACTAACCACCGGGCGATGAGAGAGGCACATAGCCTGCTGTCAACCCTGTAGTACATATTAAATAGAGATTATTAAAAAGTAAAAGGGAAACTTGTGTCAGTCATCCAGAGGTGGTGCAGTTCTTTTCAGGCACACCCCGAATGGAGGTGAGCTGCATGTACCATTTCAACCACACACCAGCCCTCCTGCCATTCTTAAATTTCTGGCAGTACCGGGAATCCACTGCCACTGAGGACAGCAGCTAATAGTGCTAACCGATACGCTATGGAGGCGGACATAGAAATTATTGTAGTTTTAGCACAACAACAACAGCAGATGAATTTGTTACGATATTTACATGATTTAATCGTATTTCTTAGGGTAAACATTGCCTCAAATGACTCCAAGTAGTTTCGCCACTGATTATTTTACTAAGAAGACAATTGACAACAACAGTATTGAAATTCTGAGAGGAAGTCTTCCGTTGGAGTGATTTATAGACCTAAGTGATCTTCGTCTCAACAACATTATACAACACTGATAGATATGACAACTTGCTGCAAGCACATATGTTAAGAGTTACAGTAGGCCTAACCCACAGGCACGCACTTAGAATTTTTTAGGCGAGGTACAATGAACAATATCAAGTTATAAAAGAACTATAATGAACAGCAATTTTTCTATATGCTTATTTCTGAAACTTTAATGTTAAAATGTAGTGCAATAATAAACAGTTTACCATCAGACTAAAAATTCTGGTCTTATCCATGATATACTACATACGTAATCTATAAGTACCAGTACCTAACTTCTAAGTTAACCCAACATGATAAGCATTATCGTTTAACAGATGGCACTAGCAGGCACCGGCTGCACACCTAAAGCACATGCAGATTTGATTTAAAAAGGAAGTACAAATGTGCATTCAGGCCTACATTGCAATGATATTAGTTCACTCATTGCTGCGATGATAACACTGTTGAGGTAATTGAAGAAACGAAAATGAGTGCTTGGATAATGTGCGAATAAATATTATTTGGGAAAATACAGATAACTTAGAATAATAAGTTATGTAAGACATACCTACTACCGTACATAATATGACAAAATTTCATAATGTCAGTATTGGGCTACATAATGAGCAACGCAAGTTTTCTCTAACAAATGGCTTGGGTTACAAAGGATACAGGTTGTCTTCGCCACTGCAAATGGCCACTGATGACCTTCAATCTTCTTTCAGCTGCCATAATCCTTCACGGCCAACTGCAAATGCAAATAAATACCATACTCACATACATACATACACATATATATATATATATACATACTACTACCGGTACTACTACTACTACTACTACTGCTTAAGAACTACACATTATCTTTAATACAGCGCTATACCATACTACATTCTTGGCTCAAATAGCCCTGCTAGTGATAAAATTAAGTGAACCAAAATAATGATAGCCTACACATAATTAACAACCTGTTAACTGTAATGGTCTTAAAAAATGGTAGGGTACCAGAATTTAGCCTCTAAAGGATACATTTTTTTAATGATTTACTGGCACAGTCTCTACGCTCTGTGTAGCATTAACAAGAGACTTCCAAGAATTTAATGTGTCATGACTCTCAAACCACGGTTGAAAGTTGCATGTCCAAGATATAACCGTCTTCCCTAGGTCAACATTTCCCTTCTATCTTGATTTCTATGATCAGTTCTATCCTATCAGGCAGTATTTGTCATTTCTGAACATGTGACCAAACTAGATAGCTTTCCTGTGTTTTACGAGGATTAGCATGATTCAGCAGATTTGGCATGATATCCCAGTAACTTCTTTTTGGAAACACGATTTACCCATGACATATTGACCATTCTGCAATACATCCACATTTCAAAGGCCTGCAGATGGTTCACTAATGAAGCCTTTAGTGTTCATCCTTGAACTGCATAAAGCAGCATCGGTAACACAACATTCCATAGTAGGCCAATATTTTTCAAATTGGAGGTCACAGTTGCACACAAGAAGTTATAATTTCACAAACTCACTTCATGCAATACTATGGTTTTGATTTCTACATCCAATCCCATTTTGGGGTTAGCCATTGGTGTTTCTGTCCAGAGCGTTATAACAACTTCGGTGATTTTCTGTTTGCTGTGAATTGTGTTTTCTGAATGATTATTTTAAGACCAAACTCCTTGCTTTCTTTGCATATCTGATCAAAACATACTTAAGGTATTCTAAATTGTCAACATGTATCACGGCATCAACTAAACTACAGCACACAAGGCAGATAACTAAGTATTTAAATATGTGCATTGGGAGAACCAATTTATTTTCACAATTATAGAAAAGCTCAGTAGTGAGAGGGAGTTATTATCATTATGGCTCCTGGTATGAGCTAGAACAAGTTTGTTACTTTCCTTGATCTATTTCACTCTCATCTGACATTCATAAAATAAACGTGACAGAAGTAGCCTATAAAAATTTCAACCTAGAACCCAACAGTAATTAGTTACATTTTCAACAGGTAGAACATTTCTGAGCTATGCAGAGATTCGCAACCTAGCATAGAAGACCAAATAAATGTGTGGCAGCATACAACGGACTCCTGAAAGTAAATATTGATTAAATACGCAATGTGTCCTTGTACACTTGGCTATTATATCTCCCTCGTAGATGTTTTCTCTGATTTCTTAGAAGCTGAAGCATTGTGTAACATTTTCAATTAATCATAAACGTGTGTTAATAGCAGTTTTTAGAACTAGTCTGACACTATGTTTGATTATGACGATTGTTGTTTTACGAGGACTAACATCTAGGTCATCTGCTCGAAAACTAAGTTTAAGTTAATGTTTTTATCCAATGGGAGATGAAACAGTTTTGGTTTATAATATTGTGTATTCTTACTCTACATAAACACGTTACGGTAAAATCCGTCATCCAACAAATACATTTAATCCAAATGATAATAAAGATTTGGTTACCAATTAGTCAAACCTCTTCTGGACAACCTATGTTTTCACTCCGAATCCGACACTTTCACGAGGCGATTATCTTATTGCCTACGGATATCGGTATCACGATGACTAATCCGTTTCTAGAACAAGACGTAACAATACAGTAATTATCTGTTATCAACGACTGCGCTCATGTCACATGTTAAGAGCAATAGATATTAAACACGGTATTAAAATTGCTTTTGACAGATAATTCTGGCTTACAATAGAACAGATCATCATCGAACATTATAAACTAAAATTATTTCTACGCATACAACCAGAAACATACGCGACCATTCTACACATTTATGTTCGAAAACACAACTGGCTTCCGAAACTTGTTATAGTAAGGAAAAAAATGTGGGTCTTTTTTCAACAGTCGGGTTATGACGTTAGCGCTGATGTTGCAAGGAATGGCGTCTTGTTGTCATGGTAACATAAGCAATGTTGACACGTGATGTCCTTTCCCAGCAACTTCTATGTTTTACTCGTTTTTTCTTTTTTGTCATTGTGTACGTATTTTATTTCATTCAACATGTGCAGATATTGTGTTTACTATATTCATGGTTAGCTGTTATTAGTTTGTTCATAATTGGAGATTACTTTTAGGCTATGGTTTAGTTTACGATAGGATAGGATAGGATTGTGTGTGTGTGTTTTCACCTGTGGATTTAGTGTGAATAAGGCTGCCACATTGAGGGAATTGGAAGACCACATTGTCACAGCCGTCACTAATGTGACAGCGAAGAACTGGAAAAAAAAAAAGTGGTAGGCCATACCAAATACAGTAGAGACAATACGCGACACCTCCGGATTTAGCCTTGTTAAAATGGGAGAAATGTCGCAAGTGGCGCTCCTAGTGGTTTGACCTGCAAATTCGCGCTAAATTCAAATATCAATGGAGATGTATATACGGAAATGGATAAGTAAATTACGTCTAGAAAGAAAGTGTTTTACTAAGATATTAACTTCAAAATTTCTAAAGCAATTAAGAATAAATGAATGAAGAATTACTTCACAGGTTATTATTTAAAGACTGAAATTAGACATATAATCAAGATGTGAAATTGACTGCTGTGAAAGGGCTTGATCTTTCATTTATGCATTACTTGTTTAGCTTTAGAATTCCTGCCTGAAGGTTAACGGCTAGATTTTTCTTTTTTTCTCATTTAAAAGCATTGTATCATCATATTAAAACATTTGTCAAAAAAATACCGGAACATGCCTTACACACTTGATTCAATGAATTTACATTTAAGAGCTGGACAATTTTCCTTATAACTTGAAGCCTATTAACAGAAAGAAAATCTATAAATTTAGCCTCAAAAACATTCGAACTTTCCCTATAAGCAATACTTGCTATAATGCCATTACATTAGGCTAAAGCAAATTTGCATCATCATATTGTTTCAACAAAATATGTACATTTCTTAAATCACCCATATTTTCTGCAGTGCATGACAACGCATTACGGCATTCCAAATGGGGTTACTTGGAACACAATCAGCCACACTCATATGCATATGTATTTTCCTGAATTAAATCAAACCCACAGATCACACCTACAACAACACATCGGTATTGAAGGTTAATTGCTGCACTATACAATAAAATATGCGTATTATATTTTAAGCCAGTTAAAATATTGGCCGAGCAGATCAGAAGATTATGAAGTACTATAAAAATTTCTTTGTCATTGGAAGAATATACATGCAAACACAATATTACTTACATTTTCTTGTCACGAGGGAAACGGACGAAAGATCGCGCATTCTTCTCTACTTCATAGTTACTGCAGCCAAACACAGCACATACCTTTCCCCTCATGTTGAGAGGAGATATCATGGAATGACACACGCTACTATTTAATTATGTCAACTCACTGAAAACGCATAAATAACACCAAAAATTTCACACACAAATACACGTGCTCTTATGACAGACTCTCAGTAGTTCTCAGATCAATCTGCTAGAGAGAGCTCTAATAGCTGTCCCTCGATATCTCGCAGAGTGTTGCGTATTGTCTCTACATTATTTGGCCATACACAAGCAAATACATTTACTGTATTTGACACAGTCACTTAAACCCGGGAACGAGGATCATAGACACTGCGGTAGATGATAATGTCGGTTGGTGATTCCACCAGCTCCATTTCCAGTGAGGAGGAAAGAAGATGTGACGTGGACATGGAAGGAATCGAAAACCTCCCTGGCGATTGGACCGGCGGGCAGATGGACAAGAGGTGGGCAAGTAACTTATTTGTTTGTTTTCATTTAGGGACACTTTTCGGCTATTTTTTTAACATTGCAATAGTGATTAATAATAAGAATTTTACTGCAGCCAATGGGCATTGTTGATTAGGTAGTAAATAAACATTATTTTTGTAACACCTTCAGTTTTCAGTATTCATAAACAACTTTTATTCACAATCAAAACATGTTGCTCTTCTTCATGAATTGTTGTGTTGGGCTCCTAATCAAAACATATTAAAACCAGTCCACAGAGTACTGAAACCAAATACAGTAGAGACAATATACGACACTGAGCGAGATATCGAGGGACAGCTATTGGAGCTCACTCTAGCGGATAGACCTGAACGGTACTAATTCTGTCATAAGAGCACGTGTATTTTTGTGCGAAGTTTTTGGTGTTATTTATGCGTTTTCAGTGAGTTGACATTATTAAATAGTAGCGTGTGTCATTCCTTGATATCTCCTCTCAACATGAGGGGAAAGGTATGTGCTGTGTTTGGCTGCAGTAATTACGAAGTAGAGAAAAATGCGCGCTCGTTCTTCAGGTTCCCTCATGACAAGAACATGTAAGTAATATTGTGTTTGCATATATATTCTTCCAGTGACAGAGATTTTTATAGTACTTCATAATCTTCTGACCTGCTCGACCCATGTTTTAACGGGCTTAAAATACAATACGCATATTTTATTGTATAGTGCAGCAGTTAACCTTCAAAACCGATGTGTTGTTGTAGGTGTATCTGTGGGTTTTGAAATGTCACAGAAGCGATTTGGATAAAGTGTACAAGAAAGAAGGGACGTTACGCTTGTATAAGAATTATAAGATCTGTTCAGATCATTTCCAGGCCAGCGACTTTAAAAATCCTCGACTATACAGCCAAGGGTATATTACATTTTTACTCTAATTGTACGTAAATATTCCTCAAAGCATCACTATCGACAACATTTTCAAACTTTTCTTTCTTTTATTCCTCTTCTCAGATTAAAGCCGGGATTTTATAGATTTTCTTTCTGTTAGTAGGCTTCATGTTAAGAGGAAAATTGTCCAGCTATTAAATGTTAATTCATTTCATCATATGTGTAAGGAATGTGCCGATATTTTTATTGACAAATGTCTTAATGTGATGATACATTGTTTTTAAATGAGGAAAAACGACAAATCCAACCGTAAGATTTCAGCAGGTATGCTAAAGCTAAAAAAGTAATGCATAAATGAAAGATCAAGCCATTTCACAGCAGTCCATTTCACACCTTGTTTATATGTCTAATTTCAGTCTTTGAATAATAACCTTTTAAATAATTCTTCATTCATTTATCCAGAATTGCTTTAGCAACTTCGAAGTTAATATCTCAATACCACTGTCTTTCTAGGCGTAATTTATTTATCCATTTCCGTATATACATTTCCATTGATATTTTAATTTAGCGCGATTTGTTCAGGTCAAGTCACTAGGAGCGCCACCGTCGAATTGTCTCCCATTTAAGCAAGGCGAAATCCGTAAGTGTCGTGTATTGTCTCTACTGTATTTGCTGAAACCTTATGAGTGAAGGAGCAAACATTGCCAAACTTAACATCTACAAATATCTCGATATATTCCCACCTAATTTACAATTTTTATCAAAATTGGAAATTATCAAGACATTGAGAGTAACTGAACAAGGGATGCCAACTGGGTTCTTTCTCCTCTTCCTCATGAAATCAAATATTTAGTCTTTTAGGAGGAACAACATTTCTACCTGCTCTTGTTCTTAATTCTTCAGCGGATTTAGATACCATCATCCTTGAGCTGGGTTTATGTTTGGAAACTCTCGGCGCTAGACTGGACCTATAAGGGGCACACTCCCTGTAGAGGACGTGCAACGGTACCACTGCTAGTCTTAAGTTGAACCACCCGGAATCTTCCATCTCGCCCTAGAATGAGATGCTGAATTCTTGCCAAAGGCCAATCCTTCCTCTTTCGATTGTCCGAACCTATTATTACTACCTCGCCAACTATAGGCTTCCGAGTTCCACGTCGTTTTTGTCCAAATTAACTGTCCCAGATTCTCTGAACAGAAACGTCTTCCTAGCTCTTCTCTCAGTCTTTGCAGGTACCGAATTTTCCGAGTGATGCTTGCGGACTCGACGCAGTCCAAGTTAGGCACTCCTGTCTCTCGTACTTCTTGTAGTACCATGGATGGAGTCAATGGAATAGGATCTTTATTATCTTCCGCCGTGTAAGTCAATGATTTTGTGTTGATCACTGCTTCACAGTCAATAAGTACAGTCTGAAGTTCATCCCAGGACTATGCAGCCTTCCCCAGCGTCTTCCGTAAAATTTGCTTCACCAGGCTCACTAATCGTTCCCAGAAGCCTCCCCACCACGAAGCAGTAGGCGGATTGAACTTCCAAATTATACGTTCCCCGGTGCAGTATGTAACAGTTTTATCCCAATATTTCTTTTCCAGAACATTACATGTTCCTCGAAAATTTGTGCCATTATCACAGAGGATCACATTAGGTCGACCACGCCGTGCGATGAAACGCCTCAGTGCTCTTATGAATGCTTCGGTTGACAGAGACGGAACTAGTTCCAGATGGCCATCCGGGTATCAAGCACACGTGAATAGGGCAATCCATGTCTTTGACGAATCACGAAGACACAAAGGTCCTGAAAAATCTAAACCGATGACTTCGAGTATGGCTACATCGTTAGCTCGAAGATCAGGCAAAGGGGGCACTGAGAGTCAAAGTTTTTTGCTTGAAAACGCCGGCAAATAACACATTTCTTGACGATTCCTCTGGCAAACTGGCGTCCTTTAATGATCCAGAATCTCTCGCGTAACAAACCTAGGAGAGTTTCTGGACCGGGATAATTATTTTTACGATGCATTTCTTCCGCATACCTTCTGACCACCAGATGTTCGGCAGGCAGCAAGGCTGATAGTCTGAGGGGCCCTCGTCCACACGTTCGACTATCCGTGTCTGGAGTGTGATTATGTCCTTTTGATCTTGGAATGTTTGAAAATTCTTAAGTCCCTGATCGTCTGGAAATTCGAAGGACTCTTCCTGAATGAGAAAAACAATTTTATCTTCAGCTGCAGCTACCTCATTTGTCGATAACGGACCTCTTCTTTTAATTTCAGTGTGTCAACAGTGGTTGAAAATCTGAAGATCCATCCCACCATCCGCACAATTTGTCCATATTTGCTGAACAAGTGATACAGCCACGTAGTATTGTGAGTGACTGCGATAAGATTATATTCTTTTGCCACTTCATAGCTTATGTGAGATTCAGGCCAGTTTCCTTCTCCTTCAGCAACCCGCTTAGGCCCTTTCTACCATTCGGATTCGAGCAGTTGCGCGACGGTACATCCTGTTGAGAGTAGGTCTGCGGGGTTCAAATCGCCTGCTATGTGTCTCCAGCTTCGTTAATCATTGAGTTCCCTTATCTCCTTCACTCGATTCCTAACAAACACAGTCTTATCTTCATTGCCAAAAATCCAGGCTAGCACAGTGCTTGAGTCGGTCCAACAATGACCAGGGACTTCTTTCGAATTTAGGCTTACTTGAACTGATTTCAATAGACGAGCTCCAATGAGAATTCCTAGTAATTCCACTTGAGGAATGGTCAGGCGCTTAAGCGGTGTTACTCTTGCTTTTGCTACCGCTAACCGAATGTGTACCTCTCCCTGGTAACCGCTCCTGATAAAGACGACAGCTGCATATGCACTCTGACTTCCATCACAGATTACATCCAGTGAGATATCCTACTCGCTGCCGAGGTGGCGCATCATCCCGATTTCACTCAAGTGAGGCAGGGCCTTCAACCACCTCTCAAAATGACGTCGAGCATCTTTGTCAATAGGGTCGTTCTATCCTAACATTCTCGTCCATAACACTTGAATTAACATTTTCAACCTAATCATTACTGGAACGGTTAGTCCAATCGGATCAAAAATGACGTGAACTATTGAAAGAACAGTCCTTTTTGTCAGATTTTCCATTTCCCACGATTTCTCCCACCAATCCATATTGATATTCAAAGGGTCCTCTCGATGATTCCACCTAATGCCAAGCAGTGTAGACTCCTGGGGAGAGTTGTCCGGTCCACTCCTACCCTCGAAGGTCGAACTCTGTCCTCGTCATGGTGGTCTTCGAGAGATAAACGAATTCCCCTACCTCTTCTGCTCGTTCGAGGCTTGTCACTAGATTGTCAACATAAAACTTATACGTCAATAATGCCACGACTTTAGCCTCCTCTGGATCAGGTGATTCCATACATTTTTCTAGGTGGTACCCAATAACTGCTCCAAGAAGAAACGGACTACTGGTAACACCGAATACCACTCTGGCATGACGAAGGACTCGAAGGCCTTTCTCATTACATTCATACCACAAGAACTTCAGGTAGTCTCTCCCATTTGGGTGTATTCTTATCCGCAAAAATGACATTTTTATATCAGCTGTGATATCTATCCTTCGTTGTTGAAACCTCAAGAAACCTGGTATGATTTAACGAAGTTCAGTCCTTTTTCAAGGCAGACGTTCAGTAATGGAAAACCTCTCTTTCGCCAATGCATCGAAAACTGAACGCACTTTCGTAGTTGCACTAATTTCCTTCAATAACGGGTGGTGAGGAAAGTAGTGTCCTGTAGATAGATTATTAATGATCTTGTGACTGGGAAAAAGTCTTTTGAATCCCAAATAAATATCCGCAAGGCAAGGCCTGTAGATAGATCCATTGCACCTTCGACAATGCCTCCTTTCACCCAGTCTTGTAAGATGGTATCATATTCTTCGCAGAGTCCATGCTTTGCCTTTAATTTTCAGGTCATTCGAATTAACCGGCCTTCTGCAATCTCTGTACTGGTTGGAAGGTCTGGAGCGTCTCTCCTCCATGGAAGACGTACCTCATACCTGCCATCTACAAAATTAACCGTGTTGTTGTTGTTGTTGTTGCTGTTGTTGTTGTTGTTGTTGTTTGAGTCATCAGTCCATAGACTGGTTTGATGAGCGCTCCATGCCACCCTATCCTGTGCTAACATTTTCATTTCTACGTAACTATAGCATCCTACATCTGCTCTACTCTGCTTGTCATATCCATACCTTGGTCTACCCCTACCGTTTTTACCACCTACACTTCCTTCAAAAAACAAATGAACAAGTCCTGGGTGTCTTAAGATGTGTCCTATCATTCTATCTCTTCTTCTCGTCAAATTTAGTCAAATCGATCTCCTCTCACCAATTCGATTCAGTATCTCTTCATTCGTGATTCGAACTATTCATCTCACCTTCAGCATTCTTCTGTAACACCACATTTCGAAAGCTTCTATTCTCTTTCTTTCTGAGCCAGTTATCGTCCATGCTTCACTTCCATACAATGCCACGCTCCACACGAAAGTCTTCAAAAACATCTTTCTAATTCCGATATCAATGTTTGAAGTGAGCAAATTCCTTTTCTTAAGAAAGCTCTTCCTTGCTTGTGCTAGTCTGCATTTTATGCCCTCCTTACTTCTGCCATCGTTAGTTATTTTACTACCCAAGTAACAATATTCATCTACTTCCTTTAAGACTTCATTTCCTAATCTAATATCTCCTACATCACCTGCCTTCGTACGACTGCACTCCATTACTTTTGTTTTGGACTTATTTATTTTCATCTTGTACTCCTTACCCAACACTTCATCCATATCATTCAGCAACATCTCGAGATCTTCTGCAGTCTCAGATAAAATAACAATATCATCAGCAAATCTCAAGGTTTTGATTTCCTCTCCTTGGACTGTGATTCACTTTCCAAATTTCTCTTTGATTTCCTTTACTGCCTGTTCTATGTAAACATTGAAAAGGAGAGGAGACAAACTGCAGCCTTGCCTCACGCCTTTCTGGATTGCTGCTTCTTTTTCAAACCCCTCGATTCTTATCACTGCAGACCGATTTTTATACAGATTATAGATAATCCTTCGTTCTCGGTAACTGATCCCTATCATCTTCAGAATCATAAATAGCTTGGCCAATGAACGTTATCGAATGCCTTTTCTAGATCTACGAATGCCACGTACGTGGGCTTGTCCTTCTCGATTCGATCCTCTAAGATCAGACGTAAAGTCAGGATTGCTTCACGTGTTCCTACATTTCTTCTGAAGCCAAATTGATCTTCTCCCAACTCAGCTTCAACTTGTTTTTCCATTCTTCTGTAAATAATACGTGTTAAAATTTTGCAGGCATGAGATACTAAACTAATGGTGCGGTAGATTTCACACCTGTCAGCACCGGCTTTCTTAGGAATAGGTATAACAACATTCTGCCGAAGATTGGATGGGACTTCTCCTGTCTCATACATCTTGCACACTAAATGAAATAACATTGCCATGCTGGTTTCTCCTAAGGCAGTCAGTAATTCAGAGGGAATGCCATCAATTCCAGGTGCCTTATTCCTATTTAGGTCACTCTCAACTCTGTCAAACTCTGACCTCAAAATTGGGTCTCCCATTTCATCAGCATCAACAGCCTCTTCTTGTTCCAGAACCAAATTATCTACATCTTTAGCTTGATACAACTGTTGGATATGCTCCTGCCACCTTTTTGCTTTGTCTTCTTTCCCTAGAAGTGGCTTTCCATCTGAGCTCTTAATATTCATACACCTAGACTTCCTTTCTCCAAAGGTTTCCTTGATATTTCTGTATGCAGCATCTACCTTTCCCAGGACCATACAGTCTTCGACATCCTTGCACTTTTCCTTCAGCCATTCTTCCTTAGCTACCTTGCACTTTCTATTCACTTCATTCTTTAATCGCCTGTATTCTTTTCTGTCCTCTTCATTTCTAGCATTCTTGTATTTTCGTCGTTCATCGATCAGGTCTAGTATCTCCTGAGTTATCCACTGATTCTTAGTTGATCTTTTCTTCCTTCCTAACATTTCTTCAGCAGCCCTACTGACTTCATTTTTCATGACACTCCACTCCTCCTCTATAGTGTTTCCTTCAGCCTTTTCATTTAGTCCTTGTGCAACATGTTCCTTGAAACAATCCCTCACACTCTTTTCTTTCAACTTGTCTAAATCCCATCTTTTTGCATTCTTTCCTTTCTTCAATTTCTTCAACTTCAGATGGCATTTCATGACCAACAAGTTGTGGTCAGAGTCCACGTCTGCTCCTGGGAAAGTTTTGCAATCCAACACCTGGTTTCTGAATCTTTGCCTAATCATAATGAAGTCCATTTGATACCTTCCAGTGTCTCCAGGTCTCGTCCACGTATACAGCCGCCGTGTGTGCTGTTTGAACCAAGTATTGACAAGGACTAAATTATGATCAGTGCAGAATTCAATCAGCCGACTTCCTCTTTCGTTCCTTTGTCCCAATCCAAATTCTCCTACTGTACTACCTTCTCTTCCTTGGCCTACCACTGCATTCCAGTCTCCCATCACAATTAGATTCTCGTCACCTTTTACATATTGTATTAAATCTTTTATCTCCTCATATACTCTTTCGATTTCTTCATCATCCACTGAACTAGTAAGCATATAGACCTGCACTATTGTGGTGGGCATTGGTTTGGTGTCTATCTTGACGACAATAATTCTTTCACTATGCTGGTCATAGTAGCTTACCCGCTGCCCTATTTTCTTATTCATTATTAAACCAACTCCTGCATTTCCCCTGTTTGATTTTGTGTTGATAATTCGGTAGTCGCCTGACCAAAAATCTTGTTCTTCCTGCCAACGTACTTCACTTATACCAACTACATCTAACTTTAACCTATCCATCTCCCTTTTCAGAATCTCTAACCTACCACAACGATTCAAACTTCTAGCATCTCCGACTCGCAGAATGTCAGTATCCATCTTCCTGATGATCGCCCCCTCTCGTGTAGTCCCCACCCGGAGATCCGAATGGGGGACTAGTTTACCTCCGGAATATTTTACCCGGGAGGAAGCCATCATCAGTACATCATTCATACAGAGAGAGCTGCATGTCATCGGGAGGTAGTTACGGCTGTAGTTTCCCGTTGTTTTCAGCTGTGTAGCAGTATCAACACAGCTAAGCCATGTTGAGTATTATTACAAGGCCGTATCAGTCAATCATCTAGACTGCCGCCCTTGCAACTACCGAAAGGCTCTCCTCTGACATCTTTCTTTGCTAAAGCATGTATGTTATAGTATCCCGGGACATCGGTTCTGTTTTCTGGAGTTGCAAATGTCTCTGTCAAGAGGCATATATAAAAATATATAAACAAATCGTTTGGGGAATTATTCATCACACCTCTTAGAACTTCTACCGTTTGTTGTCCGGTTCGGATAATTTGGTTTCAAGTGGCTTTCTTGTGATCGGGATCCTAGAGTTCCACGCCCGTGTTCCTCTGGCACGAAAATTTAGATTGAATCTTCTGACCGTTACCCTTTGTGGCCAGAAATCTGACTGTTTCACTTTTTCTAGTTCTGCGAGTGGTATGCCAACCTTGAAGGCGCTATTCGTGCCTCTTGATTGCAGCTGTTCTACTTGTGTGTTGCCCACTATTCCGTTGACCTTTAGGTATTTAGCTTCACCGCTTCAGTGTTATGGTACAGGCCTCCAACGTATAGCCAGGCTGACCCTAACTGGAGTTATTCACTTCCGACAGTCTTTGTTCCTCTTATGACGATTACTCCATTTATTTGTACTCTAGTATTCACAAATTGATGGTCTTGGGTCTTATTCGTTTGTATTGTAGTAGGTCTGACTTGTTCATGTTTACTTCTCCTTCTTCCGTCATGATTATTGTTCCCTGAGGTTGAAGGCTGTCTGCTGGAAGATTTATCTGTGTACTGTCCGACTCGTGACAATTTTCTATATTCTGGCACGTTACTGTGGCATACCTGTATGATGTTTTATTACTTACTAGACAGTCTGCTTGCTGTAGTTGTGCCTCAAGTTTGAGGGTCATCTTCTTCAAGAGTGTGTTCCCCATATCCTCTATCTTGTCCTTTAGTTCGTCGCAAGTCTTTTTTATTCTCTTCCGCGGCTTTCTTTATTTCTTTCCCGGCCTCTTTTTCTTCTTGCGAGGATGTATTTATGCCATATGTTTCTAGGTGGTTCTTGCATTTGTTACACATCCATAGTGATTGTCATTGAATTACGAACTGGTTATTTCGGTAGTTTTTTAAATTATGCACTCTGCTTCCACGCAAATAATTCATGTGTTCCCTTATTTTTTAGCATTGCAGTAGTGATTGTCATTGAGTTATTCTGGTTGTTTTTAATTGCCGGTATGTTTAGTAGTTTTATGCATTGAATTATTCTGTTCCGCGTCAAATATTCCCGACGTAATTTTGTGATTTACATCTTCAACGTACGTTTTGGGCTATGAAAAATTTAATGATGACAAACATGAAATTCTAGGTGTAAGGCTCATTTCTAAATATAATAGGGCAACTTGATGTCTTTGGAGTGTACAGACCGGGAAAGGGTAGCGCTGACGTTGATTCAGAATTATTTGATATGATAATCACCAATGTGGGAAACGATGTGGAAAGAACGTTACCGGTATTGTAGCGGGAGATCTCAATTTACCAAACGTCAGTTGGGAAGATAATGCGAACGGCAGGAAGCATGACCAACAAATGGCAAATAAGTTAATAAGGGAAGGGTAGCGGATTCAGAATGTGATGGAACCAACTAGAGGGAAGAATATTCTGGACGTGGTGCTCTTAAAACCAGATGAGCTCTATAGAGAAACCGAACTAATAGATAATATTAACGATAACGAGGGTGTTTTTGTCGTAGTTAAAAATAACTGTGATAGATGTAATGCCATGCTACATAAGTGGGGACTTCCGAGAATCCCCTGCCTGTGACTGCGCAGCCCATTTCCAGTCAGTGCAGCACATTATTGAGGAGTGCCCTCTAAGGAAGTATGGTGGACCAGCCCAAGATGTCATCAGTGCTAAGCCCCTTCTTAGAATGGCTACAGCAACTGGACATTGAGTTGTAAATGTGAACGTTGCCAACATTCTTGTCCTTGTATATAGTGTAAATATTATTTTTCTTTGTATACTTACCATACGATAAATAAAATAAATAATAACTGTGATAGAAAGGAAGGTCTTAAAATTAGGACTATTAGGCAGTACCATGTGGCATATAAAACAGACATGAGGGTGTTTTTAAACAGTAACTATGATCGGTTGAAAACGGCAAAAAAAAAGGTGAACATACTCTGGGATATGTTTAAAGCAATTGTTGAGGAATGTGAAAACAGGTTTGTACCATTAAAGGTGGTAAGGAATGGTAAAGATCCATAATATTATAACGAGAAGTAGAGAAACTAAGAAGGAGTGCAGGTTCAAAAGAAATAGAGTTAAATGGCTGTTGATGAAAGGAGAAATTGAAGGATATTAATAGGAAGTTGAATATAGTAAATTAGTCAGCTAAGGATAACATGATGGCAAGCATAATATTGGCAGGCATACACATGTTAGTGAAAAATGGAAGGGTATGTATAGGCACTTTAAGGCAGAAACAGATTCCAAGCAGGTCATTCCATGAATCTTTAATGAATCTGTTGATCGTATGTAGCTTTTGAGAAAAGAAGTCCTAAATATTTTAACTTATAACCGAGTTTCTAATCTCGTTTTAGGCCGAGTATTGTAATATTGTTATCGTGTGCGCTCTAGTATTTTAAAATTATAATAATCTTTAGAGATTGAATTATAACTCTCAAATCAACGAGAGTCCATAAGAGGGGCGTGGCAACGTTGTTTGGTGGCGTTTGTTTATTTTCTGTGGTTCAGCGCTTTGTCACTCAACTGTCAGACTCCAATTCGAACCGAGCATTCATAGTGTTCTGGAGCCTAGGCCTTCGGGCTGAGGACTAAACATATATACTATCAGATAAATCGCAACATGTTTCCTGTTCTGTTCTAGGTAGAAGTTGAAATTATAAGATACCCAACCTAAAGTGTGATTCTTTTATTTACATTTTATTTGATACTCTTCATCTCCTTAAGTGTACGGCTCCATGGTTAAATGGTTAGCGTGCTGGCCTTTGGTCAAAGGGTTCCCGGGTTCGATTCCAGGCAGGGTCGGGAATTTTAACCATAATTGGTTAAATTCGCTGACACGGGGACTGAGTGTATGTGTCGTCTCCATCATCATTTCATCCTCATCGCGACTCGCAGATCGTCTACGGGTGTCAAATCAAAAGACCTGCATCTGACGAGCCGAACTTTTCCTTGGACCCTCCCGACACTAAAATCCATACACTACTTCATTTCATCTTCTTAAATCTGTCAGAAATAATGTGTGATGAAGCTAAAACCTTATTTTATCCTGTGATCCCGTCGTTTACCGTAGAAATTTGTGTCACAGCCTTTATTTCCAATTTGTCTTCTACTGTTATTTTCTATGTGTCCGGATCCATGGCTAAATGGTTAGCTCTCTGGCCTTTGACCACAGGGGTCACGGGTTCTTTTCCCGGCAGGGTCGGGAATTTTATCCATGATTGGTTAATTTCCCTGGCACGGGGACTGGTGTATGTGTCGTCATCATCATTTCATCCTCATCACGACGTGCAGATTGCCTACGGAAGTCAAAACAAAAGACCTGCACCTGGCGAGCCGAACATGTATTTGGACACTCCCGGCAATAAAAGCCATACGTCATTATTTTTTAATTCTATGTGACTTGATGTCACATTTTTGATCAAAAATCAAATCAAAATCTCTTTATCTGCAAATGAGGTGTCTACCTCGGTAGCAAATGGTACACTAAAATACATTATTGTCAAGCACTAAAAAATTAACAAGAGAAGAAAATTTTCCTATAATACAATATTATACAATTTACGCTAACAATTTTTTCTATTAAACACACAGCTCATCCTTAATAAATTTATATTGTTTACAAAATTCTACTTATAATATCTCCTGTACTACTTACAAATATAGTCAACTGATATACAGTATGTGGAATTACTTCAAATGATACTATACAACTGGTATAAGATTAACATTTACATTGCAATTACCCTTTTTTTACCCATTCTGGAAACTAAGTAGCATAACGACCTGCTGCGTCTTAACCGAGCCACTTTTGCCACCACTTTTCATAGTTCCTGAAGGACCTTCACAGCTACCCTAGCGGTCCCAGGGCCCTCGAAGTCCCCATTGTACTTCACCCCTACAGGCAGTCCCCTACTTTGGCTGTCCAAACTCCTTAGACCAGGGGATGGAATTAATTTATTCACACACATTTTTATTTACATTAACCTGCACTGGTCAAATGCCCTCTAACATTTCATTTATTTTCTCTGTTGCTGTTTATTCTATTCTTGAATATCTGTACAGATTTTGGAAAATGATCGAACACTACCCCTGGTAAACTGTTCCACTCTTTCACACCCTTCCCAATGAATGAAAATTTACCACAATCGATTCTGCTAAAATTCCTTCTAATTTTATATTTGTGATCAGTCCTGCCGTTATACGGTAATTATTTTCCAACTGAAGCTTCTCACGGATATCTCCCCATGCTTCTTCTCCTGTATAGGCTCTATATAATCCTATAAGTCTCGTTCTCTCCCTTCTCTTAAAGTTTCCCACACAAGTTCCTTTAACATTTCTGATACACTACTCTTTCTCTTGAAATCCCCTGTTACAAACCTTGCTGCTTTCCTCTGCATAATATCTTTTTCTTTTATTAGGTATTCTTGGTGAGGATCCCAAGCATTGTTTGTATATTCCAATAATGGACGAACCATATTTAGGTAACTTTTCTCTTTTAATTCTTTGTTGCATCCTGTAAGTAGCCTCATTATGACATGTAACGATCTGTATGCTTTCCCAACCATGTCATCAACATGACCCTTCCAGTGCAAATTCCTTTCAAATCTCACACCTAAGTATTTGCACTTGCCATATTTTGGGATAACTGCCTCATCCAAAGTATATTCAAATTCAGTTTCAAAGCTCCTGTTTGTAAATGTTGTAACAGTTGATTTGCCTCCATTAACTTTCACATTATTTTCATCAACCCATTGTTGGATACTCTCAAGGTCCCTTTTTAATTCTGAACAATCCTCAATGTTATTTATTTCCCTATAAACAATTATGTCATCTGCATACAATCTTATTTTTTATGTTATATTATTCCCTAAATCATTTACGTATATTAAGAAAAGTAACGGACCGATTATACCACTCTGTGCAATTCCCTTCCAAACTTTCTCTTCCTGCGATACATTATTTCCTACTTTGACTTTCTGAACCCTTGAATTTAGAAACGCTTCTATCCAACGTGTAACCCTTACGTCCAATCCTATTCCCTCCAATTCCTTTAATAATATTCCATGTTCCACTCTATCAAAGGCTTTGGAAAGATCTATGGCTATGCAATCTAACTGGCCTCCTGAATCCAATTGATCTGATATGTCCTGCTGAAATCCCACCAGTTGTGCCTCACAAGAAAATTTCTTTCTAAATCCATACTGGCTCCTCATGAACCAATTTTTATCATCACATATCCCTCTGATGTACTTTGCTATTAAACTCTCTAGTATTTTACAAACTATACTGGTCAGGCTGATTGGTCTGTAGTTCTCTGGTTTCCTTTTATCACCCTTTCCTTTATACATTGGTATTATTATAGATTCCTTCCATTCCTTTGGTATTACACTATTATTTATGACATAGTCAAAGAGAAATTTTAAATAAGGCACTATGTACCACCCCATTGTCTTTAATACCTCCCCCGCAATTTGATAATTCCCTGCTGCTTTTCCTTGCTGAAGCAGTTGGATTTCTCTGAAAATATCTTCATTTGTGAATGAGAAGCTTCTTGTTTCCCTCTGTGTCTCTCCCTCTCTAACTTCTGTTTCGGTTTCCAACTCCTGACAATCATCTACCGAATCTCTGAATTCCCTACCAAATAGATTTGCTTTCTCAGTATCTGTTAAATAGTGTTCACCCACTTCTCCCACCATTGTAGGAATTTGGATTCCTTTTCCTTTTTGATTCCTAATATATGAATACAGCTTTTTCCATTTCCCTTTGTGGTCATTACCCTCTTGAAGTATGCCATTCATATAATAATCTTTTGCTTCCTTTTTCACTCTATTCAGTTCCCTCATTAGCTGTTTTCTAGTTTCTCTACTCTCCCTACCCTCTTTGATTTTTCTGTTTACTATTCTACATTTTCTTTTTAATTTTCTTATTTCCCTGGTATAATAAACAGGGTCTGAGGTCATTTTACCCTTCTTAACAGGTACAAATCTCTTCTCTCCTTCCCAAATGATTCCTTTAAATTTAGCCCAAACTGTATCCACATCACTCCCTTCACTTATGCAACAACTGAATTGTGATTTAAGGTAGGTCCCAAATTCATCAACTTTAGTTTTTCTGTACAGTTTCTTGTCCTGTGTAACCCTCTTATTAAGCTTTTTGTGTACCAGTCCTGCATCCATTATTACAGTTTTATGGTCACTTATTCCTTCAATTACCTCAGTTTTATCAACAATTTCCCATGGTTTAACCAAGAATACATCTAGTAAGTTATTGAGACGAGTCCGTCCTTGTACTAGGTACTTGTGTAAATCCTCCCTCCCAAATTAACTTATTTGCCAGTTTCTGTTCATGGGATTCACTTGCAGCTCCATTCCATTCAACTTTAGGCAAGTTTAGATCTCCCCCAATTATTACCATATCATTATTATTGTTTATATGAGTATAATCTATTATTTTCTTAAATATTTCCATGTCTCTTTCCTCTCTTCCAGGCCTGTGTGCTCCTATAATTCCCACCTCCTTCATATTATCACAAACTAATTTTATCCCTAATATTTCATCCCTATCATCGGTAAACCATTCATGTGAACAATAAGTTTCCTTCACCAGAATAAACACCCCCTCCCTTTTTATCTTCTCCTCTACGATAGACTGTGCACCCTTCTGGAAATACTTCTATATTACCCACCCATTCTCTCGACCACGATTCCACTCCTATCACCACATCAGTCTCATAAGATCCCATCAATATATCCCGAATTTCAATTGTTTATTTACTACACTCTGACAGTTTACCAAGAGCAATCTCAGACCCCCTTCCTCCCTAAAACTTGACTGTTGCAATTGGGTAACTTGAAATTCCTCACTTTCCTGAGTTTCATTTTCTAGTTGACTGAGCCAGCTTGAAGTACAGCTGGCTCTTTCTACTCGTTTTCCTGGTCAGCATCATAATTCAACGGAGTTGCCTTTTTTACAGTACACACCTTAAGGTTAATAAAATCTAGAACAATATTTGCTATCTTTCGTTTACCTGAATTGTTTAGATGAAGACCATGCTTTGTGTAACAGTGTCTCTCGAACTGCTACTATCAATTACCTGTGTATTACGAAAATGTTTACAAATTATAACCATATCTGTATTAACTTTGTCCACTTCAATGTTCACACACGGGTCTCTAATCAAGTCATGCTGTGGGGCACGTTCACTACAAAGATGTTAGTGTGAGTCAGCTTACCTAGTGTGCATTTAAGTTGAGAAATGACATTCTTAGCGCCGTTGTGAGCTACGTCGTTCGTCGCGCCGATGATCACTCCTGCATCACGACTTCCGAGATTTCTTGCTGCCTGTTCCATGTTTTCCAATACATTCTTGATTGGGGCCCCAGGATATATGACGGACGATGCTGCAATATCTTCATTGTTCATTTTCTCCGCAATTCCCCTCGCCTGGCTATCACCAAATGTTCGACACTTTCGCCGGTGCACTGTGTGGGATTTTAGGCCTAACTTTGCCGCTTCTCGTAACGGACTTTGCGCTATAAGTTTGACTACTTCCCATACGGATAAGTCCTTGCGTATCGCTTACTTCCCTCAGGGCTGAAAATCTATTTTTGGTGTCAATTACAAAGTTGTCCTTATTTAACTGTACACTTTTCCCCCTAGAATCTGAAGCAACTTGACACCACGCGCTAGAATTCACGGAGCCACCGGTACATTCGATTCCAGTAAACGTACCTTCTCCTTTAAAATCTCATTCTCCGCTTTTAATGCTTGTAAATCCTGTTGCAATAAAGCGAGAATTACAAGTACCTACATTATCATTACCTCCATACTCCAAGGAATTAGACGCCAGCGATTCGTTGACCGTTGTAGGCCTAGGTTTGTTGCCGCTATTCAGATTGCTCTCGCTACAGCTCTCACAGGTCCAAGTATCTTCATTTTTAGCAAAACCAGCACTACATATACACACAAAATGTTACCAAATTAAACACTTTTCACACTGGATACCATTCTTCACTCACTCCTTGTTTACACCACACTTATTCCCGATTATTTCGCAAGAGAACCGGGAGCTATCTTCACTTACATCCTTCGCTCACGCCATATTTAAACAACCTCTAATATCCTCTATATCTTGAGCGCTAAACTCCTATTTTTTCAAATACTTCGTAATGTATTTCGTCAACTAAGCATGTTATGTGCTTATTCGCTTCTACTTTGTGCTGCAGCTGGTCTAACCTTGTTGGAGCTCTCTCTCTGGTCAATCAGCGCACGGCTACATATTGAGTCAGCCACAGTGGCGGCTCGTGATGATAAAAATGGGTGGGGCACGTTCAACATATTAGGAACACTAGGAATCAAATCAATTAAATTAATCATACCTTTTTTATTTCTTGCATATAAAACTGTGATTGTAGGTTCTATTTTTATCTTTGAACACTTGATTTATGCTAAGCTCTGGTCTTGGTCGACCCATTTCTTTAGCTAATAATCTGTTTTCGTAATTAAGGGAATTTATTTGTAAGTAGCTCACTTGATTCATTTTAAAAACACTTATGCTCGCACAGGAATACACTCAGATACATCACACTAATCTTCACACACTTTTCAGACTTACAATGAACATCGACACCGATGGACACGATTAGTCTAACAGACGTACAAGGTAAGCACAGGTTTGCTACAAACACTACTTTTGATCGCGCGTTAATAATACAGTTTCCGACAAGAAAGTGGCTGGGTGCTATCTTGTAGGCTGTAGGAGAAGTAAGTTCAAAATACGAACTAGCGCTGAAGTGTCACGTCGTAGAAATATTGTGACCGGGTCAATGGAATTTGCCATAACCCCCTTCACCCCGCACAGCTCGCTGAATGATGGGATGATATTCAGGTATATTGAATGAGTCGGTCCCATCCAGGATTAGACCTTTACTATGTTGCCTAGTTTAGTCCAGGGCTGCTAGAACAAGAACAACCATGGTGAATCATAGCCTCTTGAACTCACTGAAGATGGTTGTGACACTAATCGTGCATAATGTTGTTCTGATTTTTATAATAGCTTTAATCGGTGGAGGGGCACGTGACCATGTGACCTAAAGGCAGAACCGCGCCTGGTCAGCCAGCGCATCAATGTAAGCTTGCGGCAGCCATTGCTCTGTTCAACAACCATGAAGAAAGGACGTGTTTTGAGTCCACACGGCAGCCAAGCTTCGGCCTGTATAATAGATCCCCTACTGACATACTGAAAATGGTCAGATCATCTCAAGATTCTATCAAAAATTGGGTACTTCTAGTGGTGTAATTTGGTATACTTGAACATAGTAACTGTATTGTTTAATAATTTTTCAAGCATGATTTCGTTCTACACAGTTTCGAAGTTATTTATTTTTAACTTGTTTAACTTTGCACCATTTACACAGATACATTGATCAAGATATCGAAGACTATGAGAGAATGAACAATAATTGTCAGGGATTATAAATATGAATACAATAATAAGCACCTTTCATCATTTGTATAATACGAGTACATGAACTTGTTTTCGAAGTGCTCAGAACACAGGAAGCCACTGTTTTGTTAATTCTTTATCCCGTAAAGGATACTTAGAAATATGTTTACGATGAGTTACGGTTAGGACAAGGGTACACGCTGCATTAATTTACAACAGTAGTTACCATTTTAAATAGTGTGGAATAGATGTTACTTGTATTCGAAATAGGGGACAAATAGTCACTAATAAAATTATATATTTCACGTTGTATTCGCTCTATTCGTGCAATCATACGCAGAACACCAGGAGGCATATTTGGTTGTTGACAGCTAACCGCTGACGTGTGCCTTAAGAAAACATGGCGGACGTGTTGCAACATCCTCAGCCATGAGCGTGGTAAGGGCCAGTTCAGCCTGTCTGTGTAGTATAATATAGTTCGTTGCTTTGAGTTGAACGAATTAATAACTAATAAATGCACCGCTGGCAACATTGGCAACTAAAAAAGGATACCATTTTATATACAGTAACGAAGAAACAAGAAACGTACACACAAATATAAATATTGAATACGATACTAATGCATGAAATCTAATATTACTTTCCCTAAGTTCCAATCTCTTCTCCCATAAAATGGTGTGTTTCAAGACTGAATGCACCGTACGAGATATACGTGTTATATATTGGCACTTCTTACAGCTTAATATTTTTAAAATATTATACTGCGATATACAGTAAGTTACTGCGGTATTTACTATGGCATGAGTTATTTATTTTTAATGCCCAAAATAGTGTTATTTGATATTTTCCTTAATTTCGATTTCAAGCTATATCTACATTTCTTTTCAAAACAATAATCACCACCATCACCACCTCCGAAACCTAATAAAGAATGATGTTGGCAATCAGCATTATAATTTGTTCTTAGTAGCTGTTTTGGGTGGGTTCTGCGGCCACCGCCTCCACACGCCCTCGGAAGAGGACTCCAACTCATTGACTTCTGGCAAGGTTATTGCTATGCTGGCTAAGAATGATTGCTTAACCTCACAGACGCTATCTTATAGGGGCTTAACTTCACTTTTTACGCGCAAGAGAGCAAGCCTAACCTCAGAGCCATTATCTCGGAGAGGCCAAACCTCAGTTTTACGGCTAGTTGCCCTTCCCGACGCCATCTTTAGTAGTAGGGCAATGGGAATTCTCGAGACGTTATTTTGAGTAATAGGGCAATGGAGATTCGCTTAAGAAAGCACACCTAACCACATGGAGGAGCCTAACCTCATTTTACGGCCAGATGCCCTTCCCGACTTCAATTGCAAAAGATGGCGGCTATACACAGGCTTATATGGAGAAAGCTAGCTTAGAGGCTACTGCTCAAGGTGGCAGCTATACATAGGCTCTTATGAGATGACCTATCGGCGCTTGCGCAAGATGGCGGCTGCTCTTATGAGACGACCTAGGGGGTGCTTGCGCAAGATGGCGGCTATACACGGCTTCTTATGGAGAAAGATGTTGGCCATGGACGATTGTACAAGATAGCGGCTGTACGCACGCTCTTACGGAGAAAGATGACGGCTATTGGCGATTGCGCAAGATGGCGGCTATACACGGCTTCTTATGGAGAAGGATGTCGGCCATGGGCGCTTGCACAAGATGGCCTCTATACACAGGCTTATATGGAGAAAGATTGCTTAGAGGCTACTGCGCAATATGGCGGCAGCTCTTATGAGACAGCTGAAGGGCGCTTGCACAAGATGGTGGGTATACACAGGCTCTTATGGAGAAAGATGCCGGTCATGGGCGATTGTACAAGATGGCGGCTATACATGGACTCTTATGGAGAAAGATGATGGCTATGGGAGATTGTGCAAGATTGCGGCTATACATAGGCTCGGCTATACAAGGGCTCTTATCAGAACCACTAGTGCTATAAGAAATACACTGGTCACATTTAAGCTCCTAGCAATCGAACAAATTATCGGGAAAACATGTAAATTGAAATTTCGGTTCGGAAATATACTATTTGAATCTGTTGGCATGGGTTATAAGCATGTAGCTCATGCGGAAAGTGAAATAAACTGTTCGCTTAGCGCTATAAAAATACATTGGTTACATTTAAGCCCCTAGCAGTCGAATAAATTATCGCATAAACATGTAACGTGAAATATCGGTTCGGAAACATATTTCTTCAATCTGTTGGCATAGGTTATAAGCTTGTAGCTCAAGCGGAAAGTGAAATTAAACAGAACGCCTACTGCCATAAGAAATACATTGGTTACATTTAAGACCCTAGCAGTCGAGCAAATTATCGGATAAACATGTAACTTGAAATTTCGGTTCGGAAATATACTATTTGAATCTGTTGGCATGGGTTATAAGTATGTAGCTCATGCGGAAAGTGAAATAAACAGTTCGCGTAGCGCTATAAGAAATGCATTGGTTACATTTAAGCCCCCAGCTGTCGAACAAATTATTGGATAAACATATGCAATAGGTAAAACATTTTTAATTCAATGAAATATTTATTGTATAATGATTTACAAAATTAAAACAATCTACTAAAATAGTCTTGGTTTTGCTGCCGACAAGGTTGCTATGCTCTTTAACGGCTTTCTGCGAAGAGGTAGCATGCTTCTGAAATTGTAATGCCTCCTGCAACATTCAAATTAAACAAATCATTTAGTGTTTATTAAATATATTATACTATGTATGTTATGCTTTACAAAGAAGATAATGCCGTTGTTACCTTGTTATTCATGCGGTTTGTTCCTTTTCTGAATTATCTTGATCATGTACTGAAATGAATGGAAAAAGTTCATCCATACACTGTGTACAGTGTTCAATCCTCGGATTTCGTTCATACCAATCATCATCACCATTTTTACTTCCATGCTTGCAATGACGTTGACAGGTTTTACATAAAGCTATATCGATTGACATCTTACTGTGGAGAGAAAGGATGTCCCGAAAATTATTTACGAAAGGAGCAGCGTACTTGGCCTGGTGGTAAACTTTGAATTAGGTATTTCGGCATCTGAGATAAGATTACATGTGTATACAACATCTTAATAGCCTTACATACTTGTGTGAGATAAATAAAATGTTGCATATTAGCATGCGAACAACATGCACATTGACAGTTTCGTTTGTTATTAAGACGACTGTCTGTAACCTTGTAGACATTTTCTTCTTTCTGTTCCATAGCGTACGATGTCGAAGCACACACTAATGTTGATTATAAAGGACTATTCCATAGGAGGAGGGATTCAGCTAACCTCAATAACTGTGAGGAGGAGGATGAGGAACGTAGCTGACGTGTGAGGGGGAGGAGAAGGAACTCGAATATGTCCGGTCGGAGGACGAAGCTGTTATCTTAACAGCTGTTACGTTTAAAAAATAGTGTCGGGAAGGGATCATGTCGAGAAGGGCCGCTTGCTTAATCCTCTCTCCAAAATGATGTCGGGAAGGAACTATGTCGTTGACATTTCTGTATCTAACAGCTTGACGATACGAAGGACAGCACATTCCCTTCTCCTCTTCCTTGTCTTTTTTACAGGTATATAGTTCAGCTCAATCCCCTCCTCCTCCTCCTCCTACAGTTCTGTATCCGACAGCGTAACATGATAGAGAACAGCACAATTCCTCCTCCGCAGCGATGACGTCAACCTACTTATGCTTCTTTAGTTATGTTCGTTAACAAGGTTACTCTCTAGTAATCTCAAGCCTTTACGATAGGTGTAAAGGGAATGCAATAAGTAGAACATTTATTTACTAGTTTAATCCTATTTCTACACGTAATGTCACAATAACATTGTTGTTGTAACTTATGTGCGTTTATACACAATAATACGACTACGATGTAATTTGTCTTCTATTTCTTGAATCTCTCGTACATACACTGTGTATCCAGCATCTTGATAAGATCTTAGGAGTTGTAATCGTTCAGCGAGTAAGTTAACATTTTTACAGTATCTTACATCTGCATAGGGTAAGAGAGATTTGCTAATACGTGTAGACATTGGATGTGTAGAAAACGGAAGAACTTGTTTTGATGCGGTATGTGCTTCTGCAATGTTATTAGCAGATGAAATGAAATGTCGTATGGCTTTTAGTGCCGGGATATCCCAGGAAGGGTTCGGATCGCCAGGTGCAGGTCTTTCTATTTGACTCCCGTAGGCGACCTGCGCGTCATGATGAGGATGAAATGATGATGAAGACAACACATACACCCAGCCCCCGCGCCATTGGAATTAACCAATTAAGGTTAAAATTCCCGACCCGGCCGGGAATCGAACCCAGAACCTTCTGAACCGAAGGCCAGTACGCTGACCGTTCAGCCAACGAGTCGGACCAGATGAAAACTTAACACGGTTTGATTGAAAAGAAGCCGTTAAATCTTCTTCTTTTTCTTCTACTGCTGCATTTTGCTGCTCTTCTTGGGATGTTTGCACAGCTACAGAACATGTTGTTGGCTTAGAAAATAAAGTAGAATGAAAAAGCTCTGATGAAAAAGAAACGTTGTGTTCTTTTTTTCCTTAAATGCATCTCCTCTTTATCTGGTGGTGTGAGGTTAGTAACAGAACTTGTAGTAAGCTGAGACGATGTTTTATCGTTTCGATTACGCTTCTTTATATCGCGCTTTCGATATTTAGTTAATGTTTCTATGCGTTCTATCTTAAATTACTTAAACAAATGTGTTTAGAATTTACATGTCATGTGATAATCGTGGTGAGGCCTGGATGAGGCCTTAGCAGAGACGTATATGCCCTCTCCTTTACATCCCTACTATAACCCCTAAACACTCTCATAACCGTGTGCAGAGATCTGTACCCTTTATTTATTCTAACATACGGAATAAAGATAACATGGGAAAAGTTAAGCTATAAAGACCTACTACGAATGGAAAGAGTGAAGGCCAGATTCTTGAAAGCAGCCCTAGGTATTTCAAAGTACACCAAGTCAAGACTAGCGTACGAACTCGCGAGAGAAACATTTCTAAGAGAGTACTTGATATGGAAATTCAATCTGCCCTGCACAGACACCTGGAAGAAAATGTGGTTAGAGAGGGAGACGAAAAAGAGGGAGATATGGCCAGAGTTCTACTCTTCAGAGGCCATGATGAACGGAGCATGGACAGGCACAAACTAGGAGCTGAGACACTTTGTCAATTCCATGGTAGTCCATGGCTACCATCACATTATCTGCAGGTCGAGAAACCGAACAAGCTCAATCATCCATTAATCAAAGGGAAAACGATAATGTGCAACTTCTCACTAATCACAACTTTGCTCCAACCTATTGATTTACGGGAATTAGACATGACCCTCACTAATGCCTCTAATTCTTCACCTGGTCCTGATTATATTACGTATAATATGCTGCGCTTATTGCCCTATCGAGCTAAACAGGTTTTTTCTTACCTTCTATAATAATATCTTAATAACTACTCATACACCCACCTCGTGGAATGAATTCTTGTTAATACCTATCTTAAAACCTCAAAAATTATCATCTGACCCCGCCAGTTATCGTGGCATTGTTTTAGGGTCGTGTATCCGTAATACCTTCTAAAAAATTATACTCCAACGCTTAGTATGGGCTTTAGAACATTATAATCTGCTTCCTAAAACCCAATATGCATTTCTGAAAGGGAAAAACACACAAGACCCAATAAATACTCTTATTATTGACATCCTATTAGCCAGACATCGAAAACACAGTACTATTGCAATATTTTTGGACATTAAAGGAGCTTATGACTCTGTTCCCCTTCACCTCCTTTGGGAAAAACTTGCTTTAAAGGGTTTCCCTCTCAAATTCATATATCTTATGAAACAATTATACACTTATCGAAAACTGACACATCACATTCCCAGCCGCCAATCGTCACATGGGCTCGCTCAGAGAGATATACCAAGTGGGCTACTTTTTGCCTTTTACATAAGTGACCTCGAACAAATTATCTTACAAATCTGCTATATTATTAGTATATGCGGATGATTTTGTTTTATATTTCTCTCATCATAGTATAGATGCGTGTAAAAACCATTTATCTAGTGTCATGGGTAAAGTTTTCACTTGGCTCAACCCACATGGTTTAAAACTTTCCATTGCGAAAAGTGCGGCGATGCTTTTTACACCAAAACGCTCTTATGATCACTCCCCTATCACGTTTGACGGACATGAAATCCCTTTCACCACCCATCATACCTACCTAGGCATTACCATTGATCATAAACTTAATTGGAAGATCCATATAAATAATTTACGACAAAAAGCTAACGGTATATCAAAATATTGAAAACAGTCACATGACTTAGTTGGGGATCAGAACCTATAACAGTTCTTTCCTTATATCGTGCGACCATAAGTGCATACTTTGATTATAGTGCAACTATAATTGACAATGCACCCATTTCCACTTTAAACACCTTGATACTTAACAATACCGAGCTATACGCATCTGCTTAGGAGCCCTTCGGTCTACACCTACTAATGCATTACTTGTAGAATCGGGTGAACATCCACTTTTTATTCTTCGTCCAATGATAGCCAAAAAGTACCTCCTTAAAAAATCGCCCTTTTGAATTCCCCACTCATTCCAAAACTACAACTTTTGAATGAATATTACAATACAAGACCTAGAAATGCGCGAGCGCCAGTACCATATTTTGCATACAAATAATTACATATCTACAGCACTTCCTTATTAATAACTCCTACTTTGCCTATAATTTAATTTAATTTCGTGTGGCTATTACTAGCCGAGTGCAGCCCTTGTAAGGCAGACCCGCCGATGAGGGTAGGCGGCATCTGTCATGTGTAGGTAACTGCGTGTTATTGTGGTGGAGGATAGTGTTATGTGTGGTGTGTGAGTTGCAGGGATGTTCGGGACAGCACAAACACCCAGCCCCCGAGCCACTGGAATTAACCAATGAAGGTTAAAATCCCCGACCCGGCCGGGAGTCGAACCCGGGACCCTGTGAACCGAAGGCCAGTACGCTGACCATTCAGCCAACGAGTCGAGCACTTTGCCTATGATAGTCTTTGTTATAAACTTTACATTATAATACCCACTGCGGAGAATTTTCTAGGACTTTCTCACTCGTCGCAAAATATTATACCCAGGTATAAAAAACTCAAAGTACCTCTTATGGATTGTGGTATTGATATTTACACTGATGGATCCAAAACGAAACAGGGAGTAGGAGCTGCACCCTTTGTTTTCAACACCTTTGTTACTGAGCATTATCACTTACCACAAAATTTCTCCATCTACTCCGCTGAATTATTCGCGATCCGTCAAGCGTTAATTTATACAAAAAGCACTCCTTTCCGAAGGCAATCATATATACCGATGCATTAAGCGTGTTACAATCACTAATGTCCTGTAAATCATCATTTAATTGGTACATGTACAATGTCAAACATCTTATTTATCAACTTGAACAATCTGGAGTTTCCTTAACTTTAGTATGGACCCATGGACATTCCGAAATCATAGGTAATGAACAAGCTGATTCTGCAGCAAAATACGCAGTCCATCTTCAGACAGACCCTATTAATGTAGGCATTCCCCCCCACGGACTATTATAACCTTATTAAGGACTCAGCCAAGCATGCTTGGCAACAGGAATGGTGCAATTCTGCCCGACATAAAGGAAAATTTTATTATCAACTTCAACCTCACATACCTACTAAGTCTTGGTACACACAAGGTTCATACACTAGGCGACACATTACCAACATAATCCGGTTACGCTTTAATCATGCCCTTAGCCCACAATATAAATATCGCTTTCACCTCATCAACCTACCGCACTGCATACGTGGAGATCGAGATGGTGACATTAACCACCTATTTTTCCAATGTCCTGTTTATTCCCCCAAACGGAGATTCTTTTTCGAACGATTAGCACGCATAAACACCACTTTCCTAACCAGTGTTTCTTGTATATTACTTGACCCCACCCCTGTAATGATTCAGATAATCAATCGTTTTCTTGATGACTCCCCCCTAACGTTGTAAGCATTACAATTGCATTTGTATCCTTGTAAGCTAATTGCTCCTGCTTCCACTTGTATTTTGTATATATACATGTATCTCTTGGATAGGATAACGTTATCTGACCCAGTGATGTGGATATGTTACTGCCCCCGAAAAGTCTGTGAGTGAATATCGATACTTCAATGTTTTAGAACAAGTGGACTGTGTTTTAATGTGTCTATTGTTTAAAAATTATGTGTTTGTGACTGGGCGACACGACAAGAGTCCATAAATTTCCAGAAGAAGAAGAAGGTCGAAGACATACCACGACCCGGACCAACACCTCCTAGATACAAGGCCTCTCAACCGTTCTGGGAATGTACATTGACGTCAGCATCGCGAGGCAAGATTGAACCTTTTCAGTAATAACACAGCAATGAGTTTGGCCATGTAAAGCTGAAATTAGAAGAGTTTTAATTCGTTTAATGGTGCCAATAGCTAATAGCATTCTACGTAATGGTACTGATGTGTTGCGCACTCAACTGTAAGGAGAATTGCGACAGTGATAACGAAGTGCATGCATTAAGTTTCCGACAGACGAGGTTATGCGGCAGATATGTTTACGTGCAATCCCAAGATAAGAGTACAGATTTACTAATAACTGAACGGTGAGTAACTATTATTACTGCATTCTCACACCATCATAATGAGCATAGGCCTATGCCGTATTTAACTACACGCAACAATTGGTGATATGTAGGCATATTTACTCTTCAAAGATATAAGTTTATGTTAGTTTACTATCATGGGATACAGTATTTCAACGGTATTATTATACGCATTAAAACATACCACCTACAAGAGCTGCTGATGTAGACCGATTCACTCTGTAAACGCACGAATTTCGCTCACGGTGCTATATTATTTTACAGGTATGCCACAGACATTTCAAAGTCAGTGATATGTTATAGGAAGTAACTGGTACTGGTCCTCAGGAAAAACTTTTAACTACGCCATTTCCAAGATCATACATGTCAGAGAGTGCAATGCCTTATATCTTTCCCAACTGCCCATCTTATTTATCGTCACATTTTGGCAGGTGAAGAGAAGAACCAGGCAAACAAGTAGAATAGAGAGAGAAGCAATAAACAGAGCTATTGAAGATAGTATTATCAATCATATTTCATACACAGAATTTCAGTCTACAATCTTACACAGCTGAAAACTACAATAAACAAGTTATTACCTGATGATTGTTGTACTGTGATGAAGGGAATGTAAGTAATTTTTCTGTACGTGGATACATCAGGACAACCATACTGCATAGCATATGTAATCATGGAATAGGACATGGCCTTTATTCTAAACGGGTTTTATTAAAGTATAAAATATTTCTAATGTATATGTGGACAAAATTACTAATACTTTTCTTAAAATATATTTTTAAATGTCTTTATTTTTCTCCGATCTGCAGCATTGAAGCCTTATTGATCTATTAAGGAGAAAAATAATATTGCCCAACCTAGGCAGCTCAATCTAACATACACATATACTAATTCTTGTAAAATAAACATAACTAACACCAAAGCAAGGCAAAAATTGATGTAAATAATAATAATCAAATGGCACCGGGGCAGAATGGTCTATTGTCCCTAGTATAAGACAGTATGTCAGTATGGCAATGAGAAGCTAAAGTGGTAACATATTGCTATGTAGAGTACGATGTTGTGTCAGATTTGCATCTGCACTTTAAACAAAGAGTATATCACTTCCGGCCGGGTTCGCACTCAGCATATTCTTTCTTGAACACTGACCTCGCTGGTTTTCTACTTAAGTTGCAAACCTGGCTTCGTATTTCCTCCACTGTAGTGCCGGTGTGCAATTTTTCACTTTACGTTTCGTACTGATGACCACTAATTGAGCTCTATTGACTCACTATATTTATTGTCTTTAGAATCCAAATTACTAATACAAATGCGGTATATTCTTTAGTTACAAAACTTCATAGGTGCATTACAAGGAATAAGTGTAACAATGTGCAGAAAGGTTCAAGAAATAAGTTAATTCCAGTCCTCGCTGGTGAACTGAATACCGAGAATGATGTCCCCACAGTTAATTTAATACTCACAGTTAAAACATTTCTTAGTTCATAAAGGAGTATGTTTGTGATTTTCTTGTTATTTGTTCAACCTTCTCTCTGATATCTCCTCATGTTTACAAATTTATGGCCGACCCCGTGGTGAAGGGACATCATGCCTGCATCTTACCCGGAGGCCCGGGTTCGATTCAGGCCAAGCCAGGGATTTTACCTAGATCTGAGGGCTGGTTCGAGGTCCACTCAGCTTACGTGATTATATTTGCGAGCTACCTGACGGTGAGATGAGGCCCCAGTATTCAAAGCCACGAATAACGGCCAGGAGGACTCGTCCTGCCGAACACAAGACACCTCGTAATCTGCAGGCCTTCGGGATGAGCAGTGGTTGCTAGGCGGGCTAAGGCCCTTCAGGGCTGTTGCGCCGTGTGGTTTTTACAAATTTATCAGACATAGTAGCAATTTCATTTTGCCACATGTCAATACTTTTAAAAGAGTAGGCTCCAATCGGAATGGTAATCCAATATTAGGACAGAAACTGACATACTTTCTGGAATGCATTAAACATAAAGTTCAAGGTTTCAAACAGAATGACAAATTGGTAACATCGATGGTAAGTGCAATTCTCATTAAACCATACAAGAACTTCAAGGGAGGAAACATTGTAGGCTCATGTGCAAATACTGCCAGTGATGCTACATCAGCCTAGATGTTAGGCCTAAGCTAATATTATACGTGCTAGTTTTCTTTTAATATCATGTAATGCCTATTTAAATTGAAATATGTTTGTAACTTCCTGTCGTGCTGTGAGCAATTCGGCCTAAGTAAGTTAACATTGTAAAATGCAGTCGTGCTTTACAACTGTTTGCTGTTTACCTTTAATGGCAGAATCATTAAAATGCGGTAATAACGACAGTATAATTCAATATCCTTTAAATTTTAAACGCTATTTGTTAGTAAATAAATTATTCCATTGGCAAGAAATATTAAAATCATGTCTGTGTTTGACCATCTTCCGCGTTTCTCTGCATTGCCATCGCCTCCTTAGTGTGACGTCACCACGCTGTTGTTAGGCCTTATTATTTAGGAGGTATTGCCCGGACTCGATGTGCATTATGAACTCTGTGGAAAGCATTGTGACCGATATCACGTACTAACGTGTAAAAATCGTGTGAAATCAATCACAGATCTCTGTGTTAATTAATGTATCCTAATTTTGCACAACTTGTGCGCAATAAAGTTTATATATTATTCACAATCCCATTTATATGATTACCCCCAATGATGATCTTTCCTTATACTAACACCTAGATACTTATAATGATCCCCAAAAGCAACTTTCAGCCCCATCAACGCAGTAATTAAAACCGAGAGGACTTTTCCTATTTGTAAAACTCACAACCTGACTTTTAACCCCGTTTATCAACATACCATTGCCTGCTGTCCATCTCACAACATTATCGAGATCACGTTGCAGTTGCTCACAATCTTGTAACTTATTTATTACTCTATACAGAATAACATTATACACAAAAGCCTTACCTCTGATTCCACTTGTTTACTCATATCATTGGTAAAAGTTCAGCCTTACTAACGCAAGTTTATAACATAGCAGACTGTCTAGTAAATAATAAAACAGCATACAGTTATGTCACAGCAACGTGCCAGAATATAGAAAAATATAATGAGTTGGACAGTACACAGATTAATCTTCCAACAGACAGCCTTCAACCTCAGGAAACAATAATCATGACGGGAAGAAGGGGAAGTACAAACGAACAAGTTAATCCTACTCTAATACAAACGAATAAGACGCCAGACCATCAATTTGTAAACACTAGAGTACAGAGAAATGGAGTCACCGTCATAAGAGGAACAAAGACTGTCGGAAGTGAAGAACTCCAGTCAGGGTCAGCCTGGCTATACGTTGGAGGCCTGTACGACAACACTGAAGCAGTGAAGCTAACGAAATACCTAAAGGACAACGGAATAGTGGGTAACACACAAGTAGAACAGCTGCCATCAAGAGGCACGAATAGCGTCTTCAAGGTTGACATACCACTCGCAGAACTGGAAAAGGTGAAACAGTCAGATTTCTGGCCACAAGGGGTAACAGTCAGAAGATTCAATCAAAATTTTCGTCGCCAGAGGAACACGGGCGTGGAACTCTAGGATCCCGATCACAAGAAACCCACTTGAAACCAAATTATCCGAACCAGACAATAAACGACCGATAAATAACAAGGTTAGTGTACTCCTATGGAATGTGGAAGGTCTATGAGGTGTGATAAATAATTCCCCAAACGATTTATTTAGAGATTTTGATATATGCCTTTTGACAGAGACATTTGCTACTCCAGAAAACAAAACCAATGTCCCGGGATACTATAAAATACATGCTTTAGCAAAGAAAGATGTCAGAGGAAGACCATCTGGGCGGTGGCCTGTCTGATTAAACCAAATCTGGCCCCATTCCAAGTACTGATGACAGAAGAAGACTTTCTAATGGTCCGTGCAAATATTGGTATAATCATATGTGTATATTTCCGCCCTGATTGCAGTCCAATATACATACTTGACAGCCTGCAAAGTGCCTTCAACATAATCCCGCAAGGGGAAAGCATTATCCTTGCAGGAGATCTAAACTGCCCAATTGATAGAGCGAGTAGGAAAACAGAATTAATACTGAACTACCTAAATGAAGAGGGTATAACCCTAGTGAATGATCGGAATATGCAGACATACCTATGTTACAATGGTGGAAGTGCAATTGATTTAGTGCTAATACGAGGATTTGAAGCAAAGGCACTGCAACTGATAGTCCTGCGTATGCTTAATCCGTTTTCAAGACTGGGGAGGGTTAAGGTACCCTAACGCTTTCTTTAGGGGTATGATACAAATGTGTTACGATTTCGTTATTGAAGTAGTACACTATCTCCAAAGAAAACACTATCTAACGATCTGTACGCACTACCTGAAAAGCAGGTTTTTAAGGGAACTCATGTGCAGGACCTGCAATAAAGAAACATTGCCACTATTGTTGCTGCAGAAATTACTCAAGCCTTTGTTGGACAATATTGCAAGGAATGTTTCATCAAAGTGCCAAAATATCCCGTATCTGGACCGAAAACCTTTGAACGGAAAAGTGTTAAAGTTAAGTTAGGCTAGGCAGTGACGGTGACTCTGAACTGGAGACCCATTACAAATACTACATTTTAAGTAACAGCTTTTACGCGAGTACAAACTGACTATATATTTCCCAAACTCTTTAAAACAACTTTGTAAATATGTATAAATTCGTGTTGATTGTGGGTCCATAATACGACGACTCATAACCTCAGGATACTGATGTAAATAATTTGCCAACAGGACACGTTAATGTCATATTGACGGGATTATTTGCACTACAACAAAGATGGATCACGAGCAACTTTCAAAACACGTGGTTCTCCGGAAGTATCATAATTGGCTGTATATTAGCGAATTTCCACGAGCACTTGTCACAAAATCCATGCTGAACATAGGAAGACATTTAAAACTTGTGTCTAAGAAAGGCAATGCTAGCGGGAGAACTGAAAAGTAAATTCCGTGACCCCACTTCTCATGGCTCATTTCCCAGCCTTGTATAATAGCGTAAGCAATGGTTATGACCAACTTACGCGATGGAAAGACCTAAGAGTGAGGCAATGTAAAAGAATAACCATATGAAACAAATAAGAGTAACAATATCTGCCTATCTTGAAGTATGGCAGCGACATTTCATAGGGTAAATCTTCAGTCGATGGCACAGTCCATTCGCGCCACCGCCAGCCACGATTATATAATAATAATAATAATAATAATAATAATAATAATAATAATAATAATAATAATAATAATAATAATAATAATAATAATAATAATAATAATAATAATAATAATAATAATAATAATAATATTTAATGCAGCCAATGGCCATATAATAATACCGGTACAGTTATAAAGCCATAGTGGTCAATGTATAGTTTACATAGCATTTAACTATTAGATAATTTTGTCAGTGAGATTTGTCTGCTTTTGCATTTTATCACATGGTATCTATCACATTGGTCGCCACAGAGTCTACACTGGCACAGTTCACTTGGATCATGGTAGGTTTCTCTCTTGCTGATTTTGTAGTGGAAACCATAGACCGCTAAGCGAGTCATGGTGTGCCTCAGTTCATAGTTAGCCGTTATCCATTCCCTGTTGATCATCGCGTCTGTGGAGAAGAAATCTAGCCATATATCTTCCCTTTTGTCCTGAAGTTCCTTTAATAGGCTCTGGTATGCTACTGACGTGGGCAATGATAATTCAAGCCTTAGATCTTCAATATAGAAGGGTTCTCTGGCAAGCAGGTAGACCAAGCGTGATGGGCTAAACTTAGAGACTCCCAAAGCTTTTTTCAGAAATCTAGCTTTTACCTTTTCAATTTCTTTGATGTCTTTCTTTTGCAGTTGTTCCCAGATTAGTGTCGGGCCGTAGGTTAATATCGGTGAGATCTTTCGCTTAAACACTTTCAACGCAGTTTCCAATCAAATTTTCTGTATATCCTGAATGCTGTTCATGGCAGATATGGCAATTGCCACTTTTTCCTTGATGTGGTAGCTGAACGTGTTTCCGTTTGTCGGTACTGTTAATCCAAGATACTTAAACTGTGAGACAACTGTTAGAGGTTCTCGTCTGTAGTATATTATATCACTGGCTGCTGGCTTGCCACCTTTCCTGAAAGTCATTGTCACTGTTTTCTTCTCATTTAGTTGCAATCCATTGTGTGTAGCCCGTGATGTAAGTTTATTGAATGCTTCTTGAAGGTTTTTTATTTCACGAGATACCAGTACCATGTCGTCTGCGTATGCATATATTTTTACATTTTCTGAAGCAATGATCCTGGAAATGTCCGCAGTCGCAATATTGAAGAGCAAGGGGCTGATTGGATCTCCTTGTAATACGCCAATCTTCTGCTGTAGTGGGTCTGACACGTCCACATTGTCATCTATCTGTATCATGTGTGGTATTCAGAATATTCCTCAAAATTTTTGTGATGTAGTTTTTACCAGTAATTGCTTCTAGTTTCTCAATGATCATAGTCCTGTTTAATAAATCAAAAGCTTTCTTCTAGTCTACGAAGACAGCATGTAGCTTTCCTTTAGGGATTCTTAATGCGTCTTCTATATCTTCTAATAGACATTTTATTGCCTGTAAGGTTGACTTTCCCTTTGTGAATCCAAACTGTTCTTCTGGTATTGCTCCCTCTACTAGGGTGTATAAACGGTGGTTCAGTGGTAGAATGCTCGCCTGCCACGATTATATAAGAACATGTTGAAATAGTTGAGACGTTTCGATGCAGTAATTGCGATTCTAAACACTACTAACCATACAAAGAAAGTACTTTTTCTAGCACTGGCATACCAACCACATACCTGACCCCCTTGTACTCGGCGACGACATGAAAAAACAACACGATTGAACTTCTCATTCACTAATAATTTAACGTCACGGCCACACCTTTCACATACTCTGCTATTTTAAATCAAATTGTGACGTACATACAATTGAACTAAATCATTAAAGTTGTTCTTGTAATTAGATGAAAAAATTGTAACATTAATAACGCATCCATCGCACGATGCCATGTCAATAGAATTAGATATGTTTTCTGTATCAACAAAAGACAGATGCACTGCTGCCTAGATGTAGATGCTAGCTGAACTGATACTAAGGATACGATGAAGACCCAGTGCAGTGGATTTGGTCAAAACTAGCGAAAAGAAAACTGCCAGGAACTGGACTCGGGCCTCTTACAGGTAAAAGAAACATATAAGAGACGCAAAGAAAATAAAACATAACAGTGACAAGGGTAAGAACTTAAATTTATTATGAAAAGAAAATCAAAAGAAAATAGCATAAGTAAAACAGGGGCCGAAAATCAAATGGGTAATATTAATAATATGTGGCCCGTGATTAAAATACACCAGACACAATGATAATAATACCTTCGCAAACGCTTACCTTCGTAAAGGACGTGAAGAAAAGTTTAACATAAAGATATGGCATCTATATCAATTAGCTGAAGCATATGAGTTTAGACGGTAAAAACATTTCTTTATAGCACGTCAGGTCAAGACAATCATAAGATTTGAGGGGGTAATAGCCTCACATCATAACGTACTCTCATTCGATTCTACCGTCAAGGCATCAAGACTCTCCACAATAATAATCACATCCCCCGAGAATAATAACATTAAGTAAAAAGAGCATAAAAGGAGAAGAGGGAAAGGTGCACCGAGCACTTAAAATTCAACCAGAGAGAAAAAGCAAAAGGGGCGGTTACCATAGTTTCACGCAACAAAACAAGAAAATATGGAAAGGCAAACCTCAAGGAATAAAACATATTAAACAAGAAAATAAGCAAGGAAAGCCAATGACGGCGATATGAAACGATCAATAGACAGATAAATTAAGCACAAAAGGTAGCACGAATCAAAAGTCGGAACCACCCACGCTCACACAGAGACCAAGACCAAGCACATAATAAATAAACAACGGCTCACGAGCTCAGACAGAATGAACCAGAAAGTGGTCCATCAAAAGAGACGGAGTATCTTCAACAACAAAACACAGAGAAGCAGGCAAATCGCGTAGTTAGCTTGAATCCATACCAGATTTATGAAATGGATATGAATTATACAGAACACGCGATAAAATAATACGACATGAGCTCAAGCGGAATGTTAATGAAGCGACATGGGTGAAAGATCTCGGAAGCACACAGCAAACAATCTCCTACACACACACACATGAATCCGTGTTACCTTCTATTCTAAAAATAAGCATAGTGGATCAGTAAAAGAAAATCAAGGTTAACACACGAATAAATCAGAAAAACACGTAATGAGAGAAGCCTTTCTAACCCAACTAAAAGATGATGAAAGAAAATTAAATACCCCGACTGCATAAGCAAACAGCATACACAAAAGGCTGAGATGTTTACAAGGACATTTTGAATTTCTTAAAATATATTTTATAAGTCATAAAGGCGACTTGAAAATCGAATCCTTCCATCTTCTCAAGTCGAAAAGGTCTCAAAAAATCCATCAGAAAGATAATCCCACAAGACGGGGCAAAAAGAAATGCTTTGACCTATCCTATCGTATAAGACGCCATCTGTCGGAATAGAGAAGGGTTACATAGTGGTAACCACACATGATAGGAAAGAGCAATAGTTGATAGATACTATAGTTCGCTAGGAACGTGAAGATATCAGAAAAAGTAAACGTACCATAAAATAACATGGTGCGGTAGATAGCTATGTACGAAGAAAGACGTAGTAGGCTTTGCTGCTATCAATCGTATCATTTCCTGACCAGTAACCCACATAGAATGCCGTGGTGCAGTAATGTGAAAAGAAGGGTGATTTTGGTCCAGGGCTAAGTACCGTAACATGTGAAAAGAAACGTAATTGTGTTCCAGGGCTAAGTATCCTAACATGTGAAAAGAAAGGTAATTGTGGTCCAGGGCAAAGTGCCGTAACATCAACAGATGGACTAGTTCGTAAGTACAGTGGTTGGCAGCTTTGTGCTTCGTCATCGGCGAGTCGTCTGCGAGAAATAAACATAGGACAGTGATACCGCGCGTAGATATTGCCGATGTAAGCGGTAACCATGGTACTAATGCTGCGTGAGATGGACTGAACTTTTAATGTATCATATATATATAAGAAAAAAATATAGGTCCAAAAATACTGCCTTGAGGAATTCCCCTCTTAATTATTACAAGGTCAGATAAAGCTTCACCTGCTCTAATTCTCTAAGATCTGTTTTCTAGAAACATAGCAACCCATTCAGTCACTCTTTTGTCTAGTCCAATTGCACTCATTTTTGCCAGTAGTCTCCCATGATCCACCCTATCAAATGCTTTAGACAGGTCAATCGCGATACAGTCCGTTTGACCTCCTAAATCCAAGATATCTGCTATATCTCGCCGGAATCCTATAAGTTGAGCTTCAGTGGAATAACCTTTCCTAAAATCGAACTGCCTTCTAACGAACCAGTTATTAATTTCGCAAACATGTCTAATATAATCAGAAAGAATGCCTTCCCAAAGCTTACATGCAACGCATGTCAAACTTACTGGCCTGTAATTTTCAGCTGTATGTCTATCACCCTTTCCTTTATACACAGGGGCTACTATAGCAACTCTCCATTCATTTGGTATAGCTCCTTCAACCAAACAATATTCAAATAAATACTTCGTGTGCTTCAAAATGTTATTTTGGATTACTCACACAATTTCACAACGTGGCTATCAGGTCGCAGAGAGTGTAATATCCATCATAGAGAATATAATAGCAAAGATTACGTATAAAAATTAGCATTGTATCAAACCTCCCTGTGTATCAATCCTCCCCTACATCCCCTAATGGAGAATTAATTTTGGTAACAAGTACTGAGCATGTTCAGTACAGCACCCAAGTCCATGAGAAACAGTAATTGGACGTAAACTATCCTGGCATTCTTGAAATATGTCTCCCCATAATGCTTCTTGTACATTAAAATTTCTCACACTTTCTCTACATGAGAAAACGAAAATGATAATTAATTCGATGGCTAAATGGGATAGTTGGATGAGTTATGTATTCTAGTAGACTTCTTAGGACTGAAAACTGACTGCCTTTTGCCTCCTCTGTATTAAATAAAATGGCGCATGGCTTTTAGTGCCGGGAGGGTCCGAGAACAAGTTGGCTCGCCAGATGAATTTTAATTTGACGAGGCGACCTGTGCGTCGTGATGAGGATGAAATGATGATGAAGACGACACATACACCCATCCCCCGTGCCAGCGAAATTAACCAATTATGATTAAAATTCCCGACCCTGCCTGGAATCGAACCCGGGCTCCTGTGACCAAAGGTCAGCACGTTAACCATTTAGCCATGGAGCCGGACTCCTCTGTATTGTTTTGCAGAACACCAATACATGCTGTAAAATCTGTCACTTTGCTTGCATGTTTAACAATATGCCCACGGAGGTGATGAATAACATTCATTTTTGAACTGGTGAAAGGAACTATTTGTTCATCTTTCCAGCTAGATAATAGTGGCTGATCAAAGGTAAGCTGGCTGTAATTTTTTTCTGAGCTGTGCATACGATTTTGGCATTCTCTTTGACAACAGCTTTTGCCATGGCTCTAATCTGACTGAAAAATTATGTGAAGGGTACTATCACTTAAAGGCAGATCTTGACGTGGGATAGGCTTCGACCACGTTAGTAATAGCTTTAGACGTCAGTAATGGGAAACCACCGAAAACCTTCTTTAGGACTGCCGACAGTAGAGTTCGAACCAACTATTTTCCGAATAAAAGCTTACATCTACGCGACGCTAACCACTATTTAGTCCTCTTCCTAGATCGTTGAATGCAACGCATGCAGAGTCACAGAATGTCATAAATGTGTCACCCTGCTTCACGGAAGATATACGGAGAACCTACAGAAGAAATACTTACGCCAACCCTCAGATTTCTTAGAGACTATCAATAAACACAGCACTGATACCACTTTCCTCACTCATCCTTTAAGAGCCGTTTTTAATGTGTTCGTGCAAGGTGATAATAACGTAGTGAAACAAATACTCTCATGTAAACATAGTCTATTGGGCGATGTGTTTTACGTGTGTTTGTACAGTTTACTCGGCCAGTATCACTCTTAATTCGAAAAATCAGTGTGCTGTGATGACCATGTTATGGATATTATCCCTAAACTCGTTTTATATGAAATGAAATGCCGTTTTCATTTTGTAACAGGATATATGAAAAATGAACTGAAGTCTTCTAAGACCACAAAGTCTACCCTGAATCTATCTAAACTATCTGAGAACTGATTTCTGGAATGGTAAGCAAATACATAATATTCCGCACGCAACAATTGTCTTTTATTCGGATGCTGACATGTATGCTTAAGCTCATTTCCTCGAGGAAGAGCCGCCTAGCGCATTCTCTGTGGCCTAGCGGAGGAACCGATGAACTAGGGGAGAGATCACACTGTCCCTTCTACTCGCTATGGTGTGATTCTCCCCTGAGAACCATGTGACCTTCCCGTTGTGGGCAGATTTGCGTGTCCCAAAGAAGCAGATTGCCGAGCTGCAGGTCCAACCATATCGGATGAGTATCTGTTGAGAGACCAAACTAACGAATGGTTCATTGAAAGGGGGGGGGGGTAGCAGACTTTCGGAAGTTGTAAGGGCGGCAGTCTAGATGATTGACTGATATGACCTTGTAATAATACTCAACATGGCTTAGCTGTGTTGATACTGCTACACGGCTGAAAGCAATGAGGAACTACAGCCGCAACTAACTCCCGAGGACATGCAGCTCTCTCTGTGTGAATAAGGTTAGCATATGATAGGGTGGCAGGGAGGGCTGCATAAAACCAGTCTATGGACTGTTGACAAAAAACAACATGGTGTGATAATGCGGTGAAAAAGGAGAGTTTTTATACCAAATGTCGTAAGGTGGTGAAGGAAGTTCGCGCCGTAAGGTTGAGGGTTGAGGCCTTTATCGTTACTAGCCTGCTTAGCGTAGTTGTTTAAGCACTCACTTTCCTTGCTAAAGTTTTGAGATCGAAGCCAAGCGCACTCGGTAGCCATAGAGCTCGAATACTACCGGAGACCCGTGCCAGATGATTTATTGGTACCGGTACTTTAAAAAAACAAATTTTTGTGCAAAATGATGACTTTACAGCATCTATTAAAATCTATAGCACTCGAAGAGTTGGCTAAATAATAATAATAATAATAATAATAATAATAATAATAATAATAATAATAATAATAATAATAATAATAATAATAATAATACCATCAGGACTATTACCATAAGTAAACTATGTTAATTTTTAAACTGTTGTCCCAAGTTAGTGGAAGCGATTGAGGGGTCGAGGGGGGTGTGTCGCCAACACTCTCATCACCATAGCAGATATCCAAAGTAGAAGTGGAGGGCCAATTATTTTTGTATAGTACCTTTGAATCACTGATAATTATGAATATAAAACCGTAAGGTTCAGTATTAGTCCGCTAGAGTACACCCATGACGTTTCAGCGCTATGTATGGATTATAAGATTTTCTTACTGAATGTAAAAATGTTACGTCATTCTAAAGCGGGAAAATGTTTTCCGGAACGACTTTTTCCACATGTCAGACAGGAGGAGGTACATTAATGCTTTTAGAAAGTATGTCGAGACCAAGGAAATTCCAGTGGAGCTGATGCCTTTAATCAAGAATGTACAGACTATTCCCATCTTTTCAGCAGAAGCTGAAAGAGCTTTCAGTACCATGAATGAGATCCACACCGAAAAGAGAAATAGGCTGCTGGTTGCAAGATCAAGCGGACTTATTTTCATAAGCAGCGTTTGATCTCCTGTGCATATATTTAACCCACAACCATACACTTATATGTCAAGTCATGGCTACGAAAGGGGAGACCTTCATCTGATGAAACGACTTGTCGGAAACATGAGGCCGCTGATTTTGACACCCAATACGAGTCCATCTGGAAACTGCTGAATTAATAAGGTGAGTTCCTGTAAATAACTTTTTCCAACTACATCCCCGTCGTTGGTGGCAAGCTGGCTTTTACAAAGGTAAAGCTAATTCCAGTTTGCTTCTGGATATGAAATCGAAAGAAATAAGTGGATATTTTAAGAATTTCACTCGTATATCACCGACCGATTTCGAATATCTATAAAATTTGGTGGAACCGAAAATCAAAACAATAGACACGAAATTTAGAAAAGCTATATCTGTTCAAGACAAATTGGCACTTACTATGAGATTTTTAGCCACCGGTGACAGCTTCACTAGCTTGCAGTATCTCTTCAGTATATCCAAGCAAGTCATAAGTTTTTTTTTTACTATTTGCTTTACGTCGCACCGATACAGATAGGTCTTTTGGCGACGATGGGATAGGAAAGGGCTAGGACTGAGAAGGAAGCGGCTGTGGCCTTGATTGAGGTACATCCCCAGCATTTGCCTGGTGTGAAAATGGGAAACCACGGAAAACCATCTTCAGGGCTGCCGACAGTGGGGTTCGAACCCACTATCTCCAGGATGCAAGTACACAGCTGCGTGGCCCTAACCGCGCGGCCAACTCGCCCGGCAGTCATATGCAAATTTGTACCACAAGTGTGTCAAGGAATCATCAGCGAATTAAAAGATCACATAGAGGTAAGGTTAATTTTATTTTACACTGACTGACAGAGTAAATGCAACACCAAGAAGGAGCGGTTCGAAAGGGATGAAAGTCGGGGAAAAAACAGAGACGGCACGGACGAATAATTGATGTTTATTTCAAACCGATATGCAGGTTACACAATGCGCACGGCATCGACTCAGTAGGATGTAGGACCACCGCGAGCGGCGATGCACGCAGAAACACGTCGAGGTACAGAGTCAATAAGAGTGCGGATGGTGTCCTGAGGGATGGTTCTCCATTCTCTGTCAACCATTTGCCACAGTTGGTCGTCCGTACGAGGCTGGGGCAGAGTTTGCAAACGGCGTCCAATGAGATCCCACACGTGTTCGATTGGTGAGAGATCCGGAGAGTACGCTGGCCACGGAAGCATCTGTACACCTCGTAGAGCCTGTTGGGAGATGCGAGCAATGTGTGGGCGGGCATTATCCTGCTGAAACAGAGCATTGGGCAGCCCCTGAAGGTACGGGAGTGCCACCGGCCGCAGCACATGCTGCACGTAGCGGTGGGCATTTAACGTGCCTTGAATACGCACTAGAGGTGACGTGGAATCATACGCAATAGCGCCCCAAACCATGATGACGCGTTGTCTAGCGGTAGGGCGCTCCACAGTTACTGCCGGATTTGACCTTTCTCCACGCCAACGCCACACTCGTCTGCGGTGACTATCACTGACAGAACAGAAGCGTGACTCATCGGAGAACACGACGTTCCGCCATTCCCTCATCCAAGTCGCTCTAGCCCGGCACCATGCCAGGCGTGCACGTCTATGCTGTGGAGTCAATGGTAGTCTTCTGAGCGGAGCGGACGCCGGGAGTGCAGGCCTCCTTCAACCAATCGACGGGAAATTGTTCTGGTCGATATTGGAACAGCCAGGGTGTCTTGCACATGCTGAAGAATGGCGGTTGACGTGGCGTGCGGGGCTGCCACCGCTTGGCGGCGGATGCGCCGATCCTCGCGTGCTGACGTCACTCGGGCTGCGCCTGGACCCTCGCACGTGCCACATGTCCCTGCGCCAACCATCTTCGCCACAGGCGCTGCACCGTGGACACATCCCTATGGGTATCGGCTGCGATTTGACGAAGCGACCAACCTGCCCTTCTCAGCCCGATCACCATACCCCTCGTAAAGTCGTCTGTCTGCTGGAAATGCCTCCGTTGACGGCGGCCTGGCATTCTTAGCTATACACGTGTCCTGTGGCACACGACAACACGTTCTACAATGACTGTCGGCTGAGAAATCACAGTACGAAGTGGGCCATTCGCCAACGCCGTGTCCCATTTATCGTTCGCTACGTGCGCAGCACAGCGGCGCATTTCACATCATGAGCATACCTCAGTGACGTCAGTCTACCCTGCAATTGGCATAAAGTTCTGACCACTCCTTCTTGGTGTTGCATTTGCTCTGTCAGTCAGGGTATTTCATTTTTTTTTGTATGAGACGTAATTGATATTGAAATAGTTTGGCACTTCACTAAAGGGTCCCATAATAATGTAGAATTGCGATATAATTCTCAGGATTCTTCAGTCCACTCCCATAACCTCTGCGCGTCCAGACTACGAAATGTGCCTGGAACACGTCAACGAACACAATGCGCGCCGCTTTGTGTTCGCCGGAATACCGACCACCAGATGGATCACAGCGCGCCTCACTGCGAACGGTTGCAGCAACAAAGCTCAAGGCGTACTCATTAGAAAATTATGGTTGCAGCAACCGTTGCGTTGCATGTTGCAGCCTCCTAGTGAGTACCCGCCTTTAGGCTGCGTGCACACCGAGCGCGCTTCGCATAGTGTGTCGCGTGTTGCTACGCTAAGCATAACCAGCGCTTTGTTCCTAAGCCAGGTGTTCACACCGTCCGCGCTCTGCTGCGCTGAATGCCTACCTTACAACTAAGCGAAGCGCCAGACAACGCGCAGTGTTGGTTAATCACTTAGGCCGCGTGCACACCGAGCGCGCTTCACATAGTGTGTCGCGTGTTGCTCAACGCTAAGCGTCACGCTAAGCATAACCAGTGCTTTGTTCGTAATCCAGGTGTTCACACCGCCCGCGCTCTGCTGCGCTGAACGCCTATCTTACAGCTAAGCGAAGTGTTGGTTAATTGCTTAGCGTTACCTAGGTGGTTCTGAATCTATGGAAGAAGAAATTATTCATGCAGTGTTTCAAAGAGAAGAAATATGGAACCCAAGACACAAAAACTATAAAAATGTAACTGTTTTGCAAAATAAGTGGACTTAGGTATGTACAACAGTTGTATCGCATTCCTACAGTAAACATATACAGTAATATTACTTCTACTGTCACACTTTACTGGGCTTAACATTGTGACAGGATGAAATTGGGTATGATTTTAGTGTCGGAAGTGTCCGAGGAGAAGTTCGGCTTGTCAGTGCAGGTCTTCTGAATTGACGCCCGTAGATGACCTGCATCATGATGAGGATGAAATGATTATAAATACACACATTCACCCAGCCCCAGTGCCAATGCAATTTACTAATTATGATTACAATTCCCGACTCTGCCGGGAATCAAGCCCGGGACTCTGTGACCAAAGGCCAGTACGGTAACCATTTAGCCATGTAGCTGGACACTTTGTGAAAAAGTGGGCTTGCAAGTAAATATTTCTGTTTATTAATTATATTTGTCACACTTTTACTCCACTTTTGTTACGATGATTAATTGTGTATGCTAATTGTAACAATATTGCAAAATTCTATTTATAATTATTACTGTGTATAAAGAGCGTGATTTAGCCGGAAATTTAATTTCCACGTGTTTGCTGCACGGTGCTCCTAGATAATTCGGAAAATTGAATTTCTCCCAATACTTCTCTGCTACTTGACGCCACATTTCAGTTGCAGGGTTTGGAAGGTCAAAGGTATTTTTTGTCATTCTTAAGTAATCATAAAATTTATCGGGATAAAGTCTTGCATCTCTGTGCAAACGATGGAATTCTCTGAAAGTACCGTAATTCGTTCTTCATTAAATTCATGAACCCACTTTCGATTCTTTTTATTTTAAATTTTAGGTAACTGTTATCCATCAGTAAACTGTTTCTAGTGTACTTGGATAACGGCATTATTTTGTGACCACCCTAAAACGCTTCGCACCAAACTAAGCTGAGAGCACGGCGTAGAGTTTTCGGTGTGAACAACAAGCACGCCTTGCGCTGTGCATAGCATTTTACGCTACACGCGACACACTATGCGAAGCGCACTCGGAGTGCTCGCGGCCTAAGATTGATCTCCGTAACGGCTACTGAGAAGTAGCGGCGATTTGGGGAGGGGGCGTGGGGGGCAGTCACCCCCCACTTTTTGTAGGAAATATTACATTTTTGTTCGCATTTTAGCCGGCTGAAACTAGCAATTACATGAATCATTTAAAAAAAAAGCAATTTGTACAAGGCCTATTGTCTTATCAGCTAATTCTTTCCTTCATTTTCTTTAATTATTAACAAAATTAGTAGCGGAAATACGCACGAAATGTCGTTCGTCCCGGCTAACCGGTTTGTATAGCGTCACAGGAAATATTGGAGCCATTGTACATGCTTTGAGGAAGGGTAACAGGGGTATTTTCTTCTTTCGTTTCACCCTCTTTGGGGTGCATTGAATCTCTCTGTGTTGTTCTTTTCTTAGTGTCCAGTATTTCTTCATTGTTTCTGATCTTAGTTTCCTCACATCTTCCTAGATATCAGATTTGGTTTATAACTTAGAGCATTAATACTATAGAGTGCGCTTAGCGCCACCTCGTCCATGTTGCGGCTTGAAGCCAACATCTCGATCAGCTGACTGGGGGGTAGTTCGAAGCAGAGTCCGAGAGGATATAAGGAAATTGTCAAACAGTGACATTCGAAAAGGCGGTGAAATCGGAATATGAGATTTACCCTGCTTAGCTGATGTGGTTAAGCGTGATTTACAATAAAAACCGTGGTCATAAATGCGTAATTACGACGAAAATGTTTAAAACCAAAAGAGACCTACGATATGATACACCCTCATTATGATCGTATTTTTTTGCAAGTATTACATCCCCGTGAGTAACACTAATTGTTTAATGTTAATTATTTATTATAATGTAAGAGACAAGTATTTTTTCCAATTACCGCATCATATTGGGATTAATAGCTGAAAGGTAACCTCTGAAAGTTGTCCGTAAGGAATTGTTGCCTAATTTTAAATATTAATGCGACTGACATCTACAATAAACACTTCATAACTTCCACAAACAACTTTAAAATACTGTATTTACCGTGCTTGGCGTACTTTTGACTCAAATAGCCCTACTTCAAACCAATGCCCAACAACACAAGATGCAAAGAGTGACACATAGCCTACAGGACCATTATGGAAAGAAAAGAACACAAGTATCATACTTCAGTGAACCATACACCACCAACAGATGACAACAAAAATGAACTCTCCAGGGTAAAGGATAAACAGGCACCATGACAAGAAATATTTACTTATCATAAGTTATAAAAATTCACAATACAGTAGGGTCAACTGCATATCAATTGGCACTGATTGTAGTACCTATTTATGCCCATGAAGCAGGGATCTGTTATAGTATGCTGCTTCAACAAAATAATAATAATAATAATAATAATAATAATAATAATAATAATAATAATAATAATAATAATAATAATAATAATAATAATAAAGGGATACATAAAATGCTCCACAGGTAAAATTTCACTCCACTGCCACCTACTAAATTAAGCTTAGTTTAAAGCCCAACATAAACTAATGTACATGCCACATTTGAAGTCCTAGGCCTAAAAATAGGAGGTCACATCTGAAGAAAAGAAAACATCCTGCAGCATTCAGTAATGTTGTTCCCAAGTACAGAAACAAGACATGCCAATATAAAAGTAATTTAAGAATGAATTTCTATAAAAATCAACCTGACTCATAGACAGAATGATTAGAGGGAATATGCCTAAAAGTAGAACACTAATATAAATCAGTGAAACTAGCATACCACACCAGCATCCTCTTACATAAGCAACTTGAGTCTATATAAATATTCCAGTCACAGGAAGCATAGAAACCCTCATATAGGCCTACACACTCTAACACCTTGTTATAGCAAATGCAATAATTATATTATAAAGCCTCATACTGTGGATATTCTCTGCTTTCAATGGTTACTGCCATCCATTTGAACAAAGATTACGGCTGTTCAAGATATCAAATATGTTGTTCATGAGTCTAACAAATTTTACAGTCTCCTCACACCCTTGAAACTGAGGAAGATTTAAGTCTCTGTCACAATATGTCATTGCACTTGCAACACTTTCACTGAATGTTTGTGTGGCGAGCTTTACTTTCATGGGTTTCTTCTCCCAGTGAATGTGCCTCTTGGTAAGTTTTGTTCCTAGATGAAGGCCCTCGATACTCTGAAGTTTCTCTAACTCTTCTATGTACCTCCAATCTATGACATTATTACCCCTGGCAAAAGTTCTCTTAGCTCCTAAAGTATTCCTCACTAATTCCATAGCATGGCAAGCATCTAGAAGAATAAACACTTTAGAATCATTTGAGGGATTTTCAAAGCAGTTCACCATATTATTTTCATCAAAAGAAGCTCCCAGACAACGGGCCATGGATAAATTAGAAGCAGCGCCATCAAAAGTACAGTAGGGCCCACGAGAGTTGAAGTCTGACGTTTAGCGCCACCGGCGAGAAAAAGTTGACTAACGCTGCTCGAAAATGGTCTGTTGCTATGGCAACGATAACAGAGTTGCAACATTTTAGGACGCTATCACCACGTGGCTTGGCTGGCTCTCAGTTGCCTTTGTCATTCATATTCTGACTGATTTCTTTTCTCGATGAAGTATCGTCTTCCTGTTGTGCTTATTATACCGTAGTTTATTCCTGAATTGTACAGGTACCGTTAACAATCGGAGTTAAATAATAAAAAACTATCAATGTGGGTAGTGTTGTTATATTCTGTGATTAAAATGTGCATTTGTTGAGGTTATTGTCAGAAACTGATGATTTTGTTAGTGATTATGAAATCTTTTATATATATCGATAATGCCGTGTTCTGTCTTAAATGCTGGAATTATTAACACGAGCTTAAGAACCGGTCAAGGGTAAATGAATTGCATTAGGCCTAGGCCTACATGTTTTATTAAACACTCAGCCTGTCTGAAAGGGTGGTAGACCGCAAATGGAGGTAACTATGACAACGCAGCGTACTTCGTAGTTACAGCTTTCGCCGCTCACCTGTCAGACTTCAACTCTCGTGGGCCCTACTGTAAGTGACACCAGTGGCGGCCGGTCAGTACGTGCTACCGGGCTCCAGCACGTAGCTTGGAACTGTAAGGAATATTATTTATGTACAGTGCAATTATCCTGGTGCCTTTTCGTTATTTTGAGTACGATATGAATTTGTGTTTTGTGAAAATCAGGACGAGATCTGTCGAACACCTAGCGCCGTTCTCCCGGGGAACAAGGCCCGTGCTCATGTGAAGTGAGCCCTTGCCTGTAGCCTGAAGGAAGCAATACGCAGGCGCAGCCAAGCTTGCAACATTCCCCCTAGCCGGCGGAGTATACCGTAAACCGGGATCAACTTTCACTGATCCCGTTTATAGTTACTTCCTCTCCCGCAAGGGGGTAGAATTACTCGATGTCTCCTGCTACCCGGAGCGCAGCGAGGGATCCAGTCGGCCGTGCTTATGTTGAACGTGGTAAGCGAACCTGCCACTAGAGAGTAGCATCGTCTGGGCTCGAAAGTAAAGCGTAAGTGGAGGCAATCTATCTCACACATGCTTATTAAAATATCCATCTACCTTTTGTGTCAAAAATAAGGAATTCGTAGGTGAGTCAAAGAATCTTTGACTGACCCTAAATGTTATCCCGCATTACAATGTCATTTACTCTGGTGAAATGAAATAGCATATGGCTTTTAGTGCCGGAAGTATCCGAGGACATGTTCGACTCGCCAGATGCAGATCTTTTGATTTGACTCCCGTAGGCGACCTGCGAGTCGTGATGAGGATGAAATGATGATGAAGACAACACGTACACCCAATGATGGCTAAAATTCCAGACCCTGCCGGGAATCGAACCCGGGATCCCTGTGACCAAAGGCCAGCGCGCTAACCATTTAGCCATGGAGCCGGACATTTACTCTGGTAATAGGGGAGGTCTCAATGAATCAGTTGGTGGCTCTTTCAGTTGCTTTGTGCGGTTTTTAATCTCGCGGTTATATTACTGGTGCGTGTTTTTTCTGTCATTGGGTTAGTGCTAAAGTTTATACGAAGATTTATCAAATTATTTATCCACTGCAGTGTATATAAAGTGAAATTAAATTAGTGTTCTTAGTGGGGATCTATATTCCCACGATTCTATTTGCACTGATGTAAGTTGCGCCATTAGGTTAGTAAAAACAATATTTCTCCAATGAATTATTTATCTCGTAGACAGTTGTCGAAGAATTAATCTGCTTCCAAATTTATGTTGTTTTTGTTTGTTCTGAGTTATAAATCGTGGGAAAAGTTGTTTTATTATTATTATTATTATTATTATTATTATTATTATTATTATTATTATTATTATTATTATTATTATTATTATTATTATTATTATTATTATTATTACCAAGTTTGAAGCATGCGTTGTTCATCATGGCAATATGCAGATTTAAAACAGCGTATTTAGCTTGTTTTTGGTAGCACGTAGGACGATTTTTTCACGAGCCGCCACTGAGTGACACTACAATTACATTTACGTCATTTAAAAATTTAATGCACTCAATCACTAGGTTTGCTCTCTCCGAGCCACTTAAACCGTTAATCAAAAAATAACCCACTGGAATTTTCCAGTGTCCATTTAGTGAGACCACCATAAACACTAAAGCCTCCTTGGCTTCTGGTAAATCCTGATCCTCGATTTCAGTACCACAATTCACATAAACAAGAAATTGTTTTCCATCAAATTCAATGTGCTTCCGGATGCACATTTCATCCATCATTAGTGCACACACTAGGGGCTTTCCATTGATAGCCATCTCCTTCCCTTTGGAAATGAGAGCAGTTGCGGCCTCTGAACTGAATCCTGGCTTACCATCCACCAACTGATACCACCTCCGCAGTGTACTTGGATGGGGCAAACCTTAAGGAAATACATCCCTCAAGTAGCTGTATGCACGACTTGAATAGAAATTCAATGTAAGTGCAAAGCAGCGTAGTTCAGGATACTCTGCTCTTGTATCACCATCCTTTGTTACATCAGAAGTTGGGCAGCAGCAGGAGAAATACATTTCTGGAACAATGGAAGTTGAAAGGTGCATTATGCTTTTTCACAAGTTAATTTATGGTATTACATTATTTTTGAAATATTTGTTTAACAGAGATTGTGATACAATAAAAACAAATTGCAGACTTCTAAAGGCTCCAAATTTTATGTATGTCTGTATGTTAGAGCATCAACCCAGAGACTGGTTGGATCCTCAAATAGCACCACCAAAGGCTAGCAGATATAGGGAAACCGAAAAAAATATTTAAGCTGTTGTTTTCTTACCTCAAGCATGCAAGCGGCATCTTCAGTTATCATCATTTTCTCCTTCAGATGGTTTACTAAGGCTTTCCCATTCTGCAACTGATTAATAGCTCGCCGATACTTCTGCCTTTCCAATTTTAGCTTCTTATGGGATTTATGAATAACTTCCCTGGCAACCTGCTTGAAGGTCTGGACTTTCCTTGGTGACTTTACCATTTCCTCAGTGTAATCACCAACATGAGATTTTCTGAACACCTTTGTTTTGGGAAGACTCATTCTTCTCTTCCTGAGGAACACTGAAAAAATAAGAAAATTATAAGGGTCAACAACGAAAATGTCTTACCTATGTGTAATATAGTAACCTGATATGCTGCAATAGATGTTGCAGTTGAACAGTATGTTAAATGTCTTAAACACAAATATTTCACATAAGGGTGACAGGGCACATTCCTGCATAAAACTATGGAAAATAATTTTTTAAAAATAAGAAAATCTGCTCACACACAACTTGATCCACTTGAAGTTTCCTCTTCACAGGAGGTTTTCTCCTCTTCTCAGCTGGTAAAAGGTGGGGTGGAAAATTAAAAATTGTTGGTACTGCATTTGGCTGCAGTTCAACTCCTACACCAAATGCTTCATTATCAAAACATTCCGGTGATAAATGCTTAGAGCATAATCTTGAATGCTTCTCAGGGAAGAAATTCTCTCTTCTTAATGCAACTACCCATTGCTTTTCTCTTGTCTCATCAGCAGGAAAACTGAAATCAATAAAAGCACAGTATTCAAAATTGCTGTAACCGGGAAACTGGAACTGTAACCAATAAAATAAATTACAAGTAATTGTACGTATTCTACTGACACCTGACAACAACTGTATGAAACCCCTTACATCATCATCATATTTACGTAAATATTTACTTACCCGTGAAAGGAAATGCCAGATCCTTTTTTTGAAGGTCTCCTTGCATCCATACGCTACGCAATAGTGCACCATCGCTTCATTAACAGTAGCTAAAAGTCACTTTTAAGTACGCTGATCACTATTCTCGCCTATAACACAATGTTCAAAACTCTCGCACTACCCACCTGTCAGCTGATTGAGATCCTTGCTTCAAGAATGTGACGTCATCAGCCATCTATTGGATATATGATCGAAGGTTTATAACGTAGATTTGTCTTGGAACCTTATGTTTTCATTTATAGTCATTACTTTAACTGTTCGATCAAATAGTGAATTTTCTATAATTTTTAATTCTACTAGGTCTTTTTCAGTTTCTTTACTATTTGGGTTTTGTTTTGTGGCTACGGAAAAATTCAATGAAGCAGGTCATGGACACTGAGGTAATTTGACTCATCCGCTTGCGGCGCCCATTCATCAGTCTGGAGGCTTTAGTGTCTCTTAGTTTCTTGGTGTGTAGTCAAGTACTAAATGATTTTAATTGTACAATCACGCCAGACTTCTATTTAATTGTAATAAATGCGTAATATTGTTCCTTTGGTGAAAGTTTTATTGTGTTGTAAATCGCAAATTGAATCAAAATCTTAAAAAAAAGAGCATTACATTTCTTTTTTTTTATTTTTTTTTTTTTTTTTTTTTTTTTTACAAATTTGCGTTCTTACTCAACACACACAAGTAAACAAATGCATACTCTGTTTTTCTTAACCTGATCGTCATGTTTGTTAATCGATTGGCGATAAGCAGAATCCATTTGAATCACCATAAGTACTCCTATAACTTACTCCATGCATAAATTAATATTTTGTAAGGAATTTTCCTGTTTTAATTTTTTCCTTTCAAGTGTTTGAGATCTGTTACACCAGCTTTCGTCCAAGTAGTTCGAATAACATGCATGGAAAACAGCAAAATTCATTAGGCATTTTGACTCCCAGCCACACAAGCATTCGTGCCCTCTATACAACCCTTGCTGGAATTTACGCCGGTATTCGCACGTTTATATTGACCCACTTGTTCTCGTTTTAAATGATCTGCTGTATCCGCACACTATATAGGATAGATTCAATTATCACTACACCACATTAAATATTATTATTTATTATTTTTTTTTTTGCTAGTTGCTTTACGTCGCAACGACACAGATAGGTCTTATGGCGACGATGGGACAGGAAAGGGCTAGGAGTGGGAAGGAAGCGGCCTTGGCCTTAATTAAGGTACAGCCCCAGCATTTGCCTGGTGTGAAAATGGGAAACCACGGAAAACCATTTTCAGGGCTGCCGACAGTGGGGTTCGAACCTACTATCTCCCGAATAAATATCATGTGATAGGATATTGACTAATTTCATTAGCCAGCATAACATGCTTCTCAGACGACAGATTTGCAACGCTTGCATTTGAAACACATATTGGACTCGGAGCGATAAGCCTTTGTGTATTTCCGTTAGCAGGGGCTGGCCTCGTCAGTGCCCAAATCTCCCGTTGACGCAAAACCCCATCCTATAACCCCCCAACCCCTTAAAAACCCACCCCACCAGGCGAGTTGGCCGTGCGCGTAGAGGCGCGCGGCTGTGAGCTTGCCTTAATTAAGGCCACGGCCGCTTCCTTCCAACTCCTAGGCCATTCCTATCCCATCGTCGCCATAAGACCTATCTGTGTCGGTGCGACGTAAAGCCCCACCCCCTAGCAAACAAAAAAACCCCACCCCCTACACCATTTGTAAAACAACCAAAATACCTAAAGAGCCCCAGGCGACCTTCTCCCCAACATCAGAATGTATGTTAAATCACAAGCCACCGAGCTCGATAGCTGCAGTCGTTTAAGTGCGGCCAGTCTCCAGTAATCGAGAGATAGTGGGATCGAGCCCCACTGTCGGCAACCCTGAAGATGGTTTTCCGTGTTTTCCCATTTTCACACCAGGCAAATGCCGGGGCTGTACCTTAATTAAGGCCACGGCCGCTTCCTTCCACTTCCTAGACCTTTGCTATCCCATCGTCGCCATAAGACATATCTGTGTCGGTGCGGCGTAAAGCAAAAAAAAAAAAAAATCACAAGCTCATTTATTAACGTACTTCTTGTATGTTTCAGAAGCAGTGAATACTACCTACAAGCAACGTAAAAACAATCTAACAACACCAAAACAACAAATCTTGTAAATGTGTAAATAACTAGTAATTGTAAATATTCTGATAATCATCATCAACTGTAAACACATTGGTATTAACAACTGTAAATAACATTGTAAATAATTCTGTAATCAACAAATGTATTGTAAATAACCAGTAATAACACCATTGTAAATATCCTAATAACCCCCCAATAAATATCTTTAAAAACGGGGGTAAGGGATATATTTCAAAATATTATAGGAGTCGCCCATACTCAAGAAAATAATGAAAAATGAAGCAACCATGGTTGTAAAATCACAATGTAAAAACATATGTAAATTGTAACCAGATTGTATCTGTCAAATGTAAATCATAACCAGATTGTATATTGTTGAAGGAACAACAAACACTTGGCCAAGAGGTCGAGACCCCCTCCCAACTCCTTCAACATAGCAAATCTCCATCCCTCTCTTCCAAATCCAACAAATCCTCCAACCCCGCCAAATCTCCTGGCCAGAGAGAAGGCGTAACCTTCTAGGTGGCCCGCCCCTTCCCTTTGGGAAGGGGAATGAAAACTTTCCCCTTGGTCCTTGGTCTCCCGTTCTCTGCGTGCTTAGCAGTACGTAGTAGGTTCTACGCAGGCGCGAATCAAACCTACCCAGGAAAGTGTCTATTTTTTTTATACACTCTACAGAGAAGGGCAGAGGCTCAGCATGACCGGCAAGCAAGTTGGAGGAAGCGAACTACGCGCCAGATGAAAACATTCCCCACTAGCTGCATGCTGCGGCTAGTGCTAAAACTGAATGCATTATCATTCACAGTGTTAGTATTTTTTAAACCCTACAATAGTTTCTTAGCTGGAGGGACACGTGCCCCTCTACCCTTTAGAGGCAGCCGCTATTGAAAAATACGTCCTGAAAGAAATTGATGTTTGAAAGAAAGTCGGGCTCCATGGCTAAATGGTTAGCGTGCTGGCCTTTGGCCACAGGGGTGTCGGGCTCGATTCCCGGCATGATCGGGAATTTAAACCATACCGGTAACTGGTTAATTTCGCTGGCACGGGGGCTGGGTATATGTGTCGTCTTCAACATCATTTCATCCTCATCATGACAAATGTATTGTAAATAACCAGTAATAACACCATTGTAAATATCCTAATAACCCCCCAATAAATATCTTTAAAAACGGGGGTAAGGGATATATTTCAAAATATTATAGGAGTCGCCCATACTCCCGGCACTAAAATCCATATGCCATTTCATTTTTCATTTCTAGAAGAAAAATCATCCCCAAGTTGTTGGTTTCTTTTGTAAGATCATGTGCGGTGTATTTTGCTGACCATATTCACAATACCGTAAATGTTTAGAATGTAGGTGTCCTATTTTCTGTCCTAACACGCACACATTCATCACTACTGTCACGACCTTCAACGCCACTATTCTCACAGAAGAAGCCATGCGGGCGGAAGGTTCAATAGCGCGAAAGCTTAATACATGTTTGAATGTGCGCAAGTGAACATATTGATTATAGTAAATACCTGAAGTTTCTGGCTTATTATGCTACAGGTCATATTGATCGGCGATGTCTGCCGAAAAAGTATTCTAAACGGTGTTTTGTAAGGTACGGCAGATGTACAATAGTTGTGTTATGAAGGGTTGGTGCATGTTATCTGCCGTTAATTCCGTCTAGTAAAATGTTTCTTTATCATCATTTACATGTTTTGTTTTAGTCTACAACCTTCAAAATGACTGACGCTGAGATTCTAGCACTGACTGCCAATCTTGGAAACTCGTGTTACCAGTCACTGTCTTTGTTCGATATCGAAAGGAAAATTGGAAAAGGACAGTTCAGTGTTGTCTATCGAGCCAGGTGCAGAAACGATGGGTCTATCGTTGCGCTGAAGAAAGTACAGATATTTGAGATGATGGATGCTAAAGCTAGGTTGGATTGTATGAAAGAAATAAACTTACTCCAGGTAAGTTGCAGAAAGTTACTATTTTGATATAACCTATTTATTCACTGAAATACCCTTCAGTGAAGGTTTTCTATCACGCAAACGCCTAACATTGGTGAGAGGTAGATGGTGACTTAGCATCCCTAAATTAGATCTGACTGTACCATACTTCAAATGTTATCCTGCTCCTTTACTGACGCTTGGGTGTCCGACCTCTCTTGTTCGCTTTCGTTCTCTTCTAGAGCTTCAGTGTGGAAGAGAAAAATTCTACTGTTATAGCACTAATATAACCTAACCTGGGAACTTCAGAATTAGAACCTCCCTTTCATGAGGTTGATATCTTGTTCCTTAACATCATTGTCTTATAATTCAATTTTGATGGCCTGCAATGGTTCATATTTTCTTCAATTTAACACTTTCCGGTCTTATTTAAAGTAGAAGTATAGGTCTATCTTTCTGAAAAGGTTGCTTTGAATTTCTTCAAAACTTTTTTTTTACTTATTATCTTATTTACTTTTGCTGGGTGTTGCCTTAGATCACACACACTTTCTTGCAAAAAAACATATTTTGAATCTGTCCAAATAGTTCAAAACTTGCAGTAACATCCTTCAGAAATCTTGTAGGTCAAGCTGGGAACTGCAGAAAATACTTTGCACTGTTCTAATGTGGACGTTGTTGTTCTTGTGCTGAAGACTGTACATAAGAGTGGCAAAATAGCCCATAGATATGATTAATTAACACACAGCTGAACAGCAGTACCAGTACCAGTATATGTCTAATATCTGATTCCATCTACTGTACAGTGCATCATTGGCTTCCAGTTCTTTCTGGTATATTACCATCTGTCTTTAGGAACTGTCAATCACTTGTTCTAAAAGACATCCATGCTCTCAGACTGTAGAGGCTCAAGTCAGATCACCCACCATTACATGTGGTCGCTAACAACTTCGACCCATTTAAGGAATGGAAGGTTCTCTGGACAATCACCACAGATGTGTCTCTCCGCAATATCATCTCTGGTGAACACCTTATCAGTGGGCTCCGTTTACTGTCTGAAGGTGTGGTCAACAGTAAACAGAATTGGAACAAACCATGGAACGCACAGGGATTCACTTTATTAGTGGAGCTACTGTACGTGGAACTGCAGTCCTATACATATAGTTGGAATGGCATTCTTAAGCTGACAGGTAAAGCACTGCAGTGAATCGAAGGACAATATTCACCTGTGAATTTTCCTTGTTCACAGTCGACCATGTTTCTTGTTGAAATATTGTGTATATTAACTTGCTTTTGATTCAGCTGTCATTGTGAAGCTGGCTAGGATAGGGGTGTCAAATAAAATGATTAAAGCCATAGAAGAACTATATGCAGAAGTGGTATGCTCGATTTAAGGTAAAGGAAGATTTAATGATAGGCAGGATACATTTGAATATTGGACTTAAGCAGGGATGTAAATTATCACCAATATTGTTTATACTTTTTATTAATGATGTAATGAGCTGCCAAGGGAAGGAGGATTGGACAAGCTCTTGCTTAAACACTGAAGAAATTTGTGGCATAGTTTTTGCAGACAACATCCTTCTGCTCTCACTAACAACACTCGGCATGCAAAACAGTCTTAAAAAAACTGTTGAATATTGCTGAACATGGAATTTAAAAATCAATATCAAGAAAACAAAAGTAATGGTTTGTAAAAGAGAAGATAAATTAAAGAAAAATGAAAGGTGCTGATGGTTAGAAGGTGTAGAATTAGAAGTTATCAAAAATTAGAATATTTAGGAATTATAATAACATCGAATGGGACGTGGAAGAAACAAATAAGACGTGCCAAAATGAAAGGATTGGCCGTTTGATCAAGCACAAGGTTTTTAGAGAGGAAGATGTCACATATTGAATACAGCTGCACAAAATGCGCTTGTGTTATCAGGAGCATTGTACAGACCGGAAATATGGGGTATTGCAGTAGACACAGAAGAATTAGATGTAATAAGTAATAAATTCTCTCTGCAAATAACCTCAGCCTTTGTGGGTAGGGTTAACTTCCAATAAGTAACCAGGGGAACCTGATCCCTACAGAGCGCGTCCTCAGGTGGCGGATGGGGGGTCCCTACAGTATTGAGGTCTGGTTGAAATACCCAGTACAACCCGCGGACCAACAGGTAGCCCGATTCCAGGGGGCTTTAAAATACTGGGTCACCCTCTCTTCAGGGGTCATAAATATGGAGGACCCTTGCCCAGGGTTATGGGTGAAGACCTCAGCGGCATCTACGGCGGAGAAGATGGACTTTGGTACAGTGGAGATGGCGGAAGGGGCAAACTCGTTGTGTCTGTACTCCAGAGGAGCGGCTACAAAAGGCGCCTGACTCCATGTTAGGAGCGGCCTAATTTGAACCTGGCAGAAGGTAATAAAATGCCTTTGGGAGTGGCGAACCCATTATTGTACAAACAACCTAAAAAACGAGTGTGAGTGGATTGACGCCTCGGAAAATGCGGCGTCACACTGAAGTGACGTGCAGTTCCCGGTGCTCTGGAGGAACTGTGAGAAGTGGGCTACCAGACATCACAAGAATCAGTATCATCAGTGTCATGACTTTGAATGGCAAAGTAGAAGAACTGATAGAGTATATGGAGAAGAAAGACATAGCAGTGGTGGGAATGAGTGAGACAAAATGGAAGGGGAAAGGTTAAAAAAAAAAAAAAAAAAAAATTGAAGAAAGGATATAGATTATACTGGAGGGGACGAATGAGAGAAGACCTAGCACAATACGTGGACAAAATTGACCAGATCAGTGACAGGATAATTAAAGTTAGACTTGGACTTGAGAATGGAATCAATGATTTTATACAGGTTTATGCACCCCAATTGGGGAATGCAGATTAATGTTTAGAAGAGTTTCTAGAACTGGAAACTTGTATTGAAGTCAAAGAGGTTATAATAATGGGAGACATGAATGCATATGTTGGAACAGGCAGGCAGGGAAAATAAGAGATAATTTGCCCCTATAGTTATGGAAACCAAGATAAAGAAGGAGATTTGGTAATAGATTTTTGTAGAAGGAATGGATTAATTGTTGGCCATATGTGGTTTAGAAAAAAAACTCACAAAAAATAACTAGATATGGTTGGAGAGATCGAAAGACAAAGACAATGATTGATGTTATTCTGGTGGAGAAGGAGAAACGTAGACAACTGGAAGATGTGACAGCAATGCCAAGAGCAGATTTCAAAGGAGACCATAAAGTGGTGGTAGCCAATTTAAGACTTGGTAAAATAACAAAGTTAATAGAAAAAGAGGGAAAGAAAAATAAAGGGATGGAAGTTAAAAGAGAAAGAAATAAGGGAAAAGTTTCAAGAGGATCTGAAGAAATAAATTCCCACAGATGATGTAAACAGTGTGGAAGGGGAATGGACATGTTTCAGAAATGGTTTTGTAAAGTGTGCAGTAAACACCTGTGGAAGACTACCAGGGAGGAAAAAGGAAAAGGAGACTCCTTGTTGGAACAGCGGGGTAAAGGAAGCATTTCCCAAAGGGAAACAAGTGGCTTGGAGGAAGTGGATGGGCAGCAATAGCACAGAGAATTGGCAGAAATATAAAGAAGCCAAAAAGGTATGTAAGAAAATAGTACAAGAAGGGAAACAGAAGAGCTGGGAAAGTTTCACAGAAACTTTACAGGAGGATATAAAGGGAAGTAAAAAGGTTTTGTATGGTTTGGTGAAGAATAGTATACGAAATAGGAAAGATACAAAAATTGTAAAAACTGAAAAAGGGCAGATATTGGTGCAAAGAGATGACATACTAAAAAGATGGGAAGAATACTTCTCAGAATTGCTAAATATTAAATAGAGTGAACTGGTAGATGAGAAGGAGCAAGAAGAAACAGTGGGAAAAGAAGAAGAACAAGAAAAGGAGATATCAATGTTAGAAATACAGGAAGCTATACAAAAGATGAAAAGTGGTAAAGCAGCAGGAGTGGATGAGGGGTAACTACAGAAATGATAAAAGCAGCAGAACCAATAGGGCTACAGTGGCTGTATAGGTATTTAAAATAATATGGAGGAAGAAAGAGATCCCAGAAGAGTGGGGAAAGGGTTTAACTATCCCGATATTTTAAAAAGGTGATAAATGGGAATGGGATCACCCTTATTGCCCATGTAGCTATTTGTGAGAGAGTATTGGAAGGAAGATGAGGAGGAAGCTAGAAGGAATAATGGAACAAGAACAGTATGGTGTTTTTTTTTTGCTATTTGCTTTACGTTGCACCGACACAGATAGGTCTTATGGCGACGATGGGACAGGGAAGGGCTAGGAGTGGGAAGGAAGCGGCCGTGGCCTTAATTAAGGTACAGCCCCAGCATTTGCCTGGTGTGAAAATGGGAAACCACAGAAAACCATCTTCAGGGCTGCCGACAGTGGGGTTCGAACCTACTATCTCCCGAATACTGGATACTGACAGCACTTAAGCGACTGCAGCTATCGAGCTCGGTAACAGTATGGTTTTAGGAAGGGCAGATCAACGTTTGACCTGATCTTTACATTAAGACATATGATGGAGAAAAGATGGGAGTTTGGAAAAGACATAGTGATGACATTTATTGACATTGAGAAAGCTTATGACGTTGTGCCCAGATAGTTGGTATGGGACACATTAAGGAAAAAACAAGTTAACAAAGTGGAAGTGCAAATGATAAAAGCTATATACAAAAATTGTGTTAGTTTTTTTGCTATTTGATATACATCGCACCGACACAGATAGGTCTTATGGTGACGATGGGACAGGAAAGGCCTAGGAATGGGTAGGAATTGCCATGTCCTTAATTAAGGCACAGCCCCAGCATTTACCTAGTGTGAAAATGGGAAACCACAGAAAACCATCTTCAGGACTGCCAACAGTGGAGTTCGAACCCCCTATCTCCCAGATGCGAGCTCACAGCAGCGCGCCCCTAACTGCACAGCCAATTCGCCTGGTAATTGTGTTAGTAGTGTGAAGACTAGTATAGGAAAAACAAAATGGTTTAAAGTTGAAACTGGACTCCTACAGGGAAGTATACTATCCCCCATACTATTCATCATTGTCGTGGATGAAATTCATAAGAACATTAAACAGAGATTGGGAAGACAGGCAACAAAAGCCATGTTGTTTGCAGATGATATAGTGATACGGGGTGAGGATGAAACGGAAGTGTAAAAACAAGTAGAGGTATGGAATCAAGAGATAGAAAAAATTGAGATGAAAGTAAGCACAGATAAAAGTAAAACAATAGTGATGACAAGGGGAAGGAAGGAAGAGGAAAGATAAAACTGAATGGCAAAATTCTGGAAGTGGTTAAAAGTTTTAAGTACTTTGGAAGTGTGATCACAGAAGATGGAAAGATAACTGAGGAAATTGGGAAAATAATACAACAAGCAAACAGCTTCTACCAGATTGTAAGGTGTATTTTGTGGAACCAAGAAGTCCCAAAGATATGTAAGGAAGTATTATATTCAACCTACTATGAACCCATACTAACCCATGGAGCTTACTTGTGAAGATGAAACTCCTAAGAGGTATCGAGGGCAAGACCAGAAAGGATAGAATTAGATTAGGAAAAGGACAGGAATCTTGAAACTTCAAGACAGGATAGAAACAACAAAGCTAAAGTGGACCGGGCGAGTTGGCCGTGCGCGTAGAGGCGCGCGGCTGTGAGCTTGCATCCGGGAGATAGTAGGTTTGAATCCCACTATCGGCAGCCCTGAAGATGGTTTTCCGTGGTTTCCCATTTTCACACCAGGCAAATGCTGGGGCTGTACCTTAATTTAGGCCACGGCCGCTTCCTTCCAACTCCTAGGCCTTTCCTATCCCATCGTCGCCATAAGACCTATCTGTGTCGATGCGACGTAAAGCCCCTAGCAAAAAAAGCTAAAGTGGTATGGGCATATGATGAGATTGGGAGAAGAGAGAGTGCCAAAAAAAGCTTTTTCAGAGAAGTTATCAGGAAAGAGACCACAAGGAAGACCCCGAAAGGGGTGGACAGATTCAGTGTGGGAGTGCATAGAGAAGAGGGGAGGAAAACCAGAAGATGTACTTAAAAACAGGAGAAGAGTGGTGGAGAGACAGGCAGCGATGGAGGTCCTTGATTCACAACCCGACCCGGGAAGCTGGAAATGGGAAATGAAGATGATGATGATGCAGTAATAAATTCTGTAAAATAATAATTGGTCTACCAGAATGTACAACAAATAGTGGAGCCAGAAGACTATGCGAAGGTATGAGCATCCAAACAGATATAACTAGGAAAGTGGTAAAATATTGGTTAAGAGAGGGAGATGGGAGGGAAATATTGAACCTAACACACCAACACTAAATGAAACATCTAGATGATGATTATTGGCTGATGAAAGTGAAAAGCATGCTAAACAATAGGAATGGGAGAATACTGCAATACAGAGATGCACAGTAAAGAGATGAGATTCATCAAAAAAGTAATGATCAGAGTGAAGGACACTGAGAAGCAGATGATTATGTCAGAATGTGAGACTAAACGAACATTATCAGAATTTGTGAAATTATCCAAATTATATCAGTAAGGAAAGAAAGGCTCCCAAATAGAGAACTAAGAGGTGTGGTGTGATGGCTAATGGGGATATATAAAAATAAGGGGCTGGGAGAGAAACATAATGAAAATCATTGTTTACTCTGTGGAGAAATAATGGAAGAGGCTCATCTGTTGAGAGTATGTAGGGGAACTGATGCACTTAGAATTAGATATTTGGGTGGTGAATATAAATCAAAAATACAAAGAGGAAGAATTCTATGCAGTTGCTAAATTGTTAAACAAAGAATGGATCACACCAGGGCAAATAGCAAAGCTTTTTTGTATTTTAAGAAGTATGTGGCAAAAGGAAATGAAAAAAAGAATAGCACTAACTAAAAGTATGAAAAGAAACCAAGAACAAAGTCAACGTTTAGAATCATGGTTGTATTGTTGTTGCCACTGTTAATGTATTACATTGCATGTGAATCTGCTTAGCTTACAATAGATGAAATGTGTCTTCCTCAACTGCTGGAATTCCGTAACTGTAGGTCGAAAATTCAGTGTCTATTGTAAGCTAAGGAGAAATCTTTTTGGACTCATAACAAAACAAATACTTGCGCCAATTAACAATAAGATAAGATACATGTTCAAGTACCATATTAGCAAGAACCTCAATTACTATTTCTCAAAATAATGTAAACCATTCCAGAATACAAATCGACATATTGAACTGTTCAATGGACATTCTAACTATCAACATCAATACATAGTGAAAAAATTAACTCATCTATTTCTGCTTGCATTGAACATTAATATAATTCTTCCATTCTTAAGTACAAGTTGAAGCTCCAATCGAATTTTATTGTACATATTTTATGTGGAACACCATTCGACTAAATGTTTGTTTACCTTTTTAATGTGTCAAACATGGCTACATAACTTCAATGAATTGACTGGTCAAAAAGTTAAAATATTACAGATTTAAGCCTACAATCAAATTTCACTATAGGCCCTAATTATATATTACAAGAACAAAATTTCTTTTAACAAATTAACCTTTTAATTAGAAATATTAAGGTGTACACCTCATAGAATAATGACCATTCCCATTTTACTTACCTTTTATTTGTGTATATATATATATACTATTTTAATCATATAATGTATATTTTCAATCCACCATTGTAATCACACCATAAGAATCATGATCTATACTTGTCTTTGTTTAATTATTCTCGGCTGATGATGACAGGGAATCTGTCGAAACCGGTACCGAATGTACAAAAGTTGTGATGTTTTAACTGTAATGTAAAACTTTCACACAATATATAGTATCGAAAAGGTGGAACTTATTGTCCTTTCTTTGATGTAAGATACATGTTGTCCTAGACAATATCACATTTTCAATGCCTAGGACAAAATAAATAGTTTTCTTGTTTTTAAACTACAATTTAGAGATTAGGATTTAAATAGTAATTAGGTGTAAGTGTAGTGTTTAAGGTAGTAGTAGATAAATTTAAATGTAATAAGAAAAACATTCATATATGATAATAATAATAATAATAATAATAATAATAATAATAATAATAATAATAATAATAATAATAATAATAATAATAACAACATTCACAGCGACATCAGAAAACGCAGATTAAGATTCTTTGGACATATAAAAAGGATGAACCCAGATAGACTTACCAAGCAAATAGTTGAATTTTATGAAAACCGAAGTAAAGCCAAAACGGATACAATAAAATGGATTGGCGAAATTAAAACAGATCTTAAACTGGCAGGAATTACACCTGAAGACATCCAAAGCCGGGTTATCTTCAGAGCCAAAGTTCATAAGTGGCAAGTTGACCAAGAGGAGGAACCAAAGAAGAAGACCAGAACAACATGGTCTCAAGAGAGAAAAGAAGCACACAGCAAACGAATGAAGGAAGTGTGGGCACAAAGAAAGGCAAATGCCTGTCTCTAAGTACTTTGCGTAGTCCTAATGGGCTCATTCGCAAATAATGAATAATTAATAATAATAATAATAATAATAATAATAATAATAATAATAATAATAATAATAATAATAATAATAATAATCATCATCATCATCGTATGGTCTCAGCTACTGTGTGCAGACATTTCAACTTGACGCCATCTGGCTGTCTGTTCGTCAATTTTGACATTCAGTTTTACTCTAGGCCCACTAGATGGCAGACCTAGTAAACAGAAACTCTCTTGGACATCTGTGGCTGAGATTTAATAAGTTTGTCGGATAAACACCAAATGTGTCACCAGAGATCTTTTACATGCTGACATCGTACGACATGGAGGTCGAATGGATTTTTTTCCTCCCCTCAGAAATCTTACTACCTCTGCCAGGTTTGAACCCGCTATTCTGGGATCTGGAGGTCGACACTCTACCACTGATCCACAGAGGCAGCTATGAGAATGATATGAATTGCAATAAATGATTACTCTCTCTCCAGTTCCAGTTGATCCAGAAGTAGGTGATGGGAGTATTCTATTCTATTCTTTGATAAACTAAACTTTTTATTTTTCTCATAGTTAAGTGTTTCAATGCCCAAATCAAGAGTTGTGAGATCAAATCCCAATGACTTTGAGTGGGATATTCAGTAGGACCAATATGTGTTATGAGGGATGGTTAATAATAATGTTATTGGCTTTACGTCACACTAACTACTTTTATGGATTTTTGGAGATGCTGAGGTGCCAGAATTTAGTCCCACAGGAGTTCGTTTTTACGTGCCACTAAATCTACCAACACGAGGCTGATGTATTTGAGCATCTTCAAATACCTACTACTGGACTGAATCGGGATCGAATATGCGGAATGGCATTTGGCTTTCATCATCATAGGGATTTACTCTCTGGCAAGTATAACAGTTGTCTTCTGAGCACATCAGTATTGCTGATTGAGTTTTTATGTGGACGAAGAGAGCAATCTACAGCCACAAGCTCTGCCATTATGCTGGCATTCAAATTTACCAAAGTTCCTTGCTGTTGTAGAACCTGGTAGTCTCTTCTTCTCTTGTTTTCTCATTCTTTTCTACGATCTGTTTTATCAGACTCATTCCTTCATTACTCTTGTTCAAATTGTTGTAGGTCCTTGTGAACAATACCTTGCCACATCGGTCAGTCAGATGCTGCTACCTCCCAGTTTCCAATGTCAGTTTGGCACTTCTTCATGTTAAGACTCCAGAATGACTATGTATCATTTTTGTTGTCTTCCCTAATGGCATTGCTCAATTGATAATAAATCACTTGCTTTAGGCTAAATGGTTAGCATGCTGGCCTTTCGTCCAAGGGGTCGCTGGTTCAATTCCTGGCTACATTGGGGATTTTAACTTTTATTGGTTAATTCCTCTGGCTCAAGGGCTGGGTGTTCGTGCCATCCTAATCATTAGAATTCATCAGGCCCCATTCTCATACACACGCAGGTCGCCTATAGGGCACCCCCTTGAAAGACTCGCAGCAGGCTTCTTCGGGAGCCACGCATCATTGTTATTATTTGCTTTGGAAGGCATGTGCTAGGCATGCAAGCAACATAGATGACCCATCAAAGTTGATTTTTGTTAATCATTGCCTCAATGTTTGTAGTTTGGCCTCTACCAAAATACTGATGTTTGTTTGACGGTCTTGCCATTGTCCTCTGAGAAGGGGACCTTCAGGTAGACAGATCAAATTTTTTTCATTCTTATAGTATGTTAAGGGGACCCTCAAATATTGATATCTGGAAGTCATTGGGTCTGATATCCAGGCAATCTCAAGAAAAGTGGCTTTGAAAAGTTCTAAGTAGCTTATTTTAACTAAACTTTAACAAAGTGTCAAGCAAGCACATGGCTCGGTGGATAGCGTTCAAGATCAAAGTATTGCTGGTGCAAGTAGCACTGCATGCATGTTTGTCTTTATCTTTCTTTCTTTCTTTCTTTCTTTCTTTCATTTCATTATATGTACATTGTATATTCTAGGTAAGAATGTTTGTAATTGTTCAAAATATGGGTATAAAAGTGAAAAAAACCCTGCGGGTGGGGGGCGCACATGTAGAATACACCCGCGTTATACCCTGCCTGTTTTAAGAGGTGACTAAAAGGGGTGGGGGACACAGACGAAGAATACATCCATCGCATCCCCTACCTGTCGTAAAAGGCGACTAAAAGGGGCGACTTTGGCGCGTACATGTGTTGCGGCTTGGTTGGACCTCGTGTGGATGGGAGGGGCTGAATACATTCACAGCTAATCCCTGCCTGTCATAGAAGGCTACTCAGAGGGTCATATAGCCATGGTCCCCTCTTTATTTTTTATTGTTTTTTGAGGGTTAGTTGTAGACTGATTCAGAATTCTTGATGTGTGTGCTGCTCGGAAATGGGCCTCTTACGTGTGCTGTTTCGCTCGAAAGTCCACACAGTGACCACCCAGGGATCCGTGGGTGGGAGTGTCACGTACCCTTCCAGTAGTATCCGCCAGACAACACAGGTCCTCGCACAGCCGAATGCCAGAAGGACATATTATTATTAATTGTTTTTTATTTTTTCTCTATATTTAGTGCTCTGTACAGCTATGGGGTACGTGCTATTGTGGGTGATTGGAGGAAGGGAGTCCTAGTGCTCATTGCTTCAGTCATCCCATACTAGGCATCGTCCATCATCGGACCCCAGGCAATACCGGCTACGACCAGGTGGGTATTGCCTTGGCTGTTTGGTTCGGCTACAGAGACCCTTGATCGGAGTGGGTAGCATTCGAGGAGGATGATTTTGGGCATGGCTTCGAAAAAAGTCTTCGATCTGCCCAAGGTGGTCCCTCACCGAAGAGATTCCTTGAGGGGTTCAACCCCCTGGAAACAAGCACAGTGTGAAGGAATGGGATCCAGCTTCCCTAGGTTTCTGGCTGCTACCAGAACTGATGGGAGTGACTTCAGACTGGTAAAGTCTATTTTGTTTAGCAGGCACATAGAAGGTGTCTACAGTGAACTGGAAGATCTGAAGAAAATGCTCAATGGTAGTTTGTTGCTAAAGATGCGCACTGCCTTGCAAGTTGATCTGTTGCTCAAGTGCAAGCACTTTGGCGATATTCCCGTCAAAGTGGAAGAGCACAAAACCTTGAATCTGAATGGTGGAGTTATCTTCCACCGTGATCTCACCTTGAACACTGACGATGAGTTGATGGAAGACATGAAGCACCGTGGCGTGACACACGTCCAGCTCGTTACGCACAAAGTCAACGGCGAGGATGTTGCCATGGGTACGTTCATTGTCTCTTTCAAATTGTCAGTGTTACCAGAAAAAGTTAAGGTAACAACATATTGCTGCGATGTGAGGCCGTACATCCCACCTCCCATGCGCTGCTATCAGTGCCAGAGGTTCAGATACATGGTATCTCATTGCTCGAATCAGTCTGTATGTGGTACATGTGGCAGAGGAGCTCATGATGCGGAGGAGTGCTCAACTCCTTATAAATGCACTAACTGCCCTGGTCTTCACTTGCCCTGAGATTAGAACTGTCTGGTATATCTCCATAAGAAGAAGATCCAGGAGATCAAGACCCTGGATGGTCTTTCCTACCAGGAAGTGTGCCGTAAGTTCAATGCTATGAATGCACCCCCCAAGATGTTAGACTACACGAAGATTGCACTGAGTCTTCTAGGTTCATCGTTTATACCGTCTAAACCTGTTGTGATCGCTGCGCCCAAGGCGGCTGTTGCTTCTGTGAGCAAAGCTGCAAAGAGTAAAAGCTCGAGGGGGGGGGGGGGGGAGATCACCTCACCTTCGACCACACAGAAGTCTGTGCCGGCTGGGACTCCTAAGCCGGCGCAGCAGGGGGGAAGGCCAAGTCTCCCCCCTCCCCCCCGTCAGAGGTCGACAAAAGCCGTGCCCAAGCCGGTGGAGGTGGCCTCATCGACCCGGGCTGGGAAATTATCTCCCAGCCCATCTAAATACAAAAAGAAGGTGGAGAAGAGGAGCGCCATTACCAGCCGCTCCCGCACTTCTCCTGCAAAGGGAAAATCATGCCCTCCATCTGGAGGTTATGAGTCTGCGCCAACAGGTACACGTGCTCTAAAACCTGCGCGCTCCCCTCGTAGAGGGACTTCCCGCCCCCGGATAGCTTCGAAGTTCTGGGTGTCAGTCCCGCCATCTGTCAATGATGGGATGGATGTCGAGCGGTCATCTACATCTACAGATATAGATGTTGATATTGATAGTGTTTAGGTTTAAGAGCATATTGTCACTCATAACCTAACACTCTCTCTTTTAGTCCACACTATGGCACCGTTACAGTGGAATTGTAATGGTTATGACAGGCATCTTGTTGAGCTGCATCAGCTCATTAGTGAGTTCGTGGCGAGTATAGTCTGTATTCAGAAAACAAACTTCAGACCAGGTCTTGAGAAATTTCAGACTATACTTGACAGAATGATATTATGCTCACCGGGCGTCTGGTGGTGTGGGTATTTTTGATCGTTCTGATACCTATAGCGAAGAAGTTCCTCTAAGAAACCCACTGGAACCAGTTGCGGTGCGGGTACCACTGCCTGTCATAGAAACAGTGTGTAATGTTTATTTTCCACCAGGCCAGCCTCTTAATATAAATGATGTCGCTGATCATATTGATCAGCTTCCACCTCCCTTCCTCTTATTGGGTGATTTTAACGCCCATCACCCCATATGGCGCCTTGCCCCAGAGGAAGAGAGCTGGAAACATAAGTAACAGAGCTAGATTTATGTATTTTGAACGCAGGGGAACTAACTCACTTCAGTGTACTTTATAGCACATATTCTCGCATAGACGTAAGTCTATGCAGCCGAACATTGGTTCCGCTGTTTCAGTGGAATACACACGATGATCTCTGTGACAGTGACTATTTTCCCATTATCCTTACTTTGTTGAAACAAAAATCCATTGAGGCTCCTCCTCGATGGATTTTTAAACATGCTGATTGACCAAAGTTCACATCACTAGCTCTCTTTAACGAGGAGACCAGGCAGACCGTAGACGTCAAAATAACTTGCATAACACAAGTTATTCTTACTGCTGTTGAGGAGTCCCTTTCCTGGGAAGCGGGAGGCAAAATGTCATCACCTTAGTTTTGCCACTGAAGCTTCAGAGGACTATAACATGCCCTTTATGGCGTAGGAACTCTGCAGCGCCTGCGCTTTGCAAGGACACGTCTCCTGGACCAGACAATGTCCATAACCAGATGTTGATACACCTTAGTGAGGTAATAATAATAATTTCGTATGGCTATTTCTAGCCGGGTGCAGCCCTTGTAAGGCAGACCCTCCGATGAGGGTGGGTGGCATCTGCCATGTGTAGGTAACTGCGTGTTATTGTGGTGGAGGATAGTGTTATGTGTGGTGTGTGATTTGCAGGGATGTCGGGAACAGCACAGACACCCAGTCCCTGAGCCAAGGGAATTAACCATTTAAGGTTAAAATCTCTGACCCGGTCAGGAATCGAACCCAGGACCCTCTGGACCAAAGGCTAGCACGCTAACCATTTAACATGGAGCCGGACACCTTAGTGAGGTAGTCTGTTATATCTCCTTCGTGTGTTCAACCAAATCTGGATTGAGGGTGAGTTTCCATCTCAGTGACGAGAAGGCATAGTCATTCCTGTCCTCAAGCCTGACAACAATCCCAAGTATGCAGGCAGCTATAGACCTGTTTGTCTTATTAACTGTTTGTGTAAGCTGTTTGAGAGGATGGTAAATCACCGACTTGTGTGGTGGCTGGAAAAACAAGGACTTTTGTCAGAGTACCAGTGAGGTTTTCGAGCCGCTCGCTCGACCACTGACCACCTGGTATGCCTGGGGAGTTCTATCCAAGATGCATTTCTCCACAAACAGCATTTGGTGGCTGTTTTCTTCAACTTAGAAAAGGCCTATGACACCACATGGCAATATGGTAACCTTTCAGCCCTGCTTCAATGGAGATTCTGAGGTAACTTGCCGGTATTTATTGTGAATTTTTTGTCCCTCCGTCTATCCCATGTCTGAGTTGGGAGGGCATATTCGCATTGTCACGTTCAAGGAAATGGAGTCCCACAGGGATCGGTTCGTACTGTCACTGTTCGCTGCTGCTGCTGGTTCAGCAGTAATACCGTCGCTATATGTGGATGATTTTGCTCTGCATTATAGCTCGCATATTATGGCGGTTGAAGAGCGACAATTACAGCAAGCTATTAAGAGAGTGGAACAGTGGACCTTAGAACATGGCTTTCGGTTTTCAACCGCAAAGACCTCTGTTGTCCACTTTTGCCAGCAACGCACTTTTCACTCGCATCCTGAGCTTTATTTAGAAAATGTAGCTCTTCCCGTAGTTGACACTTACCGATTTCTTGGGCTCCTTTTTGAAAGCAGATTATCGTGGGAGCCACATGTGCGGCAGTTAAAAGTGCAATGCACCAAGAAGTTGAATATCTTGAAGTTTCTTAGCAGCACTAACTGGGTGGCTGACCGCACAGTGCTCCTACAGTTTTATAGGGCACATATTTTATCTAGGTTAGACTATGTAAGTGCAGCATATTGCTCAGTAAAGCAAAGCATCCTTGCAAAACTGAACAGCATCCACCACAATGGGGTTAGGATGGCGACAGGAGATTTTCGAACAAGCCTCATTGCTTACCTGCTTGCCTTTACACCTGAGACGCCAGCAAATGCTTCTGTCATATGGTGCAAATTTGCGACAGATGCCACTTCATTTAAAGTTAAAAACTTCATAACTGATCCGTATTGAACAAATAGTAACAATGTTAAAAAAGGAAAAATGTTCCACCTTTTCAATACAATAACACTGTTGCTATCCTTGCATATTCAACAATGAAAACCATCGGCTGTACGCTGCTTGTCCTTGAGCAATGCAGCCAGTTGGAATACGCTTGGATTGCAGTCACAGATTGTTTGATGACCTTCGGTTCCTTGCCTTGTCAGACAACCAAGTGGGGTACCTCCGTGGATAATATGATGACCTGAAATAATTCTGGATCTGCACATGGAACTTTGATTTATCGGAGGCTCTTCCTATCCGTTGTTGGCCAGTATCCAGGTTCAGTCATCATTTACACGGATGGTTCGGGGACAGAAACAAAGGTGGGCTGTGCGTTCGTTGTCAACAATGATAGGTCTCTTTTTGCTCTCCCGGAAACCTGTAGTGTGTGCACAGTGGAGCTCTATGCTATCTGTGAAGCTCTGCGGTATGCACTGTCCGATGAACGCTGACACTTTCTTCTATGTACTTACTCCTTGAGTTCGCTACAGTCTATCGATACCTGTTTCCCTCGGCATCCTCTGGTGCAGCAGATCCAGGACCTGCTGGCCGGGTGTTCGGATGCTGGCACCAGAATCACGTTTATTTGGCTCCCCAGCCACATGGGTGTAGAGGGAAACGAGTTAGCAGATAAGCCTGCCAAGGAGGGAGTTACACTACCCCCATTGCCTTGCAAGGTTCCAGCAAGTGATATTCGCTCTCAGCTGAGACTTTTGGTTATGTCCCATTGGGAGAGGGAATGGCAGGCCAGCTGAGAGTGATGGCGAAGGTATGGAGGACTTCCCTTCGGGCTTCTCGGAGGGAAGCAGTGGTATTATGTCGTCTTTGGATTGTCCACGGTATACTAATGCACTCCCATTTACTGAAAGGAGAACCCCCTCCGGTGGGTACTTGCAGCGATCATCTTACCGTGGTACACATCCTTACGGAGTACGTGGACCTGGTCGATCTGCGCCGTAGGCTAGAACTCTCGAGTACCATCTCCCTCATCCTGCGAGATGACGAGTAGTCAGCAGACCTCGTCATCCATTTTATGAGGGATAGTGGTCTTTTTATCGAGTGTAAAAATGTTCTTTGTCTTAATGTGTTTATGTTAACTGCACTTTTATCCCTTTGACTTTATTTTAGTTTGTGTTTGCATATTTTAATGTGTTATTTTAACTTCTAACTTGAATTATATATATGTCTGTACTTCCAGGTAATGCCTCATTCCATTGTCACCTGCATTTTCTGTAATTTTAATAGAAAATAAGGCATTGCAAATTAGATCCACTGATTGTTTTAATCTCATAATCATTTTTCATCACCATTTATTTTAAACTCTAGTCAATGGATATATTTTAAAATTTTAATTATCATTTCGTATCATGTTGTCCATCTCGTACCATTATGGGCCAATGACCTTAGATGTCAGGCACCTTTAAACAACAAGCATCATCATCATCATCATCATCATCATCATCAAAAGCGAAAAATGTTGGGTTGGTAATGAAACATTTTTGTGTATTTCCAAAGCAAACAAAAAATGCTGAGGTAAAGTCTCAAATAATAATATTGTAAGGTTACCTTTTTCCTTAATTGCTAACTGCATCTTATTTTTGACTGTGATTGGCAGTTTCACAAAAATTTGGGTGGTATTTTAACATGAAAAAAAAAATGTTTTGAGATATCTAACACATTGCACATATGACTTGTTTTGCTGCTGCAGGTTTTATTGCAATTTATCTATCAGGAAACAAACCTCATTTATGGGTATACTTCATTTTCATCACCACATCATACTTGAAATAAGCTTTTAGCTTACTAGTTCGTGTTCAGTACTTGCAGCACAGTATATGCCACTAGGACTGAACTCTCCTTCACAACACTGTTATCAGTCATCAATCAATGATCTGCATTTAGGGCTGTCACCCAGGTGGAAGATTCCCTACCAGTTGTAAATATTTTTAAAGAACTAGGAAATTTATCACACATTTCCCTTGATAAATTATTCCAATCCCTCGTTCTATAAATGAATATTTGTCCCAGTTTGTCCTCTTGAATTACATTTATATTTTCATATTATGATCTTTCCTACTACTTTTAAAAACTCCGGTCAAGCTTATTCATTTACTGGTGTCATTCCACGCCATCTCTCCACTGACAGCTCAGAACACACCATTTATTTTGCATGTAACTATTCTCATGTTTAGACCCGTATTGAAACTTGCTATAATTTGCATACAATTTTTATTTTTGTTTTCCACCTATTCAATACATAATTGTTTTTTGTTGCTAGAAAATCATTTTACTACAATACTACATTAACAGGGACATGTTTCACTCGACTTTGAGCATCTTCAGCCTTTATAACTTTTCTCAAAGTTAAGACATAACATTATTAACTTTACTTAGGCCTATAACAATTTTGTACTTAATATTAGTCTTAATATTAAGTAGTAAAATACATTAACAGAAAGACATTTGTGAACACAACGAACAGATTAACATTTAAAATAACACTGTTAAAATTGGAATAGACATTAATTCTATTGACACTGATGTCCAAAACATGGTAAATCCCAACAACAGTGAAAAGATTTGGCTATTGTATTGTGCTGTTTAAAATTTGACTCATAAACCCTGTTAAAATTCAGTAGTGTCTGAGGCTAAAGAGTCTTGATGTTCATGTCGAAATAGTGAGAAATGTTCTTATATGTCTCGTATTAATTTGATGCTTGCTGCAGTAATCTATTGTTTTTCATTTCATGTAAATGTTGTTTAAGGTGTTACTCTATACGCTATTTACAGGTAGGCCTATGTATTTACTGATTATGATATCCGACTCTGTAACACTGCCTAGCTTGCAACATTATTGTACAATATAATGCTGAGTAACAAATGTTGTACAGACCTGAGTGCATAGCGTCCGATATATTGGATGGCATATGTAAATAAAACTATCACTTGTATGAACATTCTGATTGTTGGAACATGTTTCTGCAATTATTAAGAGTAGAATTGTGTAGATAAATTGAAATAAAACAGAAAAAATGAACTGTATGCACTAATGGGTTAAACCTATCCCACAGACTGTTTACATTTTTATTTACTACTTTCCATTGATCATAATTGCTTTTTAAACATTTCCCCATGCACTTCTTATCAACCATATGGTATTGCCTACTACTTTACAACATTTCTTTCTGTCACATTTATTTTTAACTATGCCAAAGACATCTTCATGATCACTTATACTATCTATCACTTCAGTTTCTTTATAGAGGTTATCTGGTTTTATGAGCACCACGTCTAGAATATTTTTCCCTCTAGCTGGTTCCACCACTTCCTGATTCAGTTGTCCTTCGCTTATTAACTTATTCATCATTTGTTGATCATGCTTTCTGCCGTTCACATTCCCTTCTCAGCTAACATTTGGTTAGTTCAGATCACCGCTACAATAATGTTACTTTGTGTGTTATTCTCCTCATAGCTAATTATCTTGCCAGGTCTGTACACCTCAAAAATATCAAGTTGCCTATTATTTTTATAGATGAGTCTCACACTTAGAATTTCATGTTTCTCATCTTTAACTTTTTCATAGCTTACAAATTCTCTCCAAACCAAACCAAACCAAACCCCATGGCACTACAGCCCTTGAAGGGCCTTGGCCTACCAAGCGACCGCTGCTCAGTCCGAAGGCCTGCAGATTACGAGGTGTCGTATGGTCAGCACGACGTATCCTCTCGGCCGTTTTCCTTGGCTTTCTAGACCGGGTACAAATTCTTTCACCAGTATGAATACTGGCCCCTACAATAAACACTCCAGTCCCGTAAAAAAAAATTTCTACATCCATAGTATCACTTCTCATCTATGATTCAATTCCTATTACTGTATCTGGTAAGTATATATATTAAATTACTGTACTTAGTTCTATTCCCTTCTTTACAATACTTCGACAGTTTAACACTAACAATATTATGTCATTGTTTCTTGACTTCCTGCTTCCTATACTGACATAACCGCTCCCTGGGTCCGCCTCATTTTCCCGAATGTACCTCCCTATAATTCTTTTAAACAAACCCCCTAACTTGTATGTACCATTTTGATTCAAGTGAAGACCATCTGACGTAGATCCCTATATCCTACCCACCCATTAAGATCTACAAATCTCACTCAAAATTTCCCACATACCCATTCCATAGTCTCATTTAAATCCCCAATCACCCTACTCTACTTCCTTAAACTTGTTCAGCACTGCTGTAACCTGGTCCTACACATCCCCAACTATGTTAGTACCTATTTCTGCTTGGCTTATGTTGTTGGTACCAACTAAGAAAATTACCACCTCCTTATCCTCCTCCATCCCTTTAGTGTGTTTTATAAATATTTCAGTAAATGTATGTGAAATTGGTAAGCCCATGGGTAGTAACGCATACAGTATCATCAGCTCCTCTTTGAAGTTTTAGTTTCATACTCTTGAACTGTGAAACTTTTTCCAAGTATCTCTTTGATTTCTTTTACCACAGTTTTGTAATAGGCCTACACATTAAGTAGAAGGAAAGATGACCTGCAGCCCTGCTTCACTCCTATGCGTTATTACGTATTGTCTTTCATACATCTGACTTCTTATTATTGTGGTTTGATTCTTTTACAGATAGGACATAAGCTTCTTTCTCTGGACTTGATTTCAGTCTCCTTTAGAATCTAAAAAGAGCATGGTCAGATCATTTTTTTCCAGATCTACAGATGTGCTCAGTTATGAATTAATTGTATTTGATATTCCTTGTTCTTTTACAGCAATTAAATCACCCTAATGTCATAAAATATTTATCTTCATTTATTGAGGACAATGAACTTAATATCGTGCTTGAACTCGCTGATGCTGGAGACCTCTCACGAATGATAAAGCATTTCCGAAAGCAGCGTCGGCTCATACCAGAAAGAACTATTTGGAAATATTTTGTTCAGCTGTGCAGTGCCCTGGAACATATGCACTCCAAACGAGTGATGCATCGAGGTAAGTCGCTCTGTCATTTTGTTTCTAGTCTCATTGAATCTTCTGAGGTGTAATATTTGGCAGTGGGGCAATGGAAGGAATTTTAGAGAGATAGTGAAACGTGCATACATACATACATACATACATACATACATACATACATACATACATACATACATCTTCATTTTAGTTGCAGTTCACTGAGCGATTTGACGATACGTTTCAAATCACGTAGCTGTTAACCTGCATTTGAAAGCTGGTAGGTTCAAACCCCGCTGTTGGCAGCCCTGAAGATGGTTTTCTGTGGTTTTCAATTTTCACACCAGGCAAATCTTAACTATCGTAATTAAGGCCATGGTTGCTTCCTTCCAGTCCCAGATCTGTCCTATCCCATCGTTGCCATAAGATCTGTCTATGGTGGCATGATGTAAAAAAAAATAGAAAAAAATTGCATTGCTTTCCAGCATTTGAAGCAAACCTCTGTGGATAAATTAAGCACCTTCAAAATCATGTTTTCAAATAGTCCACTATTCTCATGGGAAACCTATGTTTCTCCATCCATCTTATCACTCCACTACCGAAACTAGTTAATACACACAGCTTTATTAAACAAGTTAATTTCAAATTTAGCCTTTATATCTTCAATGCAAGCATCCTCCTGCCATTGTTCCCACCACTTTGTACCAGTAGTCATTCTTTCTACTTTCATATGTGCTATGTCCACCTTATGAATAATATATCCTGAGTCCACCTCCCCTTCACTCTTACGTAGCAAAACTGGCATAAATGTAGAGCAAAGGATAGTTGTCGACATATGAACATTTAAACCATGGCATCTTCCCTCTTGCTCTTTCCTTACTTTGCTGTCCTGTGCTTGGCGTGATGGTTTTACATGGCTCCCAGTATCATTAATGCATAGTGCATTAACCGTAGTGTAGATAACAATGACTGTTAACAAATAACTTAATATGATACAGTAATAATGGAAACATCCGCGAATAACTGGCGAGAGTGCTTTTGCATGCCGTCTAGCGGTTCGCACAGATAACTACAATTGATATTGTAGTCAGCTAACTTGATATGTCTGATAGTTTTAAATCTTTTACTCTCAGTAACCCCAAAGTGTACAGGATAACAATGACTCAAGGCATGTGCAAAAGGTTGATGAAATTTGTGATTGTCTCAAAAAAAACTAAAAGTATTGAAGAACACCAAAGGCAGTCTGCTTTGCATTCAGGGTAGGTTACACAATTTTCCTGCTTTGAAACTATTGTGGTCCGAGTTACACAAAGATTATGATCTCTGTTAACAAGGAGGATCACACAGGATTGCATTGAAAACATTTTTTCAATCATTAGAGCAAAAAGAAGTAACAAATGCAACCAAATTTTGCAGTGCCATAAGAGGTGTAATGGTAAATCAATTGCTCTCTGCTTCTGATGACAGTAATTGTGAATCTGATGCAGCAAACTTTCTATTGACTCGTATGTGTATCGCCATCTTATGGTAATGATTATATTATAAGAAATATGCACATAGAAATGAAGTAGTATGGTGATATTGGTAAAATGCTGTTTGCAGATGCATGTGGGGAAAGTTGTCTGCCAAAATGCCAGAAATATTGGAAAATGCTTTTGGTCAGTTTTTCTTGTAAATCACATATAGGATTAGAAGGGATTACAAGTTGCTTTGCGTCGCACCAACACAGATAGGCCTTATGAATCTGATGGGATAGGGCAGGGCCAGGAGTGGGAAGGAAGTGAGCTTGGCCTTAATTAAGGTACAGTCCCAGCATTTACCTGGTGTGAAAATGGGAAACCAAAGAAAACCATCTTCAGGGCTGCCAACGGTGGGTTTCGAACCCACTATCTTCCGAATGCAAGCTCACAGCTGTGTGCCCCTAACCGCTCAGCCAACTTGTTTGGTGGATTAGAAGTGATTTAACTGACAGTTTTCTATCAATAGTGAAGGTATCTGTAACAGTGGAATAAAAGTACTGAATAACTAGTATTTCAAAGTTTTTATTGAGGCACATGTAAATGGCAGGCCTGCTAGTGTGTGACACCCACTCTCAGGCCAGGAGATGTGTTGAGGTGATTTGAGGTGCGGAGAAGGTGAGAGGGGAGCAGCCATGGCCTATAAGATATGTCCCCGCATTTGCCTTAATGAGGAGAATGGAAAACCCTTCTTAGAACAGCCGACGGTGGGACCGGTCCACCGCCTTCTGCGTGCAGAGCTGTAAAACTGCTGTAAAGCCATGGCCACCATTAGCTGAATCTACTCTGCTCTGTAACAGAACCAATTATTTACCAGAGAAAAATCTGAAAATACCAAACCAAATAAGTTATAAATGTGTGATTTACCTTTGAAAATCTTTGCAGTGTTATCATACTGGAGTCATAATATAATGGAGTGTTTTAATTCAATTATACATTTGTTTCATTCTTACTACTGCTTCCTTCAGATCAACATCCACCTTCTTTTCCTATATTATCCTACAACAATGCTGCAAATGGCTTAAAATCTGTATTTCGTTGTGTTTTGGATGTCTGTGTAATGTTTTAATAGCTCGCTATGTTAGTGATAATCTCGAGCTGCTAGATGGCAGCACTGTGTGCTGTCACCACTACTCTGCATGGTAGATGGGGACTGTTTCCACTATTATCATATTAAGTTAACTTGGCATTAGTCATGATGATTTTCATTTAGCAAAAAATTACGCTCATATCTGGAATGCGTATGATACTTTGTATATAAGAGTTTTGTCTGTACATTGCTCAGAATTTAAAAAGGATGGTATTTCTGTAGCAGTCGTGTCCACAGTAACAAGGAAATGCACTTTATAATTTCCATAATTTCTGTCTGTGTGTCTGTCTGTTTGTATGTACGTGCACCAATAGAAAACGGCTGAAGAGAATTTAATGAAAAGCCGTATTGCAGAGTCGGGGAATACGTCACTACAATCTAGACCATAAATAACTTTATTCACACTGAGTGAAATGGTACTTTAGGGGAAGGCCTAAAATTTAATTCTCAAATATTTGTTATTAGTGGTCCTATGTTAATGAAAATTGCTATAATCTAGGCCATAAATAATTTTATTCACATTGAGTGAAATGGTAGTTTAGGGGAAGGCCTAAAATTTAATTCTCAAATATTGGTGTTATTAGTGGTCATATCGATAAATACTACATAACTAAAGTTATATAGTATTAAATTTTTGATCATATATGTCTTATACATTGTTGCCGTACAGGTATTATCACTGAGATATTCATGAATTTGGATTCTTTTTTTACTAAGTACATATCAGTGCCGAGTCACGAGAAAATGGGTAAACAGAATTTAATGAAAATCAGTATGTTAAGTTGAAGAACAAGGAACTATGGTCTACGCTATAAATAATTTTATAAGACGCCCTAATATCACAGAGATGAAAGAAAACCAAATGTGAAGGCCTACAATTAGAAAGGCCATAAAATTGATCAACAATAACATTATATTGACCATTGTTTATTGTGATGTGCTTTGTGCCTTCTGTTGCCACTCATCTCCGATAGATAGGAGTACTGATGCGTACCGAGTATTTTTTAAAAATTTGCCTTACGTCGCACTGACACAGATAGATCTTATGGCAACGATGGAATAGGAAAGGCTAAGGAGGGTGAAGGAAGCAGCCTGGGCCTTAATTAAAGTACAGCTCCAGCATTTGCCTGGTGTGAAAATGGGAAACCACTGAATACCATCTTCAGGGCTGCTGACAGTGGTGTTCGAATCTACTATCTCCCGGATGCAAGCTCACAGCTGCGCGGCCCTAACCACATGGCCAACTCATCCGGTCATACCGAGTGTAACAGCCTGCCTGAATATTAGCGGGAAGTAGCCGGGGAAGTAGGTAACTTCCTTCTTTAGCATGACATTCCTCTGGTTCATACATTTTCTGATACTACTGCTACGTAACAGACTGGTTCATCATAACATTAAAGCTATTCAATCCCTGCTCTGAGGCACTGATTGGAATGACCAGTGTGCATATTTAATGGAATAATGGCAGCAAAGTGTTCACGGCTGTCTGCGGCCTGGTCATTCCAGCTCTGGAACTTTGGGCTGTTAGATCGGCACCGCAATACTGGAAGATTTATAATGTCCAATAACGGACCATTTATATTGGTATTACCGTAATACTGTTCGTTAAAAATGAGAAAATGTGTGTTTTTTCATTTGATCGAGTATTTTATATGATAACATTGCTTTTAATGACTACTTTCCTACTGACGTTTTTGTAATGAGCTTTAGTTAGGAAGACCACAAAGTAAGTCTTTCTGAGAACCCCATAGCGAAGCACGGGTACATCAGCTAGAATTTCTTTAAATGTAAGTGATGATTTATGTTATGTGGAGTTCAGTTAGTTCTTTATAACTGGGTGAGTTGGGCGTGCGCGTAGAGGCGCGCGGCTGTGAGCTTGCATCCGGGAGATAGTAGGTTCGAATCCCACTATCGGCAGCCCTGAAAATGGTTTTCCGTGGTTTCCCATTTTCACACCAGGCAAATGCTGGGGCTGTACCTTAATTAAGGCCACGGCCGATTTCTTCCAACTCCTAGGCCTTTCCTATCCCATCGTCGCCATAAGACCTATCTGTGTCGGTGCGACGTAAAGCCCATAGCAAAAAAAAAAAAGTTCTTTATAACCAGTTAGGTGAATGAATGAGTGTGAAATAATTGTGGGTACATACCATAGTTCATTTGGCCCCTTTGGTTATTGCAGCGGCCCAAGGACACAAGAAATGAATCTGGTAAAACAACAAAAAACAACACCAAAGCACAAAATTACTTATCTTGGGGCAGTAGCATACAAATGTAAAGCATGGAAGGGGCCCAGGAAAGTAGAGAGGTAAGAGGTCAGGATCTTAAAAAATCACTTAACTAGTTGCCAGATCAAAGTAATTAACACTACCAAATGAAGAAACCCAATTAGAATTGGAGTAAAATATTTACTTAATAAAAAGATTAAAATTTCATGAATATTTACAAAGGGCTCCGGGAAAGCTTTGCAATATGCAAAAACGGTTGGCTGGACACCCGGTCTAGAAGACAGCAAGGTGCGACCTTCACAACAGTTGTTACCAAGCAGTGGGATTGAAAGCAAGCTAAGATGTCAGTGTGGTCTAAAGGTGAATATTGCGCAATTATCTGCTACAATTTTGCTCGTGGATTAACTGTTGACCAGTGCCTGGAGGAAATGACCTCTGTGCTGGGGAAAGACTGTCCACATCGGACATAATTTTCCGCAGGTACAAAGAGTTCCAGAAGGGAAATTTTGGGGTTGAAGACGATCCTCTTTCTAGGCGACTGTCTGAACCAGTGACTGAGGAAAACATTGAAGCTGTGAGGAAAATGTTGCAGCAAGAAAGGCGGTTGACATATTGGCAGGTAGAAGAGACCCTCCGCATCCCTGCAGCAGCTATTCATTTAATTCTACATGACCATCTCCATGTTAGAAAGGTTTTTTTCCCTTTGGGTGTCCCATTCACTTTGAGTAAGAAAGGGCACATCGAGTGAAATGGTGCCGAAAAATGCTAAAACAGTTTGAAAATGGGATTTCGCGTAACATCAATAGCATTGTTACAGGTGACGAAACTTGGCTTTATTCTTACGATGTCCCAACAAAATCCCAGAACAAGGTGTGGCTGTTTGAAGGTAAGGGTACTCCTGTGACTGTGGGAAAGTCAAAGTCAGTGAAGAAAAGGATGATTGCAGTATTCTTCACTAAACGGGGCATCCTGACTCGGGTTGTGCTAGAAACACAAAGGACAGTTACTGCGAAGTGGTACAGTGAGATTTGTCTGCCTCAGGTCATCCAAGCTCTCAACCAGCTCCATCCAAGGTCACGACTCAACACTTGGCTCTTGCATCACGACAATGCTCCAGCACATCGTGCTAATGTAACAATGTATTTTCTTGCCAGATCAGAGTTGGCAATGCTTGATCACCCTCCATACAGTCCTGATCTTGCCCTGTGTGACTTTGCACTCTTCCCAGAAGTGAAGATGAAGCCATTTCAGGCGGCATTTTGCATCCGACAAGGAGCTTCTGGCAGCATGGGATCAAGAGTGTGAAAATGTAATCGAAGAAAAGTGGCAGAGTTGGTTCAGTGACTGGTTTCGACATACGGAGAAGTGTATTGAGTGTGGTGGAAATTATTTTGAAAAAGTCTAAAGCATTCACTCACATTGCAAAACTTTCCTGGTGCCCTTTGTACAATTGAAAACTTGGTACCTTTCTAATTAATAAAATCAATGAAAATAACAAAAAAAATTGGAGAAACAGATACCAATTAATAAATTACAAAATAATATTAAACTGAATCATTTGTTTAAAAAAAATACTGAAAAGCTGATACCTTCATAGATTATTACAGTGAATTAAAATATTAGGAAAATTAAAAAACTGATATTTAAAATAAATTAATAAGTAATATCAAATTCAAACCTTGAAAAACTAGAATACTGGCCAGTATGGTACAATAATTAAACTAATTAAATTGAAATTTATTTCAAGTGACTATCACGTAAATGTTTAAATAGTTACAGTAACACAGTCACACACACCAAACTGAAAATGTGACATGAACAGCAAATAAAATCATACAGATAAATAAATAAATTTAAATGAACAATAATAAATGGCAGAATAATTTCCCAAACCTATTACAATATTACAAGGGGAAAACAATATTTATGTTCCACAATTAACAGAACAAAGATACACGAACTGAAGCCTACAGCTACCCAAGTAAAGCTATCATTAATTAATAGTAGTCAATGCCTCCCAAAATTAAAGCGAACACACGAGATAAGGGATGTGATGCAACAAACAATAAAAGAGAAGGAAACCAAACGTGCAGAAGAATAAGACAGGAGAACATAAACGAAATGAGATTTAAGAAACACGAGAAACAAATTTCAATTCTCCACAACTGCGATTTTACAGATAACTAATAATAATAATAATAATAATATAGAATTTGATTTACATTTCATTTAACAGTAGGCCAAAATCTTGTTAATAATTTTATGTCAAGGAGGCTTTGGACACGGCATAATGTGCATATGAGGTATAATTTTCACCCAACCTAAGAAAGCAGAATGCTAAATTAACAAACACAGGACATCTCACAATAAATAATGACACAACAGGACATCACATAATAAGAACAAGGAAATGTAGAAAGAAATACACTGACCAAATAATAATAATAATAATAATAATAATAATAATAATAATAATAATAATAATAATAATAATAATAAATTTAGGAGCTAAATTTAAACATGAACGATAATCTCAATTAAATAAAACAGACACCATGACATTAACACTCATAGGCACATATACTGGTTTTCCAAATTATCCCCTGATGTACTTACTATTACATTATTAGATTTTAACAATTATAATTTAACATTTTTGAATTTGTTACAAAATTTTGTACCGAAGAGAAAGTTGTTCTGATTAACAAGGTAAATCATTGCCGAAAAGTTTAATAGGCCTAATTATAATAATGTCAATGATGAGCGACGGCTTGTTACGTAGATTCAATTCACGATAACATGTTCTTTCAATAATCCACAGCCGTAGGAGAGCTTCCAAAAAAATGTTTTAAAAGAATATTTACTTACATGTTGGTGATTCACTTTCCAAATTAGTGTAATCCAATGGGTTACGTCCTTAGGTCATGTTCGAAATAGTTCACACAGTAGCAATTCAGTGCTCACCTGTCTTATTAGACCACAAAAGAAAATGGATATAAAATAATATTAATAACATTTAATGCATAGCCTTAGTTTATGGGCACACTACCCTGGAATATCAGACTCCAGTCCCCAATCACACCAATATGTCTTCCAGCACACACGCAAGGGGCCATCCATCATGGAGCTTGGCTGCAGGAACAGTCAGCCGCTATCCGAAGTTGCCGGTTAAGAAACGAGCTACGCGCTTGCGCGCTTGTATTGATATTTTATCGAACAAATGGGATGATCCCAGCTCTCGACATAATAATGGCAGATTGCAGATTTAAGTACAATGACATTGTAGATCACACCATTTAACAGATATTCCAAATGATGGATGATAAGGAGTGATAAAATCCCAGCACACAAGCCAAATAGGTTTAAATAAGTGCTTTTTGCCATATTCATGTCATACTTATTGAGAATTCAACTCTTCTGAAAGGGATATGTCAATACTTTGGGAACTCTAATGCTCAAAACATGGAACCATAACTTGGATCTATACAAGAAGAGCTTACAAGAATGGAAATCTCAATTCAAGAATCAACATGACGACTAAACATTTAGTTCTGAAGTATGAGAGTTTACCCAGTTCTTAGCTTAAGTTATTAATCTACTTCCTGACGTTAAATATTCAGTGGTACACTGTCGTGCGACTTGCGGGAAGAAACCCTTCACTACCATTGGGTGATATGAATAAACCGGAGACGTAACTCTTGTCTCATAAATATTAAGACGTCTCAAATGTATATGAATAAAAAAGCGATGTCTCAGCAGTGACCTTTGCTCCTTGAGACACAGCTCGTTAGCGGATTCTCCCGGAGACACATCTCCAAATGTATATGAATAAACTGGAGTTTAGTCTCTCTGAATGGAGACTGGTCTCAGAATTTCTTGAGACAGCCCAGAAGGTGACTCAAGCCGATAGAATCAGGCTGAAAACGTGATGGTGGAGTTTATGATGGTTTTACAACGGAGAAGAAAAATTTATCAAGCACGAATAAATTCTCTCGAACATGATTATAAAGATCTCTACCGTTACCGGAAAGAAAATGTGGAATGGTTAGCACATTTTCTGGAGCCAATACACGAGATATTCATATAACAATAATGATAAAGATGATGACGATGATAGCCATTTGCGATAGGATTTACATGCATCATAAAGTCTAAGATGTTCAAAATCAAACCAGAAATATGCAAAACCGTGCAACATACAATTCTGATAATTTTCTTAGTAATTATTAAATTAATTTAATTATTCTTAATCTATTCTACATTTGTGATTTTTCTGTACGTTAACATTTTTTTATATTAACAAAATGCGACTAACATTTTATAAATGAAATTAATTCACAATCACGGAAAAGGCCGAAACAAAACATAGCTATGTTTAAGATATGACCTACAATTATTCAAGGCTTTCATTATTCACTTTGTCCCGCTCCTTAGCTGAATGGTCAGCGTGGTACTTTTAGGTTCAGGGGGCCCCCGGCTTCGATTCGCTGTCGGGTCAGAGATTTTAACCTTAAATCTTCAACATTCCTGCAACTCACACACAACACTATCCTCCACTACAATAACACGGCAGATGACACCCATCCTCGTCGGAGGGTCTGCCTTACAAGGGCTGTAACAGGCTAGAAATAGCCACGTAAAATTACTACCTATTATTATTATTATTATTATTATTATTATTATTATTATTATTATTATTATTATTATTATTATTATTATTATTCACATTTTGATATCTGGAAGGATATTTCTTCAAGTCTGAAAATTATCGCTCTCTATCACATGTTGGCCAAATGGTATTGAACGAATGTGCGAGTATCTTTGGTCCTGGTGTAAGCTATCCCATTTATGTTTAAGTGCCGTAAAATTCCCTGCCCATGCCTTTTTCGATTGCACTGTTTCTAAGTGTATTTAAAAGTTTCAACCGGCGGCTCGTGCCCTTGAAAAAAATATGCTGTAACTGGTTTCACAACATTTAACAGATTCGCATAATGACGTTATTCGGCCAATGATTTGCTGCCTCTATGACTGCTGCTCTTTCTCAACCATCGCACCAAAATCTCACTTGCGCCGAATACTACGAGGGAAGCATTTGGTTTGGATCAGACAGATTTCGATGAAACTTCCATGAATTGTCAATCTACCTGTCTTAAATTTATTGCTGATATTCACTTTGTCATAAAATCAACGACATTGTTATAATTAATTGCTAAAGAACAGCGGGGTGGTTTGCAGCTGTATTGAACTCGTGTATACACTGTAGAAATGCACTGATAGTTCTGTTTTAAAGCTACATTAAACAGTGCGCTATAGAGTGAAAATTAGATTTTGACAATATGAACAGAATGTCTTGCTCGTCAAACCCATTTTACTAACATGTACAGGATATGAATATTTCAAAATATTAGGCTTTTAATACTTCTTTGTCGTTCACAATTGTGGCTAAAATATGTAATATGAAATCCTCGTCATTTGTATATAAACTTGCAGGCTATAAATAGCCTTAAACTTTCGGATTGGGCCGATGACCTTCGATGTTAGGCCCCTTAAAACAACAAGCAACAAACTTTCGGATTCTTGTTGAGAGTGATTCATTTTGTCACACTGCGGGTAACCTATATAACAACGTCAATCATGCAGCGATGTTCTGATGTCTTAATTGATCATCCTACCATGTTTCATTGAAATCGCTGCCATCTACACACCACGTTCCATGTACAACTGGAGCAAAAATTTACTGTCAATAGATACCGGTACGAAAATGTTATTTCACGGCAGAACGGTTATCACCATTGAGTTCCGGATGTCTTAGCTCATCATGTTACAAAGTTTCATTGCAATTTGTCCGGTCCAAATCAAACAACTCCCTTGTTAGTTATAATCGTTAATGAATATGGATAGCATTTTGTATTACTTCTATGTTTTGAAAGTTTGAAATTTAGACAGTTTATGCAACAGTATATAGGTATTGGTTGTATATTATTTACAGGGTGAGTTGGCCGTGTGGTTAGGGGCGCGCGGCTGTGACCTTACATCCGGGAGGTAGTGGGTTCAAGCCCCACTGTCGGGAACCCTGAATATCGTTTTCCGTGGTTTCCCATTTTCACACCAGGCAAATGCTGGGACTGTACCTTAAGGCCACGGTCGCTTCCATCATACCCGTCCCATCGTCGCCATAAGACCTATCTAAGTCGGTGCGACGTAAAACAAATTGTAGAAAAAGTACATTATATGCAGAAACACCCCTAGCTATGCACAGGTATGATCAATAAACTCCTCATATTCGTGAAGAATGAAGTACAAAGCGTGTTTAAAAAGTATTTGAATGACTTTCAATGACCGCAGAAAATTATGCATTTGTATGTGGATCCTAAATGTGATGATAAATACAATGTAACTTCTTACACAATATCTTGAAGGAAACTTACAAGAAAAGAAACCTTAAATCAGTCGTTCCCAAGCTGGGGTTCAATTATACTAAGTGTACGAGCCACTACGTTTATGTAAGCCTAGAAAGAATTGAAATAAGAACTAGTGATTACTGAATTGATAGGTAGAATAGGCTCCCAAGTGAAACATAAGTGAAGAAGAAAAAAAGTCTGTCAAGAACTATTCTAAATGAAAAAAATATCGGTGGGTGTTCCATTTCGGTTGTACTTATTTGTTCTGCTCTCTTCTCCCTTTCATGTAAAATATTTTCCATTTGCAGTTGCAAAATCTGTTTTTGCACTGACATGAGTTCTTCTGTTTTTTCGAGAACACACTGTCGCTTTTCAATCTTTTTGCTTTTAAATCTAACACTTTTATCTGTTCCAACAAAACCACTCTTCGTAGCTCTCGGATTGTTAATTCACTCGTCAGCTGACAGATACCAGAGCCAGTGTGCGAGACTCGTCTCAAGCGGAAGGAGACAAGTCTCGTTAGCGAGAAACAAACTTTATTCATATACATGACGAGTTGTGTCTCGCAAGTGACTTCCGTCTCAATCCTCCTTCGAGACTTGTCTCCGAGTTACAACTCATTTTTATTCATATCACCCATTGTGTTGCATATTTTGTGACTCGTGTCATGTCTACTTCCTGCTTGACAAGCAAGTTCCTCCTAGACTAATATATTTTATCCAACTGTTATATTAAACACTCCATTTCTACTAAGACATTTACAGGCGCACTCTTTTTGCTCAAGAATAGCAAAGGAATATCATACGTTGACAGCAAATCTTTATTGTTACAACTCAGATGAAGACCTGATTGATGAGTCTAAAATGTCAAATGACAGATATTTATGGATAAGAAAGTCTGAAATATTTGGTATACTAAAACTGAGGTTTATAATTTCAAGTGATTCTGTAATTAATGTAGAGGCTGCATAGAAGAGGCAGTGAATGTGTGTTTGGTTCATCCAGAAGGAGTTAGGGTTTTAATTCCAGTCTGTCAGGAAGACAACAAATTCAGAAACAAGATTTCCACTTCTGAAGAAGGATATGGACCTGAGGTTCACCAGCTTATATCAGAAAATGAGTGGCAAGTTAATTCCCAAGGGAAAAGATGGTCAGGCATAGAGCCAGCCACTCTGTTTCACTTAGTGCCATCATTATGAGTAGTAAGAAGCTTTTACCTTCAATTCCTCCTCGGCTTTTTATGACCTGTACAGAGATGGCTTTGCTTTGCTTCAAATAATAACTAGAGTAGATAAGAGTAAACAGCCTTGATTCATTCTACAGGGGCATTGACCTTGTTGCCAACTTGAATAATAATGTTAATATTGGTGGGTTTTTTTTTTTTCAGAAGTGGAAGATACTTGTTGGTAGGACTTCTGGAAGATACCCCGTTATTATTGTAGAATCTGAATATGAGGCCAGACATTAACTGAAGTTCTATAGGAATAGGCTACTCAAAAGTGTACAAAAATGATATAAATGCTTCACAGGCTAAGGTTTATGTTTAGCATTTGTATCTAACACTAAGCCCACCCTGTGGCCATGAACATTAAGGCATCAAGTCTATATGGTCTGACACTGTGCTTAGACGGTTGAAGTCCCGTTGTTCGAAAAAATTTCACCATCAGAATGTTGCTCGGCCGGCTCGGAGTGGTGGTGGTATACACTAATCACTAGATTGTGTGCCAAAAGCCTAGATTCAGTTCCAAACCTTTCCACATTGTTCATATGGAGTTAGGGCATATGACACTGTTGATTGTGATTTGTCTGTCAGATGGAATGTTAAAGCTTTGAGTAGATCCTTTGGTGCTACTTGACAGGAGTAGCCTATGTGCCAGCACTGGGTTTCACCCTCTTCCTTCCTTCTATCATACATCACGTCATTCATTTCATCTCGTTAACTTTTCTGATGAGTTTTATGTCAGACAGGGCATCCAGTCACAAAAGCTCGCTACAAAGATTTATCTCACTTTGTACCTGACCCTAGAGAGAAACTGGACAAATCTTGGACAACAATAATTTGTATCTAACACTAACTACTCAGAAAATGTACAGATTTACTGCCTAAATAATTTATTATGTACTCAAATTTAAGAGTAGCCTATAATATAGAATCATTGATTGTGGTGATTATTTATAAATATGGTGAAAATAGGTTTACATGTTGTTCCTTTCAGATATTAAGCCAGCCAATGTCTTTATAACTGCACAAGGAGTGGTGAAGCTTGGTGATCTTGGATTGGGTCGGTTCTTCAGTTCCAAAACAACAGCAGCTCATTCTCTTGTAGGAACACCATATTACATGAGTCCTGAGAGGATTCATGAACATGGTTATAACTTTAAGAGTGATATATGGTCTCTAGGATGCCTGCTCTATGAGGTATGTAAGTAAAATTACCAGTATCTCATACATGCAGTATTGTTGGGATATGTTCCTGTTTGCTTTTTTCGGGGGTAGAGTTCTGAATCCATATTGTTGTATATAGCCTTACATTTTAATGCATATACTGAAGCTTCTGAAATATGAGAGATAATATGAATAAGAGAACTATTTCAAAGCACATTTTAAGTTTATTCCATCTCTGTTAGTCTAATCTGATGTAATCTGAAATAAGTAGAAGACTGCTATAGCGAGTACGACATATAACAAGAACCCCATTATAACGTTAGTTTTTTTTTTTTCCTGTCCCTTCAAAATTCCTATATTAAACTGTGTGTTATCCTCCGGTTACAACGAGACCCCTATCCTTGACGCATCCGTTATTACGAGCGATTAAGCGTGTGCGAGTTTTTTCCATTACCGATATTTATGCACCCAGCCATTATATTGCATGTGATCGATCATCTTTGGTATTGTTTCCTCGCTACGTCCACTAGCGAGCTCTCTTGTTGACATTCGAAGGCGATGTCGGAGTCGTTAAGTAATACCCATCGACTGCTGTTCCGTAAAGTAAAATGGAAATGAAAGAGGACAATTTGTTTTCATAAAATATGCGTAAATGTGTCCAATTATAGTTGTTAACTTGTTAAAAATAAAGGCTGCAGTAAATGATCTTTTAATTTTAACACTAAACACTGCAATTAAGTAGGAATGGAATACATCTCAAGATATGGCAGAGTGCATCATTGATTTCAGAGGTTAGTTTATATTTTCCACGCCGGATTACATTTCGGAAAGGCTATTATCATGTAAATTTATAGTGAGAAGATTATAATTTCTCTACTGGTGCCTGAAATATGTTTTCATGATACATATAGTATAGTTGATACATATAGTATAGTTAGGTTAGGTGACTCAGTGTGAATAAGAAAACTGAAACATTTGCCACAAAATGCGATTGGTAATCTTCGGTACAGTATCGTTTTCTCCCTATGTGCACTTGCGAGCTCTCTCGTCGACATTCAAAGGTGATGTTGGAGTTGTTTGGTAAGACTTGTCAACTGCCGTTCCATAAAGAAAGTCAGAAATTAAAGAAGGGAACATGTTTTCGTAATAAATACATAAATACATAAATAACGTGGTCGATAACAGTTGTTACTCATTAGAAATAAAGGCTAAGTAAGCAATCGCTTAATTTTAATACTCTACACTGAAATTAAGTAAGAATGTGATACACCTCAAGATATGGCAGAGCGCATACTGATTTCAGAAGTTAGATTATATTTTCTCATGTCTGGTTAAGTTTTGGTAAGGCTGTTCCCCATGTAAATTTATAACAAGGAAGTTATCATTACCGGGCGAGTTGGCCATGCAGTTAGGGGCGCGCAGCTGTGAGCTTGCATCCGGGAGATAGTGGGTTCAAACTCCACTGTCGGCAGCCCTGAAGGTGGTTTTTGGTGGTTTCCCATTTGCACACCAGGCAAATGCTGGGGCTACACCTTACTTAAGGCCACGGCCGCTTCCTTCCCATTCCTAAGTCTTTCCTATCCCATCGTCGCCATAAGACCTATCTGTGTCGGTGCGATGTAAAGCAAATAGCAAAAAGAAGTTATCACTTTTTTCTGGCATTTGATACATGTTTTCATGGTAGGTACGCAGTTAAGTTAGGTTAGGTTAAGAGATGCTGTTTGAATAAGAAAACTGAAGTGTTTGCCACAAAATGCAACCTTGGTATCGTTCTCTCACTATGTGCACTTGGGAGCTCTCTCATCGACATTCGAAGGCGATGTTGGAGTCATTTACTAACACCCGTCAACTGCTATGTCTGTAAATATTTTTAATATGTTTTTAATTAAATAGTTCACTTGTAAAGTGATGTGTATTGATTGGGTGGACCATAACGTAACACTGTTTCTTAGTTTTAACTGCTATTCCATAAATAAAATTAGAAATGAAAGAGGAGAACATGTTTTTGTAACAAATACATAACTAACATGGTTGGTAGCAGAAATAAAGGCTAAGTAAACAGTCGCTTAATTTTAATATTCTGCATCAAAATTATGTAAGAATGCGATACACCTCAAGATATGGTATAGCGTTACACTGATCTCAGAGGTTAAAATATATTTTACCGAGCTCGATAGCTGCAGTCGCTTAAGTGCGGCCAGTATCCAGTATTCGGGAGATAGTAGGTTCGAACCCCACTGTCGGCAGCCCTGAAGATGGTTTTCCGTGGTTTCCCATTTTCACACCAGGCAAGTGCTGGGGCTGTACCTTAATTAAGGCCACGGCTGCTTCCTTCCCACTCCTAGCCCCCCCTGTCCCCCCCCCTGTCCCATCGTCGCCATAAGACCTATCTGTGTCGGTGCGACGTAAAGCAACTAGCAAAAATATATATATATATTCTCACGTCGGGTTAAATTTCAGAGAGGCTATTCCCTTGTAAATTTATAATAAGATGTTATCATTTCTCTACTGATACTTGGAATATGTTTTCAAGTTAGTTTAGCTGACTCTGTTTGAATAATAAAACTGAAACATTTGCCACAAGACACAAACGATCATCGAACCGTACCACTTTCTTGCTATGTACACTTGCGAGCTCTCTTGTCGACATTCGAAAGCAATGTTGGAGTCAATTAGTAACACCCGTCGGGCCGATGACCTTCGATGTTAGGCCCCTTAAAACAACAAGCATCATCATCATCATCAGTAACACCCGTCAACTGCTATTCGCTGCCGCCTGAGCCAAGGAGGCTCCTATTATTATTATTACTTGTAAATATGATGTATAAATCCAGTGTAATGTTGTACAACAGATGGTAATAGTCCAGAACAACACACTTTGTCAGTAGAGATTTATTGAATGTTCGATCCATTTGTAAATAGGTTATTGGAGACTAGAGAATACAAGAAAATATGTTGTGTCATATTTTTATAGAAACCTGGCCAGGCAGTGTGTGTATATAAAGAGGCAGTCTTGGGAGTTGGAGTTGAGTTTTTAGCGAGACTTTTAGTGGAAGTCGTTAGCCGAGTGTGTGAACCCATGTTGTGATTCTGTCTTGTTGGTAATCAGTTGACATGCTAATGGAGCATTCTTCTTCTTCTTCTTCTTCTTCTTCTTCTTCTTCTTCTTCTTCGTCGTCTTCTTCTTCTTCTTCTTCGTAGCAGTGTTTTGTTTTAAGATAGCAGTTTATAGTGCGTGTGGGTAATGTGTATATAATATGTAAATAAAACAGTGTACACAATTGTCAGCATCTCCTGTGTGTATCTTTGTGTGGTTACAACAAATAAGAGACCATCTTTGAGAATTTTAGCTAGCATTCTCTACCTTCCAGATAGATGAACAAATTCTGCCCAGATAGTAGCTGTCTCTACATATACGCAAGCGTGATCATTCCTGTGATGTGTTACTACTCCATTAGAAAACTACTATATCTGATTTTTTCACATGACTCTCATGTCTATACAATGGAATGAGATTTAAATAGTGACTATTACCTTCTTCATTCCAACAAACATAAAATAATCATTTTTATGTCTAAACATTTTTATTGATTGACTGAAAGCAATGTGATATCCTGTATGATTTTATTTACTTCACTATCAGCTCTATTTTGTGTTTTATTTTTTAACCTCCGTCAATACGATTGTAGTGTTTTTACTCATAGCTATATCGAACATTGTTAGAAGTTTTCACACTAGTTTTAAGGCTATTGATTGTCTCTAATGTTAACGTTGGATCTTAGGGAACCATATACTTTAAGGTCACTAGGTTAGGGGCCCTGACAAAACTTTCGACTAAGGTTTATTTTGGCTGAGGATGCTTACGGCAGTTAAGCGAAACATGTCCCAACTTATAACATCAGTTGTAATGTTTGTATTCTAAATATAAGGACTGATAAGTATTGGAAAGGTGGTATGTATTATTGTTCTTATTTTAATGTTTATATACTGATGTAGTGTCAAAGAACATTCCAATCAGAATATTGATAGGTGCTGACTACCTGAATGCATTTTTTAAAGATATTATCCACTTATCAAAGGCACTTACCATTAGTAGAAGTATTTTAGGTTGGATTCTGTTTTCAAGTCACACAGGAGTTTCAGTCAAAGAAACAAGTTTGTATTTAATCCACCATTCAGAAACAGACCAGCTTTTGAGAAAATTCTGATCGGAATCACTGATAATGAAACTCGAAAGTTCACTGACAAGGAATGCAAGATTTTGATGAATACTAATGAGCCGTTCGCAGTAACTGAGAAACAGGCACAGTACACCTACCTTGGAGAAATGAAGAACCTTCCTTACACGCTAGGAAATCTTGCGTTAGGACTTTCAAGAATTTAAAGATACAGTTCACCAGAGATCATGAATACAAAGCTATGCAGAAACACATAGAAAATGAACATGTCGAGATGGGAAGCGAAGAATCCGTTAGAGGGAAAACTTTCTACATTCCATATCATACATTGATTAGAGAAGACCATGAAACAAATGAAACAATGGCTGCCATCTGTCTTCCCTTAATTTTTGTATTCTGTCTGTAACTGAGACAATTTTATGACATTCTTTGCTCCAGTGACCCTTCATATTACAAAAGGTGCACATGACTGGGTTTCTTTTCATTCCATCTTTATACACTGGTTGATATTCTGGTTTAGCTGGGTTGCTTCGCTGTTCCTTACTGTTCTTTTCTTGTTGCTTGTAGTTACTGGCATGCTGGTTCATTGTTGTCAGAAAATGCTCTTCTAAACTGGAGCTGAACTCATTCAACTTCTCTGATTTTTCTTTGCTGAGCACCCATTTATCTAGAAATTGCATCAAAACGTCTCTAGTTACTATCATCGTTTTCTTCTACCGTTGTATAGCAGGTGAGTTGTGTTTCCTCTGGGAATGCATGTAAAATATGTACTGATACAAAGGGACGAGGCATGGCATTCTCAAAGCCAAGTACTTTGAGAGCTGCAACATGCATTTGGCAACTGTTGTACGTATGCCTTAAATCAATTGTTGTTGCATCTGAAAATTACCTTAAAGTACGTGAAGTCAGTGAGTTCTCATTACTGTGCTTTAACATTGTTGAAGCATTCCTTAAGCTTTTTAAGTGGAATTCATTAATTTTCTACGGACATCTTCAGCCCAGTGATGATCCATCCATCTGTCCGTCCATTCCTTGAAAGAGGAACGTGGAGTAGAAGGTACAATCATGAATTGTACACCATTTATTGTTAGAAGAATAGTGAAATCAGCCAGATTGAGGTGGGCTGGGCATGTAGCACAGCTGAGTGATGTGGAAGTATCCAAAAATATATTAAATAGAAATCCAGGGGGACAGAGGGGACGAGGTCGACCGAGAACCAGATGGATGGATGGAGTTATTGAAGATCTTCAGGAAATGGGCTATAGAAATTGGAAAGCTTTGATGATGATGATGATGATGATGATGATGCTTGTTGTTTAAAGGGGCCTAACATCAAGGTCATCGGCACCTAATGGTATGAAATGAAATAAAAAAAAGGTTCAAAATAATCCACTGACCAAAATTAAAAAAAAAGTCATGAAGAATGAATGGATGGACATGATCCCTACAAAAAACAAACAGACAAACCAAAACAGTGGATCTAACTCAAAAAAGATCTAAATAATAGTATTATTGACCAAGGGACCACTCATAAAGCACAATGATGCTTGATGTCTACAGGGGTGCGAAATCCATGACTAAGGCGAGTAAAGTAGAACCATGTTATTTGTATGTTGCGGTACTAATCAAAAGTAGTGAAGACTCACGGTGTTCACACAAGATGGTACTACTCACAAGCATTGTACTTTGTACAGGTAATGCAGACCTATGGTGTTTCTCACACAATGGCGAAACTCGTAACCAATGCAAACCGATGAGTTTCCTCACCTAGGTGTACTAGTCACGGGTGCCGGTCCCACGGGGCCCGTGATGTTCCTCACATAGTGGATACTAATCACAGGCAACGCAGACCCACGGTGTCGCTCATATAGTGGTACAACTCACAGGCAACGCCCAGACCCGCGGTGTTGCTCACATGGGTATGACGCACGGGTACTGGAAAACTCCCAGGCCAGGCTCTATACTACTACTAATCACAAACCTATTTCGTACCTAATATAGTGGTACTACTCGCAAGTACAGGCAACCGATGGTGTTCCCCGTGTGATGGTACGAATCAAAAGTAGTTTCATGGTTCTAATTCAATCATCCCTTGGTCGCCCCTTTTAGTCGCCTCTCACGACAGGCAGGGGATACCGCGGGTGTATTCTACATGTGCGTCCTCACTCGCAGGGGGTAGTGTGTTTGGTCTGCGAGAGGTATTTTATTTCCCTCAAGTCTGCCGGCAAGCCGGTTAAGACCCCCCTATCCGCCACCTGGGACGCGCCATGTGGGAGTATCACTTCTCCCCCTGCTACGCCAGCGTAGCAGGTTCGTGGTTGAAAAGCTTTAGCGCTGGATCAACATAAATGGCGGAAGATTGTTGAAGAGACCAAGGTTTACAATGAACTGTAGAGAAGAGAAGAGAAGAGAAGAGGAGGAGGTGGTGGTGGTGGTGGTGGTGGTGGTGCAGAAGAAGAAGAAGATACAAGGTAAGATAAACAGTATTTCTGCCTCAACCTAAAACAAACTCTCATCATAGGGGAAAATCACAGCTACTAACTGAAAACATTTATCATCTGGGTTACTTATTATTATTTAGCGTATGGGTTATACAGACGATATCAGTAATATATTTACAGATGAGAAACAAAGAAATTTGTGCTTCACAATTGAATATCAAGTTTTTCAATCCAGTGTTCAGCATCTGGAGTTACCAACAGGAAGTCATCGTCATCACCGTGATAGGCTCGAATCTTACATTCCCTGACGATATGATGAATAGTTTGGTGTGGAGCTCCGCAGTCACAGTCTGGATCAGGTAGCTTTTTCCACTTATTCAGAGCGGCTCTCACCGGCCATGTCCTGTTCTGATTCTATTCAGGGCAGTCCAGGTCTTGCATGGTAGGTGGGATATGCTTGGAAGTCTGGGACCTGAGAAGAAGGTATGCTGGCGCACATCTGTTTGCTGCTTCCCATCTACTTTTCCACTCATAAAGAGATTTAAAATTCTTAGCATCGATGTCAGTAGCATTACGCCAAGTTGGATGGCATGATTTTAGTCTATTAAGATTCAAAAGTGGCAGGTCACTATGCACTGGTAGACTAGGATTTCTTGAGATCTTGTGGAATTCCTTCATAAGGGCATTAGATCGGCGTAGATCAGCTGGCATTATACCAGTTAGCATTGGAAGCTAATTAACTGGAGTATATGTGATTGCGCCACATATGATGCGCATTGTGGTATTAAGTTGGGTGTCAACAAGCCTTGTATGATGACTGTTCAACCAAACAGGTGCATTATAGTCAGCACTTGAATACACCAAATCCAAGCCCGAAGATCGCAAGGTGGGTTGCTGAAGATCCCCTGGTAGTTCCACACAGTTTATGGAGGATGATGTTCTGAGACTTCAACTTTTTGTGCTAATTTCAGGTGTTGTTTGAAATATAGTGTACGATCCAGGATGACACCAAGGTATTTTTGGGTTCCAATTATAATGAAGAATTCTCCCTCTGAAATTAACATTACCGGACGAGTTGGCCATGTGGTTAGGAGTGCGCAGCTGTGAGCTTGCATCCAGAAGATAGTGGGTTCGAACCCCACTGTCGGCAGCCCTGAAGATGGTTTTCCATGGTTTCCCGTTTTCACACCAGGCAAATGCTGGGGCTATACCTTAATTAAGGCTATGGTCGCTTCCTTCCCATTCCTAGGCCTTTCCCGTCCCATCATCGCCATAAGACCTATCTGTGTCAGTGCGATGTAAAATAAAATAGCAAAAAAAAAATTAACATTCAGTTTCACGTTCACCAAATGGTTATTTAAATGGAACCAAGACAGTTCTGTTTTACTCACACTGGGTTGAAGTCTCCAGATTTTGAAGTAGTTTGCCTGTAAAGACAGGTCTTTGGTCAGAATCTCTTCAGTCGTCTGGGTTACTAACGCCATGATAGTTAACATTGAGATGGAATGGACATAGGCCTTAATGTCAGATAACATAACTTACAGCTTCAGAAGTAAAGAAGAAAATAAGGTTTTTAAATGAGAGTCCTCATACAAGAATATACTTAAAATGACTGCAAGTCAGGTGGTAGCTCAAAAACACTTCCCAATAAAATAAATTCATAATTTTTTCCAGCATTTTACAGCAGCACTCCCCTCAGATAATCCCAGATCAGAACAGAGAAAGAGAAATAAAAATAATCAATTATGAGGTCGAGTCCTACAGCCTCCAAGCGGTGGAGAGAAAGATGTCAAGAAAGCTGTCACAGCTTTACATATGTTGGAGATTAACACTCCCTTCCAATGAAATTGAGCCAAAGAACAGAAAAACAAAACATATGGAACCAGGAGTTTTGGGTTTGGCTCATCTTGCCTCTGAACTTTCCAGGTGTCATAGTTCTCTTTGTTCAACATTTCAGATTTCATGTCAGCAGCACTTATTTCCCTCCAAACGATGATACTTTGGTCAAGGAAACAAGCTTAACCTTGAGACTTGCCTGATTTGCATGTGTGATAAAAACTTACTTACTTACTTACTTACTTACTTACTTACTTACTTACTTACTTACTTATTTACTTACATCATATTTTACAAATATTTCGGGCCCATATCCTCTAGTAAATGTGACAGGTTATTGCATGGTAAGTAATATGATGGCGTTTATCTTTTATAAATGTGTAACTTAAGCACTTCAATAATACACAATGCCAAGAAGTACAATTTCCTTTACATCGCACTGACACAAATACGTCTTATGGCGATGATGGATTAGGAAAGGGCTAGGAGTAGGAAGAAAGCGACTTGCCTTAATTTAGGTTCAGCCTCAGCATTCGCCTGGATGTGAAAATAGGAAACCATGGAAAATCATCTTCAGGACTGCAAACAGTGGGGTTTGAACCTGCTATCCCCTAAATGCTAGCTGATAGCTAAGTGACTCAAACCGTTTGGTTACTTGCTCAGTAATGCTAAGAAGTGTATGTTGAAAAACAAAAGAAGCATTACAAATGAACTCTCTGCTTTGTAACTTCAGATATCAATCATTTACCGCTAGCATTTACATGAAGGGTTCTGTCTGACTTTCCACACAGTCAGCATTGTCCAGTGATATTAGAAGTTGGCATGAAAGTCCCATTGGTGAACTCTATACCTCGTCCACGTTGGAACTACCAAAAGGCAAACTGGTTTGGTTTCTCTGAAAACCTTGATAAAGTCTTAGGTTGGATTCCACCTACAAGCAAAAGTTATGAGAGATTTGTGAGTGCATTGTTGAGTACAGCCAAAAAGTTTATACCCAGAGGATACCGGAAAGAATACATTCCTGGATTATCTGAAGAAAGCAAGAAATTATGTGAAGATTTTCTTTCAACTGGAGATCAAGAAGTAGCAGATGCACTGCTGCATAGCCTGGATGCAGCTCATCGGCAGAAATGGGAAGAAATGGTTGAAATTTTTGACTACAAACACTCCACTAGGAAGGCACGGTCCTTTACGTAAATTAGGCGATGGAAACCAAAAAACATGTAAAACCACATTCATAAGACCTAATACATAGTTGCCTCACATATTGTCTCAACATCTAGGTCCCCCATTGATTGCTGTCACAACAGGATAGTGAAATGCGAACTGAAAGTTTTGAAAGCAGGATGTCCAAAAGATGCCCATTCACTGCAGAAGACACATCAAACGCTTTGCACGATGTAAAGCCTAATATAAAGCCCCAGAATTTGATGGCATACACCCAGAATTCCTTCAGCACTGTGGTAAATATGCTAGAATATGGCTAGCTCAATTCTTTTCCAGTATTCTACAAATAGGCTGCATCCTTAGGCTTATGAAGTGGACAAAGATCATTGCCATCTTAAAACCAGGCAAGCCTTACGACAGATCTCAGAGCTACCGACCAATTGCTCTTTTGAGCATGAAGTACAAATTACAGGAGAGACTGCTGTATAATAGAATAAGTTCAGAGATACTCAAAGTGGTCCCGCTAGAACAGGCAGGATTTCGACTGAACCGCAGCTGTACTGATCAGGTACTTTTAGAGACAACTTATATTGAAGCTGGTTTCCAGAAACAATACAAGACCTCTGCTGTTTTTATAGACCTGTCTGTGGCATATGATACAGTCTGAAGACAAGGTACAATCTACAAACTGCTCAGTGTGATACCCTCTAGAAGAGTCACCCAACATCTGAGTAATATGCTCACTGAAAGACACTTCCAGGTTGTCATAGGCAACACTACCAGCTGTCAAAAGGTCCTTAATAATGGTCTGCCCCAAGGTTCTGTACTAGCTCCAATATATATACATTTTTTTACAAGTTACTTAATGTTGCACCGACACAGATAGGTCTTATGGTGGCGATGGGATAGGAAAGGGCTAGGAGTGCAAAGGAAGTGGCCATAGCCTTAATTAAGGTACAGCCTCAGCATTTGCCTGGTGTGAAAATGGGAAACCACGGAAAATCATCTCCAGGACTGCTGACAGTGGGGGTCGAACCCACTATCTCCTGATTACTGGATACTGGCCTCACTTAAGCGACTGCAGCTATCGAGCTTGGTGCTCCAATATTGTTCAGCTTGTATATAGCAGACATGCCTCCAACACAATCCAGGAAGTTTGGATATGCTGATGAGTGGGTGATAGCAACTCAACACAACTCCATAGAAATCAATGAAAGAATATTAAGGTGACACTCTGGAGATAAAAATGGATATTTTGATCATTTTGGCAAATTTATTTTATGACTGAAATTGAAAGGATTGAGTTTATTCTTTCTTGTCATAAAGTTATTTTGTTGAATTAAAACAATTTATCACTTTAATAATGCTTTGTTTACCAGTCTACACACAGCAGAAATGGGCATGGGCATCTGCTGAACTGCTTTGTTAGGTAATGATGTCATTATCATGTTTCCATTCAATCAAATATGCCTGTTCTTTGCAATTACGCATCCATTGGATGGGCTGAAAGCCCCTCCACCTTCTCCAGATATATTTATACCGACTCAAGTTGTAAGATCTACCATATTTCTGAATGAATTTATAAAGCCTGTTACGGACTAATATTTCAGTACTCGACTGTCATTAAGCAAAATTTTATGCTTGTATTGGTATTCCTGATGGTACTACAATAGTGCTGACAACTAAGTTTTGTTATTCTTGTATGTTGAATCTTTTTTTGTGGGTTCTGTGGTGGTAGCCAGTCTGTTTACTTTTGTGAAGTATGCGCGCAAGTAACATCTTGTAGTTGCGTATCAAGATACTGTTATTATTGAAAGACAGTGTGCTGTAATAATTGATAGGTTGTATTCAAGAGAATAAACAATATGCGTAAACACAAATCAGCCTTAGCTAAGCGACAAATTGCTGAACTTTTGATAGGAAAGAGGTGGGGATCAGCTATTACCAGACAGGAGTCTCCATTGAAGAAATCAGGGACAAAAGGTCATGAAATGTTATCAGAATCAGATTGTTCTCATCAGAAAAGTGTTGCATCAACTTCAAGCCATGTAAGTCCTGCACCTATACCCAATAATCATGATATGACAGAAACTATGATCTTCATAACTTCGACTCAGGAAAGGTAGCATTGTGAAAAACAAAATGCAGGTGAATCATTTTCCGTTCTTTTGAGAAGGAGAAGAAGAAGAAGAGACAAGCTTCCAGAGTTACCAGTATTCATACAGAAGCTGCTAAGGAAGGGAAGGAAAAACATATGGTTCTGGTGTCTTTTAGGTAATGAATCGGGAAGAAAACGTCACTTGAACTTTGATTTAATTTTCCTGCCAGTTGTAATTTTTACAATTAAATCCCATTTTTCTCCCATAATATTCAGCCAATTGTATCTAAATTTGTCTGGTATATGTATCACAGCTATATTAAGAAACCTGCATTTGGAATTTTTGATTGCAGAACTTTTTCAAGTAGGAGAGAATTTTAGAACGTAAAAATTACACAGACTTTAGTACGATATATTTTCTTATACAATAGTATTTAAATATTTTATTAATAAGGTCCACCTTTTCAATACAAACTGTACAATGTTTTACATTACATTTACGTTCAGGGACTAGTTTCGACCTAACTGTACGTCATCATCAGCCTTAAAGCAAATCAACACAAATACCGAAGAAAATAAACAATGTATAGTCACAAAGGTCTTAAAAACTGTCTGTGCAACTCATAGAATTTAAGTTAAGATTGGTTACATAAAATCAAGAATCAAGAATCTTTATTTGCCATTGACCATATACAATGAAATAGGCTTCGTCAACTGATAATAATTTAGTATTTAATATTACTAAGGCTAAATGAATATACACCTTTTATTAAAACTTAATACTAACATTATGCATTTCTAAGAATTCAGAGGTATTATAAAATGGATTTTCTATTAACCAATCATACATTTTTCGTTTGAAATTACTTAAAGGAGTGGACCATGCAGAATGTGGTAATTTATTAAATAATCTTAAACAACTGATTTTATGTGAGTGAGCAGTTTTTGACAGCCTGTGAATTGGGATGTCAATGTCTGCTTTACCCCGAGTATCATGAAGGTAAATGTTTTCCCTTGTACTGTATTCATTTATGTTGTTTTTAACATATGTCAAAGATATATAAATATACAAATTTATAATTGTCAGTATTTTAAGCTTAATGAAGAGAGGTCGACAATAGTCAATTGCACCAGCCCTACACATTGTTCAGACAACCTTTTTCTGTATTAGAAGAATATTATGTACATAAGAAGAATGCCCCCATAATAACAGTCCATAAGTAATGTGTGACTGGAAGAGACCAAAATATGCCATCCTTAGGCAGTCACTGCTACCTAAACCCCTCAATTTCCATATCAAATAGGCCACTCGTGATATTTTTTTTACAAACATGATCAATGTGCGTTTCCCAGTTCAATTTGGCATCAATATGAAAACCCAAAAGTTTGACTGGTTGACTTTCAATATCTTTGGATAATCCTAGTGTGAGAAATTGAGTTTTATCTTGATTGCACAACAGCCTGTTGGATGAAAACCAATGCATTGCAGTTGCAAGACCTTCCTGTGACATCCGATGCAAACCTGAGATGCTCTGATGTTTTGTAATTAACGTTGTATCATCCGCGTACGATATAAGAGCATGACATTTGACATTTTGCGATAAATCATTGACTGCCAGAATGAATAAAAATGGACTGAGGACAGAGCCCTGTGGCATACCAGTTGTAACTTACTTCAAAGTGGAATACCTATTTTTAATTGAGACAAACTGATATCTGTTATTTAAGTATGACTGAATTATGTTCAGCAAGCGATACTCGACACCATACATCTCAAGCTTTGCAAGTAAAATTTCATGATTAATACAATCAAAAGCTTTACTCAGATCACATAACACCAAAGAGATCGCCTGTTTGTTTTCAAAAGCTGTTAATATCTGATTAACAATTTCAAGAACAGCAGTAGTAGTACATTTACCTTGTCGAAACCCAAACTGACAGTCGGATAGGAGATTGTAGGTTTCAAAATAGTTGCTAAGTTGATTGTACAAAAGTGATTCAAATATTTTAGAAGTTATTGGAACAATTGAGACTGCACGATAGTTTTGAAGAAATTCTTTGTCCCCACTTTTAAATACTGGAACTTTAGAAATTTTAAGTAGATCAGGAAAAACTCCAAATTCTAAACACTTATTAAAAATAAAAGCTAGAGGTTCAGAAATCAAATGTATTATTCTTTTGATGATGTAATTAGATAACCAATAACAATCCATACTCTTAGAGTTTGATAATTTTAAGCTAACTTTAATTACTTCGTCAGATGTGATTTCAACCCAATGGAAAGTGTTCCGGCAGGGGGTTGATTGTGAAGAAAGTGACTTGCAGTTGTACCTTTTGCCTTAATTTGATCTCCGATTTCTTTTAAAGGGTTTAAGAAATAATTATTCAGTTCTTCCGGATCGAGAAATATGTCTTGAGTTGGGATGTTTTCTTGTACTATAACATCCCATGCCGCTTTGCATTTGTTGGGTGCATTCTCAATATATTTTTCACAAGCTAAAGTTTTGACATGAATAAGTTTTCTTTTATATAACTTTTTACAATTAATATAAGCTTTATACACTCCATTCTGCTCGGTTCCTCCTTGACAAGAGTTTTTACAAATTCTATACAGCAAAAGCATTCTTTCTCTATACTGAGTCAATTCATCAATATACCAATTCACCTTCTTGCTTTTAAGTTTACCATTATGACTAATTTTTACCAGTGGTGAACATAAATGCCACAATTCAATCAATTTATCTAAAAAGTTTCCAAATAGAGTTTCAATATCATTTTCTCCCATTTCAAATTCAAATACAAAGCCCAGTTAGTTTGTTTCAGATTTTCAATAAATATGTTAAATATGACTTTTCACCCACATCAGAACAGATTTGTCATTGTAAATTATGTCAGACTGGTTAAGATATAATGATATAAGCAAGAGGTTCTGTTGAAAGTTCAAGCAATTTAAGATACAGTGCAGTGTCAATGACATAAAAATGAAATATACATACCGTGTAAGAAACTAAGGTAAGGTTCAAGAGATGCGCTGCACTAAGTTAAAAAGTTGCTCTTTGATGTAGATTCATAAAAATCCGGTGCACCGCACTACATTAAAAAGTTGTTTATGATAGAGATCCTTAAAAATTGCTGGTCAAGGATGATGCATAGAAGTTCAGTAAAGTAAAGTTCAGTAAAGTGTGGTTCCTTAAATATGCTGCTTTCTATTCAAAGTTCAAACTGAGCTGAAGTTATTCATATACTGTTATTCAGTATACATGAATGTGATGCATGATGTTAGAAAGGTTCTTCTGTTTTTAAGAATCTTGAAAGATGATGATTGTTGCGCATGGGGGTCCAAATACATAATAGTAATTAAAGTTGGTTGGATTTCGCAGTTCAGTGCCGACTATACAGTTGACCTGGATAAATGACAGCTAAGATAGAAAGAGTTATGTTAGGAGGAAGAATATACTTAAATGGCATATGTCTTATGGGAATCACCTCGTGTTGCAACAAGTTGAGTGAAGCTGGAAAATGAAGCGTGAATGAGAAGTGGAGTGGTTGAGGTTTTAACAAAGCCTTGAGAACGAGGTGCGGTAAGGAAGAGAGGAGAGAGGAAGGAAGTGAAGCGGAGAGAAAGGGGAGGGAGGGGGGGGGTTAAGGCGGGGCTGAGGGATTCGGGAATACAGACAATTGCCTAAATAAAGTACTGTAAATAGAACAAAAAATCGGATCTGGACTATTTGATTCTGTGCTTCTGAAAATATGAATGAGCAGGTAAATTTTTTTTTTTTTTTTTTTTTTTTTTGAAATGTCATTAAGATTGTAATTTGGATTAAAATATTGGTCCAAATGTATAAAGCAGTTTTCTGCTATGTTAAGGAGGGGTCCTTTATTCATAACTTTGGGGATTTCCGTATACTGCTTAATGTCAGTAAACTTATGATTGTAGTCATGCATGTGTTGTCCTACTGCTGAAAATTTATTGTATTTTAGGGCATTGACATTTCGAAGTATCTTATGTTAAAGCGCCTTCCAGTTTGTCAAACATAAGATAAATTACAGCTGTTGCATTTTATCCTATATACTCCTGATTTTGAAAAACTATTAGTCTTATTAATAGAAGTAGAGCTGTGTAAGATTGTTGTGTTATTATTGATAATTTTAAAGGCTATTTTAACATGATGTTTTTTAAAAATGTTAGTGACTTCATAAATTTCTTCATTGAACGTGAAGGTAGAAAATAAAGTAACATTGGGTCTTTTTTCAAAGTGGTTAAAGGGCGATGTTTGTATTTATTGATAATCCTTTCAATGAAATAACTATTATATCCATTAAGTTTTGCAATCATACGAATATTGTTCAATTCTTTTTTAAGATCTTTTTTGGGCATTGGTACAGTAAAGGCTTGAAAAACCATGCTATTGTATGCTGCTCGTTTATGGATTTGGGGATGTGAAGAATCTTGACGAATTGTAGAAGCTGTTTGGGTAGGTTTTCTGAAAATATTGTATTTTAAGGAGTCTGGTTGTCTTATGATAGTCAAGTCTAAAAATGTATTCTTTGTTCATTTTCAGATTCAAGCATCAATTTAATGTGTAGGTCAATATTTTGAGGTTAAAAAGAGTGATAGCACTAACCGTTGTGCTCTCATCTAAGATTACTCAAGTATCATCTACATATCTAGCCCAAAATAGAATTTTGTCGAAGTTATTATTGTTATCAATCTTAGTATGTTCTAAAAAATCTAAATTTCCGCCATGATACCCGAGGCCGGCGATCCCATGGCCAAACCTTCCTGCTGATAGATAACATCATTGAAATTGAAATAGTTATTATTTAAAACTAATATCAGGATAGACATAAAAATCTTGTATTTCTAAAGTACTGTACTTAGGTGACTGTATTTACTTAAATTTTTTTCTATGATAGGGTATAATTTAGACGTTTGAATACTAGGATACTGACTGAGCAAATGTCATGGGATAGCGGAGCACTGATGCGCAGGTGTGTTGTCTGCGCACCACACGTCCCCTGTGCCAGTGGCAGTTGTATAGGAGACCTTTTGAGCAGTGGCTGTGCATGTGACAGGTGTAACATGGAACGTCGTCGAGAGCTGACACCGTTCTAATGCGGGTATGGTGGTCGGTGCCCGACGGATGGAAGTGCGATTTCGAAATTGGTGCGGGAATTTGGCTTCACATGATCAACAGTGTCCACGGTGTATCGTGAATGGTTGAATGCGGGTGTCACCGTCCACAACAGACGAACGACCAGCCGTCCAGCCACCCTCGATCACCGTGACCGGCGACATCTGAGACGGATTGTCAATAGTGACAGACGGGCAACTGTGCAACAAATCACGGCTCAATTCAACACAGGCCGTGTTAGACACGTCTCCCAGTGGACAATCCATAGAAACATGGATTCTATGGGGTATGGGAGCCGGCGCCACACACGGGTGCCACTGTTAACCCAACATCATCGGGCACGACGCGCATTTGTCGCCAGTCACTAGGGGTGGACACTGGAACAATGGCGTAACGTGATATGGTCGGACGAATCACGATTTCAACTGCACCATGCCTATGGGAGGCACCGTGTATGGCGCAGACCACATGAAGCAATGGATCCCGCCTGCCTCGAAGGTGTGGTCCAGGGCGCTGGTGTCTCTGTTATGGTCTGGGGTGCATTTTCCTGGTATGGAATGGGCCCCCTAGTTGTTGTGGAAGAGACTTTGAATGGTACGCGGTATGTTGAGCTGCTCGGAGACCATCTCCACCCATTTTTGGCCTTCCAGCGCCCAGACGGTTCTGCGGTGTTTCAAGATGATAACGCGCCGCCACATAGCTCCCACGTCGCCTGGGAATGGTTCCAGGAACATGCAGCGGAGGTCCAACGACGATGGCCACCCAGGAGCCCCGATATGAACCCTATCGAGCATATCTGGGATGTCCTGGAACTCAGGCTCCCTGCCATGGATTCTGCACACACGAACAGACCAGCATTGGCGACTGCTCTGCAAACGATTTGGTGTCAGCTGCTTCCAGAGGACTACCAGGGACTTGTCGACTCACTTCCATGGCGTCTCCTGCAGTTCACAGGGCCAGAGGAGGCCCCACACGCTATTAGGTGACTATCCCATGACATTTGCTAAGTCAGTGTAGTTATTATTTAAAAGTAATTTAAGGATAGACATTAAAATCTTGTATTTCTAAAGTACTGTACTTAGGTGGCTGTATTTACTTAAATTTTTTTTTCTATGATAGGGTAAAATTTAGACATTTGAATACTAGGATACATATTTACAATGTCAAACAAGTTAAGGGAATGATTAAGTTCGATACAAAATTTATTTAGTTTCTCAAACAATTCTGTAGTATTTTTAACAGATTTTTTGGATAAAAAATGATAATACCTTCTTAAAAACTTTTGTATGAATTGAGATGTCTTATATAGAGGGCTTGGTCTGTAATTGATGATCGGGTGAATGGGGACGCCAGGCTTGTGTATCTTAGGAAGGGCCTTAGCAGTGGGAAGGCTTGGGTTCATACTCGTTAATTTTGTTTTTTCGTGATCCGTTAAAAGGAATTAAGTATTCTTTAAAGTTTGCTTAAGTAGGTGTTGGATTCTTTGAGTAGGACCCATATTAACTGTAGAAAATGAACTGTCTGAAAAGAATTCTTTAGTTTTACCTATATATTCATTTCTTTTCATTATAACTGTTGTGTTGCCGTTGTCTGCTTTTGTGGAAATAAGATTATTATCAGTAATCTTCTTTTTAAGACTGCGTATTCATTTCTGTCCAATGACTGATTCTTTATTGCTATTATAGTTAGGGGGGTTGCTATTATTATTTGAGTTAAGGATGTTATTAATTTTTGTTTTACTTTGAAACTCACTTCATCCTGTTTTTCTATTGGTAATTTACTGAATACACGCTCTTAAAAAGAAGATTACTGATAATAATTAATGTTATTGTCACAAAAGCAGACAAGGGCAACACAACCGTTATAATGGAAAGAAATTAATTTATAGGTTAAACTAAATAATACTTTTCAGACAGTTCGTTTTCCATAGTTAAAAAGGACCCTACTCAAAGAATCCAACACCTACTTAAGCAAACTTTAAAGAATACTTCATTCCTTTTAATGGGTCAAGAAAAAACAAAACTAACTAGTATGAACCCAAGCCTTCCCACTGCTGCACTTCCGAAGATACACACGCCCGGCGTCCCCATTCGCCTGATCATCAATTACAGACCAAGCCCTCCATATAAGACATCTCAATTCATTCAAAAGTTTTTAAGAAGATATTATAATTTTTTTATCCAAAACATCTGTTAAAAATACTACAGAATTGATTGAGAAACTAAATAAATTTTGTATCCAACCTGATCATTCCCTTCACTCGTTCAACATTGTAAATATGTATCCTAGTATTCAAACGTCTAAATTATACCCTATCATAGAAAACAATTTAAGTAAATACAGCCACCTAAGTACTTTAGAAATACAAGATTTTTATGTCTATCCTGAAATTAGTTTTAAATGAGCTATTTCACTTTCGATTATATTATCTATCAGCAGGAAGGTTTGGCCATGGGATCGTCGGCCTCGAGTATCTTGGTGGAAATTTATTTAGATTTTTTTAGAACATACTAAGATTGATAACAATAATAACTTAGACAATATTCATTTTTTGGGCTAGATATGTAGATGATACTTGAGTGGTCTTAGATGAAAGCATAACAGATGCTGCTACCATTCATTTTAACCTCAACAATATTGACCCACACATAAAGAATACATTTTTAGACTTGACTATCATTAGATAACCAGACTCCTTAAAATACAATATTTTCAGAAAACCTACACAAACAGCTTCTACAATTCATCAAGGTTCTTCACATCCTCAAATCCATAAACGAGCGGCATACAATAGCATGGTTTATCGAGCCTTTACTGTACCAATGCCCAAAAGTGATCTTAAAAGAAGAATTGACCATTATTCGTATGATTGCAAAACATAATGGATATAATAGTTATTACACTGAAAGGATTATCAATAAACAAAAAACATCGCCCTTTAACCACTCTGGAAAAAGAAAAACCCAATGTTACTTTATTTTCTACCTTCACATTCAATGAAGAAATTATTTATAAAGTCGCTAACATTTTTAAAAACATCATGTTAAAGTAGCCTTTAACACTATCAATAATAACACAACAATCTTACACAACTCTACTTCTATTAATAAGACTAATAGTTTTTCAAAATCAGGAGTATATAGGATAAAATGCAACAGCTGTAATTTATCTTATGTTTGACAAACTGGAAGGCGCTTTAACATAAGATACTTCGAAATGTCAATGCCCGAATCCCTCAGCCCAGGGGTGTAGCCAGGGGGGGGGTTACTGGGGGTTAGAACCCCCCCCCCCCCGATGGAACTTTCACAAAAAGAAAATAAATATAAACTGACAGTTAACAATAAACTAAATGCACATTGCTTAAAATAGATAGATAATAATAGATAATAGAAAATAGATAATGTCTATTAACTGTTGGAATATGCAAATTCAGTATGGAGGTGATTCAGTGTCTGCATGACTGCCGCACCGGCTCTTTGGTCGTAGTGTGTGCGTGTGTGTTTCGAAACACCGCCGGCTCAATCAGCTGTCTCGATGCCTCGACACCACAACGTTTCGTGTACCGTGTGTCGCGTGAACAGAAGCTCAGTCCTTCCGTACATGTCAGCTACATCGATGCTTTGAAACAGAAAAGATTTTTGAAACGGTGACGGTGGTTTGTTTATCTTCTCGCTTCAATAGAAACACTCCGATTGACATTGCCCTGAAGTTGAACCGACACTCGTTAATAGACGCTTCATATTCCGCACCGCAAGTCAAGTTACTAAAAGAACAATGTACTTCGCATTGTAAGGTATTTGTTGTACATAGAAAAAGGACATTATTGTTCTCAAAGCAGGGTCATACTATGGCAGGAAGATGCTCCCATTTGTCAAGTGCAAACGTTTCGAAAATTATGTTTTTAAACTTCAAATTGAACTAGATTTTAAAGCTGGATTAGGCCAAATCTGTTACTGTACGACCAACCAGATGAAGTAGACAGAGAAAAGAAGTATATCTACCTGCCTACAGAGCCATATAACAACAATAAATACGAGCTTGACGACGTAGAAGTGAGGGGTCTCATGATCGGTGCAAGAGGGACAATCCCTAAGAAGACGAGTTTCAACATCAGTACCAAGGAGCACAAAGCGCTCAGGGGTTCTCTTCTGATACTCATTCAGACACCACTTATATTCGCCAGACAAAGATCATGGATTTATCATTTACAAAAGAAATTCCTTATATTTAACGAAGTTGTTATAGTGTATTCTTTTTCTTTACGCAGCCACCAAGTGGATTTTGAAAATAAAATAAAAATAATACCGATATTCGACTCTTCTTAGATTAATTACTCATTTTATAATAATTTAAATTAGTTCACTTAGTTGTTAACTATCTTACCATGCTTTCGTAACTACAGGGTTACATGTACGTAAAACCGAGCGAGTTGGCCGTGCGGTTAGCTGTGATCTTGCATTCGGGAGATAGTGGGTTTGAACCCCACTGTCGGCAGCTCTGAAAATGGTTTTCCGTGGTTTCCCATTTTCACACCAGGCAAATACTGAGGCTATACCTTATTTAAGGCCATGGTTGCTTCCTTCCCATGCTTCCCTGTCCCATCCACGTATCTACTTATCTACCTATCTACGTCGGTGCGACGAAAAGTAAATTGTAAGAAGAACCCGTAAAATTCCTATTTCGGACTCTTCTTAGATTTGGTTACTCATTTTATAATTCTTAAAGTTAGTTCACTTACTTAGACTACTATGCTTTTGTAACTGGATTAGAAAGTTTGTTACGGTACATAGAATACGGTATTTTGTATTCTTCCGAAATGTAATTAATCATTTCTTAATTATTTAAATGAGTTGCTGTTATGGTGTGCTTTTTACTGTAAACCGGACCCCATTTAGTATCATTGTAAGTGTTTTGTGAAGAATAATGGTTCATATTTCACCACGTCATCGCGAAACACTGCTTTTCTTGCAGTCCGAGACGGAAGAGCGCCGTGTGTCGACATCAGAGCTGAGAAGTGAAATATTCGATACCTCAAGGTTACACTCGTCTCCGTGGCAACGAACAAACCCCTCGTCCATGCTTTGTTTTCACTTATCAGCTCTGGAGTAGAAACGTAACTGGTTACTGGACGACAGTATTAGGTCTTAGCGAGTGACTCAAAGTGCATTTAAAGTAGTAACGTGTTTTGTTTGGTGTTAGCTATTGTTTTACCACATCAGATTCACCAAAATACGATTATGGATCCACCGGTACGCAAAAGGCAATCTAGCTTAGTCACATTTTTCCAAAAGAAATCCAAAACGGAGGAAAGTGAACAGAATATTTCAACGGAATGTATAAAACCTGAATCATCTGCTGAAGCTGAAACAGAACCGATTAAAAATCTATGCTCACCAACTAAAGGCCATCAAAGCTTGGACTTACCATCTGCATCCACTTCTAGTGCCAGTGAATTGTATGCAAATGCAAGGGACATAGCAAACTTTGTGGGAAAATCTGCTAAGGTAAGGCATCACACATACAGTATTAGTACGATTATCAAAATAGTGCAGCAGGTCGAACTACAACCCTGAACTGCTGGTGGGTACATTTTTAGACGTACGGAAGTGGTTATTATTATCAGTTGTTACACTTTGATGATTAATTCCATAATTATAAGTATTTTATCATTATCGTATAGTTACAAATAAAGTAGAAAATTTACATTCACTTATGTACATTTTTCAGATGGACGTTGAAACTAGGCACAATGTTCTGACTGATGTTTGGGTGCCAGATTACAACTTCAAGTTTTCCAGGTAGTGGCAAGAGGAACTTAAAATGTCAACTCCATTGGTTAAATAGATGGAAGTGGATAACATATTCTCAAATCGACGATGGTGCTTATTGTAGATACTGTGTGCTCTTTTCTTCTCATGGAGCTGGAGTAGGACATCAACCCTTGGGAAGACTTGTTAAAGCTAAGTTCAATATGTGGAAAGATGCTGTTGAAAAGTCCAATAGGCATGAAAAAACCGAGTACCACAAGAATTGTGTATTACGGGCGAGCGAATTCAAACTTGTGGCTGAGAATAAGCAAGACCCAATCGACATACAAATCGACAAGAACGTGAAAAAGGAAATTGAAGACAACAGAAAGAAGATTATTCCTATTATCGAAACTATCATTTTGTGTGGCCGCCAAGGTTTACCCCTTAGAGGACATAGAGACGATGGACCCATTATATTGAATGATGAAGAGCCTACTGAAAATGATGGAAATTTTAGTACTTTTCTTCATTTTCGTGCAAGAAATGGGGATGAGGATATAAAAACTCATTTGCTTACAAAGCAGCCGCAATGCTATGTACATTAGCCCACAAACTCAAAACGAGATTATTCACGTATGCAATGACTTTATTGTTGAAAACATCGTGCGCAGAGTGAACAGATCACAGTGTTTCACTATAATGGCCGATGAGACAAGTGACATTTCTGGAATGGAACAAATGTCACGTTGTGTTCGGTATGTCAACCCTGACTCTCAGACACTCAGGGAGGACTTCCTCCAGTTTGTACCGATCACTGATGCCTCTGGAAGAGGTTTGGCTGCCAAAATAATTGATGTGCTTAAGAAGATAGGAGTTAACTTAAACTATTTAAGAGGACAAGGATATGATGGAACTAACGCTATGAGTAGGCAGTTTAATGGCGTCCAAGCGATAATAAGGGAGACCCACCCGTAGGCTTTGTACGTGCACTGCAGCTCACATGTTCTCAATCTTACTATAACCCATGCATGCTCAATCCAAGGAGTCAGAAACTGTTTGGGTACTGTGGGGAATATTTGTTCATTTCTTAGGTTTCCTGAAAGGTTAAATGCATTTAAGAATCGATAGATGCCACTGTTCCTGAAAGTGACAAAACGAGGCTTAAAGCATTGTGTCTAACAAGATGGGTGGAGCGCCATGACTCAATTGCAGTATTTCTAGAACTATTTGATGCCGTCGTTGCAGTTCTTGAAAATATAGTACAATAGAATAATAAAGAAGCCTGCACTAATGCTCTACATATACTAAATAAAGTATTTAATGTAAGTGCTCTTCTTAGCAGATTTTTTCAAAGTGAAGAGTTGGACATTGCAAAAGCATTTTCATATGCTAATGTTGTGGAGGACAGAATTATCAAGATCAGAGGAAACGCAGAAGAGGAGTTCATAAACATATTTATGCAAGCAAGCAAGAAAGCTTCTCAATTGGACACACAAATTACCATTCCTCGTATAGCAAAGCGCCAAAGGTAATGAAGGTATCGGCCAAAGGAAGACAAGGGCCACGAAGGGCGTGAAAATGAAAGAATCCCTAGCCCTTGCAAACCTAATAGCGTCGGGGTAGGAAAAGAACAAGAGTTGACCAAGAGAGGTCGGATAGGATAGATGAAAGTGAGGAGCCTGGCACAAGTAAGTGGAAGCAATGCCAGGACTCAGCTAAGGGCCCCGTGGTCGCCAACCCACGCTCCAAAGTTCAGAGCCCTTGGGGCGTATCCTTATGACAGTCATACATGCGCGTACCAGACCCGCACAAGCAGTTTCATTATGTTATATCTTAATATGGTAACTGTAACCCCCCCCATTGGGCGATCCTGGCTACGCTACTGCCTCAGCCCCACCTTAAAAGCCCCTCCCTTTTCTTTCCGCTTCACTTCCTTCCTCTCTCCTCTCTTCCTCCCCGCACCTCCTTCTTAAAGCTTTGTTAAAGCTTTGTTCGCTCAACTTGTTGCAACACGAATTGATTCCCATATGACATATGTCATTTAAGTATATTCTTCCCCCTAACATAACTCTTTCTATCTTAGCTGTCATTTAACCAGGTCAACTGTATAGTCCGCATTGAACTGCAAAATCAACCACCTTTAATTACTATTATGTATTTAGACCTCCATGCGCAACAATCATCATCTTTCAAGATTCTTAAAAACAGAAGAACCTTTCTAACATCATGCATCACATTCATGTATACTGAATATATGAATATCTTGATGAGAGGACAGCGTGACTTCAGCTCAGTTGTTCTTTGAATAGAAAGGAGCATATTTAAGGAACCAGACTTTACTGAAATTCTATGCATCATCCTTGACCAGCAATTTTAAGGTTCTTATCATAATTAACTTTTTAATGTAGTGCGGCGCACCAGATTTTTATGAATCTATATCAAAGAGCAACTTCTTAACTTAGTGCAGCACATCTCTTGAAGCTTACCTTAGTTTCTTACACAGTATGTATATTTCATTTTTATGTCATTGACACTGCACTGTGTCTTAAATTGCTTGAACTTTCAACGGAATTTTATTTTATGTAACCAATCTTAACTTCAATTCTATGAGTTGCGCAGACAGTTTTTAAGACCTTTGTGACTATACATTGTTTATTTTCTATGTATTTGTGTTGATTTGCTTTAAGGCTGATGATGACCTACAGTTAGGTCAATACTAGTCCCTGAATGTAAATGTGATGTAAAACATTGTACAGTTTGTATTGAAAAGGTGGACCTTAATAATAAAGTATTCAAATACTGTTGTAATCACAGTCAATACGGATCTATCATAATGAAATTTATATCTTTTAAATATCTTCTTATATAAATTATGTACAGAAAAATTGATATGTAGTGCTTTTAAAAGATGTATTATCTACCTAATTATAAATTTACATTAACATGTTAATTAAATTTCATGAAAAAATGGAATTAATAATTTCCAAAAAAATAGATTTTTAAATTTTGTTTTGGAAAAACTATTAATTGTGTATGAATGAAATTTTCCTGATATCTCTACTTTTATGTAGGTGACATTCTGACAAGTTTAATGAAAATCCATGCATTAGATAAATATATCTTTTTATCTCTGGAGTGTCGCCTTAACTGGGAATCTAGCTGTCTTGGGACAGTAAATGTTAACTTCAACCGAACCCTAACAAAACGGAAACTGCTTGCTTCCACCTAAGCAATAGGTTAACCATTAATGAGCTGAACATTAGCTTCGAGGGAAATCAGCTAGTCCATAATAAACATCCAAAATATCTTGGGATAACCCTAGACAAAACGCTATCCTTCAGACAGCACCTAACAAAGACAGCAGCTAAATTAAGGACCAGAAATAACATCCTTCAAAAGCTATGTGGTACCACCTGGGGCTCTACAGCATGTACATTACGATCATTTGCCTTTGGTCTAGTATATTCTTGTCTATACATAGTATATTCTGCTGCGGAATGCAGCTGGCCCGTCTGAATAAACAGTTGTCACACGGCGCGAATCGATGCCCAACTCAATCAGGCCATGCACATTATAACCAGCACAATCAAGTCCACACCAACATTTTGGCTACCTGCTCTGAGCCACATTCCTTCTCCCAATTTGAGAAGAAAATGTGCCCTTACAAGGGAATACTAGAAAATACCTGGCATTGGAATCAACAGGCTTCGGTCAAGACACCCACCACTCAGAACAGCCGGTACATTGGTGTAACACTGTTTCAACTGTGAGCAAGTCTGGATGAAAGAATGGTGTAGCAGCACTCCCAACGCTACTAAGTTTTATGTGTGTAAGAAAGAAACCATGGGAACTTGATCTGCCATGTAGGACATGGTCAACATTAAACAAAATATGGACCACCCACGGCAGATGCAACGATCTACTCTACAAGTGGGGCAAGGTTCCTTCTCCAGAATGTAGATGTGGCTTTGCAAAGCGGACAGTTTGGCATATTGTTGCTGATCTCAGTGATTTTTTGAATACCAAACCAGAGGCGATAGAATACATAAAAAATATGAATGTACTATTGTAAAATAATTGTATTGTATATTACTGTGATTTAGATTTTAAGCATGTGATGCTAAATGCTTAATAATAATAATAATAATAATAATACTTATTATTATTATTATTAACATTTTATGGCCTTCATTGGACCACTCTAGCCAACTTTATACAAAGAATTTTTCAGTTTCCTGTCAGCCCAGTACTTCATTCTCTCTGATCTTATCCTTCTTTCTTCATAGGAAATAACCCTTCCTATTGTCTGTCTGTTGATTCTGATTTGAAGTCTGGTTTGTTTGTCTGTGAGTTTCTTGATTTCGTCTGTGAGTTTCTTGATTTTGTCGGTTTTGTTTCTTAGGTCTTCCACTGTAATTTGTAGTTCATCCATATCTTCCTTGATTTCTTTAATCCACTTAATGTTGCACTTACTATTCCATAATTTTTCTATTATTCTCCTGATGATCCTGTTATTAGATTATTAGGACATCTAATAATAATAATAATAATAATAATAATAATAATAATAATAATAATAATAATAATAATAATAATAATAATTCTATAAATCCTCACAAATATACTCAAGTTGGAAACTAAAAGAGTTAGGAATGATTGTGGAAGTTAGGAGAAATTGAAGGAACTTACTAGGAAACATAAGAAAGAAATAAAAACGCATGCCATTGCTACCATAAAATAATTTCTATTTAAAAACAGTTCAGATTTAAAATTGGTCATTTTTCATCTTAAAAAGTTCTTCCCAAAATCTTGTAGTTTGAAGAGAGTAAAGTAAAACTTGTTGCATTAAAAATTCTGCATGTTAAAATCCAGGCGAAGTTTTAACTAATTATGGGAGAGAGGGGACCTCTCAAATTTTGAATCTGAACTGTTTCTAGTAGAAAAAATTATTTTATTGTAGCAATTGCATGTTTTTTCTTATGTTTGTTGATTTTTATCTCTAGCCAGGTTACAGCTGAAGATGTCCTCCATTTCAGGATGTCGTGTGTGTTTATGTGACTTAGTAAACAAATAAATGAAGTGTATTGAGTACGTGGACTCTCAAAGGACTTTAAATTCATTGCAATTATTGAGACTCAATATGGATTAGCTAATGAATTTTGTAATGTGCAACCTTCCACTTAATCGAGCAACTCGCCTCCTTTCTCCCATGTCTTTCCAGTCCAAACTTTGCAACAGTTTTGTAACACTACTATTTTGTCAGAAATCACCCAGAACAAATCGAGCTGCTTTTCTTTGGATTTTTTCCAGTTCTTGAATCAAGTAATCCTATACACTGGAACCATACTCTAGTTGGGGTCTTACAGAGACTTATAGACTTATATGCCCTTTCCTTTACATCCTTCTTACAACCCCTAAATACCCTCATAACCAAGTGCAGAGATCTGTACCCTTTATTAACAATCCCATTTATGCGATTACCCCAATGAAGATCTTTCCTTATATTAACACCTAGGTACTTATTGTGATCCCCAGAAGGAACTTTCACCCCATTAATGCAATAATCAAAACTGAGAGGACTTTTCCTAATTGTAAAACTCACAACCTGACTTTTAACCCCGTTTATCACCATACCATTGCCTACTGTCCATCTCACAACATTATCGAGGCCTTTTGCAGTTCCTCACAAGCTTGTAACTTTTTCATGAGGACAGTCACATTAATGGGATTGTAAATAAAGGTTGCAGATCTCTTCATATGGTTATTAGTGTTGGCTACTGAGTGTATGATTCATTGCAGTGTTCAATATTAAGTTAAAAGAAGGTATATAATGGTTCCATGCCTTTGCTGGCGAGATGTAGTGTTTACCATGCACTATGTCCTCTGGTATGGGCTATATCAAATTTGTTACTTTCATTGACTTGTCTCAGTCTCATCCTTGGCTTTGACAATATGAAAGTGACTGAGGTATGAGTGATGCTAGTAATACCATTCCTTATGCAGCCAGTCCCTGTTATGAATGGTGTGAAAATATTGCTCATAGGGTCGGTTGGTGCATGCATTTCAGTGGGCTTGGCAGACTGATATGTACTAACAACTGCTGGCTCAGTGAGGAAAGCAACGGGAAACTACCTCACTTCTCATTTCCCTAGTACGCCTCTTCAGTGACGCCTAGGATATTTGTGACAGCTGTTGGTGGAGCTGCAGAGGATCAAACTAGCCTTTGGGCTGAATACCCAACATACACAACATACATACATAATGGTTCCACCTTTCAATATGATTAAAATAAGAAATGTAAGTTTACATTCCTATTTAATTAAAATTGGTACTAGTTTCAACCAATATTCATGGTCATCATAAGCCAATTACAAATAAATGTAAAACAATGCATAGAAAAATAAAATGCAGAGTTTAAATAATTCTGTTTGGTTTCTGCTAGTGAAGCACTAAAATCTTTAAGGAGCACTGTGCGTTGAAATATAGCCAAAAAACATAAATAAGATGCAGAGGAAAAAATGAAATTTAGATGATGCTGTCAGATGCAGTTTATGGAGCACTATAACACATATGGGAGCACTGTGCATTGAGATTACAAAGTTATGTAGAAGTCTAAAGTCAAAAACACATTTTTAGTTGTAGTTTATGAGGCACTGTATAATTCTAATTCTTATAATTCTTATCTCTTAATAAAAATTCATTGTAGTGTATCGTTTCATTCCAATGTCCGAGTGAATCAATTCGCAGGAGTGACGAGCTCACGGCAAACGATTCAGCTGACTTGCAGCAGAGGGTACTGAATGGTGCACTCATGGATCACAACACACACATGGTTCATTATCGGTGCACTGGACATTCGCGGAGGGCCGAACTTCTGCCGCTGCAGCGAGACATACAGAGCCATAGCACACTGAAAGAAAATAATACCAATGTGCATTCACTGTCCTCTTCTTGCAGGGAGGTTTAAATAATAGGTGGATTTATTTGCAGTGTTAAAAAGGTAGTCAAAACATTATTCCAGAGTACCTAGCTTGTAAGCAGGTAGGCTATTAGATTATTCTGTTTATTAGTTTAATGAATCAGTATTTTTATAACTTACTTGATATTCGACAATTAATTCAACTCAGCTCTCTAGCCTACCCTATGACTATGACTCATGCTCATGACACTTTAAATTGTCTGTTTTATGTTGGGAAGAACTGCATGGTACTCTCTCAGTTCATATCTCCCATCATTGCACAATACTTGAATAATTGAATCGCGAGATGTGGACAGTGAGTAAGTGAGCTGATTGATGCAATAGCTTAAATAAAAAGATGTTAAATCAGAAAACCAGTGAACTGCTGTACATCTCGAGTATCCTATACAAAATAAAAAAATATGATGACCGAGCTCGATAGCTGCAATCGCTTAAGTGCGGCCAGTATCCAGTATTCGGGAGATAGTGGGTTTGAACCCCACTGTCGGCAGCCCTGAAAATGTTTTCCATGGTTTCCCATTTTCACACCAAGGAAATGCTGGGGCTGTACCTTAATTAAGGCCACGGCTGCTTCCTTCCCACTCCTAGCCCTTCCCTGTCCCAATGTCACCATAAGACCTATCTCTGCCGGTGCGACATAAAGCAACTAGCAAAAAAAAAAACAAAAAAAAAACTGACGATTGATAAAATCCTCTGCTGATAGAAAAAGACATATTTCCAAAGATGACCGAGTGATTTGGCTGTGCAGTTAGGGTCGCGTAGCTATGAGCTTGTGTTTGGGGGATGGTGGGTTTGAATCCTACCATCGGCTGCCGTTAGGATGGTTTTCCGTGTTTTCTCATTTTCACGCTAGGCAATGCTGTTGCTGTACCTTAAGGCCATGGCAACTTCCTTCCCACTCCTAGCCCTTTCCTATATCATCGTTGCCATAAGACCTATCTGTGTCAGTGCGATGTAAAGCAACTTATTTATATTAATATGTAGGCTACTTATTGTAAACACAGGTATTTTTACATCTAATTCTGTATATATAATAGAGTTGTGACTTTCAGAGAACTGTGAAAAACTATAAGTTATTGTAAAAAATTTGAGTTATGTTAGTTGTTATTCCTATATTATTATTATTATTATTATTATTATTATTATTATTATTATTATTATTATTATTATTATTATTATTAACTACATAAGTCTTTGTGCTGCAATATAATAAGTATGTACTATATAGTACTTCACAAGAACCCAAGTACCTATTTTTTCCTACATTTCTTTTTCAACTTATTTGTTTTGTATTGTGTACTTACCGTGAATAATTTCCAATATTGTTTAAGAAATCATTTAAGAAAAGACTAGGCAAACAATTGACAGTGAATCTCCCATCTGGGTGACAGCTCTAAATGCAGAGCATTGATGATTGGGTGTACAGATATTTTGTCATCTAATTCTATATACTTATACAGGGAGAATAATTTAAGTGTTCAGTCTTCTGCTCGCATGCCGTGGGAAGTCCCGAGCGAGCACCATATGGCTTCTGTCAACACTGGCAAGATAAGAAGTGTTCACTGCCAGCGCGCAGCTGTTTAGCACTCTGTCCCTCAGTTCGCTAGAAACTATTGGACTTTTAAGGTGTGTTGTGAGGTTATTATCACGATGGTTAAATACACTATAAAGCAAAGACTATTTTTGGTCAAGTGTTATTTGCACAAGAAGAAGAAACCACTTAAAAGATGCCTTCGATAATTCTGTAGACAATTTCCCGGTGCGACAGTACCATCAAAACGTTACATGCATCAGCTCGTTTACAAGTGGCGTAGTACTGGTTCCAAAAGCAATAAGAAAAATAAGCGAAGGAGAACAGCTCTCACACGGGAGAGGTTAGAAGATATACAGGCAAGACTCCAGGTCAGTCCAAATAAGTCGCTTCGGAGAGTAGCTCAGGAGGAAAGTGGTATTTCACATTCTTCAGCACGTAATGCAACAAAATTGTTACATTTACGATCTTATTGGACTCATTCAGTCCATAACATACTGCCTACAGATTTCAATGCAAGAATACGATTTTGCAATTGGCTAATGAATAGTGTTCACGATGGTATTGTGGATCCGAACTTTCTTTTTATGAGCGACGAAGCCTGGTTTCATTTGAGTGGATATGTCAATTCACAGAACAATAGAATCTGGGATGCAGACAACCCGCACATTTTACAGCCGAGACCTCTGCACGATGTGAAGGTGGGTGGGTGGTGCGCTATCAGTGCCGGACGAATTATCGGTCCGATATTTTTTCAGAACACGATTACTTCTGATAGTATATTCACAACATTCTGGAACCATTTTTTGCTGAACTGACTGAAGAAGAGAAAAGCTACGGCTCTTTCCAGCAGGATAGTGCAACGGCCCATGTGGCACGTAGCTCTATGCGACGGTTATGGGAAATGTTCGCAGATGATCAGATCATCAGTAAAGGCTTATGGCCCCCCTCATTCGCCTGATTTAAGCACATGTGATTTTTATCTATGGGGAAATCTTAAAGGAAAAGTTTACAGGAATAATCCTCGAACTGCAGAAGAATTAAAAACTGAAATTAGGAACATTGTGCGTTCTATCGGTGTCCATGAACTACAAAGTGTGTTTCGAAATCTCATTAAAAGATGTGAAGCTTGCATTGCAACTGAAGGAGATCACTTTCAGCATCATCTGTAAATACTGGTGAGTTCAGTTTAATTTCCTAAGCAAACATCTATAGTCATGTATCTGGTAATTCAAAAGTCTCAGTGCTGGCCTAAGGCCAGGTGAAAGGGTTTGTTGTTAATACCCCACAAGCTGAATTATGAATTAAATATTTTCATGGTTTTTGAGAATGCACTGAACTGTTGTTTCGTTGATAATAGAAATATCTCTCTTTAATGAAAGTGTATGTATCCTATTAGCTGGATTCGGAAAGTGTGTTTGAACCCCACTGTTAGCTGTCCTGAGAATGGTTTTCTGTAATATCCCATTTTCACTTCCCTGCAAATACCAGTACAATTCCTATTCATAGGCCAGGACTAATTCCTTCCACCTCCTTACCCAATTTCATTCACCATCGTTTATTCCATCTTCATTAGCTCCTGAGCTGAGGTTGTCATCAGGAAGAGCATCTGGCCATAAAACAATGTTATAATTATAAAGTTTCATCTCAATTCATCCTCAACCCTGTATGAGGAAAGGGAACTAATAGGTAGACATACATGTAGCCTATTGGCAACCACAGGCCAACTAAACTTGCTTCTTGAAGGATAAGTGATTATTTTAGATTCACAAGCAAGGGGGTGGATTTAAAATTAACATTAGAGGCTTACAGACCCCTAGAATACATGTGTTCTATTCATGGTTGTCTCTGAAGGGTGCACAAGAGATTAGATGAGTCTTCAATAATCCGATCCTTCCCTTCTTCACACAACATGCTTTTCCATCCTTTAAGGAGTTTAATCTTTTCGTCTCACCCATGTTCAGTTATGAGGTGGAAGAGTTTATTGTTAATACCACAAGTTGAATTACGAATTAAATATTTTCATGGTTTGTGAGAATGCACTGAACTTTTGATAATATACTTAAATCTCATTACAGATGGCAGCTTTGCAGTCTCCATTCTATGGAGAGAAGATGAATCTCTACACATTATGTAAGAAGATTGAGCAATGCGATTACCCTCCATTACCAGAAGACATTTACTCAGAAGAGGTAAGAAACTGTGATTTTTTTAGAAGCTTGATGAGACTGTAGATTCTTGAACATTGGTAGGCCATTAGATTTTAAATGGAACGATTTTAAGTTTTACAAACAGACAACACTGGTGAATACTAATTATAGGCTTATTATACTTTGCTTCAGTAATGGCTTTATTATTGAACCAACCATTTCAATGCTTGAAAACCAGCTAGCTGAAATACATGAAGATAAGTGTCAGATATGTAAGGGCAGTCAAATGAAAACTGAACACTTGCTACAATGTGACCATAGAATTCAAAAGTAATTACCATAAGTGTTAATACATTTATCACCGGGCGAGTTGGCCGTGCGCGTAGAGGTGCGCGGCTGTGAGCTTGCATCCGGGAGATAGTAGGTTCGAATCCCACTATCGGCAGCCCTGAAAATGGTTTTCCGTGGTTTCCCATTTTCACACCAGGCAAATGCTGGGGCTGTACCTTAATTAAGGCCACGGTCGCTTCCTTCCAACTCCTAGGCCTTTCCTATCCCATCGTCGCCATAAGACCTATCTGTGTCGGTGCGACATAAAGCCCCTAGCAAAAAAAAAAAAAAAAAAAAAAAGAGAAAACCATTTATCCCACTGGGAGGCAAGACTATCAATTCCAGTTTTGTAGAAAAAGGTAGGTCACTGATGGATCCACACCTGCACCCACTCTTGCACTTCCTTGTCCTATTGAAACTGATATCCACGAATGTCTTTCTTCAGGTCACCAAAAATGTTAAAATCACAAGGTAAAATATCCGGGCTGTATGGAGGATGTCGAAAGTGTTTTCCAACCAAATTGCTGAAGCGTAGCCTTCACCACATTGGATGTATGAGGGCGAGTATTATCATGCAACTGGATTACTCTGTCCAACAGCATTTTGACTTTATGGTATGTCGCAGTTTCTGAAAAGTGTCTTCATAGTGCTGCGCACTGATTGTGGTTCCACGCTCGAGGAAATTGACAAACAGAGGGCCCTTGCAGTCAAAGAAGGAAGTCCATGACTTTACCAGAACTTGTGTGAACAGCTTTGGATTTCTTTGGCGAGGTAGAATTGCGATGTTTCCATTGTTGGATTTGCCGTTTGCTCTCGGGCCTGAAATGATTGCACCATGTTTCATCTCCTGTGACGATGCGGACAGAAATGCATACTCTTCCTTGTGGTACCACTGCAGATGACTCATACATAATGCCATTCTGTCAATCCATTGTCTCTCCGTCAGTTGATGCGGAACCCACTGCGCGCAAATTTTGCAGAAATGCAAGTGATCTTTGATGATGGCATGCACGGAGCCATGGCTAATGCCGACCTGAACACAAATTTCTTCCTCCGTGATTTGTCGGTTTTCCCGGATAAGGCCATCAGTTTGCCCTATCACATCAGGAGTAATGGCTTGATGGGCCTGTCTTGGGTGCACATCGTCTTGCAGTGATGAAGCTATTAAAAAGTATTTAAAATAGTAAGTGTTTGGTCCACCTTGTCAATACACTTTTATAATTGAAAATCATTTATTCAGACATGTTTTTTATTCTTTGATTGATAGCTTTAAACAAGCCAGTACCGGAACAAAGACCTATTATGATTTAAGTTTACTTGCAGTGATATGTGCCCATCTCAGAATAACTTATGACACTTGTCATGGACATGCAGTGTTTGCCATACACAGCAGAAATGCAATGATGAGTTTTGCATACTCCAGCACCCTCAGCCATCAGACAATGAACCACACATACTTCTCTGCTTTTTTTTTTTCCCCCCCTCAATTTTTACAGCTGGACGAACACACTAGACAAGTCTGTGCACCAACAAGGACATAACCCAACAACTGCATGCACCTGTGAGTAGAGTTCTACTACTACAGCAATGGCAGTATCAATACGTAAAGCAGTGTTGCCACTTCTCACGTGGAATGTATGTTATGGCGGTATTTGGTTTTCATTCAAATGATGTAGATGTTGATTCCCATAGGGAACCTAAAATATTTGTCCTGAATGAGTAAATTTATAATTTATAATACCATTTTCCAGCTAAGGCTAGTGCATCTTGGGTGGTGTGCTAAGTCCCAACTGACGAGCCTAACTTAGCACACGAGGGCGAAACGCAGGCAACCAAGAATGAGTTAGCTGGAAAATTTATAATGTCCAATAACGGACCATTATATTGGTATTATTTCATTCAAATGCCGCTTATGTAACCATTTTGCCCAAAAAAGATATAAGCTAACATTAATTCAAGTCGTTTATTGAGTAATTGATTCATTCATTGATTGGTGCTAAAGAAATACTGTAGTATCAATCAATCAATCAATCAATCAATCAATCAATCAATCAATCAATCAATCAATCAATCAATCAATCAATCAATCAATCAATCAGTCAATCAATCAATCAATCAATCAATCAATCAATCAACATTAATCTGCATTTAATGCTGTCACCCAGGTGGCAGATTCCCTATCAGTTGTGTACCTAGTCTTTTCTCAAATGATTTGAAAGAACTTGGAAATTTATCAAACATTTCTCTTGATAAATTATTCCAATCCCTAATTCCTCTTCCTATAAATGAATACTTGCCAAAATTTGTTCTCTTGAATTCCAACTATCTTTATATTGTCATCTTTCCTTGTCTTTAAAAACTCCACTCAAGCTTGTTCATCTACTCATGTCATTCCAGGCCATCTCTCCACTGACAGCTTGGAACATACCCTTAATAGAGCAGGTTGTCTCCTTACTCCCATGGCTTTCCAGCCCACTCTTTTAGCGGAAATCGCCCAGAAAAAATCGTGCTGCTTTACTTTGGATCTTTTCTTTCTATTGTTTAATTTAACCTGTTGTAATTATGAGAGGTTTAAGTGCACTGTAGAACTGTAGTGTAGCTATTTGATAGTATCTTTTGTTGAAATATGGTGAGGCCTCAGATAATGCTAGGGCAACTCCTGCAGGCAACGCACTGTTCTTCAGGTACTGGGGGAGTTGTGAGAAGTGGGCGACCAGTATCACAATTTATCCAAATTGGGACAGTCATCATCCTAACCCTGACAGACAACACCAAAGAGTTGTTCGAGTTCATGAAAGAGAAGGATATAGCCGTCCTAAAGGAAGGGTACAGGCTGTTTTACAGTGGAGGATAGGATGCAATTAATGGAGGAGGAACAATCATTAGGGTGCGTCCAAATACGGTAGAGACAATATCCGACACTTACGGATTTAGCCTTGTTAAAATGGGAGACAATTCGATGGTGGCGCTCCTAGTGACTGGACCTGAAAAGTCGCACTAAATTCAAATATCAATGGAAATGCATATACGAAAATGGATACATAAATTACGTCTAAAAATAAAGTGTTATGGAGATATTTACTTCAAAGTTGCTAAAGTAATTCTGGATAAATGAATGAAGAATTATTTAAAAGGTTATTATTTAAAGACTGAAATTAGACATACAAGCAAGATGTGAAATAGACTGCTGTGAAAGGGCTTGATCTTTGCATTACTTTTTTTGCGTTAGCATTCCTGCCTGAACTTTTATGGTTAGATTTGTCTTTTTTCTCATTTAAAAGACATTTTATCATCACAATAAGACACTTGTCAATAAAAATATCAGCACATTCCTTACACACATGATGCAATGAATTAACGTTTAAAAGCAGGACAATTTTCCTCTTAATTCTTATATAAGCATAATGTCCCTTCTTTCTTGTACACCTTATCCAAATCACTTCTGTGACATTTCAAAACCCACAGATCACACTTACAACAACACATCGGTATTGAAGGTTAACTGCTGCACTATACAATAAAATATGCGTATTATATTTTAAGCCAGTTAAAATATGGGTCGAGCAGGTCAGAAGATTATGAACGTACTATAAAAATCTCTTTGTCACTGGAAGAATATATATGCAAACACAATATTGCTTACATTTTCTTGTCACGAGGTAAGCGAAGGATGCGCATTCTTCTCTACTTCATAGTTACTGCAGCCAAACAGAGCACATACCTTTCCCCTCATGTTGAGAGGAGATATCAAGGAATGACACACGCTACTATTTTATTATGTCAACTCACTGAAAACGCATAAATAACACCAAAAACTTCACACACAAATACACATGCTCTTATGACAGAATCATTAGTTCTCAGGTACACCCGCTAGAGAGAGCTCTAATAGCTGTCCCTCGATATCTCGCTGAGTGTCGTGTATTGTCTCTACTGTATTTGGTGCATCCTAGTGTACCACTTCCTGCTTCCTGCCTTATCACGATGGGCGACCGGGCAAAGAGAGGTAGTGAAAACTACTTGAAGCAACCATAGTGCACCCGCCTACATGCTTTGACCGGCTCAGACCGCTTCTACCCTTTTTTACCAGAATGAATTATTATTTCATTTTTCCCTGCTTGAACCGCTTACTGCCCAGCACGCCCGGTCAGTCTGCTGTTTATCTTTTGACTGTGCATGTTGTTCGTACTCTTGTTTATATGAAATAGAAGCGGATAAATACATTTTAATCTCCGGAGTATTTGTGAATTTGAGTATTTTTATACTGACCTATGCTTCAGCAGCCTGGACGTTGACTAAGCGGAACCAAAGTAAGATATAAGCAGCTGAAATGAGGTTCTTGAGGAGCATACAGGGAAAGACAAGACGAGATAGAATATGAAATGAGGAAATAAGGAGAAGTGTGGGAGTGTGTAAACTTCAAGAAGATATTCATATAGCAAAGCTAAAATGGTTTGGGCACATGATGAGAATGCCAGGAGAGAGAATACCAAACAGAACATTCATGGATACAGAGACTGCAAAGAGGCCTAGGGGACAGCCTAGAATGAGATGGAGGAGCTCTGTTGTGGACTGTATTGGAAATGGAGGTGTTGATAGCAATAAAGTACCGGTACTAGAAGAGGACTGGTGGAAAGATCGAGTAAGGTGGAGGGCTTTGGTACACTACCCTACCCTACCCTGAGAGGATCTGGAAAAGGGAATGAAGAAGAAGAAGAGGAAGAATTTATAAAAAGTATCATTTGTGACAGAAGGTTGAAGGGCCAAGCCAACCGCAACATTGTTGACAAAACATGCAAGGAAATAACTGCTGAAACGGTAAGTGAGAAATAATAACACAACTTAGTCTTTTTTTTTTTTTTTTTTGGTATTTGCTTTACGGCGCACCGACACAGATAGGTCTTATGGCGACGATGGGATAGGGAAGGCCTAGGAGTGGGAAGGAAGAGTTACTCAACTCACAGTATTTCATAGTAATGTATGGTTAGATTTTTCATAATGGTTGAATAGTTTTGGACGTTACTTTAGATGATCAGCTAGTTATCAGTACAAAACTAAGTAAATAATTGAGTAAAATAATTCCGTTTCTATGTACTTGTAGGCATATATTGTGTTACATAAAACAAGCGTTTCTTTTTCAAATTTAAACGGTCAGATAGTATGTTTCGTAACCAGATTCTTATTTTTACATATTTATTATCCTTGCAGATGAGACATACCCTTTGCTTCAGTTCATCATGAAACCATACAAACATGAAGGACTAACTGAAACAAAGCAAATGTTTAATGAACGCTTATCATTTGCCAGAACCTACTCCATACTTTCAAAGTCAATAGAGACTTCAGTGCATCTTGCTCACAGAATTGTGAAATGCATTTGCGTTTTACACAATATAGTAATTGACTGAGAAGGAATGCAAAGAAACCTCTCAAACGTTTGTTATTCTTTCTTGTTTAATTTTATGATAAATATTATCTGTTGTCAACAAAATACTCGATAGATCCTCACATGATAGCTCCGTGATGCTAATTGACAGAAGCTCTCGTGATGGGTCCACTATAACTACCACCAGCTAGAATAGCACAGGTTCACCTCACTGTTTGCAACTGTTTCGTAGTTTGCATGATAAAGCAAGAAGTGGTGCACCATGGACGTACCCATAAATAGGATGTCCTGGAATATGTGGAGGAGGTGAAGAAGATCAGTGACAGCATAATCATAGCAAGGATACAGCTTGAGACAATAAAACAAGACCTGTTCCAAGTACATGCTCCACAAACTGGAAATAAAGAAGAGAATACAGAACAATTCCTTGAAAACGTGGAGAAATACATAGAAGATACGGAAGTAATTATGATGGGAGATCTGAACATACACGTGGGAAGAGAGAGACTGGGAAGAGAAGAGATTTTGGGGACATATGGATATGGCAACAAGAATCAAGAAGGAGATATATTACAGTACTTTTGCCAGGGGAACCAACTAATAATAGGAAACACGTGCTTCAGGAAGAAAAATAGCCGGAAGATTACCAGGTGTGGATGGGGAGACAGAAGACCGAAAACGTTGATTGATTACATATTAGTGGGAAAAGGACATTGGAAAGATCTTATGGATGTTACAGCTATGCCTGAGGAAGCCTTTGGGGTTGACCATAGAGCAGTGATAGCAAAGTTGAAAGTAGGCAAGGTCACAAAACTACAAGAAAAGAAGAGAATGAAAGATTAGGTTCTGGAGATTGAAGGAATAGGATGTTCAGGAAGAATTCAGGGAAGAATTACAAAAACTGATAGCAAGGACAAATATTAGTTATGTTGAACAGGAATGGAATAATTTTAAGAGTGCATTTGTAAGGGTGTGCAGAACATCAGGAAAGATAAGAGAGAAAGAGACAACATGGTAAATTGGTAGAATAAAAGATAAAATAGGTAAAGGAAAAGAATAAAAGTAGGAAGGAATGGAAACACAAAAGACTGAAGAGAGTAGAGCGAGATGCATGGAAGAGAAAAGAATTTGACAAAAAGGAATAGCCGAAGAAAGGAAGGAAAACATTCACCCAGGCAGTGAAGGTTGATTTGAACTGTGGTAAAAAAAAATTACTACAGTGGACTCCCAGTAATTTGCATGCAGATAAATTGTTTTGCAGTTAATTTGTGGGTCTCAAATATTATTATTATTATTATTATTATTATTATTATTATTATTATTATTATTATTATTATTATTAACAAGTAATCACAATTGGGAAATATCTCGGTGGCAATGATCACTTACAGTAGTGTGACAATAAAGTTAAAACGTAATTACCCCAACAGCAATAGCAACAATAACAATAATAATAATAACAACAACGACAACAACAAGCAATTCCATGGAAAGAAAATATTACAAGAAATACTACTAGTTTAACATTATGGATCCAGCATCATCATCATATACAAATTCACACACAACTTAAGTATTTCCAGTGCTTAACACTACGGTTTACATTACTATAGGTTGAGCTTACTACTAGCTTAACATTACAACACCATCATACGCAAATTCACAAGTACCTGAAGTATTTCAAAATTTTACACTATGACTTAGAGTACCGAGTGGTCCAATTACTATTATCTTAGCATTGTAAATACAGCATGTTCATATACAAATTCACACATACCTTAAATAATTCGATATCTTAATACTAAAATTTACAGTGAGTTGATCATTGCATTAAAATGTGACACCATCACATAGAAATTTGCACACAATTTATAGAATGCTGGAGTCAATTCTTGTAGCATCTTGCATTTTTGAGAAAAGGCTCTAAGACAGCTGCAGTGTTATCTTAGTTTGCAGATCCTTCTCTGAGTTAGCTATCTTAAATATTTTGAATCAAGCTTTGTCCAGCACAAATCTCACATGGAGTGACCAGGATTTGAACCACGGAACCCAGCGGTGAGAGCCGGCGTGCTGCCGCGTGAGCCATGATGTAAGTGTTAGAACAAAGCTCTATGTCTACAATGATGTTATAATTCCAACACTTACCTGTAAGACCTACACTACTTATAGAAAGCATCTAAAATACCTGGGGAGATAACCATCAATGATGCTTGCGGAGGACATCGAAAACTGAATGGCAAGATCATTGGACGAATGTCAGTATCCTCAAAGAATCCAACACAACAAGCATGGAGGCAAAGATAATGAAGAATCAACTACGCAGGTCTGGACATACTGTTCGCATGCCGGAAACATGCATCCCAAAGCAAATAATGTATTCCAGCTATAGAATCTGAAGAAGTGTCAAACTGATACTGTCAACTGGGAAACTACAGCGAATGATGAGGCAAAATGGTACCAAGTCGTATATGGTAGAGTAAACAATTTTGAAATAGGATGGAAGAAGATTAGAATCTGAGAGACGGAATTGCAGGAAAGAAAGAGCAAGAGCGAAGAATGGTGCTCTCTTATGATCCTCTGCTGATACAACTAGTGTGTACTGTTACTGTAATAGAGTCTGTGGGTCAAGAATTGGACTAATCAGCCACTTGAGAAGATTCATTTGATTTTCCAAAAGACATATTTATATTTGTTTGATGAATAAATGCCTATGATAATAGCAATAGTAGTTATTATTAATTGCTCTACGTCACACCGACACAGATAGTTCTTATGGTGACGATGGGATAGGAAAGGGCTAGGAGTGGGAAGGAAGTGGCCATAGCCTTAGTTTAGGTTTAGCAGCAGCAGTAGTAGTAGTAGTAGTAGTAGTAGTAGTAGTAGTAGTAGTAGTAGTAGTAATCTGTTTATATATTTAAGTATTTAGTGCAACTATACTTGGGGACAAAACATGACTGTCTCAGTTCCTGGAAGTGAACTTGAAGCCAGCAGTCAATTACACCTTGCACCATGCTTAGTTAACAAGTTTTAAGTGATCCTTGTTTGGTGTGGACAGGTTGCCAAACCACTTTCTTCCACACTCTTCTTCAGTCCCTCACGTTCTTCGTGTCGAGTGCAGTAAACTATACGGCAACTCTGGCTACAGCAGACGTAGTAAATCCTATAAGCTGCTAATAGACACAGGGGTGTCGCTGGGGGTTAGTGGTGCGAGGAGAGGTTGTCATGTTTTGTCCATAAGTATACACATTTCTGTAGTTAACGTGTTGTATTTGGTAGATAGTGGGTTCGAACCCCACTGTCGGCAACCCTGAAGATGGTTTTCCGTGGTTTCCCAGTTTCACACCAGGCAAAGGCTGGGGCTGTACATTAATTAAGACCATGGCCACTTCCTTCCCACTCCTAGGCCTTTCCTGTTCCATCGCCATCGTCGCCATAAGACCTATCCGTTTCGGTGCAACGTAAAGCAATTTATATTAAAAAAAAAAAAAAGCCTGTTATTCCTAGTATTTTATAATTGGGATATGTCTAAGTAGAATAAATGTAGTGTAGTTATTTCATCAGTTAGTATCTTGATTGCATTATTGCCATGGAAACTTTGTGTAGTATACAATGTTTCCTTCCTCTGACATATTTACATGTAGTTATAGAATACAGTATTTTATATTTGTTGATATTTCCAAATTATTTTATACTTCTTAGAAGAAATAAAAGAATAGTTGAAGGAGGCAGGTGTAGTAGGGTTGGGCACTATCTCCCTGTTTCAGCATACTGTGCCGGTGCATATAAGCGGAACACCGAGTGTCAATTGTTCCGAAACATTCTCAAGCGAAACGGAGACACTGACTCGCTGTCCCGTCAGAAGCGCCACTATGCACTGCCCTTTGCCTACTAGCTGACTGTTGATACTGGCTGTGTGCCGCCCTGTGCTGGATTGTTCCGTGTTAAATCACATCCTCTTTGTTCTGTGAGTTCCGTTGCACTGGCAACTGGCCTTCGGTACATGCGACTAATGTAATGTGTTCTGTTTTGTTTTCATCTGTTTCGTAAGAGTGTTTTCATTGAAGACTAGTAATATAACCGTACAAAAGGTGGTAAACTTTGCATAATATTGCATCAGAGTCCTGTTCAGGACCTTTTCACTAGAATAAAACCGGACAGAGTGAAATACAATTTATGTTCCTCTATTTTGTCTGCAAAGGGATCTTCAACTGGCACAATGACAAGACATTTCAAACTTTAAACATCCCACAGTTTTGATTTCTGTGTTCTGCATGTATATTGTGTTTAAGTTTTATTTTCATGTTCTTCTTGTATAGTTTTATTTTTAATCTTCTATCCTGCTTGTATATAGTGTTTAATTTTTATCTTCGTGTTTTGCTTGTATGGGTTAATTATAATTTACGTGTTCCGCTTGTATACTGTGTACGTAAATAGAGTACTGACGAATGTTTCTTCAACTGTGCGAGTATACTTTTAATTGGTGAAAATAACATTATGACATTTGTAAACATATGTACTGCCAGTGTAATTGTGACAGGTGTATTTCAGAATGAATGAAAACATTCTTATCCTAAAAAGAAAATTTAGACATGATTTTTTGGGTGCTTATTTCATTCAGAGTTCTGACGGCTTTTTCACTGCCATGAACTTTTATCCCGGCCCTAATTACTCACAATACAGGCTGATACATTCAAACGGTGAAAATATTCTTGAATTAGTTACTTTTAAACACCTGTACTGCCATTGTAACCATGTTATGTGTATTACATATTGACCGGAAAAATCTTAACCTAAAAGCAGCCTTTAAATGTGATTATTGGGCGCGAATTTCAGTGTTCTGACTGTTCATTCACGTTCCGTGCAGCTTTATGCTGGCCATGGCCATAACTACACTCAGCACGTTCGGTACAGGTACATTCCCGCTGGCGCGGAGCATGTAATGTTGCCTCTTGAAGTTCTCTCTACTATGCAGTTACAGTCCCGTGTGCTGGCACTCTATACCGAAACCCTCCGCCTCAAGCTCCTAATGTTGCAGAACAATTGAATGTTCCGGTCTGCCCAACCCTTACGTCTAGGAGCAGTGAATGTGAGCAGTAATTAAGGAAGATCAGGGAAGAGATAGCAAGTTTGAGGAAGATAATTAGGCTTGTGACACAGGACAGGAATGAAGATAAGTCTCCCTCAGCCAATGTACAGGATAGGGTAGGTAGGCAACACAGAGAGGAAGGGAGGGGAGAAGTTGTGGAATTCAGGTGGGCTAATGTTTCAAGGGGAAGGAAAATGTGGGTTAAAGGTTTTTGGTTGGGACTCAACCCAGGAGAGGTATCGGTGAGGAATTGGTATGAGTCACTGCTGATAGAACAGCAGAAGGATGAAGGAGTTCAGAGAAGTATTACAGAAGGAGGCGTGAGGCAAGAAGAAAGGGAATGGTACATACATACATACATACATACATACATACATACATACATACATACATACATACATACATACATACATACATACATACATACATACATACATACATATAGTACGCGCACCTTTTAACGATACATGGACACCCTAGTGCTGAATTGGTCGACCTCGGTTATCTTTGAGATTCATATTGGCAACCTTTGAAACAAAAACTATGAATCGCTTATGCATCGCTGTGCGACATCTGGCGTACAGTTACGTATTAGTACTATTGTTGTTTACACAGCAAAGCCAAACTATATAATTCATGCTAGGAACAAGATTCGCATCGAGAAATGTTATATAATGTGTGTATGACACAGTTGTTGGCTTAAGATATTAAGGGTTTAGAAAATTCATATCGATCGATCATATTATCGATTCAATTATGATTTCATTTCCATTGAGTTGGCACTATTACCGGAACCGGAAGATCTCCCTCCTTACTCCTCACCCTGTACAAAGAAATATCGCTAAAAGGTGCGCGGACTATACATACATACATACATACATACATACATACTGGGACCTTTCCCACCATCCCCCATAGCTCATGGTACCATGTGGCAACAAAGAGGTGACCCTGTCGGGTCATGAACACATGGCACCATGCTCCACGGAAGGCGATGGTCAAGGGACCTTTTCGGCCTGTGACGATTCCCTCTCATTGGGATTGAATAAGTAATCCACTCACATGAGAGGTCAACGCCCTACGGCCCGGCAAGGTTGCTGCTAACTCTCCCGTTCCTAAGGTCTGAACCCCCGGCCACTCAGAGTCGCAGACCGTCCGCGGCGATAAAAATAAAATATCTTACAACTAACTTAAAGGCATAACATGAACGGAAGAGGTTCTGGATGCTAATTATCGGCAAAAAAAAATAGGCACGAATAAAATTTTCTGGATATTTAATTCACTCCTGTTGAACATATTTACAATCTACAACCTTAAACATCAAATTAACTTACAGCCATTGAATTTTAATACCAGCAACGGACAACCATGTAAGGGATATCACCCAAGTGAAAATTAGATCCACATCATTCTGAGAGTCTTTATGTGGTCTATTGACATTATGCTGTTGAATATTAGAACACAAAACAATCACCTATTCAGATCAAGCACCTGGGTGTTCACATATAGCTTCAAACAACTCGGAGAAATTTGAGTTGCGTTTACTACAATCTTCGTTGTTAAGCTTGGTTTCGAATTTAAGGACACGATTATTTTACCTGTTGAGTACGGTAAACAGTATTATAATGAACCTAACTTTTTACAGGAAAAAAAAAAAAAGAAAACTATGACCTTACGGATATAAATATTCCCGAGATTAATTCCCAAATTACATATTTAAAACACAGCAAGTTACACTAATTTACCCTAAGATTAGAGTGGCCACCTACATCGAACATAACACGAGAAACTCAATATTAAAAGAATTTAAAAAGAATCATAAAATGATAGGCAAACTCCACGGAGTTATAACCTATCCCAGAAATATAAGATGCACACAATTCTAGTTACTCCAAATCACCTCACTTGAGGACTAACTATACACATCCGAGGGCCGAAACCCTCTACTCAAACGAAATACCAAAGGATTTCTCACGAAGTCTAAATTAAACAAATCAATAAACATCAGAACAACATCTTATTTACACTATTATCACACCTGGAGGAGAAACACATATTATAACATTTCCCATACATGGTAGCTGCATCTGGTTTACCATTACCCGTCGTTTGTGTGATTGACTCCTTTTGTCATGTCCGAGGTACGAAAGGGGGACCAACAGGTCTCTCGAGTCGGGGACCCTGGAAAATCAAGACCCTACCTATCGCTTCTCCATGTGTATGAATTAAGTGTTCCTGCATTCATTCAACCTAGCCTTATTAGAATGTGGTAATCGATTAACATAAAATATTTTACTACCAGGAGCATAAGATTTGGGAGAATTCAACTTCCTCAGCGAAGTGGCATCTAACCTTCGTTCAGTCTGGCCTGCTGTTACACAAACAGAATGAGAAAAACAAACTTGACCTTCACGAGCCAAGGGCAATAAATCCTGCCTGACCCTGCCCCCTCGCACTGGGCGCTCACCTCTTTAAAAATCACCCTGACGCGTTCACAATCCCAATTCAATGGGTCATTTATTTCACGCCTTACCAACTGACCCACATTTGATCAGCTCAAATTAGCCCAGGCCTCATTATTATCAAATAAAAACAAAAAATGTTCTCTCAGTATTTGTGCCATTATATAACTTCACAGAAGGGCTGTAAGGATCAGATTTTCAGTATGTGCCAGGTAATTGAAAAATGCTACGAGAGAAATAGACAGTTGTGTTTCTGTCTTGTAGATCTAGAGAAAGTATATGACAGGGTACTGAGGGAAAAGATGTTCACCATACTGGGGGACTATGGGATCAAGGGTAGATTATTAAAAACAATCAAAGGCATTTATGTTGACAATTGGGCTGCAGTGAGTATTGATGGTAGAATGAGTTGTTGGTTCAGGGTACTTACAGGGGTTAGACAAGGCTGTAATCTTTCACCTTTGTTATTCGTAGTTCACATGGATCATCTGCTGAAAGGTATAAAGTGACATGACTCCATCAAATGAAAGACCACACAATTTCTCACTTTTAACCAACAGTACTATGCTGGAATTTCAGAGCTGGAATGACCAAGCCGCAGACAGCTCTGATCCGTGAATACTCTTCGTCTTTTTGCGACGGTGGGGGTGGGGGGTGGGGGGGTGGAAGGGGAGGCGAATAGTGAAGAGTCCCAGCGCAAAAACTATGCCCTTTTAATACTCTGTTTCCTAGGAGTACCCGATGAGTCGTAAAATCTCAATTCACTACACTGGCAACGGAAAAATCTATTTGACATGGAGGCAATTTTTTCCTCCAAGTCAGATGAGAAGCCCCCTCTTCACTGCTAATTTGGAATTAAATGAATGTAGATTTTCCAACTCCCTAGCTATTTCCCGCCAATGTTCAGTCGGGCTGTTATACTCGGTACACAGTAGTAATCCCATCTATCGGAGTTGAGCGGCACCATAAGAAACGAAGAACATCACAACAAACAATAGTCAATGTAAAGTTATTGTTGATCAGTAACAAACAATGGTCAATGTAAAGTTATTGTTGATCAGTGTTATGCTCTTTCGATATTGTAGGCCTTCTGAAATACCACTCTTATCATAGTCGGTACAGTAAAACTGAATGAAACATAAATGATCGGAAATTGTATTGTCTATAACTTTTGTTTAGTACTTTTCGATAGCACCAATAACATAGGTAACGGTATTTAAAAAGTAAATTTTAGGCGCCTTCCCCTAAACTACCATTTTATCTCGGGCGAATAAAATTATTTATAGCCTAGACTGTAGTTTCTTATTCCCCGACTCTATATAGCGGTTTTCATTCAATTCTGTTAACCCATTTTCTCGTGGCTCGGCGTTGATATGGACTTAGCAACAAAAATACAAATTCATTAATATCTGTGTTATCAGAGCCGGTACGGTAAAAATATATAAGACATAATTGATTGGAAATTTAATTCTATATAACTTTAGTTATATAGTATTTATCGACACAACCACTAATAATATATATATTCGATAATTAAATTTAAGGCCTTCCCCTAAACTACCATTTCACTCAGCTTGAATAAAATAATTTATAGCCTAGATTGTAGCGGCTCATCCCCCGACTTTACATACCAATTTTCATTAAATTCTCTTCAGCCGTTTTCTCGTGATGCGTGTACATACATACATACATACATACATACATACATACATACATACATACATACAGACAGACAGACAGACAGACAGACAGACAGACAGACAGACAGACAGAAATTATGGAAAACTAAAAAGTACATTTGCTTGTTACTATGGACATGACCGATACAGAAATACCATTCTTTTCAAATTCTGAGCAATGTACAGACAAAACTCTTATTTTATATATATAGATTCGCACTGATATCCGACTTTTCACACTTCCGTTTACAAAAATTTCTCGTACAGAGAGGGGAAATCAGACCAAAAAGCGGCCGTGCGGTCACCTCGTAGGCTCCTCGAAGACTCGTGTCCACCCTCATATGTGCAGGCAAATATAAGGGCTACCCTAGGGTGGGGGATGCTTGGGAGACATCTCCCTCCTACAAATTTCAGTTTTCCAGATCCACAAGGCTTACGAATCTCAGCGATGCGGCAAAATTGTGTGGCCAACTACTCCGAAATACAAGATGTGATGCGGAACTCAGGATGATCGGTGGATTTGTAGTAATTAATTCCAATAAAATCGGGGTGGGGGTAGTACTCGCTATTAGCATTTGGCGCCACTGTAAGCGTGGGTACGCCGAGCCGGTTACGTAATCTTATGAAGATGCATTTTCGTAGGTGAGATTATTCTACCTTGATTTCCAATTTTGCCATTCATCCAATATTCCTCTTATTACTCTGACGTATGTTTTCTGGTTAGTTTAGCCTTTATTGAGCTGAAAACATCCCTGAAATCACCCCATCGCTTTGGCATTGCTGTGCGTTGGCGTTTGTTTTCAAGATGGAGTCAGCAAAATTGTGTTCTTCTTCCCCTTGTTCCATGATACGCGCGCAGTTCGGGAGTTTTTCTGAGCCACCCGCTGGGTGCTCTAGGCGCCTCTATGTCGCGAAGTGTTATGCAATATGACGCTACTGCCAGCATCCACACAAAGGAAGCTACAAGCCTACTAATTTCTTAAATATATAATTCAAAATAATTATTCATGTGACTATACGGTCACATCTGCCCCTCCGTTGGTTTCAAGAAATTTGGAACGGAGTTACGAATTTCTTGGTTTAAAATTTTGCTTTAAGGAACATCTCCTCTGCGTGTCCCTAATCTTTGAGACTCTAAATTCAGCCAGGCATTTTCTCTTTCGAGAAGGAAACATATCCGTCCCAAGGCTTCATGCTTCTGATACAATCCTAGTCATTCTTCACAACACTGGCCGTCTTGGTTCTCCTGCTCGACCGTTGACATCACGTGGACCATTGCATCCTCTTGAACGTCCTCTTCCTCGTCCAGTGGATCCTCATCTTCGTCTCTCTCCAGGTCATCTCCCTCTTCTTCGACGTTCTCATCCACCTGATTGGCGTCTATTCTGCTGCTCCCTGGAGGATGGTATATTTTCAAATGTAATTTAGTCCATTTCTCTTCTAAAACCATTTCGAAGCCTACTCATTCTTATGTACAATGGTCTTCGTTGGTCCCACGACCTCAAAGTCTATTAAATTTAATTATATACTATTTACAATGGAATGTATTGTACAGTAGGTGTTAGACCATTGCTCATTATTGGTCTTGCTTGTCCTCTCCTTTTCTTCGATAACAATATCAGTAACCTGGGGATTTAACAGACCATCCCTGGCTCGACTTCTATGAACACAAAGTTCAAACCTGCATTTTTCTTCTTTCTCCTTCTGCTGGATTTGCCACAATGGTATCGGTCTTCCCTATTCCGCGGTCTGTCGTTTAGTCTTGCATGCTGTACTGGTGGCTGCCTCATTTGACTTCCGGAAAGTCGCTTCTTTCTTCTTCGCCATCTCGGTTTGCCGTGCGAACCTCGGTGTAGGCTGGAAAAACATCCTCTCGTCATCCGTGGCGTACATTTCTTGTGTTTCTTCTTTCGGCTAATATTCTTACCAGCAGACTTCTTTAAATGCTCCTCAGAGTCAGCACGAATTTGCTGTCTGCACCATTTAGCTTGAAATTTCCCATTAGCTAAATCAGTCATGTTTGCCTCCTCGTTAATTTTCCTCTTCAAAAGGACTATACCAGCCGTCCGCTCGTGCCTCTCTGGCATACGCCCAGCTTCCTTTAATGGTTCCTGTCTGACCTCTCTAGTTCCTGGACAGGTTTCGTGAACATCTACCTTGTTTTTCCCTTTCCGGATCTTATGTGACCACTCTTCGATTCTATCGGAAGTTTTATCGTCCCTCTTATGAACCTCTTCTCGGATCGAAATGATTTCTTCGGACGTTATTTCTTTGACTTTGGATATCTGCTTCTCTATTGATTCAGCAAATTCCTTACGCAACGCCACGGTTTGATGTTGCACTTCACACAGTTTACTCTGAGCCTGATATATCTCCCTCTTAGTTGCTTCGATCTCCCTACTAGTAGTTTCCTGATATGCCACTGTCGCTTTAATGTGTTCCTCGAGTTGCTCCGCCATACTGATAGTTTGGGCCTCAATACAATCTACATGCTCAACCGCTGTGTTGATCATCTTGCCGAAATTTTCCTGCTGTTCCTCTACACCGTCTACTCGCGCTCCTAATTGCTCGGTAACCTTTTCACAACGTTCTCGATCGACTTTAAGTTGGTCAACTAGTTCGTTCTGACGTTCAGTCATTCGCTCTAACCGCTCCTCAAAGTCACCTAGCCGTTTATTGATCTCCTCTCTCCCTTCCTTGCATTCCTCCTGTACCTTTCTTTAATGTTTCCCTGAATATCCTCACTAGTCAACTAGAAAAAGAAACTCAGGATAGTAAGGAATTTCAAGTTACCCAATTGCAACAGTCAAGTTTTAGGGAGGAAGGGGGTCTGAGATTGCTCTTGGTAAACTGTCAAAGTGTAGTAAATAAACAATTAAAATTCGGTACATTGATGGAATCTTATGAGACTGATGTGGTGATAGGAGTGGAATCGTGGTTGAAAGAAGGGGTGGGTAATAGAGAAGTATTTCCAGAAGGGTACACAGTCTATCGTAGAGACCGAGGAGATAAAAAGGGAGGGGGGGTGTTTATTCTGGTGAAGGAAACTTACTGTTCGCATGAATGGTTTACCGATGAAAGGGATGAAATATTAGGGATAAAATTAGTTCGTGATAATTTGAAGGAGGTGGGAATTATAGGAACATACAGGCCTGGAAGAGAGGAAAGAGACATGGAAATCTTTGAAAAAATAATAGATTATACTCGTAAAAACAATAATGATATGGTAATAATTGGGGGAGATCTAAATTTGCCTGAAGTTGAATGGAAAGGAGCTGCAAAGCCCATGAACAGAAACTGGCAAATAAGTTAATTTGGGAGGGAGGATTTACACAAGTAGTACAAGAACCGACTCGTCTCAATAACTTACTAGATGTATTCTTGGTTAAACCATGGGAAATTGTTGATAAAACTGAAGTAATTGAAGGAATAGGAGACCATAAGGCTGTAATAATGGATGTAGGACTCGTACCAAAAAGGCTTAATAAGAGGGTTACACAAGACAAGAAATTGTACAGAAAAACTAAAGTTGATGAATTTGGGACTTACCTTAAATCACAATTCAGTTGTTGGGTAAGTGAAGGGAGTAACGTGGATACACTTTGGGCTAAATTTAAAGGAATTATTTGGGAAGGAGAGAAGAGATTTGTACCTGTTAAGAAGGGTAAAATGACCTCAGACCCTGTTTATTATACAAGGGAAATAAGAAAATTAAAAAGAAAATGTAGAATAGTAAACAGGAAAATCAAAGAGGGTAGGGAGAGTAGAGAAACTAGAAAACAGCTAATGAGGGAACTGAATAGAGTGAAAAAGGAAGCAAAAGAGAATTATATGAATGGCATACTTAAAGAGGGTAATGACCACAAAGGGAAATGGAAAAAGCTGTATTCATATATCAGGAATCAAAAAGGAAAAGGAATCCAAATTCCTACTATGGTGGGAGAAGGGGGTGAACACTATTTAACAGATACTGAGAAAGCAAACCTATTTAGTAGGGAATTTAGAGATTCAGTAGATGATTGTCAAGAGTTGGAAACCGAAGCAGAAGATAGAGAGGGAGAGAGACAGAGGGAAACAAGAAGCTTCTCATTCACAAACAAAGATATTTTCAGAGAAATCCAACTGCTTTTCCTATCATGCTTCAGCAAGGAAAAGCAGCAGGAAGTGATCAAATTACTGGGGAGGTATTAAAGACAATGGGGTGGTACATAGTGCCTTATTTAAAATTTCTCTTTGACTATGTCATAAATAATAGTGTAATACCAAAGGAATGGAAGGAATCTATAATAATACCAATTTATAAAGGAAAGGGTGATAAAAGGAAACCAGAGAACTACAGACCAATCAGCCTGACCAGTATAGTTTGTAAAATTCTGGGGAGTTTAATATCGAAGTACATCAGAGGGATATGTGATGATAAAAATTGGTTCATGAGGAGCCAGTATGGATTTAGAAAGAAATTTTCTTGTGAGGCACAACTGGTGGGATTTCAGCAGGACATATCAGATCAGTTGGATTCAGGAGGTCAGTTAGATTGCATAGCCATAGATCTTTCCAAAGCCTTTGATAGAGTGGAACATGGAATATTATTAAAGAAATTGGAGGGAATAGGATTGGACGTAAGGGTTACACGTTGGATAAAAGCATTTCTAAATTCAAGGGTTCAGAAAGTCAAAGTAGGAAATAATGTATCTCAGGAAGAGAAAGTTTGGAAGGGAATTGCACAGGGTAGTATAATCGGTCCGTTACTTTTCTTAATATACGCAAATGATTTAGGGAACAATATAACATCAAAAATAAGATTGTATGCAGATGACATAATTGTTTATAGGGAAATAAACCACATTGAGGATTGTTCAGAATTTCAAAGGGACCTTGAAAGTATCCAACAATGGGTTGAAGAAAATAATATGAAGGTTAATGGAGGCAAATCAACTGTTACAACTTTTACAAACAGGAGCTTTAAAACTGAATTTGAATATACTTTGGATGAGGTAGTTATCCCAAAAGATGGCAAGTGCAAATACTTAGGTGTGAGATTTGAAAGTAATTTGCACTGGAAGGGTCATATTGATGACATTGTTGGGAAAGCATACAGATCATCACATGTCATAATGAGGCTACTTAAAGGATGCAACAAAGAAGTAAAAGAAAAAAGTTACTTGAGTATGGTTCGTCCGTTATTGGAATATGCAAACAGTGTTTGGGATCCTCACCAAGAATACCTAATAAAAGAAATAGATAGTGTGCAGAGGAAAGCAGCAAGATTTGTAACAGGGGATTTCAGGAGAAAGAGTAGTGTATCAGAAATGTTAAAGGAACTTGGGTGGGAAACTTTAAGTAAGAGAAGGGGGAAAACTAGACTTATAGGATTATATAGAGCCTATACAGGAGAAGAAGCATGGGGAGATATCCGTGAGAGGTTTCAGTTGGAAAATAATTATATCGGCAGTACTGACCACAAATATAAAATTAGAAGGAATTTTAGCAGAAGCGATTGGGGTAAATTTTCATTCATTGGGAAGGGTGTGAAGGAGTGGAACAGTTTACCAGGGGTAGTGTTTGATCCTTTTCCAAAATCTGTACAGATATTCAAGAAGAGAATAAACAGCAACAGAGAAAATAAATGAAGTGTTAGAGGACATTCGACCAGTGCAGGTTATTGTAAATAAAAAAATGTGTATGAATAAATTAATTCCATCCCCTGGTCTAAGGAGTTTGGACAGCCAAAGTAGGGGACTGCCTGTAGGGGTGAAGTACAGTGGGGACTTTGAGGGCCCTGGGACCGCTACGGTAGCTGTGAAGGCCCTTCAGGAACTCTGAAAAGTGGTGGCAAAAGGGGCTCTGGTTAAGACGCAGCAGGTCGTTATGGTACTTAGGATCCAGAACGGGTAAAAAAAAAAAAAAAAAAAAAAAAAGTAAATAAATAAATGCAATGTAAATATTAATGTTATACCAGTTGTATAATATCATTCCACATACTGTATATCAGTTGACTATATTTGTAAGTAGTACAGGAGATATTATAAGTAGAATTTTGTAAACAATATAAATTTATTAAGGATGAGCTGTGTGTTTAATAGAAAACATTGTTAGCGTATATTTTATAATATTGTATTGTAGGAAAAATTTTCTTCTCTTGTTAATTTAATATTTAGTGCTTGACAATAATGTATTTTAGTGTACCATTTGCCACCGAGGTAGACACCTCATTTGCAAATAAAGAGATTTTGATTTGATTTAGTCTCATTTAGTTACGCCTGCATGTCTTCGTTATATTCACGCATCAGTTCCTTCATACCCTGCATGTCTTTCTGAATGTCCTCGATATTCTGATTAATTTTCGCCAAAATGTTTTCGCTATTAACGCGAATCATCTCCTGCATCCATTCTTTCATCTGTTGTAATTCCATTACGAACACAATTTTCATTAAATGAGCCCCCCTTTAGACCCGAACTTAGGACCTGGGTCAATTAACTCGAAACCAAGTTTTATTCAAGGTTGTTTCCCCACTCAACTTCGAAAATTTCTAACATTAATAGAATTAAGTCCAAAACGTAGCCTCAAAAAGAAAAAGCTAACTCGAAGTTGCCTAACTTTTACACCCCTGTTGCACCGAGAGCATAATCAAAATTAAAGAATGTTGCCATAATAATTAACGATAGAATTTTGAATAAATTAACGATCCGAAAATAAAATACCAACACAGGTGGTATATGCCAATAAATTAGGTCATCCTTCCAGCATTGAGGCAAATACACCTGATACAATGGGTAATACCGTCCCAAGACTTTCCGTCTGAATCCTAATTTACTGCATCTTCAGAATCTGCTCAAAAGCCTGAGGTCACCTTTGCTACTCCGCGGAGAATCTAACTCGTCACATGAATAAACACTCACTATTAGCAATGAGGCCTATTGCAAGTAGTACCTCCCGAATAATACCCATGAATATGATTACCTGAAAGGTATCAATATTCGTTTTTCCTCAGATTCGGGAAAATCATTCCATTGTTTCCCGGATTCAATTGAATCCTTTATTAATTTCTGGGTATGTCAATTGCTATGAAGGACCGTCATGGCTATTGCCATAATGATAATACTAATAATAAGAATAACCATGACATACGACAATCTTCGCCGTAAGCCTTAAAATCAAAATTTTACTATTGCCACCCGTCATTCATTTTCACCTATTGGTCCAATCATGTGCATCCAGTACTGTGAACTAAATCAGTTCTTTATCATAATTGGCCATTCCTATAAATTTTAATTCTGGCATTACCATGCCATGCGCCCATTTTTCAGAACAGTAAAATCCGAAAGTGCCTATCGCAAAAAACCGAAAAAACCTACTGGAAATGCCGAAAATGCCAACACGAAGGGCGCCATATGGGACCTTTCCCACCATCCCCCATAGCTCATGGTACCATGTGGCAACAAAGAGGTGACCCTGTCGGGTCATGAACACATGGCACCATGCTCCACGGAAGGCGATGGTCAAGGGACTGTGACGATTCCCTCTCATTGGGATTGAATAAGTAATCCACTCACATGAGAGGTCAACGCCCTACGGCCCAGCAAGGTCGCTGCTAACTCTCCCTTTCCTAAGGTCTGAACCCCCGGCTACTCAGAGTCGCAGACCGTCCGCGGCGATAAAAATAAAATATCTTACAACTAACTTAAAGGCATAACATGAACGGAAGAGGTTCTGGATGCTAATTATCGGCAAAAAAAATAGGCACGAATAAAATTTTCTGGATATTTAATTCACTCCCGTTGAACATATTTACAATCTACAACCTTGAACATCAAAGTTAACTTGCATCCATTGAATTTTAATACCAGCAACGGACAACCATGTCCGGGCTATCACCCAAGTGAAAATTAGATCCACATCATTCTGAGAGTCTTTATGTGGTCTATTGACATTACGCTGTTGAATATTAGAACACAAAACAATCACCTATTCAGATCAAGCACCTGGGTGTTCACATATAGCTTCAAACAACTCGGAGAAATTTGAGTTGCGTTTACTACAATCTTCGTTGTTAAGCTTGGTTTCGAATTTAAGGACACGATTATTTTACCTGTTGAGTACGGTAAACAGTATTATAATGAACCTAATTTTTTACAGGGAAAAAAAATAAGAAAACTATGACCTTACGAATATAAATATTCCCGGGATTAATTCCCAAATTACATATTTAAAACACAGCAAGTTACACTAATTTACCCTAAGATTAGAGTGGCCACCTACATCGAACATAACACGAAAACACAATATTAAAAGAATTTAAAAAGAATCATAAAATGATAGGCAAACTCCACGGAGTTATAACCTATCCCAGAAATATAAGATGCACACAATTCTAGTTACTCCAAATCACCTCACTTGAGGACTAACTATACACATCAGAGGGCCGAAACCCTCTACTCAAACGAAATACCAAAGGATTTCTCACGAAGTCTAAATTAAACAAATCAATAAACATCAGAACAACAGCTTCTTATTTACACTATTATCACACCTGGAGGAGAAACACATATTATAACATTTCCCATACATGGTAGCTGAATCTGGTTTACCATTACCCGTCGTTTGTGTGATTGACTCCTTTTGTCATGTCCGAGGTACGAAAGGGGGACCAACAGGTCTCTCGAGTCGGGGACCCTGGAAAATCAAGACCCTACCTATCGCTTCTCCATGTGTATGAATTAAGTGTTCCTGCATTCATTCAACCTAGCCTTATTAGAATGTGATAATCGATTAACATAAAACATTTTAATACCAGGAGCATAAGATTTGGGAGAATTCAACTTCCTCAGCGAAGTGGCATCTACCCTTCGTTCAGTCTGGCCTGCTGTTACACAAACAGAACGAGAAAAACAAACTCGACCTTCACGAGCCGAGGGCAATAAATCCTGCCTGACCCTGCCCCCTCGCACTGGGCGCTCACCTCTTTAAAAATCACCCTGACGCGTTCACAATCAAATCAAAATCAAAATATCTTTATTTGCAAATGAGGTGTCTACCTCTGTGGCAAATGGTACACTAAAATACATTATTGTCAAGCACTAAATTTTAAATTAACAGGAGATGAAGAAAATTTTCCTAGAATACAATATTATACAATTTACGCTAATAATTTTTTCTATTAAACACACACATCATCCTTAATAAATTTATATTGTTTACAAAATTCTACTTATAATATCTTACAAACATAGTCAACTCATATACAGTACGGTATGTCAAATTACTTCTAATAATACTATACAACTGGTATAAGATTAAAATTAACATTGAATTTACTTGCATATTTATATTTTACCCATTTTGGAACCTAAGTAGCATAATGACCTGCTGCGTCTTAACCAGAGCCCCTTTTGCCACCACTTTTCAGAGTTCCTGAAGGGCCTTCACAGTTACCGTAGCGGTCCCAGGGCCCTCGAAGTCCCCACTGTACTTCACCCCTACAGGCAGTCCCCTACTTGGGCATGTCCAAACTCCTTAGACCAGGGGATGGAATTAATTTAATCACACACATTTTTTATTTACAATATCCTGCACTGGTCGAATGCCCTCTAACATTTAATTTATTATCTCTGTTGTTGTTTATTCTCTTCTTGAATATCTGTACAGATTTTGGAAAAGGATCAAACACTACCCCTGGTAAACTGTTCCACTCCTTCACGCCCTTCCCAATGAAAGAAAATTTACCCCAATCGCTTCTGCTAAAATTCCTTCCAATTTTGTACTTGTGGTCAGTTCTACCAATATAATTATTTTCCAACTGAAGCCTTTCACGGATATCTCTCCATGTTTCTTCTCCTGTATAGGCTCTATATAATCCTATAAGTCTAGTTTTCTCCCTTCTCTTACTTGAAGTTTCCCACCCAAGTTCCTTTAACATTTCTGATACACTACTCTTTCTCCTGAAATCCCCTGTTACAAACCTTGCTGCTTTCCTCTGCACACCATCTAGTTCTTTTGTTAGGTATTCTTGGTGAGGATCCCAAACACTGTTTGCATATTCCAATAATGGACGAACCATACTTAAGTAACTTTTTTCTTTTAATTCTTTGTTGCATCCTTTAAGTAGCCTCATTATGACTTGTAACGATTTGTATGCTTTCCCAACAATGTCATCAACATGACCCTTCCAGTGCAAATTACTTTCAAATCTCACACCTAAGTATTTGCACTTGCCATCTTTTGGGATAACTACCTCATCCAAAGTATATTCAAATTCAGTTTTAAAGCTCCTGTTTGTAAATGTTGTAACAGTTGATTTGCCTCCATTAATCTTCATATTATTTTCTTCAACCCATTGTTGGATACTCTCAAGGTCCCTTTGTAATTTCTGAACAATTCTCAATGTTATTTATTTCCCTATAAACAATTATGTCATCTGCATACAATCTTATTTTCGATGTTATATTGTTCCCTAAATCATTTGCGTATATTAAGAAAAGTAACGGACCGATTATACTACCCTGTGCAATTCCCTTCCAAACTTTCTCTTCCTGAGATACATTATTTCCTACTTTGACTTTCTGAACCCTTGAATTTAGAAATGCTTTTATCCAACGTGTAACCCTTACGTCCAATCCTATTCCCTCCAATTTCTTTATTAATATTCAATGTTCCACTCTATCAAAGGCTTTGGAAAGATCTATGGCTATGCAATCTAACTGGCCTCCTGAATCTAACTGATCTGATATGTCCTGCTGAAATCCCACCAGTTGTGCCTCGCAAGAAAATTTCTTTCTAAATCCATACTCGCTCCTCATGAACCAATTTTTATCATCACATATCCCTCTGATGTACTTTGCTATTAAACTCTCCAGTATTTTACGAACTATACTGGTCAGGCTGATTGGTCTGTAGTTCTCTGGTTTCCTTTTATCACCCTTTCCTTTATAAATTGGTATTATTATAGATTCCTTCCATTCCTTTGGTATTACACTATTATTTATGACATAGTCAAAGAGAAATTTTAAATAAGGCACTATATACCACCCCATTGTCTTTAATACCTCCCCAGTAATTTGATCACTTCCTGCTGCTTTTCCTCGCTGAAGCAGTTGGATTTCTCTGAAAATATCTTAATTTGTGAATGAGAAGCTTTTTTCATCCCTGTCTCTCCCTCTCTATCTTCTGTTGCGGTTTCCAAGTCCTGACAATCTTCTACTGAATCACTGAATTCCCTGCTAAAGAGGTTTGCTTTCTCAGTATCTGTTAAATAGTGTTCACCCCCTTCTCCCACCATTGTAGGAATTTGGATTCCTTTTCCTTTTTGATTCCTAATATATGAATACAGCTTTTTCCATTTCCCTTTGTGGTCATTACCCTCTTGAAGAATGCCATTCATATAATTCTCTTTTGCTTCCTTTTTCACTCTATTCAGTTCCCTTATTAGCTGTTTTCTAGTTTCTCTATTCTCCCTACCTTCTTTGATTTTTCTGTTTATTATTCTACATTTTCTTTTTAATTTTCTTATTTCCCTTGTGTAATAAACAGGGTTTGAGGTCATTTTACCCTGCTTAACAGGTACAAATCTCTTCTCACCTTCTCAAATGATTCCTTTAAATTTAGCCCAAAGTGTATCCACATTATTCCCTTCACTTATCCAACAACTGAATTGTGATTTAAGGTAAGTCCCAAATTCATCAACTTTAGTTTTTCTGTATAATTTCTTGTCTTTTGTGACCCTCTTATGAAGCATTTTTGGTACGAGTCCTACATCCATTATTACAGCCTTATGGTCACCTATTCCTTCATTTACCTCAGTTTTATCAACAATTTTCCATGGTTTAACCAAGAATACATCTAGCAAGTTATTGAGACGAGTTGGTTCTTGTACTACTTGTGTAAATCCTCCCTCCCAAATTAACTTATTTGCCAGTTTCTGTTCATGGGCTTCACTTGCAGCTCCATTCCATTCAACTTCAGGCAAGTTTAGATCTCCCCCAATTATTACCATATCATTATTGTTTTTATGAGTATAATCTATTATTTTCTCAAATATTTCCATGTCTCTTTCCTCTCTTCCAGGCCTATATGTTCCTATAATTCCCACCTCCTTCATATTATCACAAACTAATTTTATCCCTAATATTTCATCCCTTTCATCCGTAAACCATTCATGCGAACAATAAGTTTCCTTCACCAGAATAAATACCCCTCCTCCAATCCCAATTCAATGGGTCATTTATTTCACGCCTTACCAACTGACCCACATTTGATCAGCTCAAATTAGCCCAGACCTCATTAATATCAAATAAAAACTAAAAAATGTTCTCTCAGTATTTGTGCCATTATATCACTTCACAATTCCTCGCCTCAACGGAGGTCCGGGGTTCAATATTATTTACCCTCATCGCAGGATTACCACAATTCCGTCAGATAGCAAGCTAGAATTTTCTACTATCTCAAATAATAATAATAATAATAATAATAATAATAATAATGATGATGATGATGATGATGATGATGATGACGATGATGATAATAATAATAATAATTGTGTACCTAATCTGAATCTATACTACCTTCATTATATCGGCATAAAATTATCCGACCAACTGAATTTGTTGAAATAAAATAAAATGAACGAACAAATAGGTATTTAAACTATCACAACAAACAGATTTTCTTTAACAGGGGCCCTAGCTAGTGTTGGTGGGTGGACATTTGTACCTCGGCGCCATGACTCTTCACACACATATGATGCAGCAACGCCTTAAGTTATCATGCATAAAATACAACTACTATCGAGTACTTCATCTATCCAACTTTATCTGGTTCACAGGATATATGGCAAAGATTCTTGCGTCATCTTAACCTGACTTCTTTCATATATCTCTCCAAGAACGAAGGCTCCTTTATTACCTCAACGAAATTAATTAGCCTTTTACCCCCGTCTCCTCTGACAGTACTCATAAAACAAGGATACAACCATGCTCATGCAATAAAGACAACTAGATGGGAAATTCATACTCTATTCCTAATTTGTTTCCCTCCCGAACAACTTTAAATGATTAAAATTAAAAGAAAAATACCGACCACTCTAATCTTACTACTTCAATTATTCAATATAAAATCATCCCACGCTATTCCTATATTCTGATATGATTTATCTACAGGGAATATGAATATCATAAAATCATAATTTTGTACTCAACAGTGCTGGTCCGTTGTCCATCGTACGCCGTCCGAGCCCAGGGGAGGGCTCCCTTGAAGGTCTTAGCCCATCATGCTGAAGTGGGAGATCGCTGGTTCAGGATGTTCCATGATGCTCCTGGAATAATCCATAGCGTTGGGGTTTGAACACTGAAATGACACTGTTTACACTGTTTTCACAAAAACTTCCTCTGCTCACGTCACAGGCAAATTTTCCTTTCTTCTAACCAGAATGAAAGTTATGAATGTATACGATACCCCGGTACAGGACACTGCTCGCCTATCCTAATCTGACATATGCCAATCCGAGCTCACAGATTCATTACCGGAACAGTTTAACCTCCCGCATTACCCTAAGGTGGGCTACTTATGTTTATTATCAACCCTGTCTTGTATGCTTTGTTCAGGGCGCTCCTCAAATTACGCTGTTCTGAAGCACGATAAACATTGATACAATTTTGTTTATGTGATAACCACTAATTCTTCGTACTCTTACTATTCACTCGTCTGCCGTTTACACAGTTTCTAACATAGTTTATAATTAAGAGGCTCTCTGCCTCCACTACGGGATACTGATTGAAAAATAACGTTCCACGTTCGACAGACGGCAATTCATTGTTTCACAGTTCTCGGTGCGAACTTATGTCACTCACGATCCTTCGTGTCATGCCGCGATCAAACCATAGATGCGCACATCATGATCACACAGTTCAGATTTTTATTGAATATTTGCACTGATATCCGACTTTTCACACTTCTGTTTACAAAAATTTCTCATACAGAGAGGGGAAATCAGACCAAAAAGCGGCCGTGCGGTCACCTCGTAGGCTCCTCGAAGACTCGTGTCCACCCTCATATGTGCAGGCAAATATAAGGGCTACCCTCGGGTGGGGGATGCTTGGGAGACATCTCCCTCCTACAAATTTCAGTTTTCCAGATTTACAAGGCTTACGAATCTCAGCGATGCGGCAAAATTGTGTGGCCAACTACTCCGAAATATAAGATGTGATGCGGAACTCAGGATGATCGGTGGATTTGTAGTAATTAATTCCAATAAAATCGGGGTGGGGGTAGTACTCGCTATTAGCATTTGGCGCCACTGTAAGCGTGGGTACGCCGAGCCGGTTACGTAATCTTATGAAGATGCATTTTCGTAGGCGAGATTATTCTACCTTGATTTCCAATTTTGCCATTCATCCAATATTCCTCTTATTACTCTGACGTATGTTTTCTGGTTAGTTTAGCCTTGAGCTGAAAACACCCCTGAAATCACCCCATCGCTTTGGCATTGCTGTGCGTTGGCGTTTGTTTTCAAGATGGAGTCAGCAAAATTGTGTTCTTCTTCCCCTTGTTCAATGATACGCGTGCAGTTCGGGAGTTTTTCTGAGCCACCCGCTGGGTGCTCTAGGCGCCTCTATGTCGCGAAGTGTTATGCAATATGACGCTACTGCCAGCATCCACACAAAGGAAGCTACAAGCCTACTAATTTCTTAAATATATAATTCAAAATAATTATTCATGTGACTATACGGTCACAATACATACATACATACATACATCATTATAGACCGTTATGCCTTTCTGCGTTCAATCTGCAAGCCTCTGTGAATTTACTAAATGTCGCCAAAATCCTCTGTTTGCAACTAGTGTTGTGGGCTCACTTATCTTTAAATCATAAGAAACTGAGTCTAAACCACCATCGTCTTGGTCTCCCTCCACTTCTCTTACCCTCCATAAGAGTCCATTATTCTCCTAGGTAACCTGTCCTCCTCCATTCGCCTCACATGACCCAACCACCGAAGCCGGTTTATGCGTACAGCTTCATCCATTGAGTTCATTCATAACTTAGCCTTTATCTTCTCATTCGAAGTACCCTCGTGCCATTGTTCCCACCTGTTTATACCAGCAATCATTCTCACTACTTTCATGTCTGTTACTTCTAACTTATGAACAAGATATCCTACAGTACGTCCACCCAGCTTTCGCTTCTGTAAAGCAAAGTTGGTCTGAAAACAGACTAATGTAAAGATAGTTTTGTCCAGGAGCTGACTTCCTTCTTACAGAATACTGCTGATCGCAACTACGAGCTCACTGCATTAGCTTTACTGCACCTTGGTTCAATATCACTTACTATATTACCATCCTCGGAGAACAAACAGCCTAAATACTTGAAATTACCTACCTATTCCAGCTTTGTATCACCAATCTGACATTCAATTCTGTTGAATTTCTTACCTACTGACATCAATTTAGTCTTCGAAAGGGTAATTTTCATACCCTACTCATTGCACCTATTTTCAATCTGCCATTAAGACCAAGTCGTCAGCATAGGCCAGACTGCTTACTGCATTTCCACCTAACTGAATCCCTCCATGTCACTTTATACCTTTCAGCAGATGATCCATGTGAACTACGAATAACAAAGGTGAAAGATTACAGCCTTGTCTAACCCCTGTAAGTACCCTGAACCAACAACTCATTCTACCATCAATACTCACTGCAGCCCAATTGTCAACATAAATGCCTTTGATTGTTTTTAATAATCTACCCTTGATCCCATAGTCCCCCAGTATGGTGAACATCTTTTCCCTCAGTACCCTGTCATATACTTTCTCTAGATCTACAAGACAGAAACACAACTGTCTATTTCTCTCGTAGCATTTTTCAATTACCTGGCACATACTGAAAATCTGATCCTGACAGCCCTTCTGTGGTCTGAAACCACACTGGTTTTCATCCAACTTCCTCTCAACCACTGATCGCACCCTCCTTTCCAAGATGCCAATGAATACTTTCACATCAATGAGATACCTTGATAGTTGTTGCAATCCTTCCTGTTCCCTTGTTTATAGATAGGTGCAATTACTGCTTTTGTCCATTATGAAGGTACCTTACCAACACTCCACGCTAATCTTATTATTCTATGAAGCTATTTCATCCCTGCCTTCCCACTATACTTCACCATTTCAGGTCTAATTTCATCTATCCTGATGCTTTATGACAATGGAGTTTATTTACCACCCTTTCCACTTCCTCTAGCGTAATTTCACCAACATCTCCTCCTCACCATGAGCTCCGTTGTTCCCGACACCACCATGAAGATTTCCTTTTACGTTGAGAAGATTTTCAAAATATTCCCTCGACCTCTCCAGTGATTCCCTGGTATCTATTGTGAGTTCACCTGACTTACCCAAAACACTGTTAATTTCCTTTTTCCCCTCCCTTCCTAAGAATCTTTATTACTGTCCAGAAAGGTTTCCCTGCTGCTTGACCTATCCTTTCCAGTTTATTACCAAAATCTTCACAACTTCTGTTTGGATTCAATAACTTTTTTTTTTTTTTTTTTTTTTGCTCTGTTTCTTTCATCTATGTACAATTCCCTGTCTGCATCAGCCCGTGTTTGGAGCCATTTCTGATAAGCCTTCTTTGTTACATTTAGAAGCTGCTCTCACTTCATCATTCCATCAAGATGTTCGCTTTTCCCCATTTTTACACACAGTTGTTCCCAGGCATTTCCTTGCAGTTACTACTACAGCATCCCTGTATGCCACGCATTCTCTTTCTATATCCTGAACCTGCGTATTGTTCACTGTTCGGAACTTTTCACTAATTATATCCATGTACTTCTGTCTAACTTCCTTGTCCTGGAGATTTTCTACCCTTATTCGTTTGCAGACAGATTTCACTTTCTCTGCCCTAGGCCTAGAGATACTTAGTTCACTGCAGAACAGATAGTAGTCTGTTTCATCGAAAAATTCCCCCCCCAAAACGTACATTCTTAACAGATTTCCTGAATTTGAAGTTGATTAAGATATGGTCTATTATGAATCTGGTACCCCTACCCTCCCATGTGGAGCGGTGAATAGCCTTATGCTTGAAGAATGTATTAATAACTGCTAAACCTATACTAGCACAGGAGTCCAGCAGATGTTTCCCATTCCTATTCACTTTCATATCTTCACCACACCAAAGACCCTTTCATATCCTTCAGTTCTATTTCCAACTCTTTCATTGAAATTGCCCATTAGCACTATCCTATCCTTGCTATTGACCCTAACTATGATGTCACTTAATGCTTCATAAAACTTGTCAATTTCATCCCCATCTGCACCCTCACATGGTGAATACACTGAGACAATTCTCGTCCTAATTCCTCCAACTGCCAAATCAACCCGCATCATTCGCTCACTTACTTGCCTAACAGAAACTATGTTGCGTGCAATGGTATTCCTGATAAACAGCCCTACCTCATACTCTGCCCTTCCCTTTCTAACACCTGACAAGTAAACTTTATAATCTCCTTTCTTATTATCTCCCCTTACCTGAATATCACTTACTCCTAGCACATCCAGATGCATCCTCTTTGCTGACTCAGCCAGTTCTACTTTCTTTCTTCCATAAGCACCATTAATATTGATACCTCCCCATCAAATTCCATTTCATTCGCCAAGTTGTTTCCAAAGAGTCCCTCGCCTGTCAAATGGGAGTTACTCCCATAGGTCCGAGGCTTGCTTAAAATATTCTGAGCTCAGTAAATTCATGAAGCAAGATTGCTGCCCTACTTACACATAGTCCAAGTGAGGATCTCTCCTCTAATGGGTTAGGGACCACCGATGGATTGTATAGCCCTAGCCATCTGAGCACAAGGAAGGCTATGACTCAGAATGTATCCAAGATGCCCACTCCCATTCCGTAGCAATTGGTATCTCGACTCTCAGGACCACTTACAAGGCCACTCAGCCATTGCCCATGGTTCACGAACTAGGATGTGACTGCAGTAACCCACACCTGGAAAGGAAAATGTAGAGTAGAGGATTTGAAGAGGGGGGTGGAACAGGGTAGTAAGAAGGAAAGAAGGGAGGAGGAAGTAAGTTGTACAGATGTCAGGGAAGTTAAGGGAGTCCAGGAGAGGAGAGGGATCTAATTAGGTGGGTGGGGTTGAGGCTCTTGTCATGGGAAACTAAATTGTTATGCATGTAGAGGAAAGAGAACCAGGAGGGTGGAGTATTATCCAAGAATTACATTAAGGCAAATGCTGAGAAAAATAGAATGGAAGGAGGAAGGTAAGGAGAAGATGGTAATTTTTGTAATATTTGTACCAGCAATGTAAGGCTAACAGAAATAGGTACTAACATATCTGGGTATATGTGGGATCTTGTTATGACAGCACATGAGAAGTTTAAAGAAGCAGAGATTGTTATCATTGGGATACTGTGAAGGAGAGATACTGACTAGAGGGTGATTGGGGACTTAAATGAGTCTATGGAGTGGGTATGTGGGAAACTGGGAATGAGAGTTGTAGATCCTAATGTGTGAGTAACAGATAGGGATCTACACTCAGATATATTGAGTTCACTTGAACTGCAATGGTATATACAGTTGAATCTCATTAGCACGTTCTCAGTTACCAAGTTTTCCCATTTGACACGATGATTTTCTTAAGTTCCAGTCCTACTAAATACATGTTAATATATCCCCTTAATATGTTTCTATTCCCACTTATGGTGATCAAATTTTCATTGTACTATTTGTTAGGGAACCAGGTTTTCTTCACATTTCATTTATAAATACAGAATTAGGCATCTGGAAAACACGATGTGATATTGCTTCCTATCTGTGATAGTTTTTGACAGTGTAGATGATTTTGTTGAATGATGTAGAACTGATTTGAGCTATGATGCTACATAGAAGTAATAACTTCTCTCTTTCCCTCCCTTTTTTTTTCTCTCCTTGACGCGTTGTCGTCTTGTTCATCTAAGCGTTTTCCTGGATTTTGCACAGTGCTATGCCCAGTCGCTACAAATAGTTGTTGAATTACTGGTAGATGGTAGTTGGCTTGTTTCTGTTTCAGATTATAAATTTAGTTTAGTGGTGCATACAGAACAATCACGTAGCCCATGACAGAACTTAAGATTTATGTCTATTTTCCGTGTAGTTCACTTAATCCAGTCACTACATTGTTCTTTGAATTATTAGTACATACAGTAGATGGAAGTTTTCTGTTCAATTCAATGTTTTAAGAAATTCATTGTCTTCTAAGCTAGTGAAGAAGTGATAGTTTTGTTCTTGTCAGCGTCAGAATTTCTCTCACTAGATCTGGAGACTTTTTATACTGTATTGTATTCATGAGCGTCTCATTAGTATGTGCAAGTTTGCCCACCTGATTGCTGGTCTTGTTAAATTACAGAAAAGTCCCACCTATACAATACAAGCTGTATTCTGTAATTTAACAAGCCCATTAAGGTTGACAATATGGACCAAATATGAAGTTTATAACTTGTAATAACACCCGATTGCTTGTGTTTGTGTATTTCAGTGGTGTGATAAAAGTTTACTCAGTGTGTTACAACCGTTTTTTTTTTTTTCATTTTTTTTTCTTTTTTCTTTTTTTTTTTTTTTTAATAGTGGATAAGAAGAAAGTATGGCAGGTAACAATTGATGATAAGTTGAAATATATTCAAGACATGGACTGTAATCCTGACATGAAGCGATAGTGCAAGACGTGGAACATTCCTCCTCCTACACTGAACACGATACTCATCAAAAGGAAGGAAATAGAGCATGCATTTGAAGAAGGGGTGAGCGGCGAAAGGAAATTTCTGCAAGAGGAACAGTTTCCTGAACTAGAAAGCATGTTATTGAGGTGGTTCAAGTAAGCCCGTGGTTTTAGCACAGCCTGTAATTTAGATGAGCGTCACTGATTTTAAAGCTTCAAATAGTTGGATTGCAAGATTCAAGAATCGGCACCAGCTGGTGTACAGATTCGTACGAGGCAAGGCTTCTAGCATGAATATTTACACAATACAAGCGCTGAAAAGTACGACAAATCCTCAGTTTATTGAAAATTACAGTGTTCCCACTGGATTTAGAAATGTCACGAGGAAAGTTGAGTAAAGAAAGACTAACAGTCCTGTTGAGCTGCAATGAAAGTGGAATGGAAAAGCAAAGAGTCCATGTTGCTTTATAAATATGCAAACATTTCCTTGCAAGTACACATCTAATGCAAACGTCTGGGTAACAACTGCAATATTTGAGCAATATTTACATGCGCTGGATGCAAAAATTGCTGTTTGTTGACCAATGTGCAGCACACCCCATTGACACAGCATATCTACGGAATGTGGTTTTTTCCCCCCGGCTAACTGCTCTAGTTGCCTGCAGCCGCTTGATCAGGGCATCATCAAATGCGTGAAACAAAAATATAGGAAGAGGGTCGTTCAGAAGCGGTTGGCATCTTTTCAAACCACTACGAGGAAAACAACAGTACTGAAAGTGATGCATTTTGTGAATTCTGCTTGGGATTCACTTGAACTGAACACAATCAAGAAGTGTTTTAACACGTCCGGTTTCTGTTGTGTTGTTGCAGACAACGTCACGCCTGTAGATGGAAACCTTGCAACAACTGATGAATGAAGACTGATAGTGGGTGTAGATGCTTATATAGACTGTGATGCTGACGACAGTGTTGTGGCCTGTCAGTCTGACGATTGACGAAATTCTCAATTAGCAAACGGCAGATAAGTGACAGGAGAAAAGTGAAAAAGAAGATGAATCGGAGCCCATATTTTGAAATATATTAGTGTAGAGGTACTGTAATTCATTTTTACATTATTATTTATTCCCTGTGTAAGTTACTAATAAACTTTGTTTATGATCTGACTGTAGTAGTGCATATAACTAATTATTGAGGTCAGTGAGTTAGTACGCACGTCTATGCCATGTTTTTTTTGCAAAAGATTCCAGAGGTAAAGATTCTCCTCATTCAGATCTCCGGGAGGGGTATACAACGAGGTTTTTAAAGTATGGAAGGAAGGAGAAGAAAGAAGAATTATTGTGGATAGGGACGTGGAATGTTCTAACCCTTTTACAAGAAGGAAAATTAGAATACGCAAAATGTGACATGAAGAGAAATAATTTGTATGTACTTGGAATGTGTGAAGTGAGATGGGGTGAATGTGGAGAACTGGATAACAGTGACTTTCGAATATACTATTCAAGTGAAGATAAAAATGGACTGTATGGATTTGGAATATTGATTGGAAAATGACTGAAGAACAAAGTTATGAAGGTTGAATATATCAATGGAAGGTTTATGATGATAAGACTGAAAGGGAAAAGAAAAGACTTAGTGATCATACAAGTTTATATGCCGACCTGTAATCATTCCGAAGAAGATGTAGAGGATATGAGAAGATAGATCAACTCATTGAGAAAGAGGAAAGAATGCATGTATTGTTGTAATGGGTGATTGGAACACGGTTGTTTGTGAAGGATCAGATGGTAAGATCATTGGTAAATTTGAATTGGGAGACAGAAATGAGAGGGGAGGAAGGTTGATTGAAATCTGTAATGAAAAATGCATGGTGGTTGGAAACACTTTGTTTGACAACTACAAAAGAAGAAGGTATACTTGGATATCTCGATTAGATGACAAGAAATACCAAATTGATTATATAATGATATAATGATACAGCAAATGTACAGAAACTGCCTAAAGAATGCTAAATGTTACCCAGGAGCAGACATTTATTCTGACCATACATTAGTTGTAGCAGAGGTACTAATTAAATTGAAAACAACATGGAAAGGAAAGAAGAGAGAAGAAATTAATATTGAGAAACTGAAAGACAAAGACAAGTGCAGAGAGCTAGAGGATGAGTATTGTGACAATAATACGCTAGGAAATGAAACAGAAAATGTAGAAAGATATGGGATAAAAGAAGTAGTTAAGAAAACACTTGGAGTCAAGGAGAGGAAAAGGACAAAGAAGGAATGGATAACATCAGAAATGATAAGCAAAATGGAGGAACGCAGCAAATGGAAAACAGTAAATACAGAAGAAGGAAAGCATAACTACAGGAAGTTAAATAATTAAGAAGAGAAACAGAAAAAGCAAAGAAGAAATGGTTGTCAGAAAAGTGTGATGAGATAGAGCAACTGAAGAAAGAAGGGAAATATGACTTGATGTACAAAGAAGAAAGAAATATAGTATTCAAAGAAAAGAGGAGGAACAACAGCAATAAGGAAATAGAGGCTACAGCTGGCACAATTATATGTGAATCTCAAGAAATAATGAAAAGATGGGAAGAATGAAGCAAGTTTGGAGCCTCGTCAGCCTGATGACTGTCACCTTGGAGAAGTTTTTTCATGCTCAACTGAATTATTTATTCCTGTAAATCTTTTGAAGGTGGCACCCAGTTTTGTTATTTATATATTATTCTGGTTACAAATTATGCATTTTGTGTTTTAATTTTTGCCGAGTAGTTATAATGTATTGAAGTAGTTCAGGGTTTGAACATACGAATAAATCAAAATACAGCATTTAAATAACAAACCCTTACTAATTATCCAACTAAACATAACAAAGATTGCAAACACACAAAAATCTCGTGGAAGAATTGCACAGAGATCACGTTATCGCTATGAAACTTTACTGTGACGTGACTCCAAACTGGCTAGCCAGCCTCTATTTATATTCGATTAGGTTTCAAGAAGCTTTAGCAGATTTCAAGGAATTCTTTATAGGTCAAGTTTTTTTTTAAATAACTCTTCAATTCTTCAGTCTGCCAAAACTAATTTTGAATAAATACATTTATAAACTACCTGGAAAAGAAACAACTTAATTAATTTTAATTACTTTTAATGAAGCTGTTTCTTTTTCAGGTATAATTTGAATTAATTTTAATTAAGTCATTTCGTTTTACAGGTAAAATTCTGTTACCATATGTTTTCTTTTTTAGGTAGTTTAAAAATGTATTTATTCAAAATTAATTTTTGCAAATAGAAAAACCTAACAGTTATAAATTAACTGAGTTGAAACTGTGAAAAGAGATGGCTTCAGATAACACAAAAAGGTCAAGAATGAGCGAGAAACTTCTCAAACAAGCATTTCCAAGAAATTACTCAGATATTCAGTTCCAGAAAGGGCCAATAAAACACAGCACACAACAGGCCAGTGCCCCGCTCAGAGTCATCTGTCTCAGACTACAGCTACAATAATTTTGAAACTATTTGCAGCAGAATGATCAAGCATAATCTGTTAGAGGAGGTACAAAATTCAAGTTGGCAAATTTCCATTCAGAAATTAATGTTAATTTTTAAAATTTTGATCCTAATTTTTGTATCTTATTCTTTAATTTAATTCTGCTTCTATTTATCTCATGTTTCTGGAGCAGCCAAAAGTTTGGAACCACTGATCCAGTAAAACTAGGGTTGATGCTGAAGTCTCTATAAGCATCAGCATCATCATCATCATCATCATCATCATCATCATCATCGCTGACCATCTCCAGTTGCCCGGGTGTGATGTATGAGCCCCCTCCATCTTTGTCTGTCCATGAACCACTGTTCTCTCATAATCTGCTCCCAATTTTGTCCCCTCTCCTACCAAATACTGTTTTATCCAGCAAGGCATCCTAAAGCCAAGTGTAATCTTACCTTCACCCATATTGACAAGCTTTATATTTTCTTGAAATATGTTTTCCATTATAAAGTGTTGAAGTAGAAATATTATACTGATGTTAAGGGATTTCTTCTACACTTCACTATTTACTGCAGTATGATGACCATCATTAGGTTTGAAAGTGCTACATAAACTTGGCAAATATTCTATGTCCATGAAGCTTAAGCACTTTGCTCTCTTAACCTATAATTCAGCCTTAGGTGCACTCACAGTTTCAGGTTATATCTTTTGAATAAGTTCCTGTTCTAATTCTGTAATAAGATAAGACAAAATAAGTAGGTCTATTAAAACATAATTTATAGTGGAAAACTTTTGTTATAACTTGAGTGTTATTTGAGCCTGAAAACTGTACAAATGACTAAATTCAGTATGCCATTCCTAAACTTTTATGAAGTGACAAGTATTGAAGATGAGAAAGTTCAAGCTTTAAAAAAAAAAAAAAAGCATAGGTAAGTACCCTGATACAGGATATAGGACTATTTATGCATGGAAAGAAAAAAAGAGAGAGGACTAGCAAGTTGACTGTGCAGTTCGTGTCATGTAGCTGTGAGCTTGCATTCAGGAGAGAGTGGGTTTGAACCCCACTGTTGGCAGCACTGAAGATGGTTTTCCTTGGTTTCCAATTTTCACACCAGGCAAATGCTGGGACTTTACCTTAGTTAAGGCCATGGTCACTTTCTTCCCATTCCCATTCCTAGTCCTGCCTGTCCCATTGTCACCATAAAACTTGCCTGTATTAGTGTGATGTAAAACAAATAGTAACAAAAAAAAAAAACAGTGATGTAACAGCCCTTTAGGGCCGTGCCCTGCCAAGTTAACTGCTGGCCAGCCACATGACCTTTAGATAATGGAGTTCCGAGCAGTCAACGTGACAGCATCTTCAGCCGTATTGCTTGGCTTGCTTGACTGGGTGTACTGCCTCTGGTACTGGCCAGTTCTCTCAAGCCTGAGAGAACCCTGTTCCAGCCCAGAATTAAAATTTCTGGACTGGCTGGAAATCAAACGCCGGGGCTCCGAGTAAGAGGCAGACACACCAGACCAATACTACAAGGCTGGCTATAGTTTTTGTGGCAAAGTCAAAAAATTCCAAAATGTTCAAAAACATGCATCTTTATGCCAGAAATATCACCAAATATCATCAAATGTCACCAAGAATTGAACCCCAATCACCTGATTGAGAAGCCAATGCGGTAACTCTTGGCTACTCTTGTCAGTTTTTTTTTCCAGTGTATAAAAGTTTGTAACCACCTACACGGAGTTCAAAACCTATAGGTGATTCCATTTATGTGTTCAGTAAAATAGGTATCTGTGTTCATCTGTGTACGCATTTTTAGGCATCATTTACTCTCCAGATACAAAGATTGAGTGTACCCAAGAAAACTGTTTATTTCCTGAGCTCTAGTTATAAAATACACTCCAGGACTAAATCACAACACACCTGAAAATTAAAACAAATACACTTATGTTACACTAACATAACAAACTGCCTGAAACTGAAGAAAATTAGGATCAAGACAAAACACACAACAAAATTCAACCTAGAAACAACATCACCAGAGTCTACATTGGACAAATTGGTCAGAATTTCAAAACCAGCTAAAAAGGACATATCAGAGCACTCAAACCTAAAACAGAATCTGTATTTACTAACCATTCACTAGACTAAGAAAATTAATATGTAGATACCAACAGATGCAAGGAAATTCTCTTCATCACTCTGAAGGAATATAGATTTTACACTCTAAAACAATATGAAATATAGTGGGAAGGGGAGTTACCCAGTTTTCACCCACTTTTGAACATTTGAACTTCTCTTTTAATTGTATTAATTTTATTTTATTGACACATGAAGAATATATAAGTTTTTTCTTTGTGGTTTATTATTTTGTTTTCCAGTAGTAGTAACAGTAGTGTTTCAGGAGTCCATTATTGAAGACAGCCAAGTATGGTTCCTGAAAGTACTCCAGCAAAGTAACTTGTTTACGACAAAACCTAGTGAAGTTGTTACTTTTCATATTAAACTCTTATCACTATGTAATAGAAATCAGCATTTAAGAATTTACATAATCATGCAACAAAATTAATTAAGTTATACATTGTTTGGTAACTACCCATTCAAAATACAGTTGAACCTGCTTTATACGTAACTCTGTTCTACGTAATTCGTATTTGTATGTAATTTCCTTTAGGTCCCGGCAAAATGTAATTTAAAAGTGTGTTAATTAAACCTTATTTATACGTAATCCGTTTATACGTAATTCGCTTTTATACGTATTAAGTGTCAGTGAAATATAACTGAGTTTTGCGTAATTGTAAAGAGAACGTGCTTTTTTTTAAAGAAACTACTGTATTTACGAAGTTTTTCCTTTGCCGGCGTAGGCTGAAGTAGAGCGATCGGGTTTCGGTGCTCAAACAGAACACACAGAGTTTCGCCAAGTGACATTGTTAACCCTTACTTACTGGCGGCTAAACAAAGGCAAGTCCTCTTCGCTCCTCCTCTACTTCGTCGTTTTTTACATGCCGCCAAAGATTAAGATACATTATAAACAAAGTGGGCGGTTTCGGTGCGGAAACAAAGAAAATACAGTAAATTTGTTTGAATATGAGAATTTCTTTCGTAGGAACAACGGTGAAGTAAAATGTCCACGGCGCCGGTATCTGGTGTTCATTCTTGAATAGTAGTTTTGTCATTCAGTTGCTTTTGATTAGCCATGGAGAACAGAAAAAGAAAAGGTTATACGAGAAGTAGACGCTAATCCACACAAGACAAAAAAGGAAATTGCTTAGACCGCGCTATGTACAGTCATCAGTAAAAGAAACGCTATTTTGGATGAGTTCCTAAAACTGGGTTCAAAATCAGCAAAGCGCAGCCGTCAGCAAGAAGGATGGTACGCAGATTTCGAGAAATCACTTTTCACATGGTTCCGGCAAAAGCGGGCTGCAGCTCTACCAATTAGTGGCAACATGCTGAAGGCAAAGGCGATAGATTTAGCTAAAATGATGAGTATCTCCGATGATTTCAAGGCTTCATCAGGATGGTTGCAAGGATTTAAAGATCATCAAGGAATCACAGGGAGAACAATTTGCGGTGACTCAAAATCTGCGGACGACGTCACTGTGCAACAGTGGAAAGAAGAGGTTCTGCCGGGTATCGTAAGCGAGTATCAGCCTCCAAACATCTACAACTGTGATGAGACCGACCTATTCTACAATCTCTCCATCTAATAAAACATTAGCTGAAAAAATGACTCATGCCATGGAGGGAAGAAAAAAGTAAAATTCGTGTAACAGTACTTCTCGCCACCAATGCAGATGGATCTGACAAACTTCCTCCACTTGTGAAAGGAAAATCGAAGAATCCGAGGTGTTTTAAGGGTGCGAAAACAAAACCTACGGAATATGAATCCAATGGCACAGTGGTTGAAAAAACTGGACATTAAAATGAAAAAGAAACAGTAGAAGATCCTTCTTCTTATGGATCGATGTGCAGCACATACACCTCAAATTGTTCTGGAGAATGTCGGAGTTGAATTTTTCCCTTCTAACTGTACCAGTGTTCTACAACCGCTTGATTTGGGCATCATTGCAAATTTCAAAGTGCATTATAGAAAAATGCTGGTTCAACATTTGATAACACAGAGTGATGCAGGAAATGAACCTCTCTCCATTAATTTGCTACAAGCCATGGACTTTATTTCGGCTGCCTGGAAGCAGGAGTCATCCTCCACAACCAGCAACTGTTCCCGCAAAGCTGTTGTCTTACTAGAAGAGGCTGCCTCTAATGATGATTATGGGGACAAAGTTTTGTCTGGCAATGAGCTAACGCTACCGGAAGGCATAGAAGTCGATACTTTTGTACATTTCGATGACAATCTGGCTGTATGTGGAGAACTACCGGATGAAGAGATTATTGTTGATGTATGTCAACAACGCGGCGGTGATGGACCAGCTACAAGCGATAGTGACATTGGAGATGGAGATAACAACTTGAATTTTGAAACACCTGAACTGAGTGAAGTGTTAAGTGCAATCGATGTGTGTAGGAGTTACATCAATGCAAAAATTTGTAGTGAAAATGTTTTGAATTCATTGCTAAGTTTGCAAAAGGGGGTTTATACTCTTAATGCAAGAAAAGTGAAACAAGCCAAACTATCTGATTTCTTTAAAGCTGGACTAAGTTCAAAATAATATTTTCTCTCTTAATATGTTTATTATTTGCAACGATTTACACATGTAGGTCTATTCCATTGTTTTTTGGAGTAAATATGTGATGTATTGCGTAAGTCTGATTTCTAAGTAATTCTGAGTTATAAGTAGTTTTTTCTCTTCCCCTTGATATACGTATAAGTCAGGTTCAACCGTAATTATCTAATTCAGTACTCAGCAAACTAAGTCATTTTTAAACACTGGTGGAGAGTAAGGTGAAGCACTGAATGGGATTGAGTGGCTAACTTTATGTTGCCGGGTTGAATGGCTTAGACAGTTGAGGCGCTGGCCTTCTGACCTCAATTTGGCAGGTTTGATCCTGGCTCAGTCCGGTGGTATTTGAAGGTGCTCAGATACATCACCCTCATGTCGATAGATTTACTGGCACATAAAAGAACTCCTGTGGGACTAAATTCTGGCACCTCATTGTCTCCAAAAAACATAAAAATAGAGGTGGGACACAAAAAAAAATAACATTATTAACTTGACTTTTAACCATCTTTATTCCCTGGATTTAACCTGGTTATCATTTCTGTTATAGGCTGAGTGAACCCCAGGAGCATGTACTCATGTCTTTCTTTAATTTAGGAAAGCAACAAATATATTATAAGATGGTTAAATTCTGGAAGGTTTTATAAATTAGACACCTTGTGACAAGTTAGATTTCTAGTTATCATATGTTAGTTTCTCTATTTATTGCACTTCAAGTTATGATGACATATCTTTGATTTAATCCTACCCTGCTATATACTTTTCTAAATACATCTTTCCTTTCTGATATGTATGGTATGAACAGTTGATCGTATTAAATGTAATGTTTTAGTTACGGAATTTGGTGGCAGCCTGCATTGATCCTGAGCCTGATAATCGTCCTGATGTCACATACGTACACAGTGTTGCTCGCAAGATGCATGCACAGACCCAGATGACGGGTAGTTCTGTGTCTATGTCCAGAGAACACCAGGCTTCCTTGTATTCTTCACCAGACCCAGAATCCCATCAGGCATCCATCAGTGAATAACAGGTGAGACAAAATTTCACATATTGTTTGTCTTGACCAAATGCATTCACATTGTATCTCCTGTTATATTTTCTTCTCTCTTTCTATCTGCAACTGTCATTTTTATGGATATCTCAATTTTGAAACTAATTAATTAGTTAATTGAATGATTTTATTTGAAATTTTGTAACATTTCAGTTATTATCATATGAATTAAAAGGAACATTTGTTAAAGAAAATACTATATTTGCTTTACAATTTAAAAATTGGTAACATAGTTATACGAGTCTTACAGACCATCTTAAATGTTTTCAGGAGCTATTGCTATTACTTGTCTGATGATTACTGCTAAGCGAGTGGGCTGACATTTGACATCTATAGCGCTGGCATGGAAGCAGCGTGCAAAGCTAGGGAGCCTTAAAACATTGTTAGCAATTGATAGTGGACAGGGAGTGCAGAATACATATGATATGCTATTATGCTGCTAATACCAATATTATAATCTATTTGATAACTTCATGCTGACAAATGCTAACTATTTGTACTAGAACATCCAGTGTCAAAATCTTAATTCATTGAATAAGTTGACTAATCAGTCATGTCTGTTGAACTGCCATGAAAGTCACTAGTTTCAACATCCAAAATGTTAGTTTTCTCATCACTTTGATCACTGCTTTCCAAACCAATGGCTATCACAATTGTTTTGAGTTTCTACTCCATTAATGTGTCATAGCACCAGTTGGAATTTGTTTTGGTAGTTCATGATACTCCAGGAAATTTAGGCCTGCAACACTGTTATCAAAATAATTTAATTTTGTCTTTTTTGCTCATGATTGACAATTACCTGAAGTTAGGATCTGAGTGCCATCCTTATCTGCTTTGTACTCTGCCTAGCCTTAGAATTATTTTCATAGCTTTGGAGACCTTTATTCTTTACAGTACTGCAAATATTGTATATAATCTTTCAGCTCTGAGAACAGATCATGTCATTTGATTTATTCGGAGGCATTTCCATTCTATAAAGAAATACAGTTCCATTAACCCCCACAGAAGAAGAAGAAAAAAACCCCAGATATCCGACAGCTATTCACTGCATGTTAACACTATTGGTGAGATAATTAACTAGTATTCCACGAGGACATGATTGTACAACTTGTTCTAAGGTAACAGATTGCATCACTATTTATAGCAAATAGTTCCCCTTGCTGCCACTGGTAATGTCAGTTGTATAATGCCTTTTCTTAGCTATGATTATTGTTTACCTTATACAGGGCATTCAGAACCTAGCGCCACACGTGCTCCTGGCATCTAGTGGTTGATCGACAAGCTGGGTATCACACCATCTGTTAGTTGCAGTCTAATGGGGTTATATGAATGTTTTAGATGTGATAGCAGTGATGTTATACACTACAGAGCAGTGGATATTTCTCGTTGAGATGTATCTTTTACAGAAGAAATTGTATGAAAAGTGTTTACATAAATTTTACCATCATTATCCGGAGGGTCCTTGGCCGTCAAAATATACCATAATGCAGCTGTTTATGATGTAGAGAGAAACAAGCTCTGTTTCTGACAGGAAGAAGCGGCGTCCTAAATGAGCTCTCACCGAGGAACACCTTCAAATTTGATGTATGTACGCTACCTTATACCTGACCAAACCCTTGTGAAACCTTCAATTATTATGTTTAATATATATCTTAATTATCTTTTATTAAATGCGAAGTATGACTAACATATGTTTTCCCTGTAAATATGTATTGTAAATTCATATAACCTCAGAATTGTTGACTGACATATGATTTCTCTGTTAATATACATTCAGTTCAGTCAATAACTGTAGAAAACTCTAACATTCATATTGTACCAGGAAATGCCCGTACTTTATAGCTTGATGAGCATGAGATGGTACGCAGGGTGTGTACGGCACATCAAATTGGTCATAGGTTATAAACTTCATGGTTCTGATCCATATTGAATTGTAATTACAATATAATTATTAAATTAATGTAGTAATGGTCCACCTTTCAATACTATAATATGCAATATTCTAAATTACATTAATTAGGGGCTAGTTTCGGCTGGGGCTGGCCATCTAATAACTAAACAAATGTACATGCACACAACTGACATAAAACAAATGAAACAAATATATAAAAATTGACATTAAAAACAGATGAAATTATGAGTCCATTTGAAAATAACTAGGTTCTAACATCGTGAGTATGCTCACCATTGAGACTCTTTACTGTATTAATATACACAGAACTGTTAGTTCTAATACTGCCAATCATTAATAATTCAATTGTAAATGGGAACTGGTAAATGTTGATCCCGTAGTTCATCACCAAATCTATTTGAGTGGTGTTAGCCATATGCAAGTCAATGGACACTGCTGTAAATAACCACTAGCTGACAGAGAACTGTTAGATGTTGTTTCAACATCAGTCAAAGTAATAAAATGAGATGCTCTCGTGGTGCTTGTTAAATCATGCTGAAATGTTGTTGGACATTTTCAGGACAGCACATGAAGATGTGGTTAAAACAGACACATTGTGTCTGGTATAAAATTTGCAGTTCATTGCGGTGCCCATGAAGTTAACCTGAATAAATTAGATAAAATTAATATAATGAATTTAATGAGAGAATGTGTTAGTGAGATGGCATAGGTGTATTGAGAGGTAAGTCTCAGAATCTATCAAAGAACTAACATTGATATTGCTTATTTTAATGTTGATGGCCAGAAGACTAAGCTGTATTTTTGGTTGTGCTGGTATTGGGTCTTCATACAATAATTCTGTATCATCTAGAAACCATCACTTCGGTTTTTAGGTAATCTCTTTATTGTATCATTGGTGGTTTTTTTTTATTGCACCCTTTGATTCAGGATTTGTTTCAGACTATCGTTTCGCCTCCTAATGTTTCCCTGGTATTCCAGAGAAGTAGCGCCTGGTAACCGTTCATTCTTATTTTGGTTCTGAACGTATTCACGTGTCTCCATCCATCTTTTTTTCAAGTTGCGCCCTCTGGGATTCTTTATCATGGTTTTGTGTGTTTGTAGGTTTCCTCTAAGTTTGCTCTCGTTCGTATGGTGTCCTTCCTTAATACAGATGTCTCCTGAATCTCCTATAACGATATGGTGGGTCTCTTTGAAATTCTTTCACTTCTTGAGGTTTGGGGTTCGGTCTAACTTGCACCTTGAGTTCTACAGGATTAGCTGTAACATCTTTTGTCTTGCTTGGTTTCGGTAAATTCTGTGTATGAGAAATGTCAAGCCTCCTCAGAACGTCATCTAGCTGTTCCAGATCTTGCACGTTGGGCAATGCCAAGATTTCCTGTACATTCGCTGGAAATTGCAATGTCACCACCTGTATTAATTCTTGTTCCATTAGGGGAAGATCAAAGAATTGCATCTTCTCTAATTGCAAAATTAGAAAATTGGTATAAGGTGAAGAATTTATGGCTGTATCATATTTCCGAGTATATAATTGAAGTTTAATTAAATGTTGCGTTTCCTTATTCCAAAATCTTGTGATTAGTGCCACTTTGAACTCATCATAAGTCTTTATATTACATTTAAACGCAGTGTACCACGTTAACGCCCGTCCTTCTAATAACCTGGACGCTATACATAACTGACTATCGGAACTTATACTATTTTCCTGGAAATATTCCTCTACATTTAGAAGAAATTCCTTTGCTGTATATTCCTATTTTCCAGAAAATCTTGCTGGTTTATCTTTCGATATCCTCATCACTGAAGAAATATTAGGTGTTTCTCCACTAATTCTTTGGAAATTAGATGATAATACGTCCTTTTCTATCTGAGATACTTTGTTGTTAAGTGTTTCAATTTTATCTTGTAGTTCAACTTTAATAGTCTTGACTTGTCCTCGTATTGAATTTTCGACTTCCTTCACTTCAATTTTCAAGGTTCTCTTTCACCTCTGTTACATTGCGACCTATACGAGTAATTTGAGTAAGAGTGCTATCTGAGACTTTAAATGTTTATCGGCTTCTTCTTGCTGTGTTTTCAACAGGTTAATTTCGTTACTTAACTTGTTGAAAATGATTTTGAAGGAATCATGGATATTATCTTGAATGGATGCTGTCTTAGCTTGTGCTGTGACAACTTTGCATGAGACTCCTTGAAGTCTGCCTTCAAGCTTTCTACTTTTTTAATAATTTGTTGAGAAGTAGGAAAGGCAGCATTCAAGTCCTCTACTACTTGGGTTTTAATATTCCCCTTCATGTCTTCTAAGTCACGTGTAAGTCGTTCATTGATTTCCGTGAACTTAGAATACATTTTTGTGTTGGACTCGGTAAATCGTTTTTCGATTTCGGTACCAGCTTGAGTAAGTCTACATTGTAGATTGACATTAACTTCTGCTAACTTAGTGTCAGTCCCCTTCTGGACTTGTGTAACAATTTCAGTCAGTTGGGTGATACTAGTATTGGTTGCAGCAATAGATTCATTAAGTTGAACAATGAAACCTTCCAGATTAGCATTAGATTCCCTGAGCTGAGTGATGCCATTTCCTAGATGAGCATTAGATTAATTAATGTGGCCTTCTAAAGTAGCATTAGATTTGCTTATTCGCCGTCCTAAATTAGTGTTGGATTCGGTGATCCTTTCATTTAAACTAACTTTTAAGGCATCTATAGTGGCTAATATGTTTTCCTTTTTTGTTGGTATAATATATGAATGATAGAAAATGTCTAACAGCAGAAAATACTATCATTCACTTGTAAACGATCTTAATTTTACCATTAGTGTCCAGTGGTTTAAAGTTCCATTAGAAATATTCACTCAAATATTTATATACTCTTTAATCTGTTAATTATTCAATATTGTCTGAATTACTAGCCTAGTATTGTGCCTCATATTATTATTTGTTAATTTCTTGAAAGAACAAAGTTTTTTAAACTGAAAGTTCACTTGAATATTGAATATTATTGTATGATTGCTTCAGGTAAATTAAGTCACTTTATTATTCTTGCTCTAGGTGAATCGAGTACCTAATGTCTTGGTCGCCACTTTATTTATTGCACTCCATTCGAGCCCAAAACGGCTGCAGTGTCATTTTATTAACACTCCTCTCTGTACCAGGAAATGCCCGTACTATATAGTTAGATGAGCATGAGATAATACGCAGGGCATGTACAGCTCATCAAATTGGAGTGGGTACAGAAAGTGAGAGGATTTGCTTTGAATGAAGTTCTGAATTTTAGAAAACTGTTTCTTTGTTGTATAAAATCAAGTTCATATAACCTCAATACGGTGGAAGATGGATTTAGCATGTTGTTTCTCCATCCTGTGGCTAGCGATGTCCTGCGTTGCTCTGCTGCTCCTCTCATCCTCACTGTGGAGAAGTTCTTGGCACCATGGGAGCATGTTCACACCAACGAGGGCAGCTCTAGATGTTCCTGAAGTTCTTGAAGATCTTGAAGGTCTAGGAGTTTGGGTCACCGGATTCACTCACTCAGAAGGATCACATGAACACACACATATTTAAGCCCCTGGACATATTGGATGGATTAGTCTGAGGTGTAATTTTTGAATTAACTTTAATCGTTCCCATGAAATAATGAAAGAAAAAAAAAAAAGCAAAGGTGCCATGTGAAATGTAAATGGAATCGAAAACAAATGTCCTTTAAAGTAAATAAACTGGTCACTGACTTGTGAAAATAAAGAAATTAACTTTCATGTGGCTGAATGTCAATAGAATCGAACCCGTATTCTTCTTAATGCAAGTTACACTTGGCACAGATTATGAGAATTTTCACACGAAACAAATAGTTCACTTATGATTTTAATGTTTGAAGAGGATAACGCAACTGTTTGTTGAGTTCTACTGTTTTAGGATTGCTTTGAATATATTTACAAAGTTTATTAAACACTGCCATGACACTGTAAATGGCAGTTACTTCACTTTGGTAGATGAAGTTAAATGCTTCACATGTGATTTTAGTTCCATTCACATGCACTGTCATGCAGACATATGACAAGAAGGTAGCACTATTAGACAGATTGATTCACACATGAAGTTTTAACGTTTTCCTAACATTCAAGTTCCACTTGAGAAAATACAAGTCCTGATGTACTGTTTAAGATTTTCAGTTTGCTGTCAGCAGAAATATTTCCATCACCTTGAGATATTCAAAGTATCGCACTTCTCGATTTTACGAATGAGTTCGCAGTGACTATTGAAATGTTTCAAAGTTATTCTCAGCATAATTAAGTAGAGTTGAAACCGTAGATTTTGATTCTGCAATATTACATCTTAGCACCAACTTACATCAGCCAACAGTCCTGGTTCGACTGTGGGACAAGACTGTGTTGTGTTGAATTCTCGCATTTCTTTTATACTGAAGTCACAGAGACTGCAGCTGTTTCATTCCTCTCAGTAACTTTCTTAATCCGAGATGGATTTTAATGAAAATTGGTGGTATTGGAGGTATTAAAATGGCATGTAAGGTGATGTTATTGTCATGTTCGTATCATAATTAATGTATGTCTGCCATTATCGGCCATTGTTTGAATTGCCGTTAATTTATGTGCCTGAACTATGCCTATTTAAAATGCATATTTTGCCATTATTACGTCAATAACTTCGATTTTCCTCATTGGCTCAATAATCAAATCTTTGACTTGAGCATGTGCAATCTCTCTTGAACGGAGTGTTGCACGGCTTGACTGGCCGGCACGCCAGTCTGTTCCCAGCAGATCGCCATGATGGACGCATTTGGAGGAGTCGTGTACTAAATGCGATTGAGAGTTGTTGGAGTGGAGTCTGATAAACCAGGCTAATAGCCTCGTTAATTAAGGCATTTGCCTTAGTTGTAGCGCAATAATGTTGTAGTGTAATTAATGATCGTAAGTTTTTGTGGCTCATTGTATTAACACAAAGAAATAAATGAACTGGATTAAAGCCACTATATATATATTTATTAATAATAAAGCCAAGCTTTCTGCCAAATTACATTGGCCTTCATCAGGGCATGTGAAGTTTTGCCTCCAACAGTGAGCAAAGAAATTATCTGAAGGAACATGGAAGTCATGCCCGTACCATCCACGGCCTACCCTACTAACTGGACTCAAGGATCGTAGTGCTGTGCTGTGGTGGTTGGGAGGGAAGTTACTGATGCACCGCCCTCTGTCGACAGTTTGAGTGCGTCCCGCTGTGCCATGGTGGTGTTATGCATGTATTTCTGCAGTACAGGTCTCCATGTATTTGATAACTTGAAGCCGTCTTCCCTGTTGATGTTATTTGGGCGCAGCTCTATCTCTATGGCTTCCCTCACAAGACAAGCATAGAAGTCTTTTACAGGCGCGATGACCTTCGCCTGGTCAAAGAGGATTTCATGGTCTGTACTGTAGAAATGTTCTGCTATGGCAGACTGGCTTATAGCATTTTCCGTGGAGGATGAAAGAGTGACATTCTTTACTGATCTGATGTGCTCTTTCACCCTGGTGCTAACAAGCCTTTTTGTCATGCCAACATATGAACAACCACAACCACATGGAATTTCATATACGCCCGGTGTTTCAAGACGTGGCTTCTCTTTGACTGGTCGAAACAGGGATTTGAGCTTCCGGTCTGCGGTGAAAACTGGAATTATATTGTACTTCTTAAGAATGCGCCCTATTCTGTCAGTTATATCTGCCACGTAAGGAAGGAATACTTTTTTCTTTTTGCTGTAGTCCTGGTTGGTGCTATTCAAGTTAGGCTCCTTGATCTTCACAGCTCGTGTTATGTCTCCAGATGTATAGCCGTTTTTCTTCATGGATGTTGTCAGTTCTCTCATTGCACTCGAGCGGTTATCATCGTCTGCAACATTATTCACCCTAGTATATAACGTTCGAAGGAGAGCTGCTTTTTGGGAGGGGTGGTGATGTGAAGACTTATGAAGGTATCTTTCAGAATGTGTAGGTTTCTTGTACATTGCATGGCCTAGTGTACCATCGTTCTTCTTGTATACTAACACATCAAGAAAAGGTAATTTGCCTTCATTTTCTACTTCCATTAACAGTAAGATCAAGTTCACAATGATTTCACGATTTTAATTATTTGAAGAAAAAAGATGTTTGCCTCCTTTGTCAATGAATTAATAAGGATTTTTTCCTTATGTGGGTATAAGTTCTTCGACTTACTTATTTTATTACAGCATAAGAATTATTTTTCATTGTTATCTGAGTGTACACTCAAACTTTTATCATTTTAAAAATAGATTTGGTTTAATGCATAATTCAAAGAGATTATTTAACATTCTATTATTTGTTCTTGATTTTGTTTATTTTTCAACTTATTACAGAAAGTTATAGATATTTAAGTATCACTCATAAATTTTACCTTATTCCCTAAATTTTAAGTAAAGGTTGATTTATTGAAAATTTCGCTTTCATTTAGTAGTTAGCAATAGTGACCTGGCAACACCTCAAGTAGCTAGTTTGATCCAGCAGCAGCATTAACAAAACCAGCGTGGAGGGCACAGAACATAAAGAAAAGGGCTGTTTCAGAAGTTGTGAATCTGGGATTTTCAGGATGTGGCCAAAGTATCCTTGTCTTTTCTTGTGCATGGTATCAGTAATGGGTTCTAATTTCTGATATTCAATGTTGTTAGGTGCTATTTGCCATTGCCCATCTTTTTGATAGCTGTTATTGATACAAGTTTTTCCAATTCGTCTTTCTATCTTCTGTAATCTGTCAGTTTTGAATAGTTTGTTTAGATGGAATAATGTTTCTACAACATATGGCTTCTTGCGTTATGACTGTATTGTAATGTTTGATTTTTGAATTAATGGATAAGCATTTCGTTTTATATGTTTCCCATGTTCATTTTTGCGCTTTAGATAACTTGTTTGCCCTTATGTGAATTGAAGGTTTTTCATTTAAATTATTTATTAACTCACCTAGATATTTGAATTGTGTTCCAATTTTATTTTAGTACTGTTAATATGTGTTTCTTTTAATAGTGTTGGATTTTGGAGCATAATTTCTGTTTTCTCAAATGATATTTTAAAGCCAGTTTTATTTGCAATGGTGTGAAGCTCTGATATTTGAGTTTTTGCTTCATCTAAACCTATGGCTAGTAACGCCATGTCATCTGCAAAACTAAGGCAGTTTGTTTGGGTTTTCCTACCTATTTTAATAATTGGAGGGCATTTCCTAAACCATTCTCATATTACCGTTTCTAGTGCATAATTAAATAGTAATGGTGATAAGCCATCACCCTGCCATAACCCAGTAGTTAGTTTGAATTTTAGAGGCGCGCGGCTGTGAGCTTGCATCCGGGTGATAGTAGGTTCGAATCCCACTATCGGCAGGCCTGAAAATGGTTTTCCGTGGTTTCCCATTTTCATACCAGGCAAATGCTGGGGCTGTACCTTAATTAAGGCCACAGCCGCTTCCTTCCAACACCTAGGCCTTTCCTATCCCATCGTCGCCATAAGACCTATCTGTGTCGGTGCGACGTAAAGCCCCTAGCAAAAAAAAAAGTTTGAATTTTACTTTTGATTTGGTCTCGGTAAGAGTTAATTTTATCATATTTATTAATTTAGGATGTAATCCCATGTGTCAAAAATTTAATACAGATTTCCGGTGAATACAATCATAGGCCTTCTTGAAGTCGATAAATGTTATCACCATATCTCTATTTCTTTTTCTGTTGTAATTCATTATCAGTTTGAGGGTCATAATTTTGTCAGGGCAACTCCACCAAGTCCTGAAATCTGCTTGATATTCTCCTAGTCCATCAATCAATCAATACTGATCTGCATTTAGGGCAGTCAACCAGGTGGCAGATTCCCTATCTGGTTTTGGAAATTGTAAATTTATTGAACATCTCCCTTGGTTAGTTATTCCAATCCCTAACTCCCATTGTCAAGTTGTAATATAATTCTATTAAGAATAATTCTAGAGAAGATTTTATAAGTAATGACCAGGAGTGAAATCCCTCAGTAGTTATTAGGGTCTGTTTTGCCCCCTTTTTTATGTAGTGGATGGATGATGGCTGTTGATCAAAGTTCTGGGAATTTTTCTGTAATCCAGATGTTGACTAGTTGTTGATGAAGGGCAATTATTGCTGAACTTCCAGCATATTTAGAAATTTCTGCAAAGGTCTCACCTTCTTCAAGTGCTTTAATATTCTTCATGTCATTCACTGCTGTGTAAACTTCCCTTAATATAGGAGGGTTTATATTCTCAGATGGTGTATTAAAATCTAAGTGAAGGAATTCTGTTGGTTCTTCACAATTTAGGAGTTTTTGAAATATTTAGCCAGGATTTGTGCATTATGATTGTTGTGGGATAATTCACTATTTCCATCTTGTAATATTAAGGCTGAGGCTCCATATTTAGCCAAATGTTTCTTAAATATTTTGTAATAATTGTGTGAATGTGATATTTTGAATTCTTCTTCAATTTAGTTCAGAGTTTCTTTAATATACTGTCATTTTATTCTTCTTAAGGTGTATCCTTCTGCTGTTTAACTAAATTTTGAAAAGATGCTTCAGATTTTTGGGGCTGGTGCAATAACCATGCTTTGTGGAATAAATCAAGGAAAAAATCAAAGCATTAGAGAGAGAAGATGGATCGATAGTACATGACGAAAAGGGACTTCAGAAGGTGATGGCAAAGTATTTTGAAAAACTTTAGACTGCTCAGAGGAAGAAGGAGATATGAAAATGGAAATAATAGATGGCAAAAAAGAAGAGAACCCGATAACATGGTTGGAACTTGAAAAGGCAGTGAAAGCAATGACCTAAGGTAAAGCAAGTGGAAAAGACAAATTCAATGCTGATATGATTAAGGCAGCAGGAAGCATTGGACTACAGTGGCTATACAGAGCCCTCAATGCCATATGGAAGGATGAAAGGATACCTGAAGATTGGCAACAAGGAAGCATTGTACCATTGTTAAAAAAAAAAAAAAATAAGAAGACATCTGAAAATTATAGAGGTATAACCCTATTATCACGTGGGCTAAAAATAATGGAGAAAGTCTTAGACAAAAGACTGAGTGATACAATAGAAACACAGTTAGAGGAAGAACAATATGGCTTTAGACAGAATAGATCAACAATAGACTTGATATTTACAGTGCGAACGATAATGGAAAAACATCTGGAAAGAAACGAGGAAATCATCTTCGTATTTTTTAATTTGGAAAAAGCTTATGATACAGTTAAGAGAAAACCTGTATGGGAATGCCTACTGAAAAGGAATGTACCAAAATCATTAATTGTTGTTGTTTGAGTCATCAGTCCATAGACTGGTTTGATGCAGCCCTCTATACCACCCTGTCCTGTGCTAACCTTTTCATTTCTACGTAACTATTGCATCCTACATCTGTTCTAATCTGCTTGTCATATTCATACCTTGGTCTACCCCAACTGTTCTTACCACCTACACTTCCTTCAAAAACCAACTGAACAAGTCCAGGGTATCATAAGATGTGTCCTATCATTCTATTTCTTCTTCTCATCAAATTTAGCCAAATTGATCTCCTCTCGCCAATTCGATTCAGTATCTCTTCATCGTGATTTGATCTATCCACCTCACCTTCAGCATTCTTCTGTAACACCACATTTCAAAAGCTTCTATTCTCTTTCTTTCTGAGCTAGTTATCGTCCATGTTTCACTTCCATACAATGCCAGGCTCCACACGAAAGTCTTCAAAAACATCTTTCTAATTCCTATATCAATGTTTGAAGTGAGCAAATTTCTTTTCTTGAGAAAACCTGTATGGGAATGCCTACTGAAAAGGAATGTACCAAAATCATTAATTGTTGTTGTTGTTTGAGTCATCAGTCCATAGACTGGTTTGATGCAGCCCTCTATACCACCCTATCCTGTGCTAACCTTTTCATTTCTACGTAACTATTGCATCCTACATCTGTTCTAATCTGCTTGTCATATTCATACCTTGGTCTACCCCAACTGTTCTTACCACCTACACTTCCTTCAAAAACCAACTGAACAAGTCCAGGGTATCTTAAGATGTGTCCTATCATTCTATCTCTTCTTCTCATCAAATTTAGCCAAATTGATCTCTCGCCAATTCGATTCAGTATCTCTTCATTCATGATTCGATCTATCCACCTCACCTTCAGCATTCTTCTGTAACACCACATTTCAAAAGCTTCTATTCTCTTTCTTTCTGAGCTAGTTATCGTCCACGTTTCACTTCCATACAATGCCACGCTCCACACGAAAGTCTTCAAAAACATCTTTCTAATTCCTATATCAATGTTTGAAGTGAGCAAATTTCTTTTCTTAAGAAAGCTCTTTCTTGCTTGTGCTAATCTGCATTTTATGTCCTCCTTACTTCTGCCATCGTTAATTATTTTACTACCCAAGTAACAATATTCATCTACTTCCTTTAAGACTTCATTTCCTAATTTAATATTTCCTGCATCACCTGCCTTCGTTTGACTGTTCTCCATTACTTTTGTTTTGGGTATTTATTTTCATCTTGTACTCCTTACCCAAGACTTCGTCCATACCATTCAGCAGCTTCTCAAGATCTTCCGCAGTCTCAGATAAAATAAGAATATCATCGGCAAATGTCAAGGTTTTGATTTCCTTTACTGCCTGTTCTATGTAAAATTGAAAAGGAGGGGGGACAAACTGCAGCCTTGCCTCACTCCTTTCTGGATTGCTGCTTCTTTTTCTCTTTCTTCTTATCACTGCAGACTGATTTTTATACAGATTGTAGATAATTCTTCGTTCTCGGTATCTGATCCCAATCACCTTCAGAATGTTAAATAGCTTGGTCCAATCAACATTATCAAATGCCTTTTTTAGAGCTACGAATGCCATGTACGTGGGCTTGTCCTTCTTGATTTGATCCTCTATAAGATCAGACGTAAAGTCAGGATTGCTTTACGTGTTCCTACATTTCTTCTGAAGCCAAATTGATCTGCTCCCAACTCGTCTTCAACTTGTTTTTCCATTCTTCTGTAAATAATACGTGTTAAAATTTTGCAGGCATGAGATACTAAACTAGTGGTGCGGTAGTTTTCACACCTGTCAGCACCGGCTTTCTTGGGAATAGATATAACAACATTCTGCCGAAAATCGGATGGGACTTCTCCTGTCTCATACATCTTACACGCCATGCTGGTTTCTCCTAAGCAGTCAGTAATTCTGAGGGAATGTCATCAATTCCAGGTGCCTTGTTCCTATTTAAGTTGCTCACAGCTCTGTCAAACTCTGACCTCAAAATTGGGTCACCCATTTCATCAGCATCAACAGCCTCTTCTTGTTCCAGAACCAAATTATCTACATCTTTACCTTGATACAACTGTTGGATATGTTCCTGCCATCTTTCTGCTTTGTCTTCTTTCCCTAGAAGTGGCTTTCCATCTGAGCTCTTAATATTCCTACACATAGATTGCCTTTCTCCAAAGGTTTCCTTGATTTTCCTGTATGCAGCATCTACCTTTCCTAGGACCATACAGCCTTCGACATCCTTGCACTTCTTCTTCAGCCAGTCTTCCTTAGCTACCTTGCACTTTCTATCTACTTCATTCTTTAATCGCCTGTATTCTTTTCTGCCCTCTTCATTTCTAGCATTCTTGTACTCTCGTCGTTCATCAGTCAGGTCTAGTATCTCCTGAGTTATCCACCGATTCTTAGTTGATCTTTTCTTCCTTCCTAACATTTCTTCGGCAACCCTACTGACTTAATTTTTCATGACTATCCACTCTTCCTCTATTGTGTTTCCTTCAGCCTTTTCATTTAGTCCTTCTGCAACATGCTCCTTGAAACAATCACTCACACTCTCTTCTTTCAACTTGTCTAGATCCCATCTTTTTGCACATTTTCCTTTATTCAATTTCTTCAGCTTCAGATGGCATTTCATGTCCAACAAGTTGTGGTCAGTGTCCACGTCTGTTCCTGGGAAAGTTTTGCAATCCAACACCTGGTTTCTGAATCTCTGCCTAATCATAATGAAGTCTATTTGATACCTTCCAGTGTCTCCAGGTCTCGTCCATGTATGAAGCCGTCATTTGTTGTGTTTAAACCAAGTATTGGCAAGGACCAAATTATGACTAGTGCAGAATTCAACCAGCCGACTTCCTCTTTCATTCCTTTGTCCCAATCCGAATTCTCCTACTGTATTACCTTCTCTTCCTTGGCCTACCACTGCATTCCAGTCTCCCATCACATTTAGATTCTCGTCACCTTTTACATATTGTATTAAATCTTCTATCTCTTCATATATTCTTTCAATATCTTCATCATCCGCTGAGCTAGTAGGCATATAGACCTGCACTATTGTGGTGGGCATTTGTTTGGTGTCTATCTTGACGTCAATAATTCTTTCACTGTGCTGGTTGTAGTAGCTTACCTGCTGGCCTATTTTCTTATTCATTATTAAACCAACTCCTGCATTTCCTCTGTTTGATTTTGTGTTGATAATTCGGTAATTGCCTGACCAAAAATCCTGTTCTTCCTGCCAACGTACTTCACTTATACCAACTACATCTAACTTTAGCCTATCCATCTCCCTTTTCAGATTCTCTAATCTACCACAACGATTCAAACTTGTAACATTCCACGCTCCGACTCGCAGAATGTCAGTATCCATCTTCCTGATGATCGCCCCCTCTCGTGTAGTCCCCACCCGGAGATCCGAATGGGGGACTGGTTTACCTCCAGAATATTTTACCTGGGAGGAAGCCATCATCAGTACATCATTCATACAGAGAGAGCTGCATGTCTCGGGAGTTAGTTACGGCTGTAGTTTCCCGTTGCTTTCAGATGTGTAGCAGTATCAACACAGCTAAGCCAGGTTGAGTATTATTACAACGCCATATCAGTCAATCATCCAGACTGCCACCCTTGCAACTTCCGAAAGGCTGCTACCCCCCTTTCGATGAACTATTCCTTAGTTTGATCTCTCAACAGATACCCATCCGATATGGTTGGACCTGCGGCTCGGCTATCTGCTTCATTGGGACACGCAAGCCTCCCCACTGCGACAAAGTTACATGGTTCGCAGGGGAGGAATAATTAATTAACAAGATGAAAATGTTGTATTATGAGAGTAAAAGCAGTGTACAAGTGGAAGGTGGTGACTCTGAAACATTTTATACAAAAGAAGGTCTCAAGCAAGGAAGTGCACGGTCGCCATTATTGTTTAGTATATTGATGGATGAAATCATAATACTTGTAAAACAGAGTATCAGTAGTGATGAAGTGAATGTTGTGGTATTTCCAGATTATGTTGTGATTTGGGTAAAGGGAGAAAAAGAAGTACAAAGGAGACTGGACATTTGGAATGAAAATCTGAAGGAGTTTGGAATGGTAGTTTGTAAACAGAAAACTAGTCATGCACTGTGGAAAAGAGAAAAAGAGAAGCCAAATGAACATAGACTGAGAACAGTTAGAGAATATAGAACAGTTTACATATCTGGGTAGCATTGTTAATGGAAGTAATGAAACCAACCCTGAAATTAATAACAGACTAAGTAAAGGTACAACATTTTATCCTCAAGTCAGAGAGCTTTTATGGGATGACAACGTACCCAAGAGAATGAAATTTACATTATATAAATATTATTTAATACCATTTGTAACATATGGACTAGAAATAGTAAGATCCATGCAGTAGAAATTAATTTTTTTAAGAAGATTGGTTAAAAAGACAAGAGATAGAATTCAAAATATCAAAATCAGAGAAGAGCTAAATATAGAACCTTTAGTAGAGAATGTACAGAAAGTAAGACTGAGATGGTTCGGACATGTAAAAAGAATGGGAAAGGAACGGGTAGCAAGAACGGAATAGGAAAGAGAAGTTAAGGGAAAGAGACCGGTTAGAAGACTGAGAAGAAGGTGGAAGGATCAGATTTGGAAGGACATTAGAGAAGCTGGATTGGATGTATCAGAAGTAATGCAGCAGGAAAAGTGGAAGGACAGAAAGGAGTGGAGGAGGCTTGTTAACAACACCCGGGCGAATGGAGTGGGACATTAATGATGATGATGATGATGATGCATCTTTTCTCAATCATATCATCACATTCATTATTCCACCACTGATGTTTTTTACGAGGCTTTATTGGGGTCAATTCTACAATTTGCTGAAGGCTATTAACTAGGTCATCTATTAATATGTGATTTTCATTTTTTCTGTTGCGTTTTGATAATTTTCATTTTTAATTAGCAGTTTAGGATCTATACCTTTTTGGTTTATATGCTTGTTGGTGTAGTCTCCTTTGGGGACTTAATTTGATTTTAATTTTAACGACATAATGATCTGTGCCTGTGTCTATTCCTCAAACAACCATGACATTATACATTTCTTTGTGATAGAATTTATCCATAAATATAGGATCTAATTGCCATTCACCTTTAGTGTAATCGAGATGTTTCCATGTTGAGTTTTTGTGGTTTTCTCTTAAAATACGTAGATTTTGATATTAGGCCATGATTCCTGCAAAGATCAATGAGTTTTTGACCAATGTTTGTTTGTTCTCATCTGAGCAGGCCACTTACCACTTACATCATGATATCTACGCTCCCTTTCTGGTTGGACATTAAAATCCCCAATTAATGGTTTTTAAGAATGTTATCACTCTCTTCCTGGTTGGACATTAAAATCCCCAACTAATGGGTTTTAAGAATGTCATTTAGGATATTGTCAAGTAGATCCCAATAGTTTTCTATCTCTATGTGGTCTTTTAAAGAGTAGGAGCATGTGCATTATTTATGGTATACATTTTATTAGCTGTCTTGATCGTAAGTGTGGAGATCCTTGAGGAGTGAGATTTAAACTTTTGTATAGAGTTTATTATTTTAAGGCTAATCAAAAAGCCTGTTCCAAACTGGGGAATAGTCCGACTCATTGGCTGAATCGTCAGCGTACTGGCCTTCAGTTCAGAGGGTCCCGGGTTCGATTCCCTGCTGGGTTAATTCAAATTGGTTAATTCAAATGGCCCGGGGACTGGGTGTTTGTGCTGTCCCCAACATCCTTGCAACTCACACACCACACACAACACTATCCTCCACCACAATAACACACAGTTACCTACAGATGGCAGATGCCGCCCACCCTCATCGGAAGGTCAGCCTTACAAGGGCTGCACCCGGCTATAAATAGCCACACAAAATTATTACTACTGGGGAATATTTTTTGTCACTCTCTTTCCTGGTGTACCTTTGTAGAGTCTGTACCCTCAGTGGCGTGTGGTGAACATATTTATTGCCCAGTTGCAAAAATATTTTTTTAAATATAAACAATCGCAGCCCTACTACACTCTCTAAAGTCAACATTACCATTTTATAAGGCTGCATTTTTTGTGGAAAGGTCTACCTGAGAAAGACCTTTCAAGAATATTTTCAACCACACACGTGCACATAATTCCAAATGGATATTCACGGCAGTGACGACACCATCATAACTTAATCTATAGCAGATTTTAAATAATGTACTTTTCAGTTTCATCCGGTGACGCTTTGTGAAAGTACAGTCATGGTTTTCGCAAAAATACACTGGGACTAACTATTTGTTTTGTACTTAAAAGGCCTATTCTAAACTGAAGCAGCAAAATTTTACTGGTATTTTACCGTCACCGAAGTTTTATAGTTTCACTCGCATACTGAGTGTACGTGCATTAATGACAAACGAGGGAAAATATTCGTTACGACTTATAACATGCGTTATATTAATGAAGAATGCCACAGAACTCACGAAACCTTCAGCTATAATCCAAGAGGAACACTAGAAAAATTCACCATTTACCATTATCACAGACAACCAAATACAAAATTCCTTTACTTTGTGCTTAGCTATGTGTGCATGCTGGACAACCTAAATATTTTTCTGCGGCTATCGGAAAACATACTCTACACGTGCCATCAGTGAATTGCTCGAAAAAATTTTATACATGCCGAAACCCAAGAATGAAATATATTCTTCTATAATACAATTTATTTTATAAAATGGCTCTATTTTTATTAGCAAGATGATGTGCAAGTGGCTATACTGTTAACATATTGACTTTGTCTTGTAGTCTCTAGTTTGTGACATTGAACACTTCGAGTGTCAAATATTAAAACTGACATACCTTTCCCAAGCTATCTGGCCTGTCGCCAGAAATTGCTGTCGGGGGAGGGCCCACAGCTCCGCCCCGCTCCCAGGACAAGGAAGCTTCAAGTGTATGCGTCAACCAAGTGACCTTAAATTTCGCTGGGATAGCTCTTTTTCACCCCTGCAAGGAAACCCAGCTTGCTGGAGAACCTGAACTGCAGTAGTGCGAGCGGATTGTTGAGACAGCTGTACTTGGCTTGGCTTAGATCATCGCAGTTTTTTAAACATTATAAAAAGAGTTTTAAGGAACAATTAGAAAATGTTAACACAAAGTTATTTACCCCAGCAGCGCACGCCACTGTGTATCATTGAGATTCCAGTGCGTCCTGATCGATCGATCGATGTTTCTAATTTCCTGTAATCCTATAATGAGAATCTTGTGCTGGTCCGTTGTGTCATACATCATACATACATACATACATACATTATCATTATAGACTGTTATGCCTTTCAGCGTTCAGTCTGCAAGCCTCTGTGAATTTACTAAACGTCGCCACAATCCTCGATTTGCAACTAGTGTTGTGGCCTCATTTAGTTCTATACCTCTTATCTTTAAATTGTTAGAAACCGAGTCTAACCATCGTCTTCTTGGTCTACCTCTACTTCTCTTACCCTCCATAATACAGTCCATTATTCTCCTAGGTAACCTATCCTCAACCATTCGCCTCACATGACCCCACCACCGAAGCCGGTTTATGCGTACAGCTTCATCCATCGAGTTCATTCCTAAATTAGCCTTTATCTCCTCATTCCGAGTACCCTCCTGCCATTGTTCCCACCGGTTTGTACCAGCAATCATTCTTGCTACTTTCATATCTGTTACTTCTAACTTATGAATATCCTGAGTCCACCCAGCTTTCGCTTCTGTAAAGCAAAGTTGGTCTGAAAACAGACCGATGTAAAGATAGTTTCGTCTGGGAGCTGAGTTCCTTCTTACAGAATACTGTTGATCGTAACTGCGAGCTCACTGCATTAGCTTTACGACACCTTGATTCAATCTCACTTACTATATTACCATCCTGGGAGAACACACAACCTAAATACTTGAAATTATCGACCTGTTCTAACTTTGTATCACCAATCTGACATTCAATTCTGTTGAATTTCTTACCTACTGACATCAATGTAGTCTTTGAAAGGCTAATTTTCATACCATACTCATTGCACCTATTTTCAAGTTCCAAGATATTAGACTGCAGGCTTTCGGCATTATTTGCCATTAAGACCAAGTCGTCAGCATAGGCCAGACTGCTTACTACATTTCCACCTAACTGAATCCCTCCCTGCCATTTTATACCTTTCAGCAGATGATTCATGTAAACTACGAACAGCAAAGGTGAAAGATTACAGCCTTGTCTAACCCCTGTAAGTACCCTGAACCATGAACTCATTCTACCATCAATTCTCATTGAAGCCCAATTGAGAAGCTTATTTCCAAAAGGTACCAAATCCAAAAAGTAATATTTTACAGGAGAGAGGAAAAACGCTCAGAGTGTAAAATTTCATCTGAAAATTCATTTGAGCACTTTTATTATGTTCAGATGGAATAAATACATTGTTGTACAAATTATTTCTGTTGAAGCTTTTGTGGTTTAGGAAATATTCAAAGAAAATGATGGATTTGGTACTTTTTGGCACTGAAACTCTAAATATCTTCACCTGAAAGACATAAATTTCACTGCAGTCATCAGAATTTTTGATAAAACTGACTGTATTTAGTTATAAAATAGAACAAAACAATGAAAATAATGCTAAGTACAAGTACTGAACTAAAGGAATTCTCTTTCTTCTCCTTAGCAGCATTCTCAATTTTCCTTTGACTGACATTCAGGAGGCTTAAAAATGTATCCCTACACACACTGACAACACCACTATCACTTCTAGCTTTATATTTAATCGTCATTTTCTTTGAAGCACGCGTACATTGTGTTTTTTGATTAGGCCTGTGCCTTTCTGGTGATACAACATCAATACACGAAGCAATACATTTTTATTAAGAAACAGCATCTTTATTCTCCCAGAAGGCACCATGAAACGCTACTATTTCTTGTTCTATTAAATCGCGGGCTCTACAAAACTCACCGACATTGTGGAAACAAGCAATTTCTGGTTTAACACTCGCTTTACTCTCGTATTTTTGCACTTTAGCACGCGTCTTCTTCCATTTATCTGGAGCTAATACCCTCTTCCTTGCTTTATTTACTTCTTCAGGAGTATCACAGTACTCATCTGAGATATCTGATTCCATACTTTTGAAAAGCAAATAGCACACAGTAACAAAACCAACTTCATAAGAAAATTGTCACTTCACGTCATGTAAACATAGCGCGGCCATTTTGCTGCTCTTCACGTGACCCAGCAATGGCCTCTCATTGGCTGCATGGATACGGTACGTATTGGCACATTCAGGCCACAGGATTTGGTACTTATTGGCATCAAACGAGATTTTTAATGCCCTATTTGATATGGATTTAGGTCGTTTTGGCTATTTCTTTTTCTTTCATACGATGGAGCTACCTACCAACGTACGTTTTCCATCATAATCTCAATTTCGATTTTTTTGGAGTTGGTACCTTTTGGAAATAAGCTTTACAATTGTCAACATAAATGCCTTTGATTGATTTTTAATAATCTACCTTTAATTCCATACTCCCCCAGTATGGCGAACATCTTTTCCCTCGGTACCCTATCATATGCTTTTTCTAGATCTACGAAACATAAACACAACTGCCTATTCCTCTCGTAGCATTTTTCAATTATCTGGCGCATACTGAAAATCTGATCTGTGGTCTGAAACCACACTGGTTTTCATCCAACTTCCCCTTAACTACTGATCGCACCCTCCCTTCCAAGATGCCAGTGAATACCTTGCCTGGTACACTAATCAATGAGATACCTCGATAGTTGTTGCAATCCTTCCTGTTCCCTTGCTTATAGATAGGTGCAGTTACTGCTTTTGTCCAATCTGAAGGTACCTTACCAACACTCCATGCTAATCTTATTACTCTTTGAAGCCATTTCATCCCTGCCTTCCCACTATACTTCACCATTTCAGGTCTAATTTCATCTATTCCTGCTGCTTTATGACAATGGAGTTTATTTACCATTCTTTCCACTTCTTCAAGCGTAATTTCACCAAGACCATTTTCCTCCTCCCCATGAGCCTGGCTGTTCGCAACACCACCAGGAAGATTTCCTTTTATGTTGAGAAGCCGTTCAAAATATTCCCTCCACCTCTCCAGTGATTCCCTGGGGTCTATTATGAGTTCACCTGAATTACTCGAAACACTGTTCATTTCCTTTTCCCTCCCTTCCTATGTCAGTTATCACTTTTAATTTACCAATTTATAGAAGGGAATTTACATTGTGTGTTGCAAAATAAGACATACGGTTTGGTTTAACTATTGACTTAGGTTCAGTAGTCTTGCCTGTATGTGGGTATTTCAATGCCTCTGACTGCATATTGATCTTCAAGGTGGCAACCCACCGTATCCGAGTACTGCCTTCTCTGACCATTTGGTTCAGATGGTAGAATATTCCTTTGTAGACTTTCCATAGTTGATTGTTGAGGTATCACCTGAGGTGGGACTAGGCCCCGAGTTACAATGCTGGATGTGATCCAATGAGGTGATAATGATTTATGAGTTGGTGATTAATGAATTTGTGAGAAAATTACAACTAGCTTTAGAGGTTGCCTCAAGATGTTCTTTGGGTATCATTTTACTGCATTGAGCCAACCCTCCTCCTTTCCCCGGGCTTAGAACTGGCAACAGCAACTAATGGGCTACTCAATCAACCTAGTGGGTGCTGCAGGCAGAGTTTCCTATCTTTCTACTGTTTCTTAATTAAAACTTTTAGTATAATGCTTTTAAATATTGCTTCTGTCTTTTAATTATTCTTTTCTTTGTTTACAGTATACAAGTATGTCATGATACATCTGAATGAAGAACTTGCACTGAAGATTTGCAAACAAAGTATTTTATTCCTGTTGAAATTATGTCAGTTTGTACAAATATAAATTTTATTGTTTTATGTTTGGTGCTCCAGTATATAGATGAACTGTTTTACTCAGTGTGAACTTAAAATTAGATATCACATATTTGGACTTACTGAAGCCTTATCATATGGAACCAAAAAGGATTATATGCAATACCTCAGATAATGGGAATCAAAGCCAACAATAATTTCAGTAGAGGTTTATTATTTATCGGTACCAGAAGTTTTTTATCAATTTTTCTATTTTAATGTGTGACAATATAAAATCTGATATATGAAAAAAAAAAAAAAGAAAGTATTACAAATATTTACTGAAATTCAATGTAAATAACATAACTATAGAGCCATTGTTTTGGTGGGGAAGACTGGAATGATGGCAAAAAATATGCAAATAAATGAAACAATAATTACTTTTACAGCATTCAGGGATGCCAAACTAAATCAAACGAAGATGACTGGTAATGAGAAAACCCATGGTTTACAGTATAAACATCTACTAAAATACTAAATATGAACTTTTCATTGGTTAAGGAGAATTTTTAAAGGGATTTACATTTTGAAAGTGAAGATGTTCATTCTAATGCACAAATTATTAAAAAATGTTATAGTGGAAGCCATATCTTTCAGTTTTGACTTAGTTAATCTGTGTCTGTTCAATTTTTCAGTCTGTCAAAAGTAATGCAGGATAAACAAAATTAGAAAATATCTGGAAAGAAAACATGTAATAACAGATTATACCTGAAGAAGATATCCTTTAATTAAGAACAGAATGACACGTTTTGTTCATGAATGAACATCGCATTTTATCAAATCACACTTTTAATTTTTTAAATAATTTGTGAATATCAAGAACAAGTGTATAATATTTGTATTAAAATTCTGTACACAACTTCCTAATAATTGCTGAAATGTTTAACCTTATCTTAATGGTGTACACCTATTGTGTTTTCTCTTCTTCACTGTTCCAGCTAGGACTGCAATGTATTGTCCCTGACATCTCAGCTGGCCTGTTTACCGGTAACTTTCTGTTACTTCATGCTCTGGTGACATCATTGGCTTTTACAGAACTGTACTTGTAGACTATTATTATTATTATTATTATTATTATTATTACTATTATTATTATTGTATTTTAAATTGTTTTGGGGTGATATAGGAGATGTTAAATGAGCATTAGTGAATTAATAATAAATCATTCACTGTCATGCCAAAAGTCATAGTATAGGGGTCTAAGTATTGTGTAGGCTCTCTTCTAGCTTGGCCTAGTGCAGCAACTTGTGGTGTTGATTCCACAAGTGGAAGAAACACCTGGGGAGAGATTCTGACCCATGCCGTTTAGATAGCTACACACAGCTTCCTGCTATTTTTAGGTGCAGCGTCTTGGGTGTGAATGGACCTCAACACCATGTCCCAGAAATGCTGGACAGGGCTCGTAGCAGGTGAATGAGGTGGCTACAGTAGTTTTTGAAACCATCCAGAACACTCCTGGAACCAATTGTGGACAACTTGGGCCCAATGATAAGGTGCATTGTCCTGCTGGAATATCTCATCATTGTAGGGATATATGAAGTCCATGAAGAGCTGCAAGTGGTCACCAAGCAATTCAACATAGCAGTCACTGGTCAGCTACCTGTTTAGGTGGATCAGTGGATCCAGGCCATGTCATGTGAACACACCCTACATTATTATGGAGCTACCATCAGCCAGCATGGTGCCTTGTTCACAACTGGAGTCCACAACTTTTTGGGGCCTGTGCCATATCCAAACCCTACCATCAATTCGAAACAACTGGAACAGTGACTCAGCTACATGTTGCCAGTCCTCCAGGGTACAGTTAGCAATGTCATTCACCCAGTTGAGATGCTATGCCCGGTGTTGTGGTGTTAACAAGGGCACTCTAGTATGTCTTCTGCTCTCATATCCTACCGATGTTGAAGAACGCTGCACCGACCTGGTGGATGTATGTCTGGTACCTCCTAGTTTGAATGTGATTTGAGCCAGTGTGGCTCGTCTGTTTCCACGGACAATTCTAGCCAGACGCTGCTAATCGTGATAATTTAGCATCCGTGGTCGGCCACTGTGCTATTCACTGTGGGTGGTAATGCCTTCCATGAGGTCTTCCCGATACACAGGTGACACCATCAATCTAGGAATGTTAGGCCTAAATATTCACACAACTTGGACAATAATGTTCCATCCATCTGGCTTCCACTATCATGCCCCGGTCGAAGGACGATAATTCACATCACCTTTCCACAACCAGCAGCGATGGTGTTTACACTCACTTTATAGTAGTGATGGGCAGACTGAGATAAGGTCCCGATATTTCTCGAGACAAGCGCAAGCATTATTTCTCACAAGAAATTTTGAGAGATCTTGAGAGCGTTGTCCCCTCATTGTGTGGCGAGCAGCGTGTCGTAGGCCTATAGGTGGTCGGAGCTGAATGCTGTCTGTGCCGAGTATGCGAATAGCAAACCACGCGCCTTCTTCATTCCGTAAATGTGTGTCGACAAGCGACTAGGACATTCATTTCTACCGAGGTCTATTTTGACGCAGTATAACGTAATTATAAAGGATACGCATTCCGGCATTGTCTGCACTGGAAGGTTCACGAATGAATAGGCTAAGTACAGAAACTGATGGCTACTGTAGGTACACGTATCTGGATACTAGAGGCGTACATTATTCGAACTCAAGACGAGGCAAGATGCACCTTGCTGCATATGCAACCACTATTACGCATGAGTGGAATGTGTAATCTAGAATGCTTGAGTTTGCTCCAATTCTTTCGACAGGTAGGTGTACATTGTTATCAGACCCCACATTCAATATCATATGACCACCGCTTGTGTTTACCGATATTTTGGTGACGATGGAAATAATTCCTTACAATGTTATAGAGTATTCGCGTCATAATTAGGTACTTCGATATATGACTGTGCAATGTGTAATTGTGTCCAGTTGTACGCGACAACTTGAAGACAATGTCTGAAACGCAACGTAAGTCGTGGATGTCGGTTATTTTGAAGAGATGACACATAGCACAGCCCGCTGTGTTGCTTGTTCAAAAGAAGTAAAATATGTCGACAGAAATACTTCTGGGGTGATCCGGCACTTAAAAACGCATAACATCAATGAAGAAGAATCAACACAGAACACCTCCGGCCCGGTCTATATTCACAAGAAGCTACCCTGTTGACAACGATTGTGAGGTATCCAGGTAGATGTACATCCTATCTACAGTTATTAACAAATTAAATGGGTTATTCAGGCAAGAAGTCCACCTGAAATAACTCCTGAACAGTTTAAAATACTGACATTCTGTTTTCACTTTCGTTAATGGTAGGTAAGGAGCTCATAGTTTAACATGAAGTGCTTTCCTAGGCTTTTGACAAAATTTATTGTCACACACGTTTCCATATGAGAACTGCTGATGATATACTATGAAGCTTGCGCTCGTAGTTTCTGGGATTTCGCACAGCTCGCAGCACACGAGAATCGGTCTCGAGAGCGTTGCCCATCACCCCTGTCGAAAGAATTGGAGCAAACTTGGGAATTTTAGATTACACGTTCCACTCATGTGTAATGGTGGTTGCATATGTAGCAAAGCACATCTTTCCCTGTTTCAAGTTTGAATAATTCACGTCTCTAGTATCCAAGTAGGCGTACATTCTATCTACAGTTATTCACAAATTATGCATGGTTATTCAGCTAAGATGTCCACCCCAAATAAGTCTTGAACAGTTTAAGGTACTGACATTCTGTTTTAACGTTCGTTAATGGTATTAAGGGGTTCATAGTTAAATATGCATTACTACTCCAGGCTTTTGACAAAATTTATTGACTCACACGTTTCCATATGAAAGCGTTATTTCACGCAATAACTGCTGATAATATACTTTTCACTCGTACTTACTGGTACGTTGCACAGCTCGCACTACTGGAGAATCGGTCTAGAGAGTCTTGAGCGAGAGTGTTGCTCATCACTACTCTCTAGATGTCAGATCACATCTGATACAGATCTTCCAAAACATCATGGGTTCGAATTGTTGTGCGTTATTGATATGTGACTTACTGTAATAAAGTGAATAGTGGGGAATCTTTCAGTTGTGTGTGATCGTTAATATTATTTTGGTTAGCTTTTTTTTTTTCACCTCGTTTATGTATAATAATTGAAAATCATTGACTTCACAGTTATAGATCTTATGATAGGAAATCATTAAATATAAATTCCACCTCTGTAGCGTAATGGTTAGTACTATTAGCTGCAGTCCTCAGAGGCCTGGGTTTGATTCCCAGTACTGCCAAAGATTTACGGATGACAGGAGGGCCGGTATGGGTTAAAATGGTACATTCAGCTCACCTCCATTGGAGGTATGCCTAAAAAGAGCTGCATGACCTCGGGATTAAATATAAAGAAGGCAATAGAAATACACTTCACAAAAAACTATTTCAACTGATTTTTTGGTCAACCCATATTATTTGCCTTTTGTGTTTGTTTGCTTCTTTTGGACTGAACTTTTAATCATGTCATAGGGTTATGAGCATTCTTTTCTAATTAGCAGATTGTCATTCTTGGAAATATCATAAGAATTAATCAGTGGGTTAAAAGGAAGATTTGGAAGTGAATCCTATGCATTAGAAATCACATCCTATGTTCTCAATTACTTAAATATTTCCATTATAATCATCAGTGAAGAGTTTATATTTTCCATACAACTTAGGATTTTATTAGAAGCTTTATACTGTAAATCATCAGTTTCCACCCAGGGGAACAAATCTTTACCAGTAACCTCCGTTTCATTTAATTGCATATCTTTTCATCATTGTTTTATATCACCATCAAAACAATGGTTCTAGCTGGACAAAATATTTATTTATTTATAATGTGAATATATTCTAAGCCCTGTGCCTATACATAGGGTTGAATAGGGCTAGTGATAAATAAAGAATAATGTAGTTGTAATTAAAAATATATAGAGTTAAAGAACAAAATAATGTAATATTGTTGAATATAGTCCTAAGCTATTTAATTGTCATTAAAATAACTGGTTGTTGTAATTCGACCTCGGATTTTAGGCAAAAACCTATTTTGTTCCTGAAGAGAGAACTTAATTTTTATTTACAAATTTTATAAATTGCAAGGTTAAAAATGTTGGTCCTATAGTGCCTACATTGATGCTAGAACCTATATTTGTCCATATTTGTAGAATTCCTATTTTTTTTGTTCCCTAAATCAATTAGAAATTCCATTAATTTATTCTAAGAAACTAAAGTATTTGCTGACTCGTTTTCAGTATTTTGAATGGTATATTATTGAAATGCTTTTCAAACAAAATCTTAAAAGCAAGAAGGTGCAAACCTCACGAGGCAAGAGACAGTGTCTATTGACTTGTTGGAAACGAAACTCCTTCATTTCATTCTGTGAGAACATTTCAGTGTGTCCATTTATTCAGTGTTACGCCGAAAGTGTCTGCTTCCAAGTCGTCCCTAATTAAACAGTGGTTATAGGAATTACCCCATTTCACACTGGATGGTAAAATTATATCCTGTCACGGTTGCAACAAAGAGATGAATGAAATATATTTTATATTTCCCCCTAAAGCGTTATCAAGTTATCAAAACAAAAATGCTGCTTTAGTTGGTAAATGCTTATTAAAATATTTAAAACTGAAGCTGCCTAAAATATATGTTTAGAATCTATAAGTTCAAATTTGAGAGCATATTTTAGGCACCTAAAATAACATTTTTAGCACCTAAAAATCCGAGGTCTAGTTATCCGTTAAGAGAAACCAGATATTGCCATGGAACAAAAAGCTTTGATAGACAGGTCATATATCTTTCACTGCTTGTTGTTCAGCTCAGTTTGGGAAATTATTAATGAATAAATAATTGAATCTAAAGAAAAATCTGCATGATTCACTGTCATCCTGAAAATTTTACTAAATACTACATACTTTTGAGATATCTGGCTCAGTATTTATATTCTCTTCATATTAAATGTGCATATGATGTTAAGAACTATCAAAGTTCATCTGACTGAGGAAAATCATATTAATTATTGAACTGAAGCACCAATCATGATTTGTTCACAGAGTAAGACACCAGAGTGCCTTTCTATGCCTTCTCTTTATATCAAGTTTGTATATTGAAGTATGGTAATTGTTTTGTAGCAGTACATTTTACTATGTTCAGAAGAATATGACAACCTTAGTGTGGATTAAGGTTATTTTACTAGAATTAACATTTTATTGCCAGGAACAAAGAGAAAGAGCTCAGGGATCATCTGTAAATTTAATGCTTAAAATAACATTTTCAAAAGGCTCTGTATTTAATGTACTACTACTGTTCTACCTTATGAACTTCAGTTTCATATCACTGTTCTTATCAAAAGATACCACTAAAATACAAAAATGTTACCACTTTATTCAATAATGAGAAGGCATTTTCACAAGTTTGATGTGCACAAATGTTACTATTAATCTTCAAACTTCCTGAGCATTTTGTCGTCGTATTGATGCAAAATGTACACAGTTAAGAATGTTGAATACAAGTATGAAAATTATTATATATCAATCAATACTAGTAGATATATATGTTTAAAAGGTACGAAAACCACCTTCAAAAAATACTAGTGAGTAGATTTACGGTTGATTCCAAGACAAGTTTTATCTGTGTTAAAAAATATATTTTTACAAATTCTGTAAGTGTTCTTGATGGTATTTAACCTTGCATATACCGTGTAATACCGAATACCACCCGCAATTTTTTTCCCAAAACACTGGTTCTAAATCTTGGGTGCGGGTCGTATTCAAGCCGTTCATTCTTGTAAATATTTACTACGTTTACATGGAGTATTGAAATAGATTTGAATACGGTTACTGTACTCAATATACCACATGTAGATGGGCAATCAGTTGTTGTTGTGTTTTAGTTGCGTTCTAGAAAACTAGATTGATTTTTCTCAATATGGTTACAGGGACATGTAAACACAAAATGTAAGGTAATAAAATATGGTAAATCAAAGAATATGGGTAAATATGCAGTAAATATGAAAGCTGCTGCTGTGGATGCTCAATCATAATTTGTTTTACAAGTGTTGCTGGCATGCTGGGTGCACCAATAGCTGATCTCACGGGATATCGTACTTTGCGAGAGTCGAGACTGTGGGTTATGGAAGTCTACTTCGCTCACATTCGAGTTCCTCATCTGTCCCGTGAAAGTGCTGTCTCGATAGTAAGCGATGGATTCAAAACGGTGCCTGCGGTCATTTACTGTGCATGAAAAACTTGGCAGAAAGTACGATATTAATGAATCGTGTATTCGTGATTGGTGGAAGAAGAAGGGAAAACTTCTAAAAAGTAACAGCGATCGCAGAGCGTTCCGCGGGTGGAGTGCAGTGTTTCCGGAAATTGAAGAACGACTCCACAAATTTGTGATAGAAAAACGTGAGTTAGGATATGGTGTTTCTAGTGAAATGTGTCAATTGAAAGCACTACAGATCTCAGAAGAACTCAAAACACAGGGTTTTACTGCAAGCCGCAGATGGATCCAAAACTTTTATTGGAGAAAAGGATTGTGCATTCGGAGATGTACGTCTGCTTCACAATGTCTCCCTGGGGCGCATGAAGAAAAATTAATGGCCTTTCAGTGTCATTCCTGGTCTTCTGGTTCGTTGTTCTGATGAATTTCATTTCTGTTTTCTGGATTTTCCTTTTTTTTGCTAGTGGCTTTACGTTGCACCGACACGTATAGGTCTTATGGCGACAAGGGAATAGGAAAGGGCTAGGAGTTGGAAGGAAGCGGCTGTGACCTTAATTAAGGTACAGCCCCAGCATTTGCCTGGTGTGAAAATGGGAAACCACGGAAAACCATCTTCAGGGCTGCTGACAGTGGGATTCGAACCCACTACCTCCTGGATGCAAGTTCACAGCTGCGTGCCCCTAACCACACGGCCAACTCGCCCGGTGGATTTTACTATTAGCTTTGTTATGTAAGGTACATGTTTCGAGTCCATAGGTGAGAACTGGATTGGGGTAGGTATGCAGTAATTTAGTTATTCTGCTCTGTACAACATATAAATATCTGGGTATATACTTAGATAATAAGTCAAATTGGAGATATTTTTGAGTCATTAAAATCTAAAACAAGTAATTTTCTTAGTATTATAGAAGCCATAGTAAGGAGAAAATGAGGAGCGGATCCAGTCACTACCCTAACCATATATAAAAATACAATAAGAGCTAGGTTAGACTGTGGACGATTCTTTTTTGATATGGCACCTTGCAACCCATTTACAACATTTGGATGTTACTCGATTCAAAGCGCTACGACTTTTCATTGGGGCTTTGAAACCAACCCCCACTAATGCATTGCTGGTTGAGACCGGGGAAATGCCATATTCCTTCAGAGAAAGTTTCTAATGAGAAAAATCTCGCTGATTCAATATCCACTCCTTCCTAAATTACAACTCCTATCTGAATACTTTAAGAAACAGCTCAGAACATACCACTCAGTCGAGCAGCTCGTCTACTATCTTTGTCTTCACGCTGATGCCAAATATTGACTTTAGTTAGACCTGTGCCATATTTTCTTGTGCCTGCACAATTATTCTACATTTCCGAGTGTTTAATAACCATTAACTTAAAATTGGCATCATAATATTGATGAGAACCCATTGAAAATTTGCCGGCAATACCTGTTCCACGTATCTAAGATTATCCGTCACGAAAATATTCCTGCTGTCTATAAAACTTAATTTTATTAAGTCAGGTTCAGTAGACACATTATAACTCAGCCACTTAGTAGCCGTGGCCTTTCTAAGAATTCGAAGGCTCGCATGTTTTGATGCCATTCTGCAGATTTGAGAAATGTTTTTGTACAGGCTAATAAAATGTCATTCTCTCTTCACTATTTCCCGAGATCCAGTGATGTTAGACACAGGCACTGTACAACCGGTTGTCATGGCTAGCGATGTATAATAAAGAGGCGGTCTTTTATTGTCAACGAATTATGTGTGCACCTGCGGGGGTGAAAAGAAGCAGCGTAGTTACCGCGGTAGTTGCCAGTTGTATTCATTACTGTTAGGCTGTGAATGCAAGACAACCCTTGATTTTTCGCATGAGATTCTGACAAAAAAAGTCTTGGATTCGGAGAAATGCGGTATCACTCCAGTTTTTTCTTCTTCAAATGGTGTCACCTAACCTAACCGTATATGTGTCATGAAAACAAATTTGAAACGCTTGTAGAGAAAGGAGTTATCCTCGCTAAAAATTTACATGTGAATAGCCTTTCCGAAATTTAACTAGACGCGAGAAAATATGAACTATCCTCTGAAATCAGTGATGTACTCTGCCATATCTTGAGGTGTATCACATTTTTACTTAATTTCAGTAAATAACATTAAAATTAAGAGATCGTTTACTTCAGCCGTTATTTTTAACGAGTTAACAACTGCTATTGGCCACGTTATTTATGCATTTATTATGAAAACTTGTTATCCTCTCTCATCTCCAATATTGTCTTCGAATGTCATTGAGAGAGCTCGCAAATGCACATAGCAAGAAAACTATACTGTACTAAAGATGATTGATCGCATTTTGTTGCAAACGTTTCAGTTTCCTTATTCAACAGCGTCACCTATCCTAACTTAACCCTACTATACATATGATGAAAACATACTTCAAGCGTCAGTAGAGAAATGATAACCTTCTCGCTAAAAATTTACATAATAACAACCTTTCCGTAATTTAACCAGATGCGAGAAAATATAAACTAACCTCTGAAATCAATTTATTATGCACTCTGCCATATCTCGAGGTGTATCCCATTTTTACTTAATTGCAGTATTTAGCATTAAATTAACATTAAAATTAAGCAATCGTTTAGTCAGCCTTTATTTTTAACAAGTTAAGAACTGTTATCGGATGTTTTTTACGCATTTATACGAAAATATGTTCTCTTTCATTTTGAATTTTCTTTACAGAACAGCAGTCGACGGGTATTAATAAAATCGACTCCGACATCGCCTTCGAATGTCGATGAGAGAACTCGCTTGTGGACATAGCGAGGAAACAATACCGAAGATAATCAATTGCATGCAACATAATCGCTGGGGTGCATAAATATCGGTAATGGAAAAAAATCGCACGTGCTTAATTGCTCGTAATAACGGATGCGTCAGTGATAGGGCTCTCACTGTAACGGGGTTCTCGTTAAATGCCGTATTCACTATAGCGGACTTTACTGTATTTCATCTTTATTTCGCTCCTCAACTGAGGTTGTCAGTAGGAAGGGCATCCAGCCAGCCATAAAAACATGGCATATAATTTCATCTCACCTTATCCCCAACCTCGTATCAGGAAATGGGACTACAGGATAGACATACAAATACAAAGCAAGGTAGTATCAGACGGAAGTTTCCAGTTACGGACAAGGGAATCAAACTTGAGAAATATAAACATAAAAGAGCAACAACCAATGCTGGCCACAGTCCACAAAAGAGATCCCTAATTTAAAATAGAGAAATATAATTTTTCAGGCAGTTGTTTTAAACAATGTCATTTTTTAAAGTTTTTGAAAAAGGGATTTTCTTCTTACACCTTTATCACACCTAGATGATAGGTGGTGAACATTGTTTATTTGATCACTTTTTAACAAGCTACAAAATGCTCGGAAGTTGCTTAATATTTGAGGACCAATATTATATGTGTGAATGAGTGAAATTTCTTAACAGAATGTATATGTATACATTGATTGCTGCATGGATGTTTATTATTTTTAGATGAATCTCTCCTTCTGATTATCTGAATTGGAATTGTTGACAAGATATCTATTGAAAACAAAATAAAATGAACAGCTTCTCGTGCTGTATGAATATGAATTCAGTTTGTTACAATTTTTTTCTTATATACCAAGTACAACTCCTTTGATGAATCCTATTTTTGAACAGAAGTGTAATTTATAAGTATTAAGCCCCAATCATGGTCAGTACATAAAAACACTATACTGTCTGAGAAAATTTCTCCTTTACAAAAGTTATCAAAGAGAGATGAAACCCAGATCCCTTTCTGGTGTGGCATTTTGTTCACAGCGTACTGTATCTTCTGGTATGGGCTGCAAGTTCCTACTGTCGGATTTTTTATTATGGACACTCGAGTTTAGGCTTTAATTACAAACGAACCAATAGGCCTATTGAAATTCGAGTTATACCAATATTTTCCTTGTTTAATTTTACATTATCGTATATAAGATGCATTGTTTTCGACGTTCATTAAATATTTTTTATTTGTGGTTGTAATAAATATTGCCCGGGTTTTTGGCTTCTTCTCTACGAACCGCTCACTTAGGAATATGTACAAGGAAAACGACTTGTCTGATTCTAATGAAATTTTTATATGTTATAACCACATGTATTTTTAGTGTAATACTCAAGTCACAATATTTTTCAACGACCCTGAAAGAAGATCTTATAATGTTTCTAAAGCAACTCTTTCTCAGCCCAGGATAAACGTACAGCAGCAAACTTGGGCTTATTTTGAAGCAGGCAGTCATGGTTATCAGAAACTATAACAACTGTAACCGTACAGTGTGGTACCGAATTTATGAAGAGTAATATTGAAGGGAGGTTTTGTCCACGCCGGACGGTGCGATTAACAGCAGGCCGGGTAGTGAAATTGGGCGCAGTGTTGCCGCGTTCAGTAGTATTCACGCGCGCAACGAACACAGTACACTCGCCCTGGGCAGTTGTGAAACTGAATGCCCGTGACCTTGGTTTGTCCGGAAGTTATTTTCAGTTTTCCTATGTTCTGCATGTTGACCATGTCACTTCAAGATGCCTCCGAGACCGCCGTTATCAGAGGGTGAACTTGCAATGATTTTTGTTGTTGTTGTTATTTGCTTTACGTCGCACCGGCATAGACAGTTCTTATGGCGACGATGGGAGAGGAAAAGCCGATGAATGGGAAGGAAGCGGCCGTGGCCTTTATTAAGGTACAGCCTTGGTGTGAAAATGGGAAACCACGGAAAACCATCTTCAGGGCTGCCCTCAGTGGGGTTCGAACCCACTATCTCCCGGATGCGAGCTCACAGCTGCTCGTTCGTAACCGCATGGCCAACTCACCCGGTTTGCAATGATTTTGAGTGCTATTGTTTCTTTCAATGTGAGAAAAACCTGTCCCGCCTCCGCTTTGTCCAGCACAAATCTCACATGGAGTGACCGGGATTTGAACCACGGTATCCAGCGGTGAGAGGCCGACGCGCTGCCGTCTGAGCCAGGAGGCACTTGTAAAAATTGTACAGTGTGATATTTCTAAATTAGGAAGTTAACCATTTTTAAACCTGCCGTTGAAGGTCCAAAGCCCTTATGAGAAGTGATGGGAAGTGGAATTTATAAGAGGAAATAAAAGGTTGAAAGTAAACGAATGAAAGTAAACGAAAAGCTGTGTTCGTTGCGCGCGTGAATACTACTGAACGCGGCAACACTGCGCCCAATTTCACCACCCGGCCTGCTGTTAATCGCACGGTCCGGCGTGGACAAAACCTCCCTTCAATATTACTCTTCATAAATTCGGTACCACACTGTACGGTTACAGTTGTTGTAGTTTTGATAACCATGACTGCGTGCTTCAAAATAAGCCCAAGTTTGCTGCTGTACGTTTATCCTGGGCTGAGAAAGAGTTGCTTTAGAAAAATTATAAGAACTTCTTTCAGGGTCGTTGAAAAAAATTGTGACTTGAGTATTACACTACAAATGCATGTGGTTATAACATATAAAAATTTCATTAGAAACAGACAAGTCGTTTTCCTTGTACATATTCCTAAGTGAGCGGTTCGTAGAGAAGAAGCCAAAAACCCGGGCAATATTTATTACAACCACAAATAAAAAATATTTAATGAACGTCGAAAACAATGCGTCTTATATACGATAATGTAGAATTAAACAAGGAAAATATTGGTATAACTCGAATTTCAATAGGCCTATTGGTTCGATTGTAATTAAAGCCTAAACTCGAGTGTCCATAATAAAAAATCCGACAGTAGTACATCTTTCCAATGACAACATAGGCTTTCTATAAGAGCTGATAGTGGAACTATACACAATTATAAAGATGGGAATCTTCCACTTAATCAGTACTTTATTGACATATATCTATGTCATATTAGTATACAGGACCAGTTTTGACCCCTATTCAGGTCATCTTCAGCTGATTATAGAACCAAATATTAACATTATTAGAAGCTATATATCAATAAAGTATTGATTAGGTGGAAAACTCCCACCTTTACAATTGTGTATACTAAACTATCAATACAGACATGAAACTAATAGACTATAATGATAATGGAACTGTTGGTGGGGGATCCAACCAGCTTTTGGAATGAAGATTCAACATTCATACAGACAGAGATCGATATAAGATTTTTATTAGATACAGGTCTCCTGTACTTAGAATAGTGGGGTTGAATCCTAGTATCGTTTCTTGATATTTAAAGATTACTCGTGCTAGAAATGCATGTGTAGATTTACTGGCTCATTTTAGAAACCTTTTCTCAGAGCAAAATTCAGCACTCAAATATTTTTGAACTAGAAGAGACACATTTTCTTTCCACTTATCGTTTTGGCCACTATAGTGAACACTTGCCAGCATTTTCCTTCATCTTGGTAGAGAAGGCAGTTCTTCACTCTATGTACCACTCTGCATCAGTTCTTTTTCTCATCTGTTTTCCATCCACCCATGTCCTAAACTTCTTTCTTGAACCTGTGTCTCAGAGGCATCGTTCATGGTCCATTTCTAGGTCATAAGGAGATCAACAATTCTGCATGATATTTTAGTGTGAGAAAGTGAGAGTTTTTCAAATTTTGAGGAATTCAGGTGATATTCACCGTTGGAATTTTGAAGTGGGTTGAAGATCTTTTGTGAGAATTTCCTCTCTACCTCGCTGTGGTACTCAGCAGCATATAGGGATTCTGGACATATTACCGTGGTGTAATGGTGGTATTTGACCTGACATGGGATTGAACTGGAGTGATAAGTGGGTTTACAGAGGTGAAAGGTAATTTCCATGAGCCTGACTTGATATTTCCTTCTTTCTCTGATAGATTAAAGGAAATGCTCTTTCCAGGTAAACTAAATGTAACATTTGATTTTCCTAATTACAGTATCAAAAAAATTGTAAGTATTATAGCTGTCAAACATCATTACTCCAATTTTTCAAAGGTGCACCTTATTTTTTTTACATATTGTTTCAGTCATTTAGGATCACAGTTAAAACTTGTCAACCTTTCTGATTTCCTCATTGTTGGGACATCGTCATCATCTTCATCATCAAGCTCCTTGGCTGAATGGTCATTACGGCAGTCTTTGGTTCAGAAGGCCTTGCATTTGATTCCCAGGGGGTGGCTCAGTCCGGTGGTATTTGAAGGTGCTCAAATACGTCAGCCTCGTGTCGGTAGATTTATTGGCAGGTAAAAGAACTCCTGCAGGACTAAATTCCGGCACCTCAGCGTCTCCGAAGACCGAAAAAGTAGTTAGTGGGACATAAAGCAAATAACATTATTATTGATTCCCAGGTGGACCGGGAAGTTTTGTATGTCTGGTTAATTCCTCTGACTCTGGGACTAGGCATTTGACTTAATGCACACCCCCTCATTTTGATGCAGTAAACCACACTACCAACCATCACACAAATACATAATAGCTGAATACATAGGGTTGGCGTCAGAAAGGGCAACTAGCCGTAAATACACATAAAGTCCACATAAACAACACAAGTCGTATCAGCAATCTCATTAGGGTATGGGAAAAGTAGTGAAGGAGAAGGATTACTACTGTTCTTATTCTTCTATTGATTTTGGCCATCTTAGGACCATGTAAAATAACCCACTGCATTCATTTCAGTTTGTTTCCTGCTTCCTTTTTTTGCTTTCCAATAGTTCTAGATATAATTCACTGTGCCTTTTCCTCCTCTCTTCTGTCCAGATGATATTCCGTTCCTTCTTCTCCTTCTCCTGGAAACCCTTGCAACTTTACATCAATCTCCTAAATGTTGTTCTGTCCTGTATTATATCTGCTGTTATTCCAATCTCTCTCTTTCCACTTTGCATCCACTGATTGCCTTTCTTCTTCTTGTAAACTTGATTCAAAATTTGTTTTGTGAATCTTCATTATATGACCAAAGAACTTAACTCTCCTCTTCCTGATCATATCAGACATTCTTTAATTTTGTAGAGATCTGCATTCTTCCTGTGTCTGAACTCCCTAATTTTAGTCTTTAATGGGCCTGATATTTTTCTTAAAATTGTCTTTCCTTTTTCTCTAGTTGTTCTATTTCTCCTGTTTTCATGGAGAACATTATTATTAAAATCACAGCAATAGAACCAGCTTTTGGGTGGTTAGGCCGTGTGCATTATGCAGAGTTTCGTCCAGACGTGCCATTTGGACTCATCAGCTGGAATGGCACGCCCCTCCAGGACTCTGCTTAGCAGGCAGACCAAACTGTGTGGCCCCGCCGAGTTAGCAAATCAAGTTTGCTAACCTGCTAAAGGAGAAATCATTTCTCCGTTCAAAAAAATGCTCCCCCATTGGAGATACAATGTCAAAAAATGCTTTCACAGCCGCAGATCTTAAAATCACAGCAATAGAACCAGCTTTTGGGTGGTTAGGCCGTGTGCATTATGCACGAAACTCTGCATAATGCACACGGCCTAACCACCCAAAAGCTGGTTCTATTGCTGTGATTTTAAGATCTGCGGCTGTGAAAGCATTTTTTGAACATTATTATTGTTTATTTAGAACCAAGTGAAGTGGCTGCGGATGAACGCATTACAGCTATGGAGCCAAGCTCTGCATTCAGGAGACGTGGGTTCGAACCCCACCGTCGGCTGTCCTAAGAATTGTTTTCCGTGGTTTGGACAGTTCCTATTCATATCCCAGAACTGATTCCTTCCATTTCCTTACCTAATTTCATTAACCTGATTAATTTCATCTTCATTAGCTCCTCAAGGTGGGCATCCAGTTTCTGTAAAAACATGCCATATAAATTCTTCATAGGAAATGGGACTAGGGGGGTAGACATACAATATATTATTATTATTATTGTTATATTTTATTGTTTTCTCATTTACGACCATTAGAGACCATGTCAAGTAATTATAAGGCATTTCTGGAAGCCGTTTTTGCAGTCCAAAAGTGTTGCATTCTTTCTCTGGCTGCCTGTCGTCTCTCTTCTGTCCAGCCGCTGTTCTGCTTTTGCGCATCGTGGGTTGTTGATCACTGATCTGTACGGTATTTTGATCGGTTAGAGATGTTCTCTTGATTCAGTCTCATGCTCTTCAGGTCCTTCCTTACTTCCTTGAGAGGATAGCATTTCTTAAAACAGTCAACCACTTTAAGACAAGAATGGGAAGAAAGAAAAATACCAAGGAAAAATCTCAGCCAAATTCAATCAATCAATCAATCAATCAATCAATCAATCAATCAATCAATCAATCAATCAATACTGATCTGCATTTAGGGCAGTCGCCCAGGTGGCAGATTCCCTATTTGTTGTTTTCCTAGCCTTTTCCTAAATGATTTCAAAGAAATTGAAAATTTATTGAACATCTCCCTTGGTAAGTTATTCCAGTCCCTCACTCCCCTTCCTATAAATGAATATTTGCCCCAGTTTGTCCTCTTGAATTCCAACTTTATCTTCATATTGTGATGATTCCTACTTTTATAAACGCCATTCAAACTTATTCGTCTACTAATGTCATTCCACGCCATCTCTCCGCTGACAGCTCGGAACATACCACTCAGTCGAGCAGCTCTTCTTCTTTCTCTCAATTCTCCCCAACCCAAACATTGCAACATTTTTGTAACGCTACTCTTTTGTCGGAAATCACCCAGAACAAATCGAGCTGCTTTTCTTTGGATTTTTTCCAGTTCTAGAATCAGGTAATCCTGGTGAGGGTCCCATACACTGGAACCAAACTCTAGTTGGGGTCTTACCAGAGACTTATATGCCCTCTCCTTTACATCCTTACTACAACCCCTAAACACCCTCATAACCATGTGCAGAGATCTGTACCCTTTATTTACAATCCCATTTATGTGATTACCCCAATGAAGATCTTTCCATATATTAACACCTAGATACTTACAATGATCCCCAAAAGGAACTTTCACCCCATCAACGCAGTAATTAAAACTGAGAGGACTTTTCTTATTTGTGAAACTCACAACCTGACTTTTAACCCCGTTTATCAACATACCATTGCCTGCTGTCCATCTCACAACATTTTCGAGGTCACGTTGCAGTTGCTCACAATCTTGTAACTTATTTATCACTCTATAGAGAATAACATCATCCGCAAAAAGCCTTACCTCCGATTCCACTCCTTTACTCATATCATTTATATATATAAGAAAACATAATGGTCCATAATACTGCCTTGAGGAATTCCCCTCTTAATTATTACAGGGTCAGATAAAGCTTCACCTACTCTAATTCTCTGAGATCTATTTTCTAGAAATATAGCAACCCATTCAGTCACTCTTTTGTCTAGTCCAATTGCACTCATTTTTGCCAGTAGTCTCCCATGATCCACCCTATCAAATGCTCAAATGCTTTAGACAGGTCAATCGCGATACAGTCCATTTGACCTCCAGAATCCAAGATATCTGCTATATCTTGCTGGAATCCTACAAGTTGAGCTTCAGTGGAATAACCTTTCCTAAAACCGAATTGCCTTCTATCGAACCAGTTATTAATTTCACAAACATGTCTAATATAATCAGAAAGAATGCCTTCCCAAAGCTTGCATACAATGCATGTCAAACTTACTGGCCTGTAATTTTCAGCTTTGTGTCTATCACCCTTTCCTTTATACACAGGGGCAACTATAGCAACTCTTCATTCATCTGGTATAGCTCCTCCGACCAAACAATAATCAAATAAGTACTTCAGATATGGTACTATATCCCAACCCATTGTCTTCAGTATATCCCCAGAAATCTGATCAATTCCAGTCGCTTTTCTAGTTTTCAACTTTTGTATCTTATTGTAAATGTCATTGTTATCATAAGTAAATTTTATTACTTCTTTGGCCTTAGTCTCCTCCTCTATCTCGACATTATAGTTGTAACCAACAATCTTTACATACTGCTGACTGAATACTTCTGCCTTTTGAAGATCCTCACATACACACTCCCCTTGTTCATTAATTATTCCTGGAATGTCCTTCTTGGAACCTGTTTCTGCCTTAAAATACCTATATATACCCTTCCATTTTTCACTAAAATTCGTATGACTGCCAATTATGCTTGCCATCATGTTATCCTTAGCTGCCTTCTTTACTAGATTCAATTTTCTAGTAAGTTCCTTCAATTTCTCCTTACTTCCACAGCCATTTCTAACTCTATTTCTTTCCAGTCTGCACCTCCTTCTTAGTCTCTTTATTTCTCTATTTTAATAAGGTGGGTCTTTACCATTCCTTACCACCCTTAATGGTACAAACCTGTTTTCGCATTCCTCAACAATTTCTTTAAACCCATCCGAGAGTCTGTTTACATTTTTATTTACCGTTTTCCACCGATCATAGTTACTTTTTAGAAACTGCCTCATGCCTCACGAAAAAAGAGAAGTAGATGTAATTCAAGAACACCCTGGTTTCGGAAGCCAAATTACTATGTGGAAAGACAAGTGCAACATGCAGGGAGGAAGAAACATCATGGTGGAATGAGAGGGTGAAAACTGCTGTGAAAGAAAGAAATGCAGTAAAGAGGTTAGATAATGGAAAACAGAAATCAGTCCACCAAGAAGATGAAATTCAATACCTGGCACAGGAGTACCGGAACAAGGAACTATTTGTGAAGTAACTAATTAAAGAAGAAAAGGAAAACTGGTGGGACGAGGTCACTACCAGACTAACAGTAGTAGGAAGTTCCTTCATAAAGTAGTAAAGAATAGAAGTAGTGAGCATGGCAATATCCTTGCACTGGAAACAGATGATGGGAACCTGGTGAAAACAGATAAGAAATGAATAACTACTTCAATGCTTTATTAAATGGCGAAAGTCTTCAAAATCATATCACTGAACCCTGCAGTTTAAGTGCGAGTGATGGAGCAAAACACTAGCTAACATGGCTAGAAATGGAGTATGAGCTAAAGAACATAAGAAATAAAGAAGTCCCCAGGATTTAATGACCTCACTGCTGACATGATAAAGGCAGCTGGAGCACAAGGTGTACAATGGTTGTACCAGATACCAGAGGAGTGGATAAAAGGTATCATTATCCTCCTGTATAAAAAGTGAATGAGGAAGAAATGTGGAAATTATAAGGACATCCCTCTTACTTTCTCACTCAAACTTCTGGAGAAGATAACTGAAAGAAGCATCAGGAATATAGTACAACTGTTATTGGATGAGGAGGAGCAATACAGGTTCAGGAAGAGTTGAAGCACTACAGACCTGATATTTTGCCATCAGAATGCCAACAGAGAAACACTGGGAATATAGTAAGAACTTGGTGATGGTTTTTATGGACATCGAGAAGGCCTACAACAGTGTGTCTAGGGAGATAATCTGGGAATGCCTAGAAGGTATAGGTGTGCAAAACTTCATGATTGATAAAGTAAAGATGCTCTATCAAAAATGTTTTACCCGTGTCCAAGTAGGGGATGGAAGATCAGATTGGCTTGAAACAAAAGAGGAGTCCAGCAGGGAAGTGCCTTGTCACCACTCCTGTTCATCACTGTCATGGATAAGATCATAAAATCCATCAAAAAACATTGCAAAGAGCCTAACATTAGCAGATAATATTCTGATCTGGGAAGAAAATGACGAAGTAGTACAGGAGAAACTAAATCTTTGGAATGGCAAATTTAAAGAATATGGATTATAAACATTAGTAAAACAAAAACTGTTGAAATGACTATCAACATGAAAGGCACAGATTCAAACATTCTCTTGTTACAATCTGTTTCTAACTCCAAATACCTTGGAAGTATCATTTCAAAAGATAAAACAATTAACCAAGAAATACTTAATAGGACTCAGAAAGCTTCTCAATTTTATTTTTAAGTGAGAAATTTACTCTGGGATGATAAAATACCCCAGAAAGCAAAAATGACCACGTTTCATACCTACCTCAATTCAATTCTCACCTATGGACTCGAAACATGTACCCTACATAACAAAGCTAATAGTAAAATCCAGAAAACAGAAATTAAATTCAGCAGAACAGCGAACCAAAAGACCAGGAACAACAAGATTAGAAATGAAGCAAACACAGGAGGCTGGCATAAAAATATGTTACCTGTTACTGAGCTTTTAGGAAGACGCAGGCTACAATGGTTTGGACATCTTATGACGATGAACAAATCAAGAACAGCAAGGAACTACTTTGACAGAGAAATGAAAGGGGAGAAGCCTGTAGGGAGGCCAAGAAATTGATGGATAGACACAGTGAGATTGGAGGACAGCAAGAGGAATGTCAAGTGGGAGTAGATAGAGGAACAGAAACTATACTTTGACAGGAAGAAGTGGCGAGCACTTATACACCACACCAGGGAAACTGGAGCTGGAAATGATGATTATGATGATAAGAGAAGCTAATCTCTAAAACCATTTCTTAACATCAAAAATGTACTCACGCGCTGAGTGGCTCAGAGGGTTGAGGCGCTGGCCTTCAAATCAAATCAATAACTACATTTAGGACAGTCGCCTAGGTGGCAGATTCCCTATCTGTTGTTTTCCTAGCCTTTTCTTAAATGATTGCAAAGAAATTGGAAATTTATAGAACATCTTCCTTGGTAAGTTATTCCAATCCCTAACTCACCTTCCTATAAACGAATATTTTCCCAAATTAGTCCTCTTGAATTCCAACTTTATCTACATATTGTGATCTTTCCTACTTTTAAAGGCACCACACAAACTTATTCATCTACTAATGTCATTCCACGCCATCGCTCCACTGACAGCTCAGAACATACCACTTAGTCGAGCAGCTCGTCTCCTTCTCCCAAGTCTTCCCAGCCCAAACTTTGTAACATTTTTGTAACACTACTCTTTTGTCGCCTCCCACAAGGCCAACTCCTCGTCCACGACGTGGGAGGTGGGCAACGGCATGAAGTAGGGGATTGCCTGTAGGGGTGATGTACAGCGGGGACTGTGTGTGCCCCATAACCGCTATGGTAGCTGTGAAGGCCCTACAGGAACTCTGAAAAGTGATGGCTAACGGGGCTCTGGTGAAGACCTCAACGGCAGCAACGGCGGAGAAGGGGTCCTTTGGTACGGTGAAGCTGGCAGATGAGGCAACTCTTCTTCTTGGGGATAAATAAAGAAGAAACCACTGCCTTGTGGTAAAGAGGAATCTTTAAAGGCTAAGGGAGATAACCCCTACAGAAAAATCCTGTGGTCTAGCGCAGACAGGAGGCAGCCCCTCCACTGGACTTAGGGTGCTGTGGGCTAATAACTCGCACACCTGAATTAAACTTATTACAGAAGCCAGACAAAATTTATACCGGACGGATTTTATGGAGATGACTTTTGCAATGAAATACAGAACACGAATCGGATTCTGGAATGTTAAAACTATGTATGAAACTGGCAGGCTGAGAGACCGGGAAGAGAAACATAGATAAGGAGATTGCTGGAGTTAACAAGACATGGAGTGAGGTGAAAGCATTGGTGGCAGATAGAACAAGCTGGAGAAATTTCGTCGAGGCCCTATGTTCCACATGGAATTAAAGGAAATAAGTCAAGTAAGCCAAGTCACTCTTTTGTCAGAAATCACCCAGAACAAATCGAGCTGCTTTTCTCGGGATTTTTTCCAGTTCTTGAATCAAGTAATCCTGGTGAGGGTCTCATACACTGGAAGCATACTATAGTTGGGGTCTTATCACTGCCCTCTCCTTTACATCCTTACTACAACCCCTAAATACCCTCATAACCATGTGCAGAGATCTGTACCCTTTATTTACAATCCCATTTATGTGATTACCCCTATGAAGATCTTTCCTTATATTAACACCTAGGTTCTTACAATGACCCCAGAAGGAACTTTCACCCCATTGACACAGTCATTAAAACTGAGAGGACTTTTCCTATTAATGAAACAACCTGACTTTTAATCCTGTTTATCATCATACCATTGCCTACTGTCCATCTCACAACATTATCAAGGTCATTTTGCAGTTTCTCACGATCTTGTAACTTATTTATTATTCTATACAGAATAACATCATCCACAAAAAGCCTTATCTCTGATTCAACTTATTTACTCATATCATTTATATATATAGACTAATAAGAAAACATAAAGGTCCGATAATACTACCTTGAGGAATTCCCCTCTTAATTATTACAGGGTCAGATAAAGCTTCGCCTACTCTAATTCTCTGAGATCTATTTTCTAGAAATATAGCCACCCATTCAGTCATTCTCTTACCTAGTCCAACTGCACTCATTGCAGTTATGCATTTTGACTGGATATAATAAAGAGTTAACCCTACAACATCAAATAGTTTTATAATGTACGTTATGAATGACAATTTTCACTATTACATTTTAAGAGGTGCTTTAGAAACAGTTCTAATGTAATACAGAGTTAAGGTGGATAAGCTGTGGCTTGTGGTTGTTTGGGTTTAAATTATCTGATAAACTCACCAACAATCCAGTCGTGCTTACCGGGAATAAAATTAACAAGGTTAGTTATTTGCAGGCATACTGTACATCTATCTGGTAGATACATTGTTGTACTAATCTTGGATAGTAAATATCTATGTCCTCATTCATGATGAAACTCCCTCTCGCCATTTAGAAGCTAGCTATTATCACCAGAAGCCTGTTAAATTATTTTCAGAAATTCAGTGAACAGGGAAAGTCAAACAACACAACACTATGCAAAATCATTGTTGCATTATGTAATTATGTTAGGTTTTGCTTAATGAATAAAAGGAATTTTACTTTTCTTTAAATGAAAATACTGTCATTTCCATCCAAGGAATTGTAAATTGTTGCTTGTACGCTTACATGCTATATCTTTGTAGACTGTAACAAAAAAATTATAACATGATGGTTTCCTTCAAATTTATAAATATAAGAAAATAATCCTCCTCTGCGAACCATGTGACCTTGCCGTCGTGGGGAGGCTTGCGTGTCCCAATGATGCAGATAGCCGAGCCGCAGGTGCAACCATATCGGATGGGTATCTGTTGAGAGACCAGACTAAGGAATGGTTCATCGAAAGGGGGGTAGCAGCCTTTCGGTAGTTGCAAGGGCGGCAGTCTAGATGATTGACTGAAACGGCCTTGTAATAATACTCAACATGGCTTAGCTGTGTTGATACTGCTACACGGCTGAAAGCAACGGGAAACTACAGCCATAACTACCTCCCGAGGACATGCAGCTCTCTCTGTATGAATGATGTACTGATGATGGCTTCCTCCCGGGTAAAATATTCCGGAGGTAAAATAGTCCCCCATTCGGATCTCCGGGTGGGGACTACACGAGAGGGGGCGATCATCAGAAAGATGGATACTGACATTCTGCGAGTCGGAGCGTGGAATGTTAGAAGTTTGAATCGTTGTGGTAGGTTAGAGAATCTGAAAAGGGAGATGGATAGGCTAAAGTTAGATGTAGTTGGTATAAGTGAAGTACGTTGGCAGGAAGAACAGGATTTTTGGTCAGGCGACTACCGAATTATCAACACGAAATCAAACAGGGGAAATGCAGGAGTTGGTATAATAATGAATAAGAAAATAGGGCAGCGGATAAGCTACTATGACCAGAATAGTGAAAGAATTATTGTCGTCAAGATAGACACCAAACCAATGCCCACCACAATAGTGCAGGTCTATATGCCTACTAGTTCAGCGGATGATGAAGAAATTGAAAGAATATATGAAGAGATAGAAGATTTAATACAATATGTAAAACCGGGCGAGTTGGCCATGCGCGTAGAGGCGCGCGGCTGTGAGCTTGCATCCGGGAGATAGTAGGTTCGAATCCCACTATCGGCAGCCCTGAAAATGGTTTTCCGTGGTTTCCCATTTTCACACCAGGCAAATGCTGGGGCTGTACCTTAATTAAGGCCACGGGCGCTTCCTTCCAACTCCTAGGCCTTTCCTATCCCATCGTCGCCATAAGACCTATCTGTGTCGGTGCGACGTAAAGCCCCTAGCAAAAAAAAAAAAAAATATGTAAAAGGTGACGAGAATCTAATTGTGATGGGAGACTGGAATGCAGTGGTAGGCCAAGGAAGATAAGGTAGTACAGTAGGAGAATTCGGATTGGGACAAAGGAATGAAAGAGGAAGTCGGCTGGTTGAATTCTGCACTGATCATAATTTAGTCATTGCCAATACTTGGTTCAAACACCACAAACGACGGCTGTATACGTGGATGAGACCTGGAGACACTGGAAGGTATCAAATAGACTTCATTATGATTAACCAAAGATTCAGAAACCAGGTGTTGGATTGCAAAACTTTCCCAGGAGCAGATGTGGACTCTGACCACAACTTGTTGGTCATGAAATGCCATCTGAAGTTGAAGAAATTGAAGAAAGGAAAGAATGCAAAAAGATGGGATCTAGACAAGTTGAAAGAAAAGAGTGTGAGGGATTGTTTCAAGGAACATGTTGAAGAAGGACTAAATGAAAAGGCTGAAGGAAACACAATAGAGGAAGAGTGGAGAGTCATGAAAAATGAAGTCAGTAGGGCTGCTGAAGAAAAGTTAGGAAGGAAGAAAAGATCAACTAAGAATCAGTGGATAACTCAGGAGATACTAGACCTGATTGATGAACGACGAAAATACAAGAATGCTACAAATGAAGAGGGCAGAAAAGAATACAGGCGATTAAAGAATGAAGTGGAGAGAAAGTGCAAGGTAGCTAAGGAAGAATGGCTGAAGGAGAAGTGCAAGGATGTCGAAGGCTGTATGGTCCTGGGAAAGGTAGATGCTGCATACAGGAAAATCAAGGAAACCTTTGGAGAAAGGAAATCTAGGTGCATGAATATTAAGAGCTCAGATAGAAAGTCACTTCTAGGGAAAGAAGACAAAGCAGAAAGATGGCAGGAGCATATCCAACAGTTGTATCAAGGTAACGATGTAGATAATTTGGTTCTGGAACATGAAGAGGCTGTTGATGCTGATGAAATGGGAGACCCAATTTTGAGGTCAGAGTTTGACAGAGCTGTGAGTGACCTAAATAGGAACAAGGCACCTGGAATTGATGATATTCCCTCTGAATTACTGACTGCCTTAGGAGAAACCAGCATGGTAAGGTTATTTCACTTAGTGTGCAGCATGTATGAGACAGGAGAAGTCCCATCCGATTTTCGGCAGAATGTTGTTATACCTATTCCCAAGAAAGCCGGTGCTGACAGGTGTGAAAACTAACGCACCATTAGTTTAGTATCTCATGCCTGCAAAATTTTAACACGTATTATTTACAGAAGAATGGAAAAACAAGTTGAAGCTGAGTTGGGAGAAGATCAATTTGGCTTCAGAAGAAATGTAGGAACACGTAAAGCAATCCTGACTTTACGTCTGATCTTAGAGGATCGAATCAAGAAGGACAAGCCCACGTACATGGCATTCGTAGATCTAGAAAAGGCATTCGATAATGTTGATTGGAACAAGCTATTTATGATTCTGAAGATGATAGGGATCAGATACCAAGAACGAAGAATTATCTACAACCTGTATAAAAATCAGTCTGCAGTGATAAGAATCGAGGGCTTTGAAAAAGAAGCAGCAATCCAGAAAGGAGTGAAGCAAGGCTGCAGTTTGTCCCCTCTCCTTTTCAATGTTTACATAGAACAGGCAGTAAAGGAAATCAAAGAGAAATTTGGAAAGGGAATCACAGTCCAAGGAGAGGAAATCAAAACCTTGAGATTTTCCGATGATATTGTTATTTTATCTGAGACTGCAGAAGATCTCGATAAGTTGCTGAATGGTATGGATGAAGTCTTGGGTAAGGAGTACAAGATGAAAATAAATAAGTCCAAAACAAAAGTAATGGAGTGCAGTCGAACGAAAGCAGGTGATGTAGGAAATATTAGATTAGGAAACAAAGTCTTGTTACTTGGGTAGTAAAATAACTAACGATGGCAGAAGTAAGGAGGACATAAAATGCAGACTAGCACAAGCAAGGAAGAGCTTTCTTAAGAAAAGAACTTTGCTCACTTCAAACATTGATATTGGAATTAGAAAGATGTTTTTGAAGACTTTCGTGTGGAGCGTGGCATTGTATGGAAGTGAAACATGGACAATAACTAGCTCAGAAAGAAAGAGAATAGAAGCTTTTGATATGTGGTGTTACAGAAGAATGCTGAAGGTGAGATGGGTACATCGAATCACGAATGAAGAGATACTGAATCGAATTGGTGAGAGGAGATCGATTTGGCTAAATTTGATGAGGAGAAGAGATAGAATGATAGGACACATCTTAAGACACCCAGGACTTGTTCAGTTGGTTTTTGAAGGAAGTGTAGGTGGTAAGAACGGTAGGGGTAGACCAAGGTATGAATATGACAAACAGATTAGAGCAGATGTAGGATGCAATAGTTACGTAGAAATGAAAAGGTTAGCACAGTCTAGGGTGGCATGGAGCGCTGCATCAAACCAGTCTATGGACTGATGACTGAAACAACAACAAGAAAATAATAATAATAGTAATGATGTTATGGGCTGTACGCCCCACTAACTAATTTTTATGCTTTCCAGAGATGCCAAGGTGCCAGAATTTAGTCTCCCAGGAGTTCTTTCATGTGCCAGTAAATCTACTGACATGAGGCTGACATATTTGAACACCTTCAAATACCACCGAACTGAGCCAGGATTGAACCTGCCAAGTTAGGGTCAGAAGGACAGCGCTTCAACCGTCTGAGCCACTCGGCCCGGCTATAAGAAAATAAAACTGATTATATCAATCGCAGTATAAATCAAACAGAAATATCTTGAAAAGGTAGGGGTTTTTTTTGTTGCAATTATAGAGTTTTATTTTTAATAGTGTACCCCAATGAGCACTTCGCTGAATAGTGGAGAACTTTGTAATCACAATCGAACGTCACTGCTCCCTCACTTTCCTGCAAAGTGTGTTTGCTTTCTCACTTCACTGTGACTTATGCTTGCTCGTAAGCTGCCTGCCTTTATGCCAAGCTAGCCCGGCTGCACTGGGCTCGCCTCAATGGGCGCCCAGCTGAGCATCTCTGATCTACCCTATCAGACGCTTTAGACAGGTCAATCGCGATACAGTCTATTTGACCTCCTAAATCCAAGATATCTGCTATATCTTGCTGGAAACCTACAAGTTGAGCTTCAGTGGAATAACCTTTCCTAAACCAGAACTGCCTTCTATAAAACCAGTTATTCATTTCACAAACATGTCTAATACAGGGAGAATAATTTAAGTGTTCAGACTTCTGCTTGCATGCCGTGGGAAGTCCAGAGCGAGCACCATATGGCTTCTGTCAACACTGGTGAGATAAGAAGTGTTCCCTGCCAGCGTGCAGCTGTTTAGCACACTGTCCCTCAGTTCGCTAGAAACTGCTGGTGTGTTGTGAGGTTATTTTCACGATGGTTAAATACACTATAGAGCAAAGAATATTTTTGGTCGAGTGTTATTTGCACAAGAAGAAGAAACCAGTAAAAAGGTGCCTTTGAAAATTCCGTAGACAATTTCCCTGTGCGACACTACCATCAAAACGTTACGTGGATCAGCTCGTTTACAAGTGGTGTAGTACTGGTTCCGTAAGCAATAAGAAAAAGAAGCGAAGGAGAACAGCTCTCACACGGGAGAGGTTAGAAGATATACAGGCAAGACTCCAGGTCAGTCCACATAAGTCGCTTTGGAGAGTAGCTCAGGAAAGTGGTATTTCACCTTCTTCAGCATGTAATGCAACAAAATTGTTACATTTACGATCTTATCGGACTCATTCAGTCCATAACATACTGCCTACAGATTTCAATGCAAGAATACGATTTTGCAATTGGCTAATGAATAGTGTCCACGACAGTATTGTGGATCCAAACTTTCTTTTTATGAGCGACGAAGCCTGGTTTCATTTCAGTGGATATGTCAATTCACAGAACAATAGAATCTGGGATACAGACAACCCGCATTTTTTACATCCGAGACCTCTACACGATGTGAAGGTGGGTGTGTGGTGCGCTATCAGTGCCCGACAAATTATCGGTCCAATATTTTTTAAAGACATGATTACTTCTGACCATTATATTCACAACATTCTGGAACCATTTTTTGCTGAACTGTCTGAAGAAGAGAAAAAGTACGGCTATTTCCAGCAGGATAGTGCAACGGCTCATACGGCGCGTAGCTCTATGCGACAGTTACGGGAAGTGTTCGATGATGATCAAATTATCAGTAAAGGCTTATGGCCCCCTTATTCGCCTTATTTAAGCACATGTGATTTTTATCTATGGAGAAATCTCAAAGCAAAAGTTTACAGGAATAATCCTCGAACTGCAGAAGAATTAAAAATTGAAATTAGGAACATTGTGCGTTCTATCGGTGTCCATGAACTACAAAGTGTGTTTTGAAATCTCATTACAAGAGATTGCAGCTGAAGATCACTTTCAGCATCATCTGTAAATACTGGTGAGTTCAGTTTAATTTCCTAGTTGATTTATTTATTTGTTTATCCATTTACTTATTTGTCCAGAGCATCTATGTAGCCGGTGAGTTCAGTTTCGCTTAGTTTCTATAGGCATAATCATGCTGCTTCTTTGAGCCGACTATGCCTGCTTGTCATTGCGGGCACTGCGCTTGCTGTCTTGCCAGCGCGCCTAATCCTCGGCACTCCGCTCTGAACTTCTAAATTAATCACCCTGTATAACCAGAAAGAATGCTTTCCCAAAGCTTACATGCAATGCATGTCAAACTGACTGGCCTGTAATTTTCAGCTTTGTCTATCACCCTTTCCTTTATACACAGGGACTACTATAGCAACTCTCTATTCATTTGGTATAGCTCCTTCATGCAAACAATAGTCAAATAAGTACTTCAGATATGGTACTATAACCCAACCCTTTGTCTTTAGTATATCCCCTGAAATCTTATCATTTCCAAATGCTTTTCTAATTTTAAACTTTTGTATCTTATTGTAAATGTCGCGATCATAGGTAAATTTTATTACTTCGTTAGTATTAACCACCTCCTCTATCTGGACATTATCCTTATAACCAACAGTCTTTACATACTGCTGACTGAATACTTCTGCCTTTTGAAGATCCTTGTATACACACTCCCCTTGTTATTAATGATTCCTGGAATGTTCTTCTTGGACCCTGTTTCTGCCTTAAGTACCTATACATACCCTTCCATTTTTCACTAAAATGTGTATGACTGCCATTAAGCTTGCCATCATGTTATCTTTAGCTGCCTTCTTTGCTAGATTCAATTTCCTGGTGAGTTCCTTCAATTTCTTCTTACTTCCACAGCTATTTCTAACTGTATTTCTTCCCAATCTACATCTCCTTCTTAGTCTCTTTACTTCTTTGTTATACTATGGTGGGTCTTTACCATTCCTTACCACCTTTAAAGATAAAAACCTCTTTTCACATTCCTCAACATTTGCTTTAAACCCATCCCAGGGTATGTTTACATTTTTATTTACCGTTTTCCACCGATTATAGTTACTTTTTAAAATCTCCCTCATGTCTGTTTTATCAGACATATGATACTGCCTAACAGACCTACTTTTAAGACCTTCCTTTCTATCACATATATTTTTAACTAGGATAAAAACAGCTTTGTGATCACTAATACCATCTATTACTTCGGTTTCTCTATAGAGCTCATATGGTTTTACGAGCACCACGTCCAGAATATTCTTCCCTCTAGTTGGATCCATCACCTTCTGAATCAGGTGTCTTTCCCATATTAACTTAATTGCCATTTGTTGGTCATGCTTCCTAGCGTTCCCTTTACTTTCCCAATTGACACCTGGTAAATTGAGATCACCCGCTACAATCAACTTCCTTTCCTTCTGGGCCCAACCTAGCAGGTTCAATCCTGGCTCAATCTGGTGGTATTTGAAGGTGCTCAAATACGTCAGCCTTGTGCTGGTAGATTTACTGGCACATAAAAAAACTCCTATGCGACTCCAGCACCTATGAAAACCGCAGAAGTAGTTACTGGAAACGTAAAGCTAATAACATTATTAAAAATGTACTCGTGGTTTGACAGACCACTCCGGGCAATGTCAAGTGAATTCAAAATAATTTTGTCCAAGCCCAGCAGATATCTCCGTAAGCCAAATAAGAAAACTGAATGTGACATACCTATGCCCTGGCTATCCCAGAAGGCATGGTTAACAAGCCTTTTCCAGACAGATGATTATTATGTATATAAATGGAGGTTATCACCAATATTTCACAGATTTGGAAGTTAACAAAATGTATTACCAATGGTTTCAAAGTAGCTTTTAACTGATGAGTACCTTTCTACATGTGAAACATGGACCAGCATTTGTTACAAGAAAATAATGAACAGGTGAAGCAATAGCTGGAGAAAATTCAAGTGGAAACACCTTCAGTATGATTCAACTCTAATAATACTAGGAAAGGTTTAATACACTCATAATATGACTAATTAAAGAGATGTGGTCCAAACAAACTTGTTTTATCTTGAACACGCCCTTCCGGAAATAGCAATCCATTACATTTTACAAAGGTGAAAAAAATGAGAGTATCCTCCTAATTCAATACTGTACATCATATATTCCATTATTAGACGGAGTAAACAAATTCAAACATGTTTCGGCTCGTTTGAGCCATCTTCAGTGAAAAATGAGGGGGTGGGGGCGAGGGGTGAAATAATTTACATAATACAAGTTAAAAAATGCCGAAAAACATAATGAAGGAACAAATATAAAAACAAACAAAAGAGAGCATAGATGGAAACAAAATTAGCACAAATATACAATATTTACATGAATATGTGGAGCAAAAAAACAACTCACTGCAACAAAATTCAGTGAAACAGGTATTAATACAAAAATAATAATTGAAACTAAAAACTGTGTTAACCTAAAAAGAAAAGAAATGAAAAACAAATGATACAGATGGAAATGAACCATAGGTGCACATGGTGAGGTTGCGGACCTCATAGTTTACAAAATATTGGTTTTGTAACAATAACAAAACAGGTTGAAATCATTGTCGAAAATACAGGCAGAAAATCATCCTGTAGAAACCCATCACATCAAATTGGTTAGGAGGGGAGCGGGAGCAAATTTTTTTTGAGAAACCAAGCCTGATATAACGTGCAGGCGAAAAGCCTGTGACAAGGAAAAATACCGATTAAATTTAAAGTTTTAGAAATAGCAGCATTCTCAATATCTTCTCAATCTAGCGGTCCCTTTCTTGATTACCGTTTCATAATGTTGGCTGGTTGGTTTGCCTTATTATAAAGGGTCGGAAGGGCCGCAACATAAAATTGAGAAGCTGTGTTAGGCAGATGATAGATGCATGGTAAACTGTAAGTGACTTCGTGGAAACCGTCAATGAAGTTCCAATCTGAAAACAAAAAAGGTTGTGTGAGAAACGTGGGCTGATAAGTAAAAAGTGTGGAATGGGTGTGTAAAAAGCTTAAACTTACGGTGTTTAGCAGGTGGTTGTCCTCTCGAACGGCCAGGCCTTCTCAAAGCAATGGTTTCTTTCGCGTGATCGAGTCTCTTGTTGGTTCAGCTCTGTTTGCAAGGATGGAAGGAGCAGAGGCGGAAGGGGTTGTGCAGGGCTGGTGTGAGGAGGGGGGAGTGGTGGTGAGCTGGAGAGATGGAGGTGGGGTTTGTTTGTGTTATAGAAGTTCTGACAAATATATGGAATGAATGTTTCAAGTAGAATGTTCTTTTTCTTGTTGACTTCATTTAAATTGTGAGAGGGGTTCATAAACTGATCTAAATCAATGTGGATGCAAAAAGGCACCTTGCTCAACGTTCTCGAGAGCAACGATATTGAGAATGCTGCTATTTCTAAAGCTTTAAATTTCATCGGTGTTTTTCCTTGTCACAGGCTTTTCGCCTGCACATTATATCAGGCTTGGTTTCTCAGAACATTTTCGCTCCCGCTTCCCTCCTAACCAATTTGATGTGATGGGTTTCTACAGGATGATTTTCTGCCTGTATTTTCGACAGTGATTTCAACCTGTTTTGTTATTGTTACAAAACCAATATTTTGTAAACTATGAGGTCTGCAACCTCACCATGTGCACCTAAGGTTCATTTCCATCTGTATTATTTGTTTTTCATTTCTTTTCTTCTTAGGTTGGCACAGTTTTTAGTTTCAATTATTATTTTTGTATTAACACCGGTTTCACTGAATTTTGTCACAGTGAGTTGTTTTTTGCTCCACATACTGATGTAAATATTGTATATTTGTGCTAATTTTGTTTCTGTCTAGGCTCTCTTTTGTTTGCTTTTTCATTTGTTCCTTCATTATGTTTTTTGGCATTTTTTAACATGTATTATGTAAATTATTTCAACCCCCGTCATTTTTCACTGAAGATGGCTCAAACAAGCCGAAACATGCTTGAATTTGTTTACTCCGTCTAATGATGGAATATATGATGTATTGAATTAGGAGGATACTCTCATTTTTTTCACCTTTGTAAAGTGAAAACCATCAATACAGAATGATTCTAATATCTTGTAGTAGTAATAATAATAATAATAATAATAATAATAATAATAATAATAATAATAATAATAAATCCATTACATTTCGAAACTGATAATCAATGGTGATATTATTCGGAATTGTATTGCTTAACTAACCACAGATTTAACAACTACAATCCACTGCTTAGTAGGATACTATACAGGGTGAAGCGTAATTCGCGCACTCGGGCATCGCAGCGCGACTCCTCACATGCCAGCAATAAAAAAATGTCTCTTACAAAATTTCATCTTGCGAGTATATCCGGTAGAAAACGGACGTTAAAGTGTAGCAATCTGGCAACACTGTAACCATATGTAGGGTAACTACCGCTGTCAGCCCGTCCACGTCGTGCTGTAAAGTTGGTGCAGTGGGTAGAGTTTTTGGTTGGCATGCAGGAGGTCGATGGTTCGATCCTGGGTTGAGGCGCATTTTTTATTTGCTAATTTCCATTTGACATTACCTACTGTAATACAGTAAGACACCGTTTCTGAGGTCACATGTATCCTACATTTACAACATAATAATAATAATAATAATAATAATAATAATAATAATAATAATAATAATAATAATAATAATAATACATTGAGATACGTACTAAACAGCATGCGGTTACCAGACACAACACGCAATGTTGAAAGGCAGAATTATTGGGACCATGGTGATAACACATACAAATTGTAACAGAGTTTGGACATTATTCACAGAGCACGGTGCTAGGCCTACAAATTGTAACCGAGTTTGGACATTCTTCGCAGAGCACGTTGCTAGGCCTACCGGTAACGTAAGGCCCTAACGAAATGTAATGGACCTGATCGAGGCAAGAATAATAGTTGGTACTAATCTATGGGACGATTGGAGGATGGTACAAAGAAAACAGGTTTCACATCTAGTAAATGAAGTGGTGCGAATAAATTCATGCCCACGACGCCTTTCAAAGCTGACCAATGAAAACGATTGTTCGTCCATTTCTAGGATCGTAGTATGTAAGTGGAAATGGTTTCTAGAGGACCTGCTGCAATCGCTGTTGACGATTAAGATGCCAGATACCATACCACCCGGACTACATTTACGAAATAAAAAACATACGCCTCAACCCAGGATCGACCATTCGAACTCCTGCATGCTAACCCAAAACTCTATCCATTGCACCAACTGTACAATACGGCTAACTTCTGCTGACAGAGGTAGTTACCCTACATATGGTTACAGTGTTGCCAGATTGCTAATCTTCAACGTCGTTTTTCTGCCGGATATACTCGCAAGATGAAATTTTGTAAGAGACATTTTTTTATTGCTGGCATGTGAGGAGTCACGCTGTGACGCCCGAGTGCGCGAATTACACTTCACCCTGTATATATTTATATGTGAATATTCCCCACAAGTATTTTTTTCCAAATTTGGCAGCGAAATGTTAGGGTGCAGGTATTATTTGCATCTACTCTGTTGCCACCTTGAGAAGCATGCTGCGTGTATACTGTATCACTGTGGCACTGATTTGTAGCAGAACAGTATGTGTTCAGGATGGCTGGCGTGAGTTCTCGTTTTAAGTCCTTCACAGCTAAACAGAAGTTCTAAGTTATTGAAGAGGCAGAGAAAATTGGTGAGTATGCTGTGGGAGAAAAGTATGAAGGAAATAAGAGTTGCAGTATGTGATTAGAGGAATAGTAAAGCTCTTCTTGAACATACAAACAGTAACCACCAGGCATTTTGTGGAGAAAAAGCAAATAAAGTTTGAAGACAGGATATGCGAATATGTGACTGAAAAGAAACAGTTTAGATGTACAATCACAAGCGAAAGGTGTCAGCTGAAAACCACAGCAATAGCAAGAGAGTTAAAAATTATGGTTTAAGGCTAATCATGGATGCAATATTGTGTTTTTTGTATGAAAAATTCCAGTTTTCGTAGAGGAATTCGCATTGCGTAACGTCTTCAGCCAATTATGAAGAAAAGATTGTGAATTTCTACAGGTTTGCTATCGGTTTGCACCACAGACATTTGTATTTACTCTTGTGAATTGGTAATGCTGACCAGATGTTGGTATATTTTGCAGATTACGATGTGGCAAGTTGTTTCATAATTTTATAATTTATTGTACTGTAGTATTTACAGTTTTCAAAGTTACATAAAATCTAAAAATTAAACACTTCCCTTCCTCATATTAGGGTGCGGGGATTATTCATGTGTATATGGTGTTATTGTAATGAAGTGTCTGAAATTAAGAAAGTATCTAAAATTGTTGGCATTGAGAGACTTGACATGGAAAGAAGCAAGAGCAGAAGACTCCAGAACAAGGAGTATTGTGACATATTGTTTGTTAGAGTATGAATTTTATTCAGACTCACTTTATCCATATCAAACAGCAGTTCCTGAGGGAAGGTGAAAACAATATATTAGGTGTCAGATGAGTGATTTCCAATGGTAGCAATGGGAATTAGTTGCTATAAACAGAGTGGCACCATTTCTTGTCTCAGTGCGAGTGGTACAGTCAAGTCTTCATGGAGCACTAGTGAACTGTTTTTTAATAGTTAATTTGATGATGATGCTTGTTGTTTAAAGGGGCCTAATATCGAGGTCATCAGCCCCTATAATAACTAATGTCTTAGCAACAATATTGCTGTTGTGCATGTGCTATCAGATAAGGATGGAAGTCAAAACCTAACATCAGGTGAACATTGACCATGTGCAAAGAAGATAGAACTAGATTTTGATAAAAGTGCTGTATACCAAACTTTCTTGCAGTACCTATTATGAAGTATGAAAAAATTCCCATTGGCATCATGTCACAATGGAGTAGGCACTCAAAAGGATTATGATAGATGTTGATTTTGAAAGCAGTGGCACACTTTTTCACATTCACATTGCTTGTGTACAGTCTTAGCAGTCCTTTTCTCAGCTTTGAACACTTTTCCTCTTAAAACAGTTGCTGTGGTAGCCAGCAACTTTGACAGTAGTTTGATAAGCACAGCTGATGTGTCAAGCAATGTGACAGATGAAGATTTTGATGCTGTATATTTTATTCAGATATTGCACATTAATGTGGGTAATATACTGCATGTCTGCACAACACTGTTCATTCAAGTAGATTACAATATTAGTATTCAGGAGCAAAATGGCACGATATGTATTCTATATTCCCATCCTGCTAACAATCATGATTAGTGCTGTGCAGTGAGTGTATGCAGAGGCTCTCTTATTTCACAAGCTGTTTTCGAGTCCATGTCCCAGATGTAAACAAACGTCAGCACGCTTATTCGGTAGCAGTAACGACTGAGCAGAGAAGTAATATCAAGCACAATCAAAGGATGTCAAAACATTTTCTATAAATATACTGTATTTTCAAAATAGCTGTATACAAATACATACAAAACTTAGCTCTCTATTGTGTGAATAACTTCAAATATTTTCTTCTGGTGCAAACAGAAATCTTCTTTCCTTGACTTTAACAGTTCAATCAACTGTTCACAATCCATGGCAGCAGGAGCCTGGCGAGTGATACGGACTGCTTCACTCTAGAAATAAGTCATTCATTAGATGTAAAATTCCTTCCATTGGTTAGAACTACAAAAGATACAAAACTTACCTTGATATAATGAACCACCTTTTGTGGTCGACATTGAGCTAATTTGTGACTAACTTGGGATAACCTCAGCACCTCGCGCAGCTCATCCAGGCCATAGAACCTGATCACACTAGCTAGATGGGTTAAAACTGCTCCATCTGAAAATTAATAAAGGCTTGGGAAGTTGCAGGTAATAAGAGATAGGATAAAACAAGACCTTTAACTGTTGCAGTTCTCTGTATATAGTTATCTAAGATTAAAAATGAAAAGAGCAATAAATATTTTTTAAATATCTGACATACATTGAGTGTTAATATATACAAAGTTAGTTACTGTAGACAGTGACCATGATGAAAGCAGCTTGCAACATTTTAAACTAAAATAGATGACAGTCACAAGGCATGTTAGCAGCGCGCGGCTGTGAGAGATAGTGGGTTTGAACCCTCCCCGCAAGCTCCACTGTCGGTAGCCCTGAAGATGGTTTTCCGTGGTTTCCCTAGCCCTAGCCTTTTCCCATCCCGTCGTTGCCATAAGACCTATCTGTGTTGGTGCAACATAAAGCAAGTTAAAAGTTAGAAACTTCATTATGTTCCGTATTGAACTGGGATTTCAGTAAATTGAAAATGTTAAGGTTCCATCTTTTCAATACAATGACAATTTATTGATGTAATTTAGATCACATGTCATTTATCCCAGATTGGTACTAGTTTCGACGATCATTGTGTGTCATCATCAGGTGATGAATCAAATGAGCAAATCACAACTAATCAAAAAACAGTATAAAACACATGACAGCACCTACAATGACAAATGTTAAATTGTAACAAGTTAAAACTGTGGTACAAGATGATGAGAGTATGGTGCGTCTGACCATAAAGTAAAATTCAATAAAATCTGAGAAGGTGACTCTTAGTTGTTAAGTCTTGATAGACAAGAAAATAGTCTAGCTTGAGACGTATAGATCATAAGGCGTATCTTTAGTCTTGTTAAAAAGAAACTGCAAAACATGTGTTATCCGTGGGAAGAATAAATCTTGTTCTCTTAATCTGTAGTATTCAACAGACTTAACTCAGGTGGTTGCGAAGCAAACAATGTGGTCGTGTGAAGATCTTAAATTGAACCAATGTTATGATTCCCAGTTCGATATGGAATCGTGGAGACCTGATGAAAAGATTGAAAGCTAAATTAGGTGTGATAAAATTAACATAGACGAAAAGAAAGTCAAGTGAAAAGAGGCGAACTCACCTTGAGCAGCGTGTTGCCAAAACTGTTGAAAGGAGTGGAGCTGGGCTACTGAATAATGCAATAATAGAGGCCGAGTAGCAGAGGGGAAGGAAGAGTGGGGGGTAAGGAGGGGGGGGAAGTGGAGGGACCAAAGCAAGGGAGTAGGGCTAAGGTGGAGTGGAAGAACGAGGTAGTGGGGGTAATTGACGGGCATGTGTATTGCACATAGCTTGAAAGATCGTGCTTGTGTTTGGAATTCAACGTCATTGTAAGTGCTGTCATGTGTTTAATATTGTTTTTTGATTAGTTGTGATTTGCTCAATTGAATCATTGGCTGATGATGACGCGCAATGAGTGTCGAGACTATTACCAATCTTGTATAAACGACATGTGATCTAAATTACATCAATAAATTGTCATTGTATTGAAAAGGTGAAACATTAACCTTTTCAATTTACTATAAAGTAAGTTGAACAACACCCACTTTCTACAGCAGGCATTTTTTGTGTTTTTAAACCTGCTACATGCACATAAGTGAATCTGCCATACGGATTCAGTTCAGCAAAACTTCATTGCTAGAACTAATCTTTGTTTCAATCACCAGTATACACCAGATTCTTGAACATGAAAATCCATAGCCCGTTTCCAGTCATTTGACTGAGTCAGGAATGGAATGAATGAAGCCCCCATCTAGAGGCGAGGATAAGAATTGTGCTGGCTGCCGAAGCCTATCAAACTTCTCTGGGGCAATGATTAATGACTGATAGATGAAATGAAATGATATTAGAGAGTGTTGCAAGAATGAAAGATGACAGGGAAAACTGGAGTACCAGGAGAAAAACCTGTCCTGCCTCTGCTTTGTCCAGCACAAATCTCACATGGAGTGACTAGGATTTGAATCACGAAACTCAGCAGTGAGAGGCTGCCGCCTGAGCCATGGAGGCTTCACCAGATTCTTGAACCCATATGTAAAATACAAGGATTTGAAACAAAGAAATCAAGCCAACCAACAAATAGGGTCCATCTTCTCTGATAGTATGCTGTAGAAAAGTATCACTGAGATTATATTACATATATAGATCTCATACGGTGGAGCACCATTCTGAAGACACTACTTCCTCACAATTTACCAGTAGTACCCCTCAAAGAATAATTAGATTGCATTTGTCAGATGTGTGAGTAATATAATTTACCAGCAGTACCTCTCAAAGAATAACTAGATAGATTGCATTTGTCAGATGTGGGGGTAATATACACTGGCAGAAAAAAAATATCCAAACACCAAGATTAACAAACATTGGTAGGCATGTTTATACATCTGAACGATGATGTCGGTTCAAATTTCCCGCAAATCACATTAGTGTGGCACTACTAGTGACCCCATGACTTTGCACATCAGGTTTGCTTTAAATAAGGGCTCTACTGTGTGAGAGCGTTAGTTACCTGTGAGATTGGACAGAGTGACTGTAAGTGGGTCAAGATTGCCTTAACAATGATGAAGAGGCCAGTATCAACAGCTCACTGCGGTTGAACGAGGCCGTATAATAGGGCTACGTTGAACCCTTGAACTTACCATTCCATCGTTGGTCGGCCACAGCTGCTACAGCAGAGCAATATTGAACTCTTAAATCTTGGGTCGTTGCGGGAAGAAATTCTGTCACGATCTTAACCAAACTATGGGGTTCAGAAGAGAGCCTAACTACTTGAAATGAGGAGCAAATATGTGCTTACTAACTTTTATTAAATTCGAAATGGCACGACAACATTATTATTTTATATAAATCCTTGAAATAAAAAAAATTATAAATCATTTATTATTGAATGTTTCAAACGCAGTCACATTGCATAGCGTTGATTTATTTCTCACAATATTGAAGAGTTGCTTCGGGGAAAGTAATAAATTAGTGGATAGCGAAACTGAAAAAACTGAAAAGGGAAAAACCTGAAAACCGGGCACCTATTATTCCAAACGATAACTGAGAATTAATCCACACGATCCGTGGAAAATCTGACTTTCAACAAGTAGAATGCCTGATTTCCTCTCAATTAAGGTTATCCACCAGTCGAATACACTTGCGGATACGGAACACCCGCCAAATGGACCCTTAATCGAACCAAATTGACTATCAGTTGCTTTGGATAGGTTGCAAAATATTATAGGAAAGCATGGTGTTCACTACGAGTTAACAGCATCATTCACACTTGAAATAAAATTCCACCATGTATTTGTCATTCATGACTCACTTAAGTGATAAAATAACCCCGATGCTAAACGTGCATCACCCAAACAGCTGTTCAGAAGGAACCAACAACAACATGATCCGCGAGGATCTTACGTTACATCGTTCTGAAGGAACAAAACTGCGAAATGCAGGAAACACTTATTCATCATGCATTTAGAAGAAATGCCAAACACTGAAGTTAATTAAAAAGTGGTAAATCACTTGAAAAGTATTATTATCAAACCGATTTTCAGGTTAGAAATGGTTATGTTATGCTTAGTAAAATTACCAGTCCACATTGAAAAATACAACAAACTTAAGAAATTCTTTCCTTCTTAAACAATGACTACCATTACAGATCCATCTATTTATTGTTTGTCCCAACACACTACCTACAAAGTTATCACTTAATCAAACTCAACTATGTATATAAATGAAAGAACGACAAAGATTGAAAATAAAAATAATATTACTGGCCGACGAATCGAAACCACATTTGCAACTCAAGTCTCACACTAATACATTGAGTGTCAATATGCACACTATCAAAACGAAACGGATGTCAGAACCACAAAACAATTAAGTCCGTAAAATAAAATATTATATCAAAGTTATTTGAACTCAACACGCATGGAGAATTACAGTAAAATATTCAATCACCCTTAAGTCGATATCCAATGTTGCGCAACCCTCATTTGCCGATAACGGTCCCATATCTTAGGGAGCACCTTCCAGCTGTTGGGAGCTGCGCACAAGTTGGCCTTATTATTACCAATCTAACCCTCTTCATATTTCGTATTTTACTGTAGATGCTACCTTCGCCCAAGTCACTTCGCCAAAAGGGAAAAAAAAACATCTAATCTGAGACTTGAGTATGTACAGCTGACATCCCAGACCTATCTTCAGGCTTATTTAAAGTCTGTACACCCTAACACAAATCTCTATATACACCATACCTTCCTAATTCTATCGTTGAGCGTGAACTAGGACGTCTCATCATCAGTATACTCCTAGGATAACATGTGACGTCCTAAATCTATTGTCGGGCGGAAACTGGGTCGTATTACGCTTCCCCTGGCATATCAGGCGAACCAGCAATTTCAAACAAACCCTGACATTTCAGTTGTAAACCTGGTCAGACTAATAACACACAACGGAACAACGTCTCTTACTATTAAACAAATGCAAGTCGGAAAATGCAGTAAGTCTCTATCTCGTTACAAAACGTGAACTCGAAACAAATAAATATTACGTGACGAACAATCCCCCAACTCAAACACGATCTCAGCATGCGCAATGAAGTTTTAGGGAAGAAAGAATAATTCCCAACACACATCTACCATTTAGTGGATGTTGTCCAAAAATAATAATCATCACCACCGCACTGGAAACCCTCAAATCGCCTACCGTCAATTTCAAATATTTATATCCATGACTATCCAGTGAAACGAAATTCAATAAATGTACACGGTCACACAACACCAACCGTGTATTCTAAATGCTCTTTTATCCTTGAGGTCACATTATCCTAACATTCATACTGACTTTACGTAACTAGTCGCTTAACTTTTACTACCAAGATTTTTAATCTTTACTAGAATCGTTTTTCACTTGGGATCTTACTAGAAATCTACGGTGCCTCACACAGTAGTCGTCTCAATTTTCGGATTGTTAGCGGAATACACTACAGCCTGCCACAATACAGCCTGTCTCACAAATCCTTCCTCGGCAAACATAGCCTGTCTCAAAACTCATTCTCCTCGCCTTATCCCGGCGGTATTACTTAAAATCCAGGCTCCCTTTTACCTTCAATATTCCTACCACTCTCATCTCCACATATATAAATTCTTCGCTCTCAATCCATTTTCTTATATTTCAAGACCCTTTTCAAATTTCAATCCTTTTGTGAAAAACAATAACCATTATAAAATACACCTCTTTATTTTACTGTTACTACAACTTTCGGACCTCGAGAATACAGGAACACACCGCGATTTTCGGTATCATCGACATACACGATGTCACAAAATTTTACTTCCCATGAATAAAACATAACTTTATTGGATTTCACTGGAACTTTTCTAAATGCCTGCGATCCTTGTAAAACATACTTGTTAAATGCACTTTTAACATAGGAAAATTTTTATCCCGCGGTAGATATTATTATTATTATTATTATTATTATTATTATTATTATTATTATTAATTTCGACAAAAATTTCTGAATTCAAACGATATTTGAAATTAAGACATTCGCCACGACTACTTTACCATTATCACTTTCCTAATTTTCCTCACTTTGGACAATATCTCATACAACATTAACACCAGATTTAAACGTCGCATTTTTCAGTTTCTTGACGTGAAATTTTACAAAACTAAAAATTTTCACACGCTGACCAAAATTATAACACTTTTCGCCTGATAATTATGAATATCAACCCGACACTTACCTTGAAAAATTGGTTGGGACAAACAAAAAGTCTAACTACAACATAATACAAAATATAGACAGACCTGCATTGATGTCATCTCCAGTATTCTGGCTACATTTTGCCAGCTGACCTCGTGCTTAGCCGCACATTGGTACAAGGAACATCATCTTCTTTAACATATCTATCTTACAAATACTGCCTTTTCACATGTTATTAAATGACAACGCAAATCACGCACTGTCTTCGTTATGATTTTGTATCAGTAAATATGTTGGAAGATAGTCCGCCTAGTCAATACTATTCATTTATTTACCTTTCACCTTAACATCTAGTACATGTTTCGAGAATATTATGCATTCTCTTCCTCAGCTAGTGGATTAAAATTCAGTATACAATAAGACCTGACTAAAATATGGGGGCCCCCATCAAAATTCAAAACAGTGAGTAGGACGATGTGACACTTAAAAATTTTGGAGAGTACAAACATAGAATTAAAATCCCATTTTATCAAGTACAAATTAAAAACACAATATAGTCTAATTAATGTCTAATTAAATACAACATCTTGTGATGATATGAATTCACAGTGTCCTTGAGGTTGCCTTGCGTAGTTCAAAAATGTTGAGTTAAGAATGAATGAAATTGCATTAAAACTTGAAGTCCTGCCGATATCCACCGTTAATGGGTGTTAAAATGATGTCTATTTAAATTAAAATATTGGACACAGCGTCGTATAATGATGTGAATTTACGGTGTCCTAGGAATTATAATACTATCTTGTGTAGTTCAATTGGATTTGTACAAGAATAAATGAAGTTGCGTTAAAACTTGGAGTCCTGGCATTATCTTCGGTTGATAGATGTATTATGCAGCCAGGTTGAAAATAGGTTAAAATGGTCTATAAAAAGGAAATGAAATAAAAATTAACAAAAGGCTCCGACATGAACAAATGAGAATACAACGTTTTTTTTGTAAAAATATTAAACCTTACCAGTGTGATGATGTAAATATTACGTGTGGCATGCATGTTTAAATCTAAGAATTTCATTTTTGTCCGTATTGAACTGAGAATGGAAGATAGGAAACTTAAAAGGCTCCACCTTTTCAATACAAAAATGTTATAGTTTATTTACAACATATATTTACACTTGGAACTAGTTTCGACGCTGTTTGGCGTCATCTTCAGCCAAAATGTGGGAAATAGGCTAGCATGTAGACATTTATATTACACAAGGCGTTATATTAAACAATACACATCTTACAGGGAGATAAAAACAGGGACGAATATAGAAACAAATGAATCGTTGAGAAAGCAAAAGTTATACATATTAAAAATAACCTTAACCACACATCTTGCCGTGCGAAAATATTCGCCTTGAATGATTCTTGAATACAAAACGCACGCGCACACATTTCTGAAGAGCCAGCAGGCAGGAAAAAGTAAAGTGAAACCTTAAGAGTTCTTCTGAGAAGAGTTCATCATTTTTTCTATGTTCCGACTAACTAATGAAGTTTCCCTTGAGTTCCTGATAAACATACACAACAGGAAATTCTCCTTCACTCTCAACAATAGCTATAAAGACCAACGGTAAATTTCATTTTAAAAATTGTGCAGAGATGTGAAGGCATGATCTTGAACATGATATAACTTCTTCATTTAACCCAATTTTTTACACAAGGTGTTACATTAAACAATACACATCTTACGAGGAGATAAAAACAGGGACGAATATAGAAACAAATGAATCGTTGAGAAAGTAAAAGTTATACATATTAAAAATAACCTTAACACCACATCTTGCAGTGCGAAAATATTTGCCTTGAATGATTCCTGAATACAAAACGCACGCGTACACACTTCTGAAGAGCCAGCAGGCAGGAAAAAGTAAGGTGAAACCTTAAGAGTTCTTCTGAGAAGAGTTCATCATTTTCTTTATGTTCGGACTAACTAATGAAGTCTCCCTTGAGTTCCTGATAAACATACACAACAGGAAAATCTCCTTCACTCTCAACAATAGCTATAAAGACCAACAGTAAATTGTATTTTAAATACTGTGTAGAGACGTGAAAGCATGATCTTGAACATGATATAACTTCTTCATTTAACCACCTTTGAAAGACTCTCTCTATATTACGTAGCTTCATTAACACCACCCTTCTGTAGATGCACAAAATAATCTTGTAATCTTCACAGGTCCAGTATTCAGCTCGACAAGAATATAAAATTGGTATTATGGAATACGTTTTCTGACAGTTTGGAGGTTGACTGTGCCAGTATTTGTGGTGTATTGTTGCAGCGTTACGTGTAGGGTGGGGGCAGGTTTCTATGATGTTTATTGCGGGACATAAGGCGGTAAAGCTATGGCGCGAGATGAAGAGGAACAGGGCGTGTTGGATAGTTTAGGTCTGGGGAGCGGCCAATGTTGGATTAGGAGGGGAGAGGGAAGGAGCGGTAGGGGAGGAGGAGTGGAAGGAGGGGAAATATGGAGGGTGATGTGGTGAAAGTGTGTGGCGTGACAAAGTATTATGCATAATGTGAAAGACAGATCTGTTTTTCGGGATATTCATGTTTTTGAAAAATTCAATGAGAAAGTCGAATAGGATCTTTGGTTTCTCTGAGATATCATTTAAGTTTAGGTTGGGATTGAAATATTGGTCTAAATGAATATAGAGGTTTTCAGTGACGTCTAGGAAAGAACCTTTGTTTAGAATATCTAATACCTCAAGATCTTGATTTATTTCAGTAAAGTTGTGCTTAAATTCTTTTATATGTAGGCCGACCGTGGAAAAACGGTTGTGTTTTATGGCATTGACATGTTCTGCATATCTGATTTTAAAGCTGCGTCCTGTTTGCCCTAGGTAAGAACTTTTGCAGTCTTGGCAAGAAAACCTATATACACCTGATTTAGAAAAAGGACTACTTTTATTTATTGATGAAGAGTTGTGTAGGATCTCTGTGCTGCTATTGTTAGTACGAAAGGCTATTTTAACGTTGTGCTTTTTAAGAACGTTAGTGACATTGTAAATTTCTTTATTGAAGGTAAATGTGGAAAACGTGGCAGTGCTAGTATTGTCTTTTATTAGGGTGGTTTTTGGGCGGTGTCTGAATTTATTGATTATTCTTTCAATAAAGGATTCATTATATCCATTAAATTTTGCTATAGAGCGAATGGTGTTCAATTCTTTATTTAAGTTTTTTCTTGACATCGGAATTTTGAATGCTCGGTCTACTAAGCTATTATATGTAGCCGCTTTGTGTGTTTGGGGGTGTAGTGAGTCATTTCTTATAGTAGTGGCCGTTTGAGTGGGCTTTCTATAGATACTATATGTGAACGAAGAGGGGTGCCTATTGATTGTTAGGTCTAGGAAGTTGATGGAGTTGTTTATCTCTGATTCTAAGGTAAATTTGATGTCATGATCAATGTTATTAAGGTTTTTGAGGGTGGATGGCGCGTCTATGGAGCGTTCATCTACGATTATAAATGTGTCATCTACGTACCTAGCCCAGAATTGGATATTAGCAAATTTGATGTTATTGTCGATGGCGGTGTGCTCTAGGAAATCAAGGTAGATCTCTGCTAAAATTCCTGAGGCTGGTGAACCCATAGCCAAACCATCTTGTTTGTAAATGATCTTATCGAATGAGAAATAGTTATTGTTAATTAGTAATCTTAATATGGTCATAAAGTCTTGAACTTCTAGTTTACTTAGTTGATTGTTAGCAAGTAAGTTCTTTTCGATGATCGGGAATAATGAGTTGGTTTTTATACTGGGATACATGTTGACTATATCAAAGGAGTGCATTGAATGATATGGTTGAAGCTTGAAACTGTTTAGTTTGTTCACTAATTCTACAGTGTTCCTGATGGATTTATTTGATGAGAATTTATACTGTTTATTAAGGAATTGTTGGATAAATTGAGATAATTTATATAAGGGGCTTGGTCTGTAGTTTATTATGGGTCGAATAGGGACACCGGTTTTGTGGATTTTGGGCAGTGCTTTAGCTGTTGGTAGGCATGTGTTAGATAGATGTTGAGGCACCTGATGTTGTATGGCAACTGGTTACGGAATTACATTGGGTTGCGTGATGGATGGAAGGAGGGGTGGAAGGAACCGCCCCTGATACTACAGTCATACTTCCCCCCTTACACACTTGACATCATTTGGCCTCTTACTAGGGTATTGGGTTACCAATTTAAACAACTGATTGTCTTCTGCAATGTGTTCATTTAGGCTGTTCTCATTATCAAATTTTTGCAATTTGTATATTTCTAATTTCTCTAGGGCATTCATTTGTTTGCTTAATGAATGTAATAAAGTCATATCACATTCAATATTTGTGAAATGATGGTTGCTTTCATGCATGCGTTCACACATTGCAGAGTATCTAGAATGTTTTCGTGCATTGACATGCTCTTTATACCGTACCACCACACTTCTACCTGACTGTCCGACATATTTTTTTCCGCAATCTTGGCACGACAGTTTGTATACTCCTGATTTACTGAACCTACTGTTGGTGTTTACGCTATTCGAATTGAACAATAAATTATTATTGTTACCGTGTTTTGGTGGTAGGTAGAGGTGAAAGAAGGTGCGGGCGTGAATGAGTCTCAAACTACGGAATCAAAGTTAATGTAAAATTTAACAAGGTTATATTTTCTTTTCAAAAACAAAGAAATAACAAGTATGGCAGGTACAAGGTAGCAAATCAAAGGGGAGTCACAATATTCACATAATTTGGGCTTCGAGCCCCGAAAACACAATGCTTGGGCAATCAGCCAAGTTTTACCTCCAAAACACAAGTTTCAACAGAGGGGCAGAAAACCCCATTCATACCTCGGAGCCCTTGCTCCAAATTACACCGATAAGCCTCCACGAGGCATACCACAATTGATTTTTAAAAGAGCCACACGCTCTCAAATTTAAGCCTTCTCCCAGGCCACACCAAACTCAACCTTCAAGTTGTCCTCAACGGACCTAAACACAGGGGTAAAATACCCAATCTACTGAGGTCTAGGAAATAAAAAAAGGGTTAGTTAAATGACCTCTAAGGTAACAATTTGAGAGGAGGCGAACTTGCACTCCTAATACACTTTGTCTTTAAGACCTATTTTGGCTCTTAGGCCACTGATGCAAGGGCTAATCCCATACTACAGAGGTGACTTAAAAAAGAAATATTTACATTACATTACGGAAGAATTGATTGAGAAAATAAGTTCACCTCAAGACAATGTGAGTGGGAGCTCGAGAGGGTTAGCACTCTCTATCCCAGTATGTAGCTTTACAAGAGAATAGAAGAAAAGAGAAGTTACATTTTAGGAAAAGGTTACATAGGGGAACGCTTAGAACCCGCCCCGAAAGTTAAACTGCTGAGCTAGCAAAGAAAGAATTTATTAATCGGCCATTACCTTATTGTTGACCGCTGCCGAGGAAAGAGGCGCTTCCCGCCTCCCGCTATGTACTTAATACACTGAAAGATGGAACAGAAGTGGCTCGGAGACCCTAAAATCAGCAGTTTAAATACTCTCGCAGAAAGTTCTAGGCGTTAGGGGAAAGAAAACACCCTCCCACAAAGATTTTATTGGGTAGGACCCCGCAACAGATTCAAGTTGGGGAAAGATACACGAGATTGGTCAGAAATTAATTGAAAAAATTCGTGATTGGATACATTCAAAACAAGGGGAAGAAAGGGGTAAATATTGCCAACTTAAACAATGACAGAAAGAAATTTAACAAAGAACAAACTCCTGAAATTAAATTTTCTCCACCAAAATAGTTCTTTGACTCCGCACTAGGGTGCACTATTGTTGATCTTCAGTAGTGTCCTCTAGAAGAGAAAGTTCACACTTCTTAATACAAGCAAGACAAAAGTACGTCGAAAATGACACAGTTCACAAACTCAAAATTTTCCAGGTAGTGACATCTTCTGAGAAATTTGGAAATTAAGACCGTAGATAAAGTTCAGACTTCCTCCAGAAGAGGAGTTTCAACTGGCGCAACTTTTAAATAAACGGTGTGGAGGTGTACCGCCCGGTACAATTATTATTATTATCTGTCCTAAAGGATACATGGATATTGTGTTTTCTAAATAGTTTAGCCAAACTGTATGATTGTTTATTAATGTAAGTGAATGTAGCGAATTTCTTTTTTTCTTCCTTATTTACAAGTAGGGTGTTAGGTCTATTCACGACCTTACTCTTTATCCTATTGACATAGCTTTTGGGGTAACCGTTTCTTTTGGCAATATCTTGTATAATGTTTATCTCTTTATTAAAATCATTTCTGTTTAATGGTATTCTTACTGCTCTATTGATGAAGCTGTAAAATGCCGCTTTCTTATGTTCTCCTGGGTGGTTCGAGTCTTTCCTAATAACAACATCTGTGTGTGTAGGTTTTCTAAATACTTGGTAAATCAGGTTTTTATTGTCTCTAGTTAATGTTACGTCTAAGTAGTTTAGACTTTTATTATCTTCCGACTCGATTGTAAACATTATATGTTTATCAAGGTTGTTTAATTGGTCTAACAGTTCGTTTGGCTTGAGTTCTTGTTCGTTAATGATAGCGAACACGTCATCAACAAACCTTAACCATAAGTCTAATCCTTTTATTTTACCGATAATTTTATTAGATTCCATATGGTCCATAAATATATCTGCAAGGATACCAGACGCTGGTGATCCCATGGCCAACCCATTAACTTGTTTGTACACGTTGTTGTTGAAAGTAAAAAGAGTTGTTTTCTAATATAAACTTTAATAAGTTGATGAATTCATCAATTTCTACTTTACTCAACGAACTATGTGTGTTTAAGTTGTTCTTAACAATGTTGATAGTCTCCGTGATCGGAATATTCAAATACATATCTTTCACATAAAAGCTATGGATAGTATTATATTGCGATAAAATTAAATTTTTTGTCCTATCACAAAAATCTATGGTATTGCGGAGACTTGTATCTATATTAAATCTGTAATGTTTCTTTAAAAACGTGTGTACAAATTTGGCCGTTTTATATGTAGGACTGTTTCTGAAGTTTACAATCGGTCTGATAGGTATGCCTTCTTTGTGTACCTTAGGCATAGCCCTCAATTTCGGTAATCCTGGGTTCATATTTACCAAGCGCTTTGTTTCATTCGAATTCATCAAAAAATTAGTGTTAGCTAAAATTTGTTTGAAAGTCTTTTGCATGCTGTTAGTGGGGTCCTTCTTTATCTGACGAAAGTTGTCTCCCTTCAGGAAATCATTCGTTTTACTGATGTAATCATCTTTATTCATTAAAACTATAGTATTACCCTTGTCAACTTTCGTGACAATTATGTTATTATCTTTAATCTTCTTATTAATCTTTTGTGTGGGTATCTGCGATGGTTTTATGTTCCATTATTTTACAAATTTTATTTTTAGCCTCGAACCTCATGTTCTCTTGTTCGTCTATGGGTACCTCTGCAATTGCTACTTCAGATTCTGCTATCAGTTTCACTACTTCTCTATTTTGGACAGTCTTACTCGTGTGTGGCCAGTTATGTTTGGGACCCTTACTTAAGATTTCGACTTCATCATCATTGAAATCAACGTTGGTCAGGTTTTTGAGTGGCGGATAAAATGTGTGTGTTGTCGTGTATGTGTTGTTGTTTCACATTTCATCTTTGGTGATCCAATACGGATCCAATCCTGACTATCATGGTCAAGATTATTAATAGCAAACCTCCTTCGTTCTGCAGTCGACTGCGACTGTCTACCTTCTCCCCAGACTCAGCTTTCATTCACCCTAATACAACAGGTGTTCAACAGATAACAAAATCAGACCTACTCTGACTAGCTTCCCAACTCCCTTAACACTTTCCAACACACACGAGGTGATACAATAAAATCTGCTATGTATTTAAACAGACGCCTATGCTTTCACAGTTTTGTTGGCGAAAGTTCAGAAAAATTTCTATCGCCTTCCCTTTCTAACAGTAGATGTGGACCACAGCCACGAACATGTACTAAGTTATTTGGAGATCAATCTTACGCAATTTTCTGCTGACGACGGGCGTAAGCTTCCGCTACTTCAGAAACCAGACCGACACTGAGAAATATGCAGAGGGGGGTGTTTCTTTTATAGTCTTAGGAGGTGACGCTACTCACACCACTAAGCTTGATTATGTAATCTGCTAATTTCGCGTCCAATAGACCGATTTTCATGAAACTTGTTCCAGAATTCCGGACAAACTTGCGATTTATTTAGATGTTAATCTCATAATTTTACCACACTTTGGACAGGTGAAATAAATTATTTCTGCCCGGGCGTTTCGCGGGTTTTCTTCATCCATTGACCTTGGCACGTGGAGCTAGTCCACTGATCTGACGCTGATTTGTACTTAGGCTTAACTGCATTTATATTTTACCCTGGGGGTTCTGTCTTCACGTAGGGTTTAAGAATAATTTAGATTATGTATTTCTGTATTTACTGTGTTGCCAAAATCTCTCGTTATGCAGAATTCTGTGAATTTAAAATATTGTTGGATACTCGAAGTCCACCGAGGTGTCACGGTATTTCACGAGCTTGCTGCGGGTGAGTTCGTTCCCACGCGACAGCGAGGCTCTGGAAGTGCAACATGGCTACTCTCAAAAATAAAAATAGCTTGTGATTTGAAATAAATGTTGAGAAAAATAAAAAATAATTTTCTCATCGTAGAATTATGGGTTCAACGTGAAGGTGGATTTTCCTTCCGCACTATTGCAGAACGACTTGGCAGGAATGTTCAACTGTATATGCGTGCTGGCAGCAGTGTACACAAGAAGGTACACTCGCAAGAAGATCGGGCTTCAGACATTGGTTACTTGAAGAACAGCTCCGAGACAGATGTCCTGCGGCATGCATTCCACTTACCCCAAACCACTGCCGTCTGCGACTTCAGTGGTGTTATTTGTTTGTTTGTTTCTTTTAATGTTGTCAATCTTATGTTAATTTTAAGGACACTTCCTCTAAAGCATTACTTTGTCAATTTATATATTTTTCATCTAAACAATGTTATGTGGCTGAAGATGTTGATAATATACGAAACATGTACCACTTTTAACCATTAAAAATTGCCTTAAGCAATCATTGTATCGACTAGGTGGAAAATAAATAAATACTTAATTGTGAATTCAGTGGTGTCAAGCGAAAGCTCCTTGGAGGACATTACTAGACTGTGAGCAACTGCAAATGACCTCAATAATGTTGTGAGATGGACAGCAGGCAATGGTATGATGATAAACAGGATTAAATGTCAGGTTATGAGTTTCATTAATAGCAAAAGTCCTATCAGTTTTAATGACTGCGTCAATGGGGTGAAAGTTCCTTCTGGGGATCATTGTAAGTACATAGGTGTTAATATAAGGAGAGATCTTCATAGGGGTAATCACATAATTGGGTTTGTAAATAAAGGGTACAGATCTCTGCACATGGTTATGAGGGTATTTAGGGGTTGTAACAAGGCTGTAAAGGAGAGGGCATGTGAGTCTCTGGTAAAACCCCAACTAGAGTATGATTGCAATGTATGGGACCCTCACCAGGATTACTTGATTCAAGAACTGGAAAAAATTCAAACAAAAGCAGATTGATTTGTTCTGGGTGATTTCCGACAAAAGAGTAATGTTACAAAAATGTTGCAAAGTTTGGAATGTGAAGACTTGAGAGAAAGAGACAAGCTACTCGACTAAGTGGTATGTTATAATGCAAATGTAGTTGGTCTGTTATTGGACATTATAAATTTTCCAGCTAACTCATTCCTGGTTGCCAGCGTTTCACCCCAGTGTGCTAAATTGGGCTCATCAATTGGTAAATAGCACATCCACCAAGACGCATAGCTAGTGCATACCGTTGAGGCCATTGTATAGGCTACTTGGAGCCACCGGCAGTGCCAATGCATTATGAGAGAGATTGTCTCTTTTTAAGGTTCCCTATTGATAAGATAATAATGCTATAACGTCAAGTTTTCCTTCTTTATTTTCTTTGTTTTTATTTTTTAGAATTTGTTTTATGTCGCACCGACACAGACAGGTCTTATGGCGATGATGGGATAGGAAAGGCCTACGAGTGGAAAGGAAGCGCGGCCTTAATAAAGGTACAGCCCCAGCATTTGCCTGGTATGAAAATGAGAAAGCACAGAAAACCATCTTCAGAGCAGCCGACCATGGTGTTTGAACACACTATCTCCCGGATGCAAGCTCACAGCTGCATGCCCCTAACCGTATGGTCAACTCGCCTGGTCACAATTTTTTCTCCAGAAGTAGAGGCACGATGTTGTGTTTATTGGTAACGTAGTCTCAATTGTTGGCGAACTTCCTGAAATTTTATCTAAAATCAAATCAAGCATTTTTGTTTGCTACATCTCCGTATCCAGCACATATTTTTACTTATATCCAAACTACAAACATGAAAAACAGAGAGCTTTACTGTAGTGTTTTGCAGTCATATATTGTATAGGCACATATTACTGCAATTTTAGTTATCTTACTTCGTTTTATTTTAATTTTAAATACAGCAATGTACTCATAGGGTCCACAATTTCTCATCAAATTACCATATTTACTCACATATTAGACCCCTTTATCTTCCTCTTTTACAGCCAAAAATTGACGGGGGTTCTAATGTGCGATAACCTGAAATTTTTTGCTGTGAACACATGGCTTCTAGGCTATAAATTATACATGTAAACATTCTACATTATTCTTTAACAAACTTATGAATGTAGGTATTTGAGTTATACTGGCTATTTTCATTGGAAGGCAGTATTTCTAAATGTAAAAAGTCACCTCCGTACAGGCCATGAAGAGCCTTGGAGGAGAGGAAGGTAAAGGCTTCCACCAGTGTTAACCTCGGCACGTGATGGGGTAGAGTGGTTAGCTCTACGCCCGGCCGCCTTTGCCCCCAGGAATTAACCTGGTACTCATTTTTGGTGTAGGCTGAGTGAACCTCAGGGCCATATGCACCTCCGGAAGTGGAAATCTTGTTTCTTAAATTTTACGACTTCCCGACGGGGATTCGAACCCACGTCCTTCTGGGCGAACCGAGCACGCCTTTACCGCCTCGGCCAGGCAGCCCCTATTTCTAAATGTAAAGACAATAAATCGTTAACACGACTTTTAGGTCTACATATAAAGTAACTATAGTCAGTTTTACTCGTATCACATCATTCGTTTCATCTCATTAATTCCTCTGATTAGGTTGACGTCAGGAAGGGCATACAATCGTAAAAACTCACTACGAAAATTCGTCTCACTTAATACTCGACCCCGTAGAGAAAAGGGATAAGCGTATCGTATTATCATATTATGCAATATTGATAGAAAAGAACTTAATGGCCAGTCATTTGTCTCTGTCAGTTGAGCAGTAGGCCTATCGCACAGTAAACCTAATCATTGCTTTCATGTGAATTAATGTCTTGTGTTGCCAACTTCCCTGCTACCGGCATGCCATCATTTGTGAAATGACGTCATCTTCACTGCCATCTCGTCAGCCATGCATCAAGAGCATTCGAGGTCCTGTCTTTTTGAAACTTTTAAAATATAGTTTTGTTCCCGACTATAGAGTCCAAACAGTGAGAATCTATTCCCAAAATAATGGTTTCTGGAGAGTTTGTGTATGTGTAGAAGGCGCCACTTCTTCCGAATATGGACGTGCTGCAGAAAGCGTGCCAAACCACCAGCGATAACTATCATATGTTACGAGTTGTACTTCTGAACCTAATACATAGCGATTGGAAGCATTCTTTGCAAAACTGCGGCTACTGAAAGCCGAATCCTTATTTTTAAGTATATTTCATGCTTGTTTTCCACATTTATAACATTAGGATTTACCTAAACAGCTGTAAATGAGATAAGAGAGATAGCTTTGTTCAGGTATGCCCGCATAGTGCCATAAGTTCCATGACGAGAAGATTAAAAATAAATAACAGGAAAGTTTACCACATTTATGGATATCTGCCCGTGTGGTGGTAATGTGTTTTATTATCATAATGTTTAACTTCGTACGATCGTTGTCTTCATTTTTTTATTTATAAATGCATAGTATGTTTTGTTTGGTGTCTCCGAAAATCATTAAATGGGGACGTAAAATTATTATTATTATTTTTATTTCTGAGGTACATTGGTGAGTAAAACAATAGTTATGAATGGATTGTTTTTATCATGTTTTAAATCTACTTCTCTCATTAAAAAAAAAAAAAAAAACTATATTGGGCCAAGTTACGTGATATTAAACTATCACTTTGTTAATGATCTTGCCTGCTATATTAATAGCAACAACAGTGAATATTTCTTAACTAAATTTAACTCGTTTCCTCATCTCGAGGTGGTGAAGCTCTTTTCAGGTAGGCCTCCAGTGGAAGGGAGTTTCATTACCATTTTTACCACATATCAGTCTTTCTGCCATTCGTAAATCTCTGGCAATACGGTACCGTAAATTGAAGTCAGGCTCCCGAGAACAGCAGCTAATTGTGCTAACCATTACACTGGCGGACATTTTTCACTAAAAAACTCAGACACATATACAGGAATGATGCGCGCTTGCAATGCGCGGGTCGGACATAAAACTATTCACCTATTTGTGCGACGCCAGCAGAGCTGCAGTAGGCCTACGCTACAGAGGCAGACACTTCTTAAATACAAAACACAGATGTACTGCATGAATTCAATGAGTGTTTTCATTGCGTGAGTCATACAGACAAAACTATTTACAAATTTGTGCAATGTCATCAGGGTTGCAGTAAGACGTGTACCGGCTTCGAAGCAGAATTATTGTTCTCTGACGAATGACGTTGGGGGTCTTGTATGCAAGATTTATTTTTTCACTTTCTTCATCTCGAAAATCCAGGGGGGTCTAATACTCGGGTAAATACGGTAGTAACAAGCATCCTACATGATGTCGCAGAAGAAAAGGCTGTGGACTCTGAAGCAGGTAGTGGCAGTGATACAGAGAATGCTCATAAATTTTCAAGAGGTTCTGCTCATGGTTCAGATGTTATACCTGGCCCCAGTAATTATACTATCAATACCATCAACATCGAAAATAAAATTTCACACGAGATGACAGATACTGATAGCACTTCACTTTCTGATAATGCCATGCCAGTGAGGACTCATTCCAATGGTCTAACCTCTATGTTTACCAGCAGGTAATTCTAATTCTCTACCTTAATGAAATGAAAATAAACCAGACTTTGTGCTTGTATGTTTGTAATATATTCTGCCTGAAAAATGGAAAATAATACCATCACAATCTGTAGTAAGTATAAGGAAATATTTACCAGGGTTTCTAAATCTACAGTCACCAAGTATGATCTCAGCTTTGATATTGATTGTAGTAAAGATTACCTTATTACGTAACTTTTATCATTTTTCAGGTCAAAAAAAAGTTATTTCTAAAGTTTGTCACTTAAAGGGAGAAGAATGGGTTAATATGAAAAATTTCAATATGGATTGTTCATATCAGGGGATATTTGTCCAGAGTATTTTTCTTCCTGAGCTATTTTCAAAAAATTTTCTTCAGAAAATAAATACGCTTAAAAGAACAGTAATATATACAGTAGAAGTCCGATATAGCGAGTACGGCATATAACGAGAACCCCGTTATACCGACAGTGTTGTGCTGTCCCTTCAAAATTCCTATATTAAACTGTGTATTATCCTTCGGTTACAGCGAGAATCTTATCAATGATGCATCCGTTATTACGAGCGATTAAGCGCGCGTGATTTTTACCATTACAGATATTTATGCACCCCAGTGATTATCTTGCATTCGATTATCTTCGATATCGTTTCTTCACTATGTCCACTAACAAGTTCTTTCACCGACATACGAAGGCGATGTCGGATCTATTAGTAATACCCGTTGACTGCTGTTCTGTAAAGAAAATTCAAAATGAAAGAGAACATATTTTTGTAATAAACATGTAAATAACATGTCCGATAAGATTTCTTAACTTTTTAAAAGGCTGACTAAATGATCGCTTTATGCTAAATACTGCAATTAAGTGAAAATCGGATACACCTCGAGATATGGCAGCTTGCATAATTGATTTCACAGGTTAGTTTACATTTTCTCGCATCTGGTTAAATTACAGATCATGTAAATTTATAGCAAAAAGGTTATAATTTCTCTACTGGCGCTTAAAGTATGTTTTCATCATATGTATAGTACAGTTAAGTTAGGATAGGTGATGCAGTTTGAATAAGGAAACTGAAACGTTCGCCACAAAATGTGATATATCATCTTTGGTATCGGTGCGGTATAGTTTTCTCGCTATGTGCATTTGCAAGCTGTCTCGTCAACATTCGAAGGTAATGTTGGAGTCGATTAGTAATACCCAACGACTGCTGTTCTCTAAAGAAAATCCGAAATGAAAGAAGATAAGTTTTCATTATAAATGCTTAAATAACGTGGCCGATAGCAGTTGTTAACTCATTAAAAATAACGGGTGAAGTAAACGATCTCTTAATTTTAATGTTATATACTGGTACTATACCTGTCCGAGTCCAAGTAGGCATTCGTATAAAAATTCCCAGAAGTTCCTCAGGGTAAGATATTAATTTCACTCTTAACATAAAAATATCGCAGGTTCCATTGAAGTGTAAAGATACATCCTACCAGGCGAGTTGGCCGTGCGCGTAGAGGCACGCGGCTGTGAGCTTGCATCCGGGAGATAGTAGGTTCGAATCCCACTATCGGCAGCCCTGAAAATGGTTTTCCGTGGTTTCCCATTTTCACACCAGGCAAATGCTGGGGCTGTACCTTAATTAAGGCCACGGCCGCTTCCTTCCAACTCCTAGGCCTTTCCTATCCCATCGTCGCCATAAGACCTTTCTGTGTCGGTGCGACGTAAAGCCCATAGCAAAAAAAAAAAAAAAAAAAAAGATACATCCTCTAAAATATATTCAACCCCTAAACTCTGCCGGTGGACTTCAACATTCACCAAATATCACGAATAATTCCTATCATTAATGGTTACCTTACATCTACATATCTTTACCTATATTTCAAAATGAAACTCAGAAATGATCCTTACACTCATTTATTAGCATGCTAACTTTGAATTAAAGAAAATAAAAGTCAAATAATTCTTGTAGAGAAAAGAAAATGGACATTTGATAATCAGTCATCTTATGTACAGTGATTCTTGCAGTCAACATAGCTGAAATGCTAATGCGCGCGCGCGCTCTCTCTCTCTCTCTCTCTCTCTCTCTCAATAAATACCTCATTGAATTAATTGAATCCATCATATGCCTTCCTAACTTATAATGCAGTCCAAGCAACGAAAAAGCTGAAGTTTAACCATGTGGGCATGACTACAGTAATAACATCCAATGTTCCAAAAATGTCTAATATAATTTGATAATTGGTCATTGGGGTTATTTTTTTACAAGGTTAATTTCTTTATTTTCATTTGGATGTGGAGGATTCTTCATATTTGGGAGCTCGTATGAAATTTACGAGATACGAGATATTCAACAAGTTTCCTTTTTTTGTGGCTATTAACTGTTACCACACTCTAAAAATATCATTACAATTAGAAAATGGTCAATCAAAGCTTTTCATGAAATAATCCATTGATATTAACTGAGAAATTGTGCCAATCATTTAAATATGTCCTACCATTAATGATGAATAATCTCATTCCATATACCACTGTGCCAATAGTTCAATGTGATTTAATTTTTCAATCTACCGTTAATTTGGGAGACATTTACTCTCTGTAGGACGATAATTCTTAATGTCCCTACATCTACACCAATATTTATCTGAAACTCAATAACTATACTTTATCTGTTACGATATGTCACAAATCGACATCATATCAGCTGGACTGTTGCTCTATGTTCATCTCAACATGACCTAACCTTATAACTTTCATTGTATTTATCACGCATTACCATTATCTTGCAAGCTGTCCACTTCATGGCCGTATCGATGAGTTTAATCAACAAATTAATCTAAAAAGCCACCTAATCGATACTTTATTTTTTTATTTTTTTATTTTTTTAGGTGGCTTTTTAGATTAATTTGTTGATTACCAATATCTATCAGTAAGAATCCGTAACAACAACTTCCTTCATATAACCTTACGACGAAACAAACATCACATCTCAATACTCTCATTGGCACACATTTCACATCCATCTCTTCTTATTAATCCTCCTGAATATATAAAATCTCATTTCACTTCCTTTAAATATAATCTTTGTTACGGTTCGTTACTCCCTCGACGATATAATCTTCATAATAATAAGTATTTCCCAGTATGATCCATTTCTTCATATTAATAAATTAATTCCGGCCATGCCTGTCGATTTGGATTCCTTAAGACTAGACTAACCTCTACAATTCATGTATACTTCTCAATGCCTCCCAGTTCATAGTCAACTAAACTTTCCATGTAGATTAGTATGTTGAAATCGATACACACATCACATATGTTAATATAACCCTATCATTTCATGTTTGAGTATATCTGTTACTTAAATTGGCACACACTTGTGGTTAAATGCTTAGGATCTACCACTAACGTTCTCAATTTGGCACATATTTAAAGGTAATATTCCACAGACTTAAGTTTATTTCAACAAATACTACTAATATTTTAATAAAGGAAGCTTATTTCATATATCATCTCGTCAGCTGCTGGCTTCTGCTCGCGTGTTATGCCATCTCTATGTAGTTAGATTCCACCTCCAGACACGTCATGGCTGGTTTCTCGGGATGGCAGCATTGGTCCTCGTCATGGTAGCCTGGGCAATCTTCCTCCCATCAGTTTAAGCGGCTCTCATGATATTGCGGAAGTGCATGAAAGAAGAAAACAATATTACATGGGCTGAACAAATAACTGATTCAATCATTTTAAGCCTTTAAACAGATATGGATAAATGCTAGTGTTTTCTCTTATATTTCAAAACTGTGCTTCTATATATATTCAATTCTGGCTTATTTTTATTAAATAAGTCTTTCTCTTCAGGATGACTGCTGCTTCTAGTTATAGTTTCAAATATTCATGACTATAATCGGTCACTTATAGTGCAGCAAATCGTCCGTTTACGTTTTCTTGTAACGGCCCGTATGTTCCTTCTCTCTAATATCTTAAATTGAAAGGTACTCGATTCTTCACGACTTGATTTAGTCTTTAGCTATGTATGATCGAATCCTTCGTAAATATTTGTATTTTACTTCGCAGTTCTCTTCCTGTTCACTGAAAAACAGCCTCTTCTTGCTTCCAAGTGGATTATATTTTTTTAACAGCGTTCTTCTTTCACAAGGTATCAAGAATTAGATGATTTCAGTTATTTTTTGAAACAACAGATGTTCCATCTTGAAACTCCTTTTCAATGGTCTTTTATGACTCTCCGCCTTCTAACTGAGATAGATTTGCACCTCGGTGATATTTCATATATGATTGTGCTGCATGAAGCTGCCATGCACCATTTTGTCCGCTACTATTTTTGCGTATGATCGCCTCGAGTGCAACATGATGATACAGTACCTACCGAAATTAGGTAAGAATGTCATACACCTCACAATATGGCAGAGTACATCACTGATTTCAGAGGATAGTTCATACTTTCTCGCGTCTAGTTAAATTTCAGAAAGGCTATTCACATGTAAATTTTTAGCGTAGATAACTCATTTCTGTACTTGCGTTTCAAATATGTTTTCATGACACACATACGGTTAGGTTAGGTGATGCTATTTGAAAAAGAAAACTCTGGAGTGATACCGTATTTCTCTGAACCCAAGACAACGTTCTTTTCCCCTCAGAATCTCATGTGAAAAATCAAGGGTCGTTTTGCATTCGTGGCCTAACAGTAAAGAATACCACTGGCAACTCTCGCGGTAACCACTCTGCTTCTTTTCACCCCCGCACGCGCACGCACATAAAATTCGTTGAAAATATACGACTGCCTCTTTATTACACATCGCTAGCCATGACAACCGGTTGCTCAGTGCCTGTGTGTAAAGTCCCTGGATCTCAGGAAATAGTGAAGATAAAATGACATTCTGTTAGCCTCTACAAAAAAGTTTCTCAAATCTGCAGAATGGCATCAAAACATGTGAGCCTTCGAATTCTTAGAAAGGCCACGGTTACTCAGTGGCAGAGTTACGTATACCGCGTCTACTGTACCTGACTCTTAGTAAAATTAAGTTTTATAGACAGCAAGAATATTATCATGATGGATAGTCGTAAAAATATGTGGAACAAGTATTGCCGGCAAATTTTCAACGGGTTCTCGTCGATATTATGATGCCAATTTTAAGTTAATGGTTATTAAACACTTGGAAACATAGAATAATTGTGCAGCCGCAAGAAAATATGGCATAGGCCTAACTAAAGTCAATATTTGGCGTCAGCGTGAAGACAAAGACAGCTAAAGAAATATGTAGCCTACTGTTCAAAAAAATGAATTCAGTGGTCCGCAACAAGGACACTTTAAAGAAGTCGAAGATGGAATTATGAGGTATGTGCACGGAAAACGCAAGGGCGGAAGAGGCATACAGTGGCGCAATAAGCTCGTCGTTGACCTTCAACGTCCGCGATTAGGCCTATACATCGCTAGCTGCTGAAGTTGGCCGAACACGGCAAGCGAGACGTGCGTGTAGCGGTAGCCGGTTATATCTGACGCTGAGTAAAAGTATCATGACAGTTTTATAGACAGCAAGAATATTTGCCTGATGGATCGCCGTATTGTAGAGATGCATGGAATAGGTATTGCCGGCAAATTTTCAAATGGTTCTCTTCAGTATTATGATGCCAATTTTAAGTTAATGGTCACTAAACCCGCGGAAATAAAGAATAATTGCGCAGCCGCAAAACAATGCGGCATAATGAAAACCAATGTTCAGCGTCTAAAAATAGTCTAAAATGTGTACTGTACAACAAAGGCATTCATATGATTTCACAAAGCACTTTTTGAGCCTGATTTAATATTTTTGAAGGAAAAAGTGGGGTTTGTCTTCGATTTGGAGAAATACGGTACTGTAATTTTTTCAGAATGAAATTAAACATACACTTTCACGTAGTATCAGATTTCGAAAATTAACAAACAAGTAAGCCGTAGTGTGGATATCATCCGCGGAAACGCAAGTTTTGAACAAACTGATTGCCGTTTCATACCGATTTTAATATGTATGGGGGTTTTTCGACTTTTATACAAACATCAAATATAACGATAATCCGCTATGGCGAGTAAATTTTCCGCTATTGTAAATTCTCGCTATAACGGACTTCTACTGTACATGTTAATTTTATCAAATCAAATGATTAGTAGATATTATAACCAACCTGGTTTCAACAAAATGCGGAAACCATTCTTCACTATCACTGGACTGGTAATGGACCGACAGCTAGTAATTAAATCACAAGTTGTTTCTAAAGACAGCATTACTTGCCAGAGATCAGGTCCCAATGTCCTGGAAAAAAGAAGAAGAAGAAAAAAAGCCATTAGAAGAGATATGGAAGAAGAATAAGAAGAATCATGCTATGAATTTTTTTGTGAATGAAGGCTATAACAGAAATTTTGGATCATAATATAATGTCTCTTTTCTTCTATGTCTTTTTCTTTGACTGCGTGACAGTATGATAGTGTTAAATCAGGACTAAACACCGAGTGTTCCAGTACTTCCTATTGTAACCCATGTGCACAAACAGTAGTTGTCACCTTTTTCCACACCTGAAGTGGCATCAGACAGCTGCCGTGTTAATAAATTTAAATACCTTGGGGAATGGATCCAGCAAAATGGACCTGACAAAGAGCCCACAGCAGCAAGAATCAAGAAAATGGAAGTCACTTCCCAAACCACCCGCAACATATACAACAAAAAGTGCTTTTCTCTGAACACAAAAATTTGTCACTATAACAGTCATCAAAGCAGTATCACTGTATGCATCTGAATGCCTTATCCTGTCCGAGAAATGTTTGCTCACAGATTTAGAGACAAAAGAAAGAAAGATCCTACACACCATACTTGGTCCAACACTAGGAGTAGGACCAACAAACAAGCTAACACTGCTGTAATGGGAGGACGTGTAACATCTAGATTCACACAGAAATGACGGTCCATTCAACTATCTAGTACACTCTACAAAGGGCCTTACATCCAATGTGACTACACGGTTATCTTCAGTTCACCTTTATGATATTCTTAGCAGCGATTCCAGCTAACGCCATATTTATAACTGTTTCTATTGAAAAACTTTGCATACTCACCCGTTAAATTATTTACAATAGCACCAACTACATATTTCACAACTCACTCAAAAATTTATATTCTTGTACAAAAGCAATCATCTTTATTCAATTTAAACACATGAACTTTAACTTTAGGCAAGATATTTTGTGACTTTCTTGGAATTACATATTTGAGAATATACAAGTTCCACACATTCTAGAAAGATGAAGATCTAGTTTTAGTTTCAGACGCATGGTTTTGGACTGACGTTGAGATAGTTTTAATCTATTATGTTATCACAGTTTTAATATAGTGCTGCCCATATTTTAAATGACTTTGTATACTAGTTTTAGCTTTACAATGTTAATTATCTAGCTTCTTGTTTCACATTTTATTTAATATTATGTTCAACATTTCAAGATTGACTAAGGGCTGAAAAAGCCCTCTAGAGAGGGCGAAACATGTACTGTAAAACTCTATAGCTGTATAAAAATTGTAACCGCATAAAAGTGGATAGTATTGAATAGGTAAAAGCAAAGCAAAGTCATCTCCGTACAGGCCATGAAGGCCCTTGGAGGGGTGGAAGGTAAAGGCTTCCACTATCCTTAACCTCGGCACTTGATGGGGTAGAGTGGTTAGCTTTACGCCCGGCTGCCTTTGCCCCCAGGAATTAACCTGGTACTCATTTTTGGTGTAGGCTGAGTGGACCTCAGGAAGTGGAAATCTCGTTTCTTAAATTTTACGATTTCCTGATGGGGATTCGAACCCACATCCTTCCAGGCGAACTGAGCACACCTTTACCACCTTGGCCAGGCAGCCCCTTATTGAATAGGTGGACCAATAAAATACCTTTGTTATTTTCTTCTTAATAATTTTCAATACAAAATCATGAGGATAATAACTTGTAATGAAGACATTTTACATCGTGTATCTGCGGGTACATTGAAAACCATATCTACAATTTCTCAAGATGAGAGGGAAGTATTAAAAGGTGTGAAAAACACAAGAGAACAAATATGAAAACCTTTTCTGCTGGGGCTTATGAAATAACAAGTTCACTGAACGGTGTGAAAAATGCCAAACAACAAACATGAAAACATATGCACGGGGGCCAATAAATATATACAAGTATTATTGCAGATCACACTCTTTTTAAAACAAATGTTAGTAGATATCTTTTATTTCAGAGCAGTGGTTATAAAACATTATTTTCTGGTCACACTGTTAGACAATGAATTGGAGGTTATACTCAGTAATGTGCGACTGCGACAGACACAGAATTAGTTTGGCCTCCATTTTGAAAAACTTTGACCAAGTCGAATCGACCAAGTCAAAATTTGAAGGTGCGAGTTCAACATTTGCGACCTCTGCACCCTTTAAGATGCGGATGCCAGTCCACTTTCTGAAAGATTTTAATGTTGTCTTCATTCGAAAGGAATTTCACTTTTTCCGTATCCAAACCTAGGCTATCACAAGACAAATATGCACCACGCTAGTAAATTTCAGACGACTGTGTTCCTAATCCAGATAAAGGCTACTGTATCACATGACAAAACTTCACTGTGTGATTCAACACAAAATACACTTCTAACTTCTGAATGCAATACAGCACATATAGGCTCACTTTTTCTGTAATCACACAACTGTGGTGATGGCTCTTACCCGAGTTCTAAATCAAGTTTCTTTCACAAGGGATGACAACAATTTCAGGGCTAGGAAAAATATGATCATACCTGTTGTAAGCGGTAATAGCGAAAATTCATGATGTGATAGGTACGATATGTTTATATGTTCCTAATCCAGATATAGGCTACCATATCATCTGACAAATATTCGTTACACTTCACTGTACCACTCAACATAAAATACACTTCTGAACGGAATGTGAAATACAAGCACAAAAACTGAACATTCCCGAGGCTAACAGCTTGCTCTCAGAACGTGCAACTTATCCTGTGAAGTTCAGGAATTTAAGGCCTTTTTACGCAATCACACAACTGTGGCGACAGATCTTACCCAAGTTGGAAATCACGTTTGTTTTGCAAGGGATGACAAATAACATTTTCAGGGCTAGGAAAAATGTGATCGAACTAAGCGGTAGCGAAAATTCGTGATGCGATAAGGGAGGTATTTTAATATAGATTTAATGCGATGAGAACCGAGACTTAGAAATTACCACGTGCTAAGCGAGAAAACGTGTTAATGAGGTATGCAGTAACGAGGTTTCACTGTATATGGTTTTAACCCCATGGGACTCCAGTACCCTCCCTATTCTGTCAGTTGTTTTCCCAACATATGGCAGAAAGGCTTTAGCTGCCGGCCGCTCCTCTTCTTTCTCCCTGGTTGTTGGACGTCTGGGATGGAGTGCTCGCCGGATGTCTTTATGGCTGTACCCAATAGCGAGTAGGCCCATACAGAGGTGGCTGAGCTCCTCGTTTAAGTGCTGAGGTTGACAAATTCTCTTAGTACGGCTGGCTAGCATCTTAATCACTCCATATTTTTGTCGTGGGTGGTGGTTGGACGTCTTCTGAAGATAGCCTCATCATTGCCAGACAATGTGAAGAAAACCTCCAAAAGTGAAGCTCTACCTCCGCGACTATATGGCTTACCCAAGATACACAAGGACAACATACCTCTATTGGATCACCAAACTACAATACTGCTAAACATCTGGCCACCTTTCTACAACCTTACATCAGTGGCATACAATCGTACATCAGAGATTCAGGCCACCTCATAGAAAAGCTGAAGAACATCCAGTAAGAAGCCAAAGACCTGCCTGTCAGCTTTGACGTGGTCTTACTCTTCACTAAGGTACCTGTGAATGAGGCCCTGGACCACATCGCTCAGATTTTTCCCGAGAACATTAGCAACTTGTTCAACCACTGCCTCACCACAAGCTATTTCCTGTGGAATGGCAATTTCTACAAACAAATCAACAGTGTCATTTCCTGAGAACATTAGCAACTTGTTCAACCACTGCCTCACCACAAGCTATTTCCTGTGGAATGGCAATTTCTATAAACAAATCAACAGTGTCGCCATGGGCAGTCCTCTGAGTCTGGTGATCGCAAATTTCTTTATGGAAACCACTGAAAACTAAGGTGTGGTTGTGCTTCATAGATGACACCTTTGTGATTTGGAGCCACGGAGAGAAACAACTACAGCTGTTTCTACAGCATCTGAATAGTAGTAACACCAATAATCAGTTCAATATGGAGACAGAAAACAAAAGAAAACTACCTTTCCTTCATGTTCTGGTAATGAAGACTGCTGATTCAAACTTGGGACACAGTGTATTGCAAGCCGACCCACACAGACCACTATCTTCAGGAAACATCCAACTACCACCCATGACAAAAGTACGGAGTGATTGAGACGCTTGCTGACCGTGCTAGGAGAATTTGTCTACCTCAGCACTTGAGGAACTCAACCACCTCAGTATGGCCCTAATCACCAACGGGTACAGCCAAAAAGATATCCAGCAAGCACTCCATCCCAGACGTCCAACAACCAGGGAGAAAGAAGAGGAGCAGCCGGCAGCTAAAGCCTTTCTGCCGTGTATTGAGAAAACAACTGACAGAATAGGGAGGCTGCTGGAGTCTCATGGGTTAAAATCATATATAGGCCAATGAAGAAAATCCAGCAACTACTTAGGTCTGCCAAAGACAAGCGCCATCCTCTCTCCACAGCAGTTGTCTACAAGATCCTGTGCAGCTGTGGCCAGGTGTACATAGGCACTACAAAATGCAGCATCGCCACACGATTGAAGGAACACAACAGACATAGCCGGCTGGAACAAGCAGAAAGATCATCAATCGCTGAACACTCGTTGCTAGAAGGCCATGACATACCAAAATACTGTCAACTACTGTGTCTTATCATGCCTGGTTACAGGGGGAAGCCATTGAAATTCTGAAGCACACCAACAGCTTCAACCATAAAGAGGAATCCGATCCGAATGGGTAAACAAAGCCTGGTTTCCAGTCCTGAAAGCCTTAAGTCCTGAAGGACACAATGGCCGAGGCAGAACAGAAAAAGCAATGGGTGATCAGTTGCCTATCTTCGCCACGACAGGTCGAGTACATTGGGCTCCTTAATGCTTCAACCATTGGCCGAAGAACAGCCAATCAGCATGGTGGACCAATATGCGAGTAGTGTATTGTAGCTTGCACCATAATATAATGAGGTGGAATTACAACACCACTTCATTCCACTGAGAGTTTCGCTGCTAATGAAGTTAGTCGGAACCCTTGACAATACCAATATAAATGGTCTGTTATTGGACATATTCCCTATGGGAATCAACGTCTATATCACCCTTGACAATGCCGAATGCAGTCTTTGGTGAAACGTCGGGACCATCACATGCTCCTGGACCACGGCCTACAAGCCCGAAAACAGTGATATGATTTGGTTTTTGTTACCCATCATTAAATGGTTATGAAAACTTCATTTAATAACATACAAAAGTGTATACTTAAGAAAACTAAAAAAATAATAGACAGCATCCATATATAACAACATTATATCTTATACTCAAGAACCTACTCCAGCAGGTAAGTCTGTGTTTCCTTAAAATTCAAATACACATTTGTAAGTCACAAGTAAAGTTTTACGTATCTCTCCTACTCACCTCTCATATATAAACAAAGGAGGATCCAGAAGTTTGACTGGTATGCTGTGTTCAGCTAAAAGCTGTTGGAAGATGACAGACTCCTGCAGACCCCAGTGTCTCACAATGCCCAGCTCTCTGGCTTTGCGGTAAATCCATGTCCCACAGGGTTTTAACTGGCCTATCAGGGCTACTTCATGAGATTCTTCATTTTGTCTAATGAGTAAAGAAAGAACCTATTTAATAACACTTTGAACATGCCCTTAGAAATAATATCTTGCAGCACTTCAAAAACATAAAGAACAGTATTGTAAGTATTGAGAAAACTATTAAGACAAGTTGACCACAGATTAAAAATTACTAGGAATAATATCATCTCATTTTGTACGGATATGGAAGTAAAAAAGGAAGTTTAGAGAGAATTTGCATTAAAAAAAGAGAGCTGGAAGAAAGTAGGAAAACTTTTCATTAACAAATTTTAGGTGTGAAATCATTATTAAACAAGCTTTAAATATAGCACCATACTCATTAACACATATGATGATGATGAAGATGATAGACCGAGTCAAGGCAGAATAACCATCACATCGAGTACAGAGGAAATGCTGTACTGCAGCCAGTCCACGTGCTGAGAAATGGCAGCACCATCAATAGCCTTACTTCCTTTAAGCTAGCAGTCCATCAGAAGTACTGCAAAAGAAAGAAAAGCTGGACGGATAATAAAAATGACAAACTTGACAGAAAAGACGGCAAAGAAAAAGAAGAACATTACTAGATATGCTAACTGGAATGTCCAGGGTATCCCACACAGAGACAATCAACTGAATTACATTCTCTCAAAAGAAAGACATTTCAATTGCAGCGATTTTAGAAACAAAACGGAAGCTTCAGGGATCAAAATAGAGAAACAAAAGGGAAGCTTCAGGGATCAAAATAGACATTAAATTATATACAGTTTTACAGTGAGGTTGAAAGAAATACTAGAGCACAGGCAGTTGTGATGCTCATGGTACAGTACACGAAAGTGTTGTAACCAAGGTTGAATTTTACAAACACAACTTTTATTGCTTCACTTTATGATATTTACACAAATAACTGAAATTTATTTTGAAGCAAAAAGGAATATTGTATCTTGAGAAAAGTCTGTCTTTATACAATATGTACAGGTTTACAGTCTTTATATACACTTCTATCTTGAAAAGATAGTCTTTGTGAATTGACACGTTGATAGTCGAGAACTATCTGGCACACTAACATGAATGTCTTTGAGAGTCCTTGTTTGTTGAAGTGCCTGAATTCCTAAAAAGCAAGTTCAATAGATTGAAGAAATTCCACCTAGCGAAACTAAGGGATCTTGCGTAAATTAGGGAATGAAAATGGCTTGTAAAAGAATTACGGAACATAGGCAGTGGAAACAGGTCAGGGAGCGGTGACCAGAGGTGAAACCTCGTACTGCCAGAAATTCAGTCCACCTGGTCGAAGCACATTTTCAAGAGGAGTAGCCTCCGTGCTCGACGTAGGGTGTATTCTGGAGCTGGACACCGGGCAAGTGGGCAATTGAGCAGGCAGGGAGCTCCTATTTATAGTACACTCGATGGTCAGGCACGCGCACTGAGGGCTGCGCGTCGAAGCTAGCAGAATGATACACAGGCGCGCGTGCAGCTGGCTGCGGAGCGAGACGGGAGCGCCGGACATACAACAGAAAGAATACGGTCAACAATTGATAGCTACATGTTTTGGAATAAATGGATCATCTGATTAAGAGTTAAACTATCCAGAGGCTATGTTATAGTTATAGGAGTGTACGCTCTGGTCGATGGCAATTCAAAAGAAAGAGATAATGATCTGCAAAAACTAGTCAATAAGATTAAGACTTCAATGCTAGAATTGGTAATGAGAAAATACAGAATAATATATGAATTCATGGAAAACAACCTGTAATAATAATAGAACAAAATTAATAGATTTTACTGTCTTTGATCTATTAAAGATTATGAAGACAATGTTCTCACACACAAGTACATGTGGTCAGAAATCAATTATTGATTATGTCATTTATAATTAGTAGAATTAGTCTTAGATATAAAAGTCTAGCGAGGTCCTGAATTAGAAACAGACCACTATCTATTAGTTGAACCTATTTGTCTGAGGCCCAGATCTTTCGAGAGAAAGAAACAAAGAAAACAAGAAATCAAAACTTCTTACAAGGTTAACCTATTAAGAGACCATAGTACAAAATGGCTATACCAGAACAGACTCAATAATCTAACCCAGAAGTCACCAGTTAGTGACAATATGGAAGAAGAATGGTCAATTTGTGTTCAATTTTAAAACAGCCTGCTTTTGAAAGTTTGGGAGTTAAGAAGAAATAGCACAGGAAAATGGCTCTAAGAATCTGGGATAAAGAAATTGAAAAAGTTATTTTAGACAAAAGAAATGCATACAACATTTTTTTCACGACTGGTAAATTAAAAGATTAAATAGTGTGTCACCATAAGAGAACAATAGTAAAAAGCGAAGTCTGGAAAAAGCATATAGGAAGTTGGGAAAACTTTGTTTCACACCTGGAGACTGATATAACAAGACTACAACTACAAACCTACACGAAGGGAGTTCAATATATAATGCAACACATTTCTTTTTCTAAAAGCAGGTTGGTTTTATTAGGGATTCAAATACACTGTGTTATTCCCCAATCCTTTGGTTACAATACCCTATTTTTCAACATACTCTCCATTCAATGCTATGGCCTCATGCCACCGTAATGTGAGGGCTGTATGCCTGCATGGTACCAATCGACTGGTCGATGTTGGAGCCAACGTTGTGCTGTATTAATAACTTCTCCATCATCCACATAGTGCTTCCCGTGGAGTGCATCCTTCATTGGGCCAAACAGATGGAAGTCAGAAGACGCAAGAGCTGTAGGGTGGATGAGGAAGAACAATTCACTGAAGTTTTGTGAGCTCTTGTCGGGTGCGCAGACCTGTGTGAGGTCTTGCGTTGTTGTGGAGAAGGAGAAGTTTGTTTGCATTTTTTTGGCTATGAACATGCTGAAGTTGTTTCTTTAGTTTCCTGGAGAGTTGATAATTTCACCACGAAGGAGGTCATCGTACAGAATAATCCCTTCAGAGTACCAGAAGACTGTAGCCATTACTTTACCAGTTGAGGTACGGTTTTGAACTTTTTCTTCGTGGGAGAGTTGGTGTGGTGCCACTCCTTGGATTGCCGTTTTGTTTCCGGTTCAAAGTGATGAATCTATGTTTCATCGCCTGTGACCATGTCTCAATTAAATTGAAATAACAAATAACGTAGTTCAACCTATTCAATGCAAGTAAATAAGAAATGTAGTGTTACATTCTTATTTAATTATAAGTGGAAGCGGTACCGGTTTTGACCACCAATCTGGGTCATCATCAGCCGAATAAAAATACAAAAACAATGCATAGGAAAACAAGATATTAAAGTACGAGTCTTTCACAAAAACAGTTGAAGAAGCAATATAAGATAATGGGGATTGGCACTGCGCGATTTTAAATCGTAAAATCTAGAATAAGTAGAAGGTCAGTCACTTATATGAAGTAAGGCGCAATATTCTGAAGAGTAGCACAACACATGCACTGTTCGGCACTGTGCCCCAAAATGTTTACGAGAAGAGGTGAACAGTTAAGTGAGCCAGTCTGCGTATACTATCAGGCACGAAGTCACAACACAATTTAATAAATATGAAGTCCCAAAATTGTGTAGAAGTCGAAGACGAGTCGCTTGATTGAAACAAGATGCTAGCTCCTGAAGATCAGTGCAACATACTCAATGTCCGGCACTGTGTTTTCAAATGCCGAAGAAACTCTGCGAGTAGCTTAATGATCACACCTGTAATTGTTTCGGTTGCGAAAATGTATATAATACATGTATATAATACAATTAAATTATAATTAAATAAGAATGTAACTCTACATTTCTTATTTACTTGAATATTGAATAACTTTTCATCTCGTTTACCAATGTCCGCTGTTCGTCTCACAACACTGTCAAGGTCTTAGGTAGTTGCTCACAATCCTGTAACTGATTTATTACTCTATACAGTTTAACAACATTTGCAAATAACCTTATCTGTGATTCCAGTTCTTTATTCATATCATTTATATTATAATAAAAGAAAACATAAAGGATAAAGATGTCTACCTCAAATAAGTCGTGAACAGTTTATGATACTGACATTCTGTTTTCACTTTTGTTTGCGGTATTAAAGGGTTCATAACTGAATATGCAGTACTTTTCCAGGCTTTTGAAAAAAATTAAGGGCTCACATATTTCCATCCGGGAATGTTATTTCATGCAATAACTGCTTATGGTATACTAACAAGTTTCTGCTCGTAGTTACTGGAACATCGCACAGATCGCAGCACAGGAGAATCGGTCTCGAGATTCTTGAGATCTGTGACATCAGTCTCGAGAGTCTCAAGCAAGAACATTGCTCATTACTACTGGATACTATTTATTTAATAGCAAGAAGAAACGGGTTAAATATACAGTTCGTTGACAAAATTTTTAGCAAAGTCAAGAAGAAATAGTTTTTGATATCGACTAAGGATACTAAAAGGAAAGAAGATAGTTACGCCCTTTTTACCTACAGTCACAGCAAAATCTATGAAATTACAAATATTTAAAAAAACATGATATGAGAGTGTCTTTCAAGACAATAAAAAGGTCAATAATAAATTTCAGAAATGCAGAGTTTATAAATGAAAGGGCCAGCAATCTCCCGTAAGTTACATAGGACAGACAGGGAGCAATGTTTCCATCATATAAGGAACATGTTAATGCGTCAAAATATGACAGATTCTCGGCAATGGGTGCTCATATGGTGGATACCAATCGTATATTCACAGATATAAAGCAAGACCATCGAATTCTCCAATTAAGTAGGAAAGGAAATCAAGTGAATATGTTTGAAAATATGTTTTATAACTATTGATTAAAAATGTACCCAGGCACATAATCTGAAAGAAATCTCAGAGGAAATTAATATACGTATCAAAGAGATAATCATTACATTCTTTACTATGAGGTGCCAAAGTAAAGCATTACAACCCCACACCTCTTCTCACACTTCATACTCTGCGCAACCTCCCCTCCAGTCAATTCTCAACAAACTTCTAGTACTGCGTTCAGTCAGTTTCAACACTTGATGTGAATTGGATGGCACGGGACGGGTGAGGAGGTGAGTGACCAGATGGGCACACACTTTATACTTCACATTACACTTATTCATTTCGTTCTATTTTCCTTTTTTAGACCCATATTGTCAACGTCAGCTACGATCAACTTGTGTTATTCAACAAAAAGTCTGCCTTTCTGTGACTCATCGTACAAAGCTAATTTCAATGTGGCATTAATGTTGCACAGTCTATGTATACATGTCAATAATGAGTACAATATTTTTACAATGTTGGGTTATCTACATGATTAATTCATTTTATAAAGCCACTCATGTTGTATTACATCTGACTGATGTAGCGATATTTTAACCCGCGTAACATTTGGTGATTCACATCATAGTCATGTTCGTGTTATTTTTATGACTCAAGACTTGACAAGAGGCCAATACATCGTGTCATAAGATCTGTAGACTTTTTATCTAATTATCGTGTCCTTACCATATTTCTGAATGATTTTGTTTGCGACTGAAGATATCTCGAAAGCGGGACAAAACATGAATCACTAATGTATTTTAATGTAGTCTGATCAACAAAGACAATTTATAGTATTGTAAAGGTGGAATATTTGTGCTATGGATTTTCATAAGTTAATACAGTAAATACTGTACGTTCACAGAATTTTTCTCGGTGCCTCAATCATGAAAAATATTATCGTTTCTGTCTCACCCTCTTCTGGTTCCCTATAGCAATTCGAAGACCTTGTCCAAAATTCAACAGGAAGCTGCATGAAACATTGATTGGTGGAATAAACGGCAGTAAGTCCTTCTTTTTCTGTGTTTCTGTAATTATACGGCACGTGGAATAATGTGCTGGCTGTTCAGTGGTGGATAACATTGTGCAAAGGCAACCACGACCTTTCTTTTCTAAAGAAACAGAGCTAAATTCTTCTCCTGAATTGAATGACGTTTTAAATTTAAAGCTAAGGTAATATTCTTTTCTTAAATAAAGCCACTGAATATTCAGCTAGGTGAGCTTCTTGGTTCAACTGTAAGGCCATGTTTATATTTACATCATCTTCATGTTTGTTTTTTTTGTTGGAGGTCATCATGTGCGGCAAGAATCCTTACTGGGCATTTTAAAATGTAAGTTGAACTTGGAACTGAATACAAGGTAGTAAAACGATTTTTTGACTAGCATTTTGTTTTCAGCCTTTTTCAGCATCCAGTTAATACATGTTTTTTATCATTAAGTCAGAATGAAGATACCAGTTTTCACACCAGGCACACCAGGTAAATGCTGGGGCTGTACTTTAATTACGGCCATGGGGCCGCTTCCTTCCCACTCCTAGCCCTTTCCTATCCTATCATCACCACCATAAGACCTATCTGTGTCGGTGTGACGAAAAAAAAAAAAAAAAAAAAGAAGGGATAAAGATTACTTTTGGTCAGGGTTAACTCACAGACTGTAATGACTTTGATAGACCGGGAATGACTTTATGTGCGCAATAACATCTGAGTCACCAAGTTTGTTGCCTGGAGTCTTTTATCCTCGTTTGTCTCACACAAACATTTCTTGAGTCGCAGATCTGTACAATTGACCTGCGCTGATTTGTATGTATATAAACTGGTACTGTTTCTTTTTTCTCTCTGCAAAAAGTACTTGAAAGAACACTGTCTGTAATGGCCGGATCCATCTCTGATATGGTGTCGAGCCACTTTTGATAACAGTATTTACCCACATTAAAAGTTCTGTTTTGAAAAATAATATATTTTCCAAAAGAAATCAATATCTTCTGTCAGTTAGTATTAGAATTATCGAGCTGCACTGCTGGTGTTTACAATAGCAGCTGATGTTCTTTGGCAGAGTTTTGTGGCGTACTACATCTCTTTAACATCTAGTGTATTTCTGTCCTCTGTTTTGATGCTTTTTTCTCATATTTCTCTTGCATTTCGATGGATTCTTTTGCCCTCTTCCTTCCACGGTGGCCCTGGTCCTGGTGGTTTATACTGTTCGCTACTTCTCCATCACCATCAGATGTAGGCAATCCTTCGCCATCTAAGCTGCAAAACAATAAGAATGATGTCTGAAAAACGTATAATCTGGAATGCAATGACTGAGAATAAATTGTCTTGAAAATTACATTACACACTAAGGAAAACTGATTAAACAACGAGCTAAATCTATGCTATCAAACATATAGTTTGTCAAATGGGTTGACAATCAAAAACTAATCTTAAAAAATAATTCCAAACTCAATCAAAATGTAATAAATAAAACATATTTATTTAATTTCATTAATACATTAACCTCAAGAGGTTCTTACCAATATTTAATAATTTTGAAGTTTTATCAAACAAATGAGGTCAGAATAATATTACAACACGAATACAACACCTGAAATCTGGGGCATTTTTTCCTATTTACAAATACCGTATCTATATATAATAAGAATTTTGTCTGTACATTGCTCAGAATTTAAAAAGAGTTATATTTCTGTATCCGATGAATCCACAGTAACAAGGAAATGCCCTATTTAATTTTCCATAATTTCTGTCTGTCTGTCTATCTGTCTGTCTGTCTGTCTGTCTGTATGTATGTATGTATGTACAAGCATCACAAGAAAATGGCTGGAGAGAATTTAATGAAAATCAGGGAATGAGCCACTACAATCTAGGCTGTAAATCATTTTATTCACGCTGAGTGAAATGGTAGTTTAGGGGAAGGCCTACAATTTAATTTTCAAATAGTTATGTTATTAGTGGTCCTATCGATAAATACTACACAACTAAAGTTACATAGAATTAAAATACGATCATTTATATTTTATACATTTTTATCGTATCGGCTGCGATAACAGATATATTCATGAATTTGTATTTTTACTGCTAAGTCCATATCAACGCCGAGCTACGAGCAAATGTGTAAACAGAATTTATTGAAAATTGGTGTTGAGTCGGGGAATAAGAAACTACAATCTAGGCTATATATAATTGTATTCACCCTGGATGAAATGGTAGTTTGGGGGAAGGCGCCTAAAATTTTATTTTTAAATAGCTATGTTATTGGTCCTGTCTGTTAGGTCATCAGCCCAGAGGCTGGTTGGATCCTCAAATAGCACCACCAAAGGTTATGTGGTTATAAGGAAACTGGAAAAAACAATGGCAGCACCAAAATGAGGCATAATAGGCAAGACGAGAAGTGAGGTCCTATCGAAAGATAATAAACACAAGTTATAGAGAATACAATTTCTGATCATTTATGTTTTATTCAGTTTTCCTGTACCGACTATGGTAAGAGTGGTATTTCAGAGTCGGAAGAAAATTAATGTGAAGGCCTACAATGTCGAAAGCTCATAAAACTAATCAACAATAACATTACATTGACCATTTTTTGTTGTGATATTCTTTGTCTCTTATGCTGCCACTCATCTCTGATAGATGGGATTACTGCTGCGTATAGAATATAACAGCCTGAATACTGGCAGGAAATAGCCAAGAAGTTAGTTAACTTTCTTCTTTAGTATGCCATTTCTCTGGTTCATACATTTCCTGATACTGCTGGTACGTAACACACTGGTTCATCATAGTATTCCAGCAATTCGATCTCTACTCTTTCCCACAGATTTGAATGAGCAGTGTGCACACTTAACGGAATAATGGCAGAGGAGTGTTCATGGCTCATGGCTGTCAGCGACCTGGTTATTCCAGATTTGGAACTTTGGACTAGGGGAAGGCGCCTAAAATTTAATTTTTAAATAGCTATGCTATTGGTCCTATCAAAAGGTACTACATAACAAATGTTATAGAGAATACCATTTCCGATCATTTATGTTTTATTCAGTTTTACCGTAATGACTATGGTAAGAGTGGTATTTCAGAATCGGAAGAAAGATGGAGAGTGAGTGTCTGCCATTATAATGAAAACTCCCCAACTTGATTGTGAGGCAAGGGGGCCTACCATTACAATGAAAATTCCCTAACCCAGTCTACACATGAGAAAAGATGTCTGGCGACTTCCGCATATGCTATGCAAATTAATAAAATCTTACCCACAACGTGTACACTACCTAACCTACAATTCTGTATACAATGTAGAATTCCATAGTGAAGCACAGTACATCAGCTAGTATGTAATAAATTTGGTGAAAAAATACTGGAATACCAAGAACCAAAATAATCACATTTCAGGTAGTTTATTAAATTCCACTAATATATGTACTTTTAAAACAGACTTAAAAATGTTTGTATGAAAATGTTCTCTCGAACAAATTATTTTATAGGGAAATTTGAGGTTTAAAAATAAACTGTTCAATTCAGTAAAATTACAATGCATACATTTATTATTAGTATCATGTATGATTAATACTTATCATCTCGGATATTTTTTATTGTATTTGATGTATTAAGTAATGTATCAAGGAATCACTAGATGTATGAAAATATGTACCGTACATAATTTGTAAATTGTTATATTTGTAAATGCTATTATTGTGCAGTTTGACTGCTGAAAAGCTTTGCTTTGCAGGACCATCAAATATAAAAAATAAAACAAATATATAAAACAGTAATGATAAAACAATGTAAATAACAGGAATCTTACCTGAAATTGTGTCGTTATGCTGGAGTTACCACTTGATACATCAGAGTCCAGACTCGCAATTGAGTAGCCGACAATGAGGACTTGTACTACTTGTGCTCCGCAGACAAACAGCATTCTACTCAGTGCACAAACAATCTCTACCTCTTGTGGCCAATAAACTACAGAGCCTCGCTGATGGCAAAATAGAAAGAGGGTATCCTGAACAAACTAATACATTATCTACATTTGTTTACAAAACGGATTTGATCCATCTGTGCTTTGAACATGCCATTCCATAATGAAATTGACTTTGGTCACTGTTCCAAACATGTCCTTTGTCTGTTATAAATCTGCTCACCTCGTCCAAAATCTCTTGTGCTTTTCGACATACTATTATCTTCTTCTATGTCCTCTCACATAGAGAATGTAGTAATATACCTGGATGAAATGCTACATTCAACCTTAAGATTGTAAATAAAAGTCATCGAAGCTCTGGAACTGTCCAGGTCAACCATTTTAGATGCTTCTAGTGCCCACATTTGTCAACACCAATAGTTAGATCCATTTGTCCTTAATCTATCAAATTGCAACATTACATGCTCTTTCAAAGTTTGAAACCTGTGACGGCCTGTTTCCTTTGAAGTTTGCTAATCACATAATTTAAAATTAACATCTAATTTGATTTTCTTCTAACACCTCATTAGTTTACTATAAGAGTGAAGACCTGATTGTAATAGTTTTTAAAAATATACTCCAGTATGCTGCTATCAATATCTTTTAATACAATGTGCATGGACTTTTTGGGTGGAGATAGTTTGTACTCACTTTGACTTAATGTTTCCTGTTGCTCTGGAGATGAAAGTCTTGTACTGCTTGAATAGCCACCTTCAAGTGAAGGCTCCTCCTCTCCTTTAAAATCAGTACAGTATATCTATCCAACACAATGTCATGCATTTCTGTGTTATACCCATTATATTTTTGCATTATTAGGCTATACAACATGTTTGCAAACTCCATAGCCTCAACTGCAATTGTGTTTTGATATTCAACTTGTTCCAAGTTTGTTTCTACTATTTTGAGAGCATTCCTGGGATTAATTCTCTTCATGATACCTACGTACACAGTTTACATTCTAACCCACAACCGAACACTCTGCAAGATGCACTTGTACTGCAGTTATACTTGTCAGTCCAGATACAACATGCTGCCATCTAATGGCACTAGCAGGCAACTGCTGAGTTTTGCATTAAAAAGTCATAGGCCATCATTTTTTATGATCTATATTCTAAGCATGTTTTTTTTAATAGTTCAGAGCGTTCAAAATCAAGGGTGTTTCTTCTAAGAAGATTTTTTAACACAAAAACTTAATTGTAAATAGTTCTATACTCTAAGCATAATTTTGTGTGGTTCAGGGTGTTAGAATTCACGGATGTACCTTGTACGAAAATCATTTCTAATGCTAGAATTTAATTGCAAGTAGTTCTGAGTTATAAGTGAAATTGTTCACCTTGAATTACATATAAACTAGTTTCACTGCAGTTGGGTTTTCTGTCCTCAGGATACAGGTAATAAAATGTAGCAAGATTTCCATCACATATCACTCCTATTCCTCAGTTATCTTTAAAAACCAGCTGCATCTTCTATGTTAAGCCAACTTTCTTAGCAGCAAAGTGACATGTTTTTCTTTTTCTTTATGGGAATGAATATCTGTATGAAAGTGTGTTTGTGAATGGCATTCAGCAAGAAGAAACTGATATGTTACATGGGATGAGAGAGGAAAATTCGAGGAAAAATTCACTGTGGATGGGTATTGTGGTTACAAATGCACTGATGTTACATGGCAATCACATCAAGTAGAGACCTTTAATGAATACCTCGTGTTCCTCCTCAGAGTGATATCATGGAAAGTGATATCAAGTTCTATCTGTGAAGTTTTAGGCTGGACCCTCTGGGGTGATCCTCCAAATAAATCAGACAACTTGTGACTCACAACACTCTGTTGAGGAGGCTTGCTACGTTCTTCTTTAGCCATGATCTTATAACGAAGTCTTTCTTCCTCAGAAAGTTCCCGCCACTGATCTACCAACATCCTGGCAACCTTCGTGAAAGGAACTCCAGGATTATCTGCCAACACTGCAAAGTAAAGTTTTTAATGTGAAAATACACAACAGGAAACTCAGAGAGGAAGGAGAAGGGAATGTAATGAAAATCGAACCAAGGTAGGAAATAATTTTATAAGATGTATTTGTTTCAAGACAATGAGCACAGGATGTGACTTTCAAGAACTCATAAGGGAAAGAAATGATGATCAGAACTTGGAAGCAAGATGGGTCAAGATAAGCAGAAGGAAAGAAGCCATAGAAGGTATTTTCCAAAGTCTCTGCAGAAGGAGAAAACAGGCTTAGTTCAGGATCGTATTAAGTCTTCACTTCAAGAAACCACTAGTCATAAACCACAGAAGGTGAAATTATTTTATCGTTATGCAATCAATTTGAGGCATCCACTGCAACAAGCACTTCAAGAACTAGTAGTTGTCAAAGTGATCTTGAAGACCTCACCAACGACCAAGCAGCCGAGAAAGCTGTAAGTTGGCAAAGAAATATATTCTCAGTAATGTAAAAAACTACAAACACATATTCAAAGCATTAAAAAATGACAATGAATTGTTTTGTCAAAAAAATATGAGCTGGAAAGTACATTTCCAGGAAATAATTTTACATGAAGACTGTACTGCAGTTCTACTTGTCAGTCCAGATACAACAAGCCTTCATTTAATGGTGCTAGCAGACAACTGCTGAGTTTTGCATAGAAAAGTCACAGATCATTGTGAAAAGTATCCTATGCAACTATGTGAGAATTTTCCAGCCTTATATGTCCTCTATCCTATGAAGAGGCATAAAAAGCCATGAGGAGAATGAAGACGAATAAAGATCCAGCATCAAATGATATCCTCATTGAAGTACAGAGGAATCTAAATGAAGAAATTCAGCAGTTCATGAACATCCTCAGTAAAAAACATGAACTACAGACAGATCTCTGAAGAATGGAGGAAAAGCATCAATGTGCTAATCTATAAAGACACAAGGGAATGTTCAAGAATGAGGACACTGCTGAGGGATCAAGCTTCTGAGCCATGCTACATTTTTGAGGTGAGACTAAGGGAACAGATCTGAATACCACTAAGTCAATTTTGGTTTCTGTCTGGTAAGACAACAAGAAAGGTGATCTCTGCCATTAGAAAGTTAATGAACAAATACAGGCTATACAGAAAAGAAATCCATATGGGATTCAGAGATCTAGAAAAGGTATATGACTGAATGCCTCACAGTCTTGTTTGGAGAGTGCTAAAGAAGAATGGATAAAATTCTAAGTGATGACATCCCTAGAGTAACATCAGTTTCTGAGAAATTGAGAACACATTAAACTATAATAGTTAGGTCACTTTCATTATAGTCCAGAGGAGTATGTGGTACATAAAATAGGGAGGCTGACTTTATAAGGCAGGCCAACAGTGTGGCAATTCAAAATGTGGTTGAACGATTGCCTTATGAAGGACGTAGACTACATCCAATGCTTATGTCAATAGGATACAAGAGAGAGATTGCTGGACAAAAGTAATCAGGAAAGTTGACCTCATCTTTTTAGGGAAAGGCTTCAGAGAGAAGTAATCTGGAAACAGTCACTTCCAACTTATTTCTAATGTAAGTGTTACATAAGATGATTCAAGTATAAGGTAAGGGAGAAATCAACCCTGAAAAGCAAATGGAAAACTGCCATGCTACACTGTTCGTTTGTTTTTATTATGCTAAGGTATATAATACAGTCACTTAAGTGCAACTCACAGTCACAACAGCATAACTTCACCTTTTTCAAGTATGAGATTTAATGTATAAAAATAGAAAGCAATTAGAACCAACTACCATATTTATGTAGCTTCGGATTTCTAATATAATTTACACACCTAAACTTTTTGCAGTTTTTATGAATTATATATGTAATTGTTTTCATTCAACCGGATTCAAGAAACTTAGATAAACATCTCATAATTTACATTCATTATTATACAGTAGAACTTTGTTATAGTGATATCGGTTTCAGCGACACCTTGTCTACAGTGTCAGGTATTCTGTGGTACCAACATACAGTATATACCTTATATTTTTCAAACCAACCAAACCCCATGGAACTACAGCCCTTGAAGGGCCTTGGCCTACCAAGCAACCGCTGCTCAGCCCGAAGGCCTGCAGATTAAGAGGTGTCATGTGGTCAGCATGACAAATCTTGGCTTTCTAGACCGGGGCCGCTATCTCACTGTCAGATAGCTCCTCAATTCTAGTCACGTAGTCTGAGTTAACCTCGAACCAGCTCTCAGGTCCAGGTAAAAATCCCTGACCTGGCCAGGAATCGAACCCGGTGCCTCTGGGTAAGAGGCAGGCACGCTACCCCTACACCATGGGGCCGGCAAGATCTGTTCCAGCCTTTCATAATACAACAAAAAAATGAGTCTATTTTGTATATAGGCCCTAGTTCATAAGGTGGAGTTGGAGCTGGTTGATCAGGCAAATTTCTTACTCTCCCTTCCTGTCATCAACCCTCAGAAATTGCCATGTGCAAGCTCTTCCCCCACCCACTGTTTTATAACATTTAATCATGTATTTTATGTTGTATGTACTTTAATTTTTCATTTTAATGTAAATACCGATGTATGCAAATAGTTCCTATGTTCCTAACACAAGCAAGAAGCATGTTGTGTACATATCATGTCATTTGCATGGTATCAGTTTCAAGTAGTAGCATATGTTTAGGATAGCTGGTGTGAGTTCTCAAGTACTCACGGTTAAAGAAAAGTTCCACATTACTGAAGAGGCAGAGCAAGCCAGTAAGCATGCTGCTGGGGGAAAGTAAGATGTGAACAAGAGTTGCTGTATGTGATGGGAGGAAAAATAAAGCTTGCCTTAAACAGGCAATCAGTAACTGCTGGGTATGTCACAGACAAAAGGCAGAGTTTCCAGAAATCAGAAACAGTTTGGATGTGGGTCAAAAGCTATAGCAACGGCAAGGCAGTTAAAAATTACAGCTTTTGAGGCTAGCTATGGATGGCCCGCATGTGTTCTTGAACTCTGAGGCGGGGCTTTGCCAGGATGTTGGTGGGAGTGTCTGGAGAATGGGTTTGTGCATGTGAATGACGGTGAAGAGCTGGGCTGTTTCAGTACACCATGAGTGAGCAAGAGGTAAACACGTCAGTTGCGCAGCACATCTTATCAAATTTTTGCAAAATAGGGCACCAAACCTTCCAAAATTTAGAGACGGCTCCATGCACAGTTTGGGGAAGAAACACTTTAGCAGACTCGAGTGTATGAGTGGGCTAAATAATTTGTGGCAGGAAGAGAAGCTGTGGAAAATGAACCTCATGAAAAAAGACCGTGGACAAACATCACTCTAGACAACATTGTTGCCATTCGTAATATTATTGGTGAAGATCGGCGAATAAAAATTTCGCAAATTGTTTTAGCCATAGGAATACGTTCCTTAAGTGTTCAAACCATCATCTGAGATGAACTCCATTTCAGAAAATTACCTGCCAGGTGGATTCCTCATCTCCTCAATGAGGAACAAAAAGCTTTATGCCAGGAAGTTTGTCAGAGACTCCTGCATCGCTACAAGAATCAAGAATCAAGAATACTAACATTACGCATTTCTAAGAATTCAGAGGTATTATAAAATGGATTTTCTATTAACCAATCATACATTTTTCTTTTAAAATTACTTAAAGGAGTGGACCGTGCAGAATATGGTAATTTATTAAATAATCTTAAACAACTGATTTTATGTGAGTGAGCAGTTTTTGACAGCCTGTGAATTGGGATATCAATGTCTGCTTTACCCCGAGTATCATGAAGGTGAATGTTTTCCCTTGTACTGACTTCATTTATGTTGTTTTTAACATATGTCAAAGATATATAAATATACAAATTTATAATTGTCAGTATTTTAAGCTTAATGAAGAGAGGTCAACAATGGTCAATTGCACCAGCCCTCCACATTGTTCGGACAACCTTTTTTCTGTATTAGAAGAATATTATATACATAAGAAGAATGCCCCCATAATAACAGTCCATAAGTAATGTGTGACTGGAGGAGGTCAAAATATCCCATCCTTAGGTAGTCACTGCTAACTAAATCCCTCAATTTCCATCTCAAATAGGATTTCTTGCATCGTATTGTGACTTGTGATGAAACTTGGGTGCATCATTACACCTCAGAGTGAAAGCAAGCAAGCACAGAGTGGCAATGAAGAGACAAAGCAGGTCTGGTCAAGGCCAAAACACGTCCATCTGCTGGAAAGGTGCTTGCAACTGTTTTCTGGGACTCCACGGGTGTTTTGCTGGTGGATTTTGTTTCAAGAACAAAGGACAATTAATGCAGCCTATTACTGTTGCCTTTTGAATGAAGCAAAAGCTGCGTATCACAACAAGCGACGCTGGCAACCGATCCAAAACGTCATTCTTCTCCTTGACAACTGAAGGCCCCATACTGCCGCTTTAACCCAGGAAAAACTGGAGGAAATTCACTGGACACCTCTGGAACACCCTCCATACAGTCCAGATTTATCGTCCCATGACTACCATTTGTTTGGACCACTCAAATAAGACCTGGGAGGACAGCGGTTTGATGATGACGCAAGAGTTTGTGCGCAATTGGCTCCACACACGTCCTTATTCTTTCAAAACCTCATTATTTACAACAGCTCCTTGCAAGACTTATCAATCCACAAAATCTGAACCATTCTTCTATGCAGTCATAGTTTTAATGCCAGGAGTCCAAGTTTCATTCAAGAGCACTGACTATTCTTCCGCCATTGAAAGAACCGAAACTAAACAATGAACATCATGTATCCATCTGCAGTCGTTGTGTTGATTGGAGAATGACTGGACTATTTCCGAGCACATGGCAAGAGCCACGTAGGGTTGTCTAGGAACTATCATAACCTTGGCTGATTGCCGTGATTACATCAGACACCTGCTGGTTGCCACTGATGTCAACATGGAGATGAAACGCAATGATGATGATATGGATACGAAGCAAATTATATTCACTGTCCTCGAGGAATAAAGTACAAGCGAATGACATCATATCTGGATATTTAACACCTCAGAAAAGAAATAAATTACAGAAGGTTGATGGATTTGAGGTTATGCCCAAAATGTAAATACGTAATAAATCATTCACAGCACACATATAAGGAAAAATTCACATTATTTTATATTCAATATTTCAATTAAATTAAATTCTAGAAGGGAAAAATAGTTTTGAAAAGGCAATTTAAAAAAAAAAAAAAAGCACTTTACCAAATTAGAATATAATAAAGGACGAACTCCTTCAAAGTCGGATTCCTCTTCTGCCTTTCTCTCCTCTTTCTCAAAGTTACTCATCTCATTCGAATTAATGCCAAGACGATCAACAGTCATATCGCACAGACAGTCTGATTCCCAGAATCTCAGGTCTTCTGTCACCATGTGAAAAGGCACGTTACATTACAGCTGTTACACTCACCAAAGTCTCAATATTCCGACTTCTACGAGTTTTATTATTGCGTGCAATGCATCCGTTTGCCGCGCTCCACATCAACTCTATGGAGGTGAATGGAGGTAAAATTCCCATCGAGCTTTCGCGAACGGATGATGTCATTGTGGTTAAAGATCCAATACGGTGCGAATGGATGATGTCAGAAAGGCTAGAGATTCTACATGGCGGGTCAAGCATGAGGACATGGGTACCTGGTATTCTTCAGATTGAATTACTTGCTTATATTAATGGCAATGAATTGGTTCTTGCATATTATTCTGACTGAAATTATTTGAGGAATTATATTTTGGACATTGAGCATGTAGGATCGCATTATGCTATGATCTGGCCAATGAACTATTTTGATGTCTCCGTGCAGGCGTTCTGCGGTAGCATCAACCAATAAATGTTAATATGAACACGTGCTCATGTTTATAGCTTGACTAGTTTTTCCGCTGACAGCAGTTAGTGGTGGCGCCCCATTGCCTCGCTGATAGCCGACCGACGTCCCTCCCGAGGCGAGCCTCGCTCATATAGGTAGGAGGCTCGCGTGTACTGAATCCAGCACTTCCTGGGAGGGAGCATCGGCTAGGTTCTCAGCAGAGGCAATGGCCCGCCACGAGAGGGTTACCCCCCACCTTTGCTACCAACATTTTAAAATCACAATACAGAGCCAAAACATAAGGGGTAGACTGCAGAGCAGCCCAGTGCCTGTGACACAGCGTGTAGCGGGCAAAGGAGCTGTCTGTATGTACAATCAGAGTGGAACAAAGCACAAAGGGCATGTCAGTTATGAAATGATGCGCTGCGAGAGTAGCTGCAGCGGTCTCCGCGACATTGATGTGGGCAGGTTCCTGGAAAGCCTGCGCCCACACCTGCTGGTACCTCAGCACGACGGCAGCGATGGACCACAGGGTGGCATCGGCAAAGACCTCCACCAGATGTTGTCCTGGCAGCATGCGACGAGGTGTCGCAACAAAATCCTGGGTGAGTAGTCATCGGGCCCAGAAGAATTCACCTGAAAGGATATGCTTGCGTAGGATGTCAGACCAACCCATGACCCACCCGAGTCATGAGAAGTATCCAGCCTCCTGCTGGAGCTGATACGGGGTGAGGGAAAGGGCACGCTGCTAAGTGGTGTGATGCACGGTGATATCTTGGCCGGCGATGTCAATAGTGATTCAAAAGTAAGTAAGAATGGGTGTCAGGTGCAGGACTTACTTGGAATAGTTAATAGTAATGCCAAGGATCACAGTGAGGTAAAGGTCGATGTCATGCATCAGGGCATCGGTCAAATCCAGGCGATGAATCTGCCAGTTGTCCAGACAGGGAATCATCTGGACGCCGAACTCCTGCGTCAGAAGTTTCTGGATAGCAGTGGCCCAGCGTTGCATGATGGATGGAGCCAGACTATGCCCTATCGGCAGGGTTTCCAGCGGTACCGGCGCCCGCCCCCAGTAAAGGATATCATAAGGGTGCTGGGTTTGCAGAGCAATAGGGATATGATGGAAGCCCCTGAGTGCAAATCGAGCTTGCAGGCGAGATGGTGGGCTGGAATAGAAGCTAATGCCTGCACTGGGCCACGGAGAGAGAAGTGGGGTCCAAGCGCTGAGGTCATAGATAACCTGCCAAATCTGTTGTGTTCTTTTGTGTCAATATTAGACTGTAATTAATATTCTTAAACCTATTTTATGATCTTCAACCATCAAAATCATGAAAACCTTGGAATTCAGTGTGCTGCTGCTATCACATGGTCACTTTGTAGTTAAAATATCATTTCTTTTTAATAAATAGGGTAATAAACATCTTATTTTATTTTAAATTCTTCCTCCACCTAGAGGTTGTCCAAAGACAAAGAATATAATACACTGAATATTGATTTAAAAAATAAATAGTTTAAAAAGAACTCAAAATAATTTTTTTAAAGTTTTGAAATTAGATCTACAATTTTAAATAATTCTAATAAGCAATTAGTGAAATTAAAAACTATAAAAACTTTTAAAAAGTTATAAGAACAACTTGAGAAATTAATTTCCATAGAGTTTAAAATTATGATTTAGATTTGAGGCATATATTTGATCATATTCCAATGAGTATAGATGATCATAAGACTCGTCACCTGAATATCCTCTAGCCGGTACTTTTCTGCGTAATATTGAACAGTAGGCAAATAGATATATGTTTCTTTTTATCACCAACTTTGGCTTGCTGAGTTATATGCGATTCGCATATTATCGCGAGGTCTAGAAAATAGCCCACTTTTACCTCATGGCGATCATATAAATTCTCCTTGTGCTGTAGTTTGTTGCAAGACCATGAAGCTCCTTGTGTACTTGAAAGCCTTTGCCTCCGAGGGATTGAGCAATAGACAACCTCATGATGTAGTGGCAGGTGTTTTTAAGAGTTTCGCCAAATGAACAGAAACCCAAGATGTGAGCTAATGTTTCAGTCTCATCACTTCTTCTGCAGTAGGTATCATAATTCGATCTTCCTGATATGGCTCTTACAGATGCAACATTGCATATAATTTTCAGAGCATTCTTCCAATCTGAACAAGAGAGACCATCATGTCTTCTTATAGAATGGTTACAAAGAGTGAATTCCTCATAAAGGCAAATTCCCTTCCCTTTACTTTCGTAGCTGACACCACTTCCCTAACCCTGATCTCTGAGTATAGTTTTAATTTCCTTGGTATTGTATGTACCATCCCTGTTTTTAATGTTATTTTTACAAGTGTCCACATTAAACTTACTCATGCAGTTGTTAATTTCTTCATTCAAGTTCTTCATGGCTTCAATATATTTGTTTATCAACTGTTGCAATATATTACAGCTATTTATATGTTAAAGCACAGCCTCCCAACTTGCTCAAAACATGCCAAGCCCGTTATATCATTTATAGGCGGAGATCATTGAATCTGGAGTATCTGTAGGAAGAGATAATATTTCTTTCAATGTACATTTTAATATTTTATCAGTATCTTCTAGGAAGCGCTTAGGGATTTTCTCCAAAGCAACACACAAGAACCAATATGTTAACATGGGATATTGCGAAATTCAAAATAATAAATTTCTGGCCTGGATAAAGCCTTAGACAAGAAGATAATAAGCTGAGTATTTCTGGCCTGGATAAAGCCTTAGACAAGAAGATAATAAGCTGAGTTTTTGTTGAAGGAGTGTCATTGTTTGCTTCGAATCAATCGAGATTGCATCAGCGTATCTTACTCTTCCATATTTAACACACTCTGTTTTAGAAATGCATTTACTGACCATTCCTTCCTGAATTGCAATGAATCCCTCTGTAAGTTTTTCTTTCTTCAGATCAGTACCAACAGACTTTTCAAAATCTAAGTTTATTCCTAGTCCCTAAAATCTTAGGATAGCCAACATCACATAAGTTTTACAGTTAAATCCTGATGCTTTTCAATAATAACACTACCCAGCATGATTTTTGCGGCAAAACATCTGATACGTGATTTTAACTAAATAAGGTCTCCTGATTTCAGAAATGTCATTGGTTCTGTTGTATCACATCTAGTTTTCATGTTATTTGCCATTTACTGTCTGAAAATGTGTCATTGTGGCACAGTGCTGCTTTGTGATAACAACGAAACCGCTGTTAGCTTAAAGGCTGTACTACTTCATAACACAAACATTCTAGCTTCGATTCCTGTGGCACATTCCATTTCACTAAAAGAAAATTATATCACAATGCAAACTGTTTTAGATAAAATTAAATATCATGAGCACCGGTGGGATGTGTGTAGTGACTTGAAGGTATGTGGTATTCTATTAGGACAACAAGCAGGCTACACTAAATTCCCTTGTTATTTATGTGAATGGGACAGCACAGCTAGGAACAAACACTGGTCTACACCTTCCTGGCCCAAGAGACAAGTTTTGACACCTGGTGTGAATAATGTTACAAACGATGCCTTAGTTGAGCCACAAAAAATTATTTTGCCACCACTACATATCAAACTGCGAATCATGAAGCAGTTCGTTAAGGCCTTGGACAAAAGTAGCCCCTGTTTCAAGTACACTGCAAGCAAATTTCCATATTTATCTGATGCAAAAATTAAAGGAAAGCATTTTTAATGGACCACAAATTAGAAAGCATCTAAAAGACGGAAACTTTGAACAGACGATGAATGCCGTGGAACTCGCTGCATGAAATTCAATAAGAGATGTCATAATGACATTCCTAGGAAATGTAAAGGATTAACAATACAAAACAATAGTGAAAACGATGTCGGATGATATGAAAGAGTTGGGGTGTAGAGTGAGTCCGAAGCTGCACTTTCTTCATTCTCATTTCAATCACTTTCCGGAAAATCTTGGGGCTATTAGCAAAGAGATGAGAGAGAGGTTTCAAGGAGGCAGAAAGAAGATACCAAGGGAGGTGGGATGAACCAATGATGGCCGACTATGGTTGGTGTTTGAAAAAAGAAGACATACTTGATGCAGCCAGACTCTGGGCAGCAAGCATTCATTTCAAGGGGACATCTAGGACTGTTAAAGTTTACCTTGTTCACATTTATGAATTCATAAAGATACTGAATAAAAGTTACATTGTTTGCTTGTAAATCACGTTTAATTGTCAAAATAAATTGCTTTCAATGCCTCAGAGTTGTCTGTTTATGTGTTTTGTGTAAATCAGTATTATATTACAATAAATGCTAAATAGTTCATTGTAATTTTATACACAATAATTATTCAATTGTGTATAATAATTCAACACAATATTAACTATTTCAAAATATATATAATTATACAAAAAATTAGAAATATTTCCAAAATTATCAACATTTTTCAGTACTTTTCATATGCAATATTCAGGTCTATCTCTTACTTTGATATACCTATTGCGAGAAAATGTGACGTGATACGTAGAAACGGACAACGGATTCGTGTTCAGCGACTCAAAATTAGTGAAGATCACTTATCACACCTCTTGCCGCAAAAAGAAAGTTTGAAAATTCTGGGTTGTGTAATGATATCACTGGCAAAACCCAATATCACTAACAGTTGGAGATCATTCACCATGGAATAACCCTACTTATCATAGAGTTCTCTTTGGCTGATTTCTCGAATTATAATGATTTGTGGTGAGATTATACGTCAGGGAAAGTGTTAACCTTGAATAACACCAGCACAGCATAACTTAATTTCTCTGAAAATTAGACTGGATCTGTGTGGAATTATTCTCCTAAAGCTTGCATATGATATCTCCCAGCTTATGTGGGATTCCTGAGCTTTCTATGGTTTTCCTCAATTTTTTTTTTTTTTTTTTTTTTTTTTTTTTTTTGCTAGTTGTTTTACGTTGCACCGACACAGATAGGTCTTACGGCAACGATGGGACAGGAAAGGGCTAGGAGTGGGAAGGAAGCGGCCGTGGCCTTAATTAAGGTACAGCCCCAGCATTTGCCTGTTGTGAAAATGGGAAACCACGGAAAACCATTTTTAGGGCTGCCGACAGTGGGGTTCGAACCTACTATCTCCCGAATACTGGATACTGGCCGCACTTAAACGACTGCAGCTATCGAGCTCGGTTTTTCCTCAAATAAGAGTGGCCAACGTTATTGAAGGTCCTCACTTATATCCAGGAATATCAATGTTATGTCAAGCATCCATTGTTTTGCTCAACTTAAAATACATCTTAGTAGGGCAGTGTTGATGACAGTACCTCTTAAATTAGTGAATCCCCTTTAATGTTCGCTGAACTGGATATAACTCCTGAGACTTGTATAGAACACCTTCTAGATGACGTGCCGAAGGATGGAGTTTATTGTTATTGGCCTCCAGTTGGACAAATTTGTGAAATCTCTGCTCTTAGGTAGTACAACGGTGAAGGCCTTTGTGAACAGGGAAGGAATATGCCCAGTTTTCAACATAACAGTAGCAATTTTAGCTATGACAGCTGGTACTATGTCGCTCTTTATTGTTCTAACTAGAACTATACTCCAGCTGATGTGTCCACTGCCATTCTTCTCGTTGCCATAATTACTTCATTCTTATGTATGGTTTCATCAAACACATCGTCTTAAGTTGATAGTTCGCTGTTGGTCATCGTATCTTCATCTATCTCATGCCCACAGTTGTTGCGCACAGAGAATATAGAGGAGAAATGCTCACCAATGTCTTGAATTTTCACCTTACACAGAGACATCTGATCATTTAATATGTAGGAGCTAGATAGTTGCAGTCGTTTAAGTGCGGTCATTATGTAGTATTCAGGAGAAAGTGGGTTCAAACCCTACGGTCGGCAGCACTGAAGATTTTCCGTGGGTTCCATTTTTTTTTTTTTTTTTTGATAGTTGCCTTACATCGCACCGACACAGACTGGTCTTATGATGATGATGGGGCAGGAAAGGCCTAGGAATGGGAAGGAAGCAGCCGTGGCCTTAATTAGGGTACAGCCCCAGCATTTGCCTGGTGTGAAAATGTGAAACCACGGAAAACCATCTTCAGGGCTGCCGACAGTGGGGTTCAAACCCACTATCTCCCGAATGCGAGCTCACAGCTGTGGGCTCCTAACCGCATGGCCAACTCACCCGGTGGTTTCCAATTTTTTCACCAGGCAAATGCTGGGGCTGTACCTTAATTAAGGCCATGGATGCTTCCCTCACACTCCTAGACCTTTCCTGTCCCATTAAGACCTATCTGTGTCGGTGCAACGTAAAGCAACTTTTAACATGTAATATGTTTCCGATGGCTTTCCTTCATTGATTATAATACAGGTATTGGGTTTCCTGGTACCGATATTTATTTCACCTTTTCACTCGGTCCTTCTTAGTAGCCCTCTGAATGTTCGATTTGCTGCTTGTAAGTTCTTTGAAGCTGGGCATCTATCTTAGCTTTCCTAGTCTCAAAATACTTTTTTTGCAGGATGTTTAGGACTCAGGAGATCAACAGCAGTAGATAAAATTTCTGTGAACCCATTAATGTTGTCAAAATGATCTGTATTCATTTTACAAGAAAACTTATCCTACCACTGACGTAGTTGTTCTTTAAATTTGTCAACAGGACCAGATACAGACGATGCTATTGGTCTAGGGATTCATGTGGTGGACTCTTGATGTTTATTGGAACCCTGTTCTTATGAAGGAGGACAAAGACTAGTGCTGGGCTGCCTCTGCACTATTATCTGTCTATGGATTTCACGGTGAGAGCAACTTATGTAGGTGTTAATCCTTATGATTTACCACAATGGGACAGGACACACAAATTTTACCCTCACTTCTGACATTTTCTTTGCTGATGTCTTGTCTGAGGTTGTCAATGTTTCAAGAAATATCTGCAGATGGATCTTCGTGAACTCTTAATGTGAATTCCATCCCTATTCGAAGGTACATCAATATGTAATAATGAAAGGTAACAAAAAAAAAAAAAAAAAAGTGTAATCAATATCAACTTTCCAGACTAAGAGTGATACCCTGGTCTTCCAAGTTGGGGATTGGACGTAGGGTTAACTCCCCTAGTCGTAAAAAGAAAATTGTTACGGATACCTTAAGATTGTCTAAAGTAAAATTGGATAACTTGGTGAAGACTCAGTGAGAAAAACTGCTAAAGAGAAGGAAAACTGATATTATCTTTGCAACTTTGAATGTGAGGACATTGAAGTGACCTGGGAAGTTGAAGGAATTAAGGAATGGATTGGATAAGTATGAAGTGAAGATAGCAGCATTGTAGGAACTAAGATGGAAGGGGCAGGGATGATAGTATCTGGACAACATATTCTGATGTACAGTGGAGGAGAAGAAGGCAGTAACGGCACAGGATTTCTCATACAAAAGTCTGTAAAGCAAAGCGTGATTAATTTTACTGCAATCAATGATAGGATGTGCTCTTTGAAACTTCGGGCAAAATTCTTCAATGTTAACAGTGTTCTGTGTGTATGCCCCTACAGAGGAAGCAGAAGATAAGGAAAAAGATGCATTTTACACCAAACTGGAGGAAGAAATCAACAAAGTTCAAAGACATGACGTGAAAATGATCCTTGGAGATCTAAATGCTAAGATTGGAAGAGAAGAGTTGTATAAACACATAGTAAGAAAAGAAATCTTGCACAAAGTCAGTAATAATAATGGATTGAGACTGACTGTCTTTGTGAATGGAAAACAGATGATAATCGAAAGTACTTGGTATCCTCGGAAAAACATGAGGAAGGAGACATGGATATTACCAGATGGAGTGACAAGAAACCAAATATACCATGTAATTACATATAGGTGGCATGCATCAAACATCATGGATGTCAGAAGCTGTAGAGGTGCCAATGCTGATTCAGACCACTATCTTGTTAGAATCAAGTATAGACAAAAGATAAACTTGTTGAGCAATGAAAAAGTAAGGAATTGCAAGAGAAATACAGGAAGAAAATAGCATAAACTCTGGAAATGAAAAAGAAGTTATGGGAGAAAGTAGAAGTGGAAAGTAAGTGGGAGATACTGAGAACAATTATTAGTGAAGTTGCAGATGATACTTTACGGAAAAAGGAACATGTAAAGAGAACACAATGTTTTGATGAGGAATGCTTAACACTAATTCAAGAGAGGAATGAAGCTAGGAAAAGAATGCTTCAAATAAAGACAAGGCAAACAGTGGAAAAGTACAGGGAGAAGTGGAGAAGAACAGATATGACTAAAACAAAAAAAGAGCTTTAGAAATAAAGAGAACTGAAGAACTGGAAGAAATGAAGGATAAAAATTAGGTATGAAAGTTCTACGGGAGAACTAGAGAGGATTTCATCCAGGAATGGTTTCCTTTAAGGACAAGGATGGAAACCTCATCTGCGACAAAAACAAAGTGCTCGAAAGATAGCAGGGGTATTTTTACAAGTTACTCAATGGAAATAATGAGGATGATAGAGAAGAGTAAAACACCAATGACAATGGGGAAGAAAGAAAATTCAGTGAGGAGTCAGTAGAGCAGCCAGATTTAGAAGAGGTCAAGACTGTAATTAAAGCATTAAAGAACAATAAAGCCCCAGGTGAAGATGGATTGGAGTCAGAGTTGTTGAGATATGGAGGAGAGGGAATAGAGAAGGCTGTTCATGAATTGGTAAAGGAGGTTTGGATGAAGGAGAAATGCTCAAGGATTGGACATTGGACATAATTTATCCAATACAGAAAAAGGGAGATAAGACAGTATGGGAAATTACCAAGGGATCACTTTGCTGGATGGAACTTACAAGGTTTTTGGTAAGATATTAGCCACACGACTGGAATTCTGGATGCTATTTGTTTTTACGTCGCACCGACACAGATAGGTCTTATGGCGACGATGGGAAAGGGAAGGCTTAGGAGTTGGAAGGAAGCGGCCATGTCCTTAATTAAGGTACAGCCCCAGCATTTGCCTGGTGTGAAAATGGGAGACCACGGAAAACCATCTTCAGGGCTGCCGACAGTGGGGTTCGAACCCACTATCTCCCGGATGCAAGCTCACAGGTGCACGCCCCTAACGCACAGCCAACTCGCCCGGTGAATTCTGGATGGAAAGAATACTAGGGATTAGTATGTTTTTATTGTTCACCCACCTATTCAATACAATACAATCTTAAAAATTAGGACTTAGTTTATTAAAATTGGTAACATAAAATTAATACATTGGATGGTACATCAATAGTAGGCATCATCAGCCATATTTTTTACCTTAAGAATAGATCAGGTACCTGATTGGAAATGACTTATGAATGCTGTTAAAAACTATGTCTTGTACAATGGATTAGAGAACGTTAAACAACTATTAAAATATAAAATGTAGAATACTATTACTTAACAATATTTGTGTTAATATTTGAGTCTAAATAGTTGTTTAACGATCTCTAATCTATTTTACAAGACATAGTTTTTAACAGCATTCATAAGTCATTTCCAATCAGGTACCTGATCCTTAAGGTAAAAAATATGCCTGATGATGCCTACTATTGATAGGCGAAACATGCACCATCCAATGTATTAATTTTATGTTAGCAATTTTAATAAGGATAAAGTCTTAATTTTTAAGACTGTATTGTATTGAATAGGTGGGTGAACAATAAAAACATACTAGTGTTATTTATTACAAATACTTTCAATACGGACCCAAAAATGAATTTTTTATCACATGTAATACTAGGGGATTACCAAGCGGGCTTTAGGAAAAACTGCTTTACATAGGACCAGATATATTATGACAATTACAGGAAAAGTTTTATGAGTATAACAAGCGTCTTCATCAGCTGTAAGTCAATTTTAAACAGGCATATGACAGTCTAGATAGAGGTAAAATTTACAAAATTATGAGAGTGTTTGGAACCCTGAGGAAATTGATTAGGTTGATAGAAATTACCTTGAAAACATCTGAATGTAAGGTGGGAGTGGAACAGGATCTGTCAGAGGCGTTTTCAGTGAAGAGAGGGCTGAGACAGGGAGATGTTCTCTCCACACTGCTCTTCAATTTAGCACTGGAAAAAGGCATTTGCCGACTACCTACCAATCCAGAGGAAAACATTCTGAACAGTGAGCCCTTATTGAAGTGCTCATTTAATTAATCAGTCATCTATTCGAACGTATAAAGAAGATTTTATTTTATTAAGTACTAGTAACTGGCCAGGAACATCTACATTCAGCAGCACATGTCGCAATTTCTGCAGGGAGTTTGGAGCTCGAGTTTATTTGCTCGCCAGCTAAGTTTAGAAGGAGGAATTTTGACATGACTTACACAAAGTAGAGCAAGGAAACAATAGAATTCCAACAGCCAGACCAATGGAAAACATTTTGGAGGCCCGACGAGAGGTTAGAGGAGTTGGAAATATACGTTTGAAGTAAGCATCACGAGTGTGATATGCTGGACCAATGATTTGATAGTGTCACCGCCATTTTGGCTAGGCGTTGGTCTATGTGAGTGATGGCCCTAATCGAGGATACAACAGCGTACGAGAGGAGGAATTAATAAAAGCGATTAGCGCGTGGGCTAGCTACCCTTATTATTTGGCGAGATTCTGTGCAGGTAACATCGAGAAAAGTATTATTTACACGAGTGTGGGTCAGAACTTACGTTTCTTGATCATGTGGGGATGTGAACTTTGGTTTAAGATGCTCAGTTTCATTTCAATTATTCAGGATGTTAAACTTTTGAGATGGCTGTAATTTTTCAATTTCCAGAGGGAAAGACTGTTTCCAGATAGTCATTCAATGTTTAGCAGCTTGCCGGTGTTACAGGATTAGATAAGAAGTTGTTCCGCGATGCAGTGAAGGTCTCGGGGCTTAAATATAAATAAGGATTCAAATTAAAGTCAGGAAGGACTAGATTAAAGTATTATTAATTGGAGCTCAAAGTGTATGGAAACATGCCGTCACAATTTCTGGGATTTCTTGTATGATGTGTGAATGAGTTTGTGTGAGATGGTGGAGTTTGGATCCACAAACTTTGATAGCATCATCTTCATGACTATTTGAATATCAAGGTGAGTGTAAATTAGTGTTTGATTCACGAGTTCCTCGAATGCAGTTTCGTATTTCAAGTTCTGAATATTAGAATCAATTTATCTGTAAAATTATTATTATTATTATTATTATTATTATTGTTATTATTATTATTATTGTTATTATTATTATTATTATTATTATTATTATTATTATTATTATTATTATTATTATTATTATTATTATTATTATTATTAATCATGCAAGTTATTTATGTTGTGAGGATAAGATATTTCTGTAACTTTCAGATGTTCAGACATGATCGACTGTTTATGTGGCAATTTCTTAGTTTCAGATTATGATATTATTACAGAGTTGGCCACTGTATTATTCATGTTTAAACTTTACGAGTGCTAGTGCTTTGATTTGATTTGTGACCAGCACAGTCTTGTTTCTTTTCATGCGAGTGAATGTTAGACGTCGTAATTTTATATACTTATTCAGTTTTTGGCCACTTTAGGACAAGTGATATGGCTTACTGTGATTTTGAGTAAGAGGATGTGTTCCTCATTTGGAAAGGCCTGCATTTTTCTTGTTTGTGTGACTTGCCTCGGATAGACTGTTGAGCAGCGTGTGTTAAGGGTTGGACCCTGTGTGTTTTTTATATTTGCTGTTTTATTTTGGGGCAATGATTCTCCGCTTTGAGTCTTTCCACCGTGTGTTGGCGAGGGTGATATGTTTGTCTACCGAGGAAAGTTTTATTTGAGCAGCCTATGCTTCGTGATGATTCTATTGTTTCTTTTTGGTCCTTGTCACTATGGTTGTTGCAGTATATGAGATTTTTATATCGCGATGTTTAGTTTGGATTTTCCTTTGTGATTTAACCACGCTGAGGAATATTTTTGTGTCATGTAATCTATTTCAGAAACCAACGATGAATTATGTGTTGAAAGTTAAAGCCTACTCTGTTATTTTTATGAATTTGTGTCATATAATTTATTTCAGGAATCCACGTAGATTTGTGCGTGTCATTATAAAGTTCACCAGTTGACTGATCTGTGTAATGTAATATAGTTCAGGAACCTACTTTGAATAGGATGTCTTGCTTAAAGTGTAAAATTATGTATCCTTATATTTTCCATCGAGGCTTCGAATTAATGTGAGTTGCGTGAATGCCGCATGCATTCTTGGTGAGCCCTGGAAAATACGACATCATGTTTTTCTGTCTTTGAATGTGTATATTTGCCATTTATGTGATTTTGTAGTGTGTGGTTCCGATCCACTGTATTTTGTTGTGATCATGAGACTGCTCATGATTCAGGGTGTATATATTGGTGCGTAGGATGTTTTACTACTCAGTGTGTTATATATTGTACAGTTAGATTAGTTTCTGTCTCCCCTTTGCACATTAAATCACATCTTTTGTTAAGGTTAGGGACCCCCACTGCAATGTCAAGTGTGCAGGAAAGGGGAACGTACTCATCTACAGTTCAAAGTGTTAACAAAAAGTAAAGCTAGGAGCGTGGTGCGAGCACGCAAGCCCAAGGTGTAATATTAATGAAATTTCAATATTTTATATATGTTAAGTATGTGTGTCGGCATACAATTGCATACTTGTATGATTTCTATTTTGATTCTCAAGATGGACTTTATCAAGCTGAAAGAAAAATTCTGAGTCATGTAAAAATTTGGATCATTTGATACTTTTTGCTATTTCTTCATATTTTTCTTGTTTATTTTAATAAACAGATTCTCCCCAAAAACTGATGTTATGCTTCGCCTTGCTTTATTTGACCTCACCGAGTCCATATTAGTTATATGTTCTGCATCATTTCAGGGTGTATGTAATTTTTAGGGCATTATTTTATCATAGTTCGAAGTGAGCATGCCTGGGAGCAGCTGGTTAGTCTTGTTGATAGAAACGGGGACAACAGATTAGTACAAGTAACAGCATATGCTGATGATGTAGCATTTATTGCAAGAAGAGCTCTTGAAGAGAACTATGCTTTGTTAGAAGAGAAAGCACAGGACGTAGGACTAGAAGTGAATATAAATAAAACAAAATATATGAAAATGGGAGATACAGAGGGAGCACGAGGAAGGACCACAGTGAGAATACATGGGAAGGAACATCAAAGGGTTACAACTTGCATATATCTAGGCTCAATTATAACAGCGGACAATGAAACTGCTATGGAAATAAAGGAAAGGATAACAAGTGGAAACTGATACGTTTACGTCTCGCAAAATATCATTAAATCAAGAAATGTTAGCAGGAATACGAAAATAAAAATATACACAACAGTACTAAGACCTATAGTGATGTATGGTTGAGAATGCTGGGTGATGACCAATCAGAGAAGAGCAGCAGCTGTTACGATGGGAGAGGAAGATAATGAGAAAGATATTTGGAGCAGTTCGAGATCAGGATGGATGGGGAATGAGGACAAATGTAGAGTTGCAAGGATTGTTTGGCCAGCCAGATATTGTCATTAAAAATCAAGCAAGAAAGAATTAGGTGGGCTGGTCACATCTAGAGAATAGAAGGAACCCGTACTGTCAAAAAGGTCTTTATAGGAAAGTTTGAAGGAAGGAGGAGGAGAGGAAAGCCCAGAAAAAGATGGATTGACGATGTTGAAGACAACCTTAGAAAGATGGGAGTTAAATCCTGGAGAAGGAAAGCTGAGGATCAAGATGAATGGAGGCAGGTGATCAATGACCTACATGGACTGTAGCGCCGACTAGTAAGTAAGCAAGTCAATCATTAACTATAAACAAGAAATACGTGACACATTAATAAAAGGAGCACTGTGGTCTAACATTAGTTCATGCGAGCACTGCTTGGATAGTGGTAACTTAATGCAGTATGTTATATCTGTGTTAGCATGAAAATATACGAAATGAAATCAAAAGGCGAACAATGTAAACTAAGCAACATGGCTTCCTTAAGTAAGATTAAGGTTAAAGGAAGAATCCTACCTGCCAATATTTTTTTGTTTTTTAACAGCTAGTTCATGTAATTACAAACATACTCTAGCTTAAAATCTAGTTTTGTTCCTCTGGTTTGGAACATCTTCAGCTAAGATATGAAAAGTGGCACATATAGATAAAAAACATGGTGATGAGGTTAAAAAATGTTCCTTCATATTAAGTTAAAAAACACTCAATAAGTTGATATTCAAATTCATAATAAAATCTGTGTACATGAGTGATCATAGAAGGTGATTTCCTTTCTACAGAATACTGGAAATGTTGCTATTTTTATTCCATACAAACTCTAAATAACTTCAGATTGACAATGGACTTAAAATTTAAAATACAATGCCCAGGGGAAACTCCTTGAGAAAAACTGAAGTTGAGGTTAATTCTTGAATAAAATGTTTTTGAGGCATTGTAGGGAGTCTCCCAGCTGGACCCACTATGCTTGCTTCCCTTTTGCCGTCAGCTGAATGTGGTAAAAGAGGAAATTTATGACTTCAATAAACAAATAACTTGTTAAATGTGAACCCACTTATGTTTCCAGTGAAGTAATCAGAAACAGTTTAGATTAAATTTCTGCATTCTGAACATCTATAATTTAGAAGTTTTGCATGCAAGTTCTCATTACAGCTCAGTAATCCAAATATATTATATAAATGTCACTGTATGTATGCCATATGGACAGACAACAAAATACCTGCAGATTGGAGCAAGGGCATTATAATTCCCCTGTTTAAGAAAGGGAGCAGACGGAAACCCACCAACTATAGAGGAATAACACTGCTGTCTCATGGGCTAAAAATTCTAGAGAAGATCATACAAAGGAGATTGAGAACCATCACTGAATCACAGTTAGAGGAGGAGCAATATGGATTCAGAAGTAACAGATCAACAATGGATCTAATTTCTAGCAGCCGCATGCTGATGGAAAAGTATTAGGAGAAAGGCAAGAACCTGGTCATTGTATTCCTGGATATAGAAAAGGCCTATGATAGTGTTATAAGAGATAAGATCTGGGAGTGTCTGAGGAAAGAAAATGTGCCTGAAGAACTGATAAGGAAACTTCAGATGTTGTACAAAGAACGTACTAGCTGTGTACAAATTGAGGAAAGTCGATCATCATGGTTTGAGACCAAGAGTGGAGTTCAGCAAGGAAGTGCACTGTCCCTGCCACTGTTCATCACTGTTATGGACAATATAATGAAGAACGTCAAGGAAAAGTTAGAGAACTGAATACAGTGGCCATTGCTGATGATATCATGATTTGGGGTGAAACAAAAGAGGAAGTACAGCCCAGACTCAACGTATGGAAATCCCAATTCCAGGAATATAACCTCAACATTAGCGAGACCAAGACAGTGGTGATGGTAGTCAACAGAGAATGGCGTCCAGCAAGTATAAAACTAGGAGACCACCAACTAGGGTGTGTGGATAGTTTTCCTTACCTTGGAAGTGTAATCTCCAGTGATAATTTGATCAGAAAAGAAACTACAAAGTGCAAAAGGGATCAGAATTCTACCAACAAGTAAGAACACTTCTATGGGATGACATGATTTCATACCAATATTTACCTATGGTACTGAAGTGTGCACGCTCACAAAAAGAGATTCGTCAAGACTGCAAGCATCAGAGATGAAATTTCTTAGGTCCACCACCCAGAAGACCAAGATGGACAAGTTAAGAAATGAGGAGGTGAGGAAAGAAGCTGGAATAAAGACATCCCTATTAGACCGAATTGGCACATCCACACTACAGTGGTATGGGCATGTGATGAGGATGGAGCCTACAAGAACAGCCAGAATAAATTTGGAAAGACAGGTGGAGGGGAAAAGATCTGCAGGAAGACCTAAAACAAAATGGAAGGACATGATCAAGGTTGATCTAGTTACCAGAGGAGGGACAGTGTATGATGTTCTCCATGACAAGTTGTACATGGACAGGGAGAAGTGGAAGCAGCTCACTAACACTATGCGGGAAACTGGAACTGTACAATGATGTATGTATATATGTATGTATGTATGTATGTATGTATGTATGTATGTATGTATGTATGTATGTATGTATGTATGTATGTATGTATGTATGTATTATATCTCCTCCTAAACCACTGGAGCAATTTCAACCAACTTCGTACACTTATGACTTAGTATCAGGAGACAACTGCGTGGGGGTATGGCACCCATAGCATCCTCAGGGGTGGAGGGCGAAGAGGGGTGAGATATAAAAATAATCTAAAATAGTGTCAAATCCACAGAGTTCGGGGTTGCTGAAATGAATAGTGACACTCTGGATTTTTTATGCCTTAGGGGTGGGGGACAAGGGGGGTGAGATATAAAAATAATCCAAAATAGTGTTGAATCCATAATTTTTGGGGCCGCTGAGATGAATAGTGACACTCCAGACTTATTTAAAGTCCAAGTTCAGCTATATTTGGGATGGGGGTAAGATATAAAAATAATCGAAAATAGTGTCGAATTCATAGTTTTCAGTGTTGCTGAGATGAAAAGTGACACTCCAGATTTTTTTTATAAGTCCAAGTTCAGCACCCTTTGTGGTGGGGGGCAAGTGAGATATAAAAATTAACAAAAACAACTAATATTAAGGTTGAATACATTGTATACAAGGTCGCTGATATGAATTGTGATACTCTGGATACCGTTTAAGTCCATGTTCAGCCTCCACTGAGATGGGGGGCCAGGGGGGCTGAGAGAGGCTTAAAAGTAAATAGTCTAAAATGACCGAGATTCGTGTTGAATCCACTGCCTTTGAGGTCGCAAGGCTGATTGGTGAGTCTCAATGACAGCTGAAATTGTGTGTATCATATCTATGGCACGACGAGTTAATACAAACAATATAGTTATCACATTATGTTTTTGAAAGGATCAAATACTTCCCAGTCAATTTGAGCCTCAACAAGGACAAAGTTTTACTCAAAAATTAAATAATCTAAAACTTGAAATCAAACACATCTAAATAACTCTAAAACTACATAATAAATCATAAAATATCAATCAACATCTCTAAAAGGAAAGCTAAAAAAATTCACTTCATACATAGCTAACTGGTAACACAAATCTTAAAAGGAATCGTCAAAAACTATCTGGTTAATGCTGGGTACTACAGCTAGTAACTTTCTAACACTTGAATTTTTTTTTCCCCCCCCCCCCTTGTTTAAAAGAATGGTTTTACGACCTTTTAAAGGAAAAAGTTACTCAACATTACAAAGTATACTTACATTTTGGACGGATTTCTCGAGAGAATTTGGTAAAGCCGCTTTGTTCCTTGCACCCCATCTGACTGGTAACACTATGAACAGATGTATTGAAAACATCTTTTGATTTACCTCTTGTTTTTTTATTAAGTACTAACTTCATTTCTGTCCTGTCTTTTCCTTCTTTCTCAACATAAGGCACATTTTTGTCACACAGGTCATTTGGTAAAATACTGGAGTTATCATCTATGTGAGCCAGCTTGTTGGGTGATTGAAGACAGTTGTCGAAAGTAAAAGAATCATTCTGAAAAACTGGCAGGTCAGTATCTTTTTCAATAATCTCATTGTGTTGTTGTAGAGCCTCAGGTGGCAGTTTAGGTCCTTCATTCATGATTCCATCCAAACAAGCAGTATTCTTAACTGGTAGTCTTTCCTCTATGTTCTCATCCTTATTGATCAAATTTTCTTGGATCACCTCCTCAAAGTCTAGTTTTTCATGTGGTGGCAGAGATATTTCTTGCATAATTTTATCTAAACAAACTGACTCTGTAACTTGTGGACTTTCTTGTATAATCTCATTCTGTTTAATTGATTCCCTTTGAAATAATGGTAGGGGACTATCCTGATTTGTTTCTCTAAATTCTAGTCCCTTATGTGATACTCTTCTTTCCTGAGGAACAGATTCCCTAAGGACATCTTCCGTAAGTGTTGCCCTAGACTGGTCCTCTACAATGTTGTCTTTATGGACAGGTACACCTGGCAGAAGAAGAGTGTTACACTGAAAGAAAACAAAGATTGTATTTAAAAAAAAAAAAAAGCAATTTAAGCCAGACTTTTAAAAGAAATAAAACTTCATAATAGAAACTAAGTATAAAGATGGAGAGAGAGTGACAGAAAAGAAACAAGCCATAAAAAGGAATTCCTCCTGATGGTGTATCCATGTTACAAATCACACATATCACATTGGTCTCTCAAAACTGCACAGGCTGTTTAGTGGGTCAATTATAATTCTCCTTGTAATCACCCAGCTGTAGAGGTAGCCCAAATTCAATGGCAGAAAATGAAATCCCCACTCCAATGAGGAGTTGTGCTAGATAAACAAAATTCAGGAGACATGTTTGCACATCTGAAAGATAATGCCTATTAAAATTTGTACGCTAGTTGACGAAGAGTGATGCTAGTAGCACCACTATGACCTTGCAGAGCAAGTTTGCTTCAAATACACACTGAACACTTCATCAGCATGTCATTGTCAGTGTTGACATTATGAGGTACATGCAAGTCATATGCCTTTAACCCATTCCGCTACAATGACGGTACAATCGCCAAGGGTTCCACATTCATTAGCACGCAATGACGGGGACAACCGTCACCATGTACTCAAGTCGGAAATACGTCTGTCTGACCATCAATTTCTTTCAGCTGTGATGTTGTACTTGAGAATTATGTTCCTAGATAGTGCTAGCGTGTCTACATGCCAATGTTATTATCTGAAGGCCATTTTTGTCAATGTATATTTTGCTTCTAAAGTTGATCATCTTGTTCATGAAATGAATACTACTGAGCAAGATGTCGTGTAAAAATTGTGAGGAGGAAGAGGAAAGAATTCTGCAATTTCTTCTTGACAGTTGTGATGAAGATAACTCAGAATTATCTGATAGTAGTTTTAGCAGTGATAGTGCGTCTGAGAACTGTGACTCCACTTGTGAAAGCAAATAGTAAGGATGAAGATAACTACATACATAACCTCACCACATCTGCCATTGAATATGGGCTACCTCTCTAGCTGGATGATCACAAGGAGAAATACAACGTTCCAAAAGGCAAAGCGTGTGCAGTTTGATGCAAGTGTGACTAGTATAACTTGGAAAAAATTCTCTAAACCCATGGGTAAATAGTGAAAATATAGAGCTCAATTAGGTGTTCTTCTTCTTTTTATTATTATTCTTGCATTAGGGCCTACTAGGGACCACGTTCCAATTTCAATTCTTAATCCTTTGTTGTTGTTCCTTCCTTTTCTTCCAATATTCCTTCATAGTTTCACTGTTTCTTTTTTTCATTCTTCAGACCACTCTGTACCAGTTTTCTTTCCTCTCTCCTTTGGAATCCTTCCATCTTTAAAACCTTCTTCCTGAAAATTTCTCTTTGCATTACTTCTTCTCTGATGTTGTTTCTTTCTAAGTCTTTTTTGATCTCTTGAATCCAAGTGGTTGTTGACTTTTTCTTCCAAAGATTCATGAAGATCTTTTATTATTATTATTATTATTATTATTATTATCTACGTAGTTACGTACGACAGGTTGTCAGTACAGACATTACTTTGTATAAATCGTGGTCGTATTATTTATTATTTGTGTGTTGTATGAGCTGTCTTTTGTAACAGAACATGTGAGGTTATGTCACGATACTTCTGCTGTATGTTTATTAATACGACTTTATTTAAACTCAGAACACATAATTAATGTATAAATCCGATGTAATGTTGTGCAACACAGGGTAAGATTCTAGAACAACGCATCTTTGTCACTCGAGTTTTACAGAATGTTCTATTCATTTGTACATAGGTTATTGGAGACTCGAGAAGGTACAGGAAAGCATGTGTCACACTTTTCTGCGCAAAACTCTGCAAACGCACATGGCCTAACCATCCGAAAGCTTGTTCTATTCCCAAGATTTCAGTCAGTAAAGTTAATTCACAGTAAGTTACTTTGATAAGAAAACACTCAAGATAAAATCATTTAATCAGTTTTTATTTAATTTTACCCATTTATTGGCATGACAACCGCTCACTACGATGCTATTTGTCTCTTACTGTAGTTATAATTGGACACTTGTAAAAAAAATTGTATTGAATTGACTATCTAATATGTCTTTAATTTCACCCACAATCAGACTTGTGGTGGGCGATGCTGGGCTAATGACACAATTAGTCATGACAACCATCACTGCTATTGCCAGTTAGTTTGTTACCATGATGACTGAACAATATTTCCGTATCAGTGATTCTCACTGCTGATGGACATAGAAATAAAAATCTGAATTCATGAATACCGTACTATTATTATTATTATTATTATTATTATTATTACTGTGATTTTGTGGATCACAGATGTGAAAGAATGGATGGATATACGAAAATTGAAAGGCTGAATTAAAACTTAACCTTCCCCCCCCCCCACCTTTTTTTAAAAATCTGAATACTTTGCCAAGTAATTAACAATTAGTTACAACAGTTAGCTCGTAAGCTTGAAAACACTTTTAGAGAGACCAAAAATAATCAGATAATAAAATTTACAGGTGGAGCTTGAAGCTCCCAATTACATTTTTACCTGAGCACTACTGCTCCTCTCAATCTATAATCATGGAGACGGATCTCCCAATTTCTTTTACACCACTAGTAAGAGCATCTTTGCTCTACAAATTTACACTTAGGAATCTATTTCTGAAAATTCACACTTTTCAGGCCTATCAAAAGCACAACCTACATTTAACAAAATCAAAGAGTTTTCACAGTCTTAAATGCTCAACAGTCTCATATCTTTATTATGAAAGGAATGAAATGGAATTTAACAGGGGAAACAAGTACCCATTCGACAAGGCCTTTGGTAAAAACAAACGATTAAATTTACTGGGCCAAAAAACAAAATGGTGAGGAGGCGAACACTTGCACTCCTTGCATACAACCCTATTTGGGCTTATGGCCCCACATTACAGAGACTAAGACTATACTACGGAGGTGACTAGGTGGAGAAAAATATTTAAATTACAGAAATTACAAAACAGAAAAGGTCACAAAATCATAGTCACCTCAAATTCAAGTTGAGAGGAAATCAAGTTGAGAGGGAATACAAGAGGGTACCTCACTCTCTATTTCCTGATTTCTGGTTAAGTTCTTTTGCCTTTGTTTGAAATTTACATTAAGAGTTTAAAACTTACATTTTAGAAACTAAAGTTACATTACTACAGATTTGAAATCTCTCCCTCGAGCTAGATTTCAAAGACTATCAGATTTTAATCTGGATCTGCCATTACCTCGAGTGGGTGGACCTCCCGAAGATGGATGAGGTGGCCCCCGCCTCCGTTATGAACACACACTAGACTGTACACTGAAGCGATCACAAAGACAACCTGGTCCAAAAAGTGCCAGCTTTTATAGTAGAGGGGAAGGTTCCAGAATTCTGGGCCAAGGGCCTGACACACCCCTAATTCTCATTGGATAATAAAATAAATATCAAAATTTTGTCATTGGAATAAATAAATGTACAAAATTTCTGAATGGCCAACGCTTTAAGTTGGTGGGAAGATACAGAAGTGTTGATAGTTTTTGAACAAAAAAAACAAACAGTAAACATTCCAGTTTAGGAAACCTTTACATAAAAATATATCTAGAATTTTAATAGTTCAACTTTACACCAGAGGGCACAACATAAGTTTATAGTAGTGACATCTGTTGAGAAATGTTCAAACATCTTGTACTAGTTGTTGCAAGGTTTATATTTCAGATGTCATTCTCGAAGGCACCTAATTTAAAAGTGTGAGATTATTATTAAAACATTTCCTATTTTGGTCCCCTTAACCTTCCGTCGGTCACGCCGTATCCAGAAGGCACCAGTGCTAGTTTTCATGCCCTACTTAACAGTGCATGCGTCTTGGTGAACCTGCACTCACAGTATATACATAGCTCCAAGTGTCTTACAATACCGTTAAGAAGTTTTCATTGTTGATAACATTAGTGTTGGGATACTGAACGTTGGCGCCTACCAGATGCCATGCAACCTAAACCTTCCGTGTTTTTAGTATGGCCGGTAACCATCAGGTTTTCGATTTAAACAATCTTAGTGACTTGAAATTAATGCACAGTTTACTTACTGATGATAATTTCGACAAAGAGCAATAGAATGAAGAGGACAGTGATACTGACGCTAAATATCTTCCGTCTGAGAGCAGAGAAGACATCCAATACTGAGAAAAATGGAGCGTAAGATGAACCTCTTCTCAGGCGCATCCTGTTTTATGCAGGGAAGGATGGAAACAATTTTTTTTTTTTTTTTTTTTTTTTTTTGCTAGTTGCTTTACGTCGCACCGACACAGATAGGTCTTATGGCGACGATGGGACAGGGAAGGGCTAGGAGTGAGAAGGAAGCGGCCGTGGCCTTAATTAAGGTACAGCCCCAGCATTTGCCTGGTGTGAAAATGGGAAACCACGGAAAACCATCTTCAGGGCTGCCGACAGTGGGGTTCGAACCTACTATCTCCCGAATACTGGATACTGGCCGCACTTAAGCGACTACAGCTATAGAGCTCTGTGAAACACAAAATGGGGTAAGCACCCTGAATCTAATCGTAGGAAGAAAACACCCCCACATAGTTTGCTCACGAAACTTCCAGAAGTTATTGGTGATGCACGTCACGTAAAAGATGAAGGCGAGTGTTGGAAATTGTTTATAACCAAGAAATGTTACATAATGTCATTCGATATACAAATCAGTATATAGAACACGTAAAATGACATTTTCAAAGGGAAAGAGATGTGAAAGTGATTGATATTATTGGAATAAAGGCATTCCTAGGACTTTTATATTTGGCTGGTACTTTACACGCAAACAAAATAATGTAGGAGGTCTTGTGGGGCACGGATGGCAATGGAGTGGAAAACTTCCGTCTTTTTATGAATTTGAGGTGTTTTAAATTTTTGCTTCATTGCTTTTGTTTTGACGACAGGGTTATAAGAGAGGAGTGTAAGAAGTTAGACAACTTGGCAGCTATCCGGGAAGTGTTTCAATCATTTGTTGACAACTGTAAGAACTATTCCCTTGGGGCGTTCGTAACAATAGATGAAAAGCTAGAAGCCTTTCGTGGAAGATGCCGGTTTAAGCAGTATATCGCGTCAAAACCAGCCAAATAAGGGATAAAAATATACGCCCTAGTGGATGCAAAAACTTTCTATTGTCATAATTTGGAAATTTAGCTAGGGAAACAGAGCGAGGTGCCGTTTCATAACCGTAATAAACCATCAGATGTTGTTAAGTGGTTGGCACAGCATATCTATAACACAGGTCATAATATTACAGCCGATAATTGGTTCAAAGACTTTGACTTGATAGTTGACTTGAAGAAGAAGAGATTATCTTATGTCGGCACAATTAGAAAGAATAAAAGATTTTTGCCAGCTGAGCTTACGAATGTGAAACAAAGAACAGTAAAGTCATCAATGTTTGGTTTCAATGAAATATGCCACTTTAGTCTCCTATGTTCCTAAGAAAAACAGAATTGTCCTGCTTGTTTCCAGTGATTATTTAGATGATGACTCGATTGATGATGAAACTGAAGAAAATGTCAAACCTATAATTATGACATCAACGACGGGACAAAGGGTGGAGTAGATGTCGTGGATAAAATGTGTGGGAGTTACAATGTAGCCTGAAATACCACACATTGGCCACTAGTTATTTTCAATGCTATGTTGAATGTAGCTGGCATAAATGCTCAAGTAGTGGCTATTGGGAACGGAATGTCGGTAGGAGGAGACTGTTTCTGAGAACACTATCTGAGCAGTTGGTGTCAGAAGAGATTAGGCGAAGTGGTATGAATCCAACAGGTCTCCATTTGACACTGCGTTTCCAACTTGAAAATTACCGACCTGCAGAGAAAGACAAAGAATCAATAGCCACTGGAACTACCCTTCCTCCGCTTGCTGGAAAGAAACGACGTGACACTTGCAAGCTTGCTAAACCCAAGAGGATCGCTAGAATGACAAGGCACAGCAGCAGAAAGTGTAAGAAACATTTCTGCCTGGAACACGGAAGAATGTTTTGTCATGAATGCTTCGAAAATCTGGACTTGGGAAAATAAAAGGAAAGATGAACAGTTCATTCTCTATTTTTTCTTTAGTTCTGTACTACATTGCATACTTTTCTGTTTTTACGTTGTTATTATTACCTGCTTTAAATTCTGTGAACAAGGTTACGGTATATCATGTTATAGTTCTTATTGTTGAGTATATTATTGTGTGTGAAATAAATACTACCTAAGAGATATGACACAGAGCATTTTTGTAATATTTGAAATGAGATAAAAACAACCTGCAGGACTTTATTGTAGCTGTTAACAATGGAAATAAGAGTAAAAGGAATGTGAACATTAACTCAATTATATCCAAACATGTCAACAGGAAATGTATTTTTTAAAACTAATAACATAATGGCGCCTCCTAGATGCCACGTGACTTATCATGTTGAAATTAGAGCGCGATCGATGGAGGGTTAATATTGCTACGCCACTGTACACTTATCAAATGATATGTTACAAATTTCACCTGCAAGATATATACCATAGCCTAGAGCAAGACATGGCTATCCCTGAACTTCAATACAGATGAAGAATTCTGTTAAGCTATTTCTGTGTGATGTCATTACAAACAAACAAACAAACAAACAAACAAACAAACAAACAAACAAACAAACAAACAAACAAACAAACAAACAAACAAACAAACAAACAAACAAACAAACAAACAAACAAACAAACAAACAAACAAACAAACAAACAAACAAACAAACAAACAAACAGGCAGGCAGATAAAATTGGAGCTGAATACACTTTCAACTTTTGTACACCTAATCCACAATAAAAACAAAGTATGATGCAAGAATTTTAAGTGCAAAGACAAATAATTTATATGTTCGGCTATTCCATGCAGTATTTTTTGCATGTCTCTTGGCAGAGGCCATAGTGAAGTGTGGCTTCCCCTTAGGTCTCAGTCTTAATTATGGCTGTGACAGTATGGAAGCTGCTGAGGAATGTGTAGTTGTGAGTAATGACCATTCAGAGCACAACTAGTCCATCCACTTGCTGTGAATGGTGTTTCTCACAGGATCAGTCATGCTGCTATAGCACTTTATGATTCAGAGAAGAAAGCAATGGCAAACTACCTCACTCCTCATCTTGCTTAGAACAGGTTATGTCTCATTATACCACCACCATTGGTTTTTTTGTATTCTTCTTGTAGTTATATAAACTTAAATAAGCTCTGAGTGTCCAAACAGCCTCCAGGCAAATTTTTATAAGTAATTTACTTGAAAAACAGGTAGCATATTTGAGCGCTCCAATAAATAGATCAATTCTTTTTGGCCTAAAGTCTTCAATATACAGGGTCTCTCTTATAAATCCAGACCGAGCACACGATGTATGTACTCTGCACTACAGCAGCTGCCTCAGCCCAACTTAGGTCGTTCGCTTGTATACAATCTTATATGAAATCTTATCTTATAAAAGATACTTGAAGTTTCAGCCTTTATAACAAGGGGCTTCTGCACACCAATAGCGAGAGTTATGACTGTTCACACGACCATTAAGATGAAACCAGGCCTCGTCCGAGAAGAACACAAGCTGTGGGTCGAATAAACTATCATTCAATGATGCAAGATACCACACATAATATCTCACTCTTGTGGCTGGATCAGCAGGTTTTAAACAATGAGCCCATGTAAGCCTGTACGGTTTTATGTGTAACAGCTCTGTAGCTCTGTGTGCAGAAGAAATCAAAACCCCTATTTGTGCTACTTTTGTGAGTGATTTAATCGGTGACCATTCAAGATTTGCACCAATGTCATTGCTGAGCAAATGCATTTCATCCCCGTCGAGCTGACTCGTACTTACAATAATTTTAGAGACTATGAATCTCATGTTAACTCCGTAACTTCTTACAAAATTGTACAAAACTATTTTAATCCTCCTAGTCAATATTATATATTTTACATCCAATTTTCACACATAAATAGACATGTTTCGACCCGGCAGTGGGTCATCCTCAGTAAGACATGTGTATGTATGTTTAGTCCTCAGCCCGAAGGCTGGTTGGATCCTCATCAGCTCCACTATCAACTGTCATAGATGGCCTAGGCATCACTGAAGAGGCGTCCTAAGGAAATGAGGAGTGAGGTAGTTTCCCGTCGCTTTCCTCACCGAACCAGAAGTTGCTATTACTTATCAGTCTGCCAAGCCCACTGAAATGCCTGCACCAACCGACCCTATGAGCAACATTTTCACACCATTCATAGCAGGGACTGGCTGCATAAGGAATGGCATTACTAGCATCACTCATACCTCAGTCACTTTCATTTTGTCAAAGCCAAGGATAAGACTGGGACAGATCAATGAAAGTAACAAAATTGCTCTAGCCCATACCAGAAGACAGTGCACTGTAAACACTAGGTCCTGCCAGCAAAGGCATAGTAAGACATGTATGATGGATTAAAAACAAAATGAAAGTTAAAAAACTGTGAAATGTTGATCATTAAAACAGTCTTGAGCTGGAGGTCTTTCTGTTTCAATGTTTTTGTTGTCCTTTGGTGTGGTTCAAGTGGTATCTGTGCACTGTTGGCTTAGTTGTTGTGTTCCAACATGGGCTGATATACATAGGCATTATTGAAGGTGAACCGTCTGATTTTTAGTCTGTAAAATGGATTTCCCCACTCCACTTCCTTGTAGCAACACATCTTGCGTCTCGACTGTGGGAGCAAGTCAGTTGAGAGCTGGACTCCGTAGTCAGAGAACACGGGTGATACAAGCGGACCACGTAATGCAAGTTCATTTTTGTTCTTCATACCTTAATCTAAATGTTGTTCCTGTTAGTCACCATTTCTCAACTTTAATTTGATTTGTATTATCCATTTTACAGACTAAAAATCAGACGGTTCAACTTTAATAATGCTTATGTACATCAGCCCAGGTTGAAACACAACAACTAAGCCTCACAAATATGCATCTGTGCGTACTGAATTGGTACTCTTTGTTCTTGACTAGGAGGATTAAAATAGTTTTGCACAATTTTGTATGAAACTTAAAATAAGTGCTACATAAGAAAATAAGGTGTTGGAATGATGTGTCTCATCATGTTAACAGTTGAGGTGTCCGACTCATTGGCTGAACGGTCAGCATACTGGCCTTCGGTTCAGAGGGTCCCGGGTTCGACTCCCAGCCAGATCGAGAATTTTAACCTTAATTGGTTAATTCCAATGGCACAGGGGCTGGGTGTATGTGTTGTCTTCATCATCATTTCATCCTCATCAAGACGTGTAGGTCTCCTACGGGAGTCAAATAGAAAGACCTGCACCTGGTGAGACGAACCCGTCCTGGGATATCCCGGCACTAAAAGCCATACGACATTTCAACAGCTGAGGTTCAGACTGGCTATTGGTGCTAGGTCAAACACATACATGCTACTTGCAAGGTTAAGAACTATATGTGCACCTCCCGTACAGCTGTTTAAGTCTCAGAGAGTAGAAATACTGCTGGACGGTCTGGGATTATAAGAGAAACCCTGTATATACATAGTGTGTCCCACTCTCAGTGGGGCCAGGGGACAATGTGCATGTCCCAAACGGTATATTCAAAGCCTCCCGCGTATTCTATTACCGATATTATTACATTTATTGCTTATTTATGCACCCAATAGCCTTTATTATGAGTACTAACCTTCTTTACAGGCAGTGTTGAAAGTGGTGTCCTTCAGCATTCAAACATTCCTGGCATCTTTTAATGAAATTGCTATTCACACACGTAAGTTCCTGTTGTGTAATTATCCTATTTACTGTTGTTATATTGTTTTTTAAGTTCATCTACAGTACAGGGTGAGGATTATTTCAGTAAACTTTATTTTTTCGGGTTCCTCACAAATAAAAGTCGCACACAGTAAGATCGGGAGAGTATGGGGAGGGGGCATAACCCTTTTGATATTATCCTATTATGAAAAACTGCCTCTATGTCTTCATTTGAAAAAGATAGTGCGAGAATATTTGTGCGGTATCTTTAGAATTTATGGTATCGTTGAAAAATATGCGGCCTAATATCCATTCTGCAATGACAGCACACCATAAACCAATTTTCTGGTCCTGTAATGGAAATCTGTGAATTAATTGCAGTTTTCCAGTGCTCCAATACCTGTTGTTTCGTGAAGAAGCATGACCATTCAAATCAAACCATGCCTCATCTGAGAAAATTATTAAATGTGGGTCAACAACATCGTCAGCAATATTTTGCAATGTCCAATTACAGAAATTTACTCTGGCTTCATCATCACAGGGTCATAATTAGCGGACAATAGTCATTCTGTAATGTTTTAACTTCAATATCTTAGTAGCTCTATGTGCTGAGGATTTTGAGATAGTCCCATGATATGCAACATGTCGTACAGATTTAGCGGGAGATCATACGAATGATGTGTTAATGTCGTCAATTTTTTCTTCCAATAGAACCCTTTGTTTCTTTCTGTTTAGGAATGACAGCATTAAGTGATCCCGTTGTTCATAATTTATTCACGAGACATCTAATTTTTTCTCTACCTGGAACTGGAACACCAGAAAATCTCTCCTGAAATCAACTACACATTTCCCTACATGACTAGCTTGTTGCATATGTGTCATACATAAAAACTGTATGTTCAAGCATGAATTTCACTGGCATTTCAACAGTATAATAATGTAATTAATCTAATTAATTCTACTGCAATTCAGCCACAAAGGTTCTTGCAACAAATGTATCACTTCACAGCTTCCCAAGGCACACAAAACTCGAGTAACTGACTGCCTCTTGGTTATGTATTGAGTAAGCATGAGGTTATGAATACAGCGTTCGGAGCGTGCATGTGCATGTCAACTACCGGCCCTGCTGGGAGCGGGACACACTGTATATATTGATAACTTTAGACTCTGTAACGTACAGTATTTATGTACAGTACAGTAATACTCACAAAATGCATCTGTGCTTACTGAATTGGTACTCTTTGTCCTTGCAATAACTTGCTTTTATATAAGCAAGAAGGAAATAATAATAATAATAATAATAATAATAATAATAATAATAATAATAATAATAATAATAATAATAATAATAATAATAATAATAATATATATATATTTATTTTTTTTGCGAGGGAGTGTGGAAAATCTTTCATAAGATGCTTGTGAGGGTCCGCACTCGACAAGTGTGTGGAGATTCTTACCCACTAAAAACCACACTCCCTTTTCCCATGACGTTTATCTCTGCCCCGGAAACCGCTCTCGCATTACTTCAGGACGGATGTCGTGCTTAATGCATCTTGTGCTTCATCTTCCTTCTTCTGCTTTACTGTCTGTCATAATCATCCAGGTCCTTCTTCTTCTGACGCAGAATATTTTCTACGTAAACTGCCACCTGGTCCCAAGATTCTTGACTTCGTAGCATTACTGACACGATCCCTTCTGGTGTCATTTCTTCCTGCATAACTTCTAAGCATCTTCTTTGTGGCAGCCAATGAACACACACAAAGAAAGTACGTAATACGTCATCGATATCACCGCAGTATATGCACGCCGGACTAGTTGCTAGCCCTAGTCTATGAAGAAATTTTCGGAAGTATCCATGACCTGTCAAGAACTGTGTGAGATAGTAGTTCACCTCACCATGATTTCGGCCAACCCATACGCCCAGAGAAGGTATCAGTCTTTTAGTCCATTTCCCTCTAGAATCATCTTCCCATCTTGTTTGCCATCGTTGCATTCTGCGACTAAGAGCCAAAGCCTTTGCCCTTTTCCTTCCTAGCTCTTCTTGTGTGAGCCAAATTTCTTGTCTTTCGAAGGCCAACAAGTCAATAGGAGCTACTGCTGCTACTACTAGAATCGCAGGTTCTGATACTGTACGATATGCACAAGCAATTCGTAAAGCTGCTCTCCGTTGTACAGCTGCAATTCTTTTCCGATATTTCACAGTTTTTAACGATTCAGCCCAAATTTCCGAACCGTATAGCAGTATCGATTGAACAGTTGACATGAGAAGCCGCCTTTTACTAGATTTCGGCCCCTTGATATTTACATGTAACACAACACAAACTGTAATTTGTATTGAAAAGGTGGATCAAAATAACCAACAAATTGTTAGTATACCCTTGATATTTCCCATGAGTCTACTAAGTGCAGTCATGGTTTTTGCTGCCTTATCTGTTACCCGTTGGATGTGGTCCCAATATGTAAGCTTAGTATCAAGCGCTACACCAAGATATTTTGTGCTCCTAGTTGTTTCGATGGCTATCTGCCCGATCTGCATCGGTACAACAGTATTAATCCTTTTCCTCGTCAGGAGGATAATTTCCGCTTTATGATCTGCGAGTTCTAACTTGTGATTTATCATCCATTCTTTGACACGTCGCATCACCTGATTCAATTTAAATTGAGCCAGCTCTAGGTTATGAGTTACTATCACAGCAGCCACATCATCAGCATAACCCACAAGTTTTACATCTTCTGGCATCTCCAGCCGTAACAAACCATCATACATGATATTCCAAAGGTGTGGTCTGAGAATTGAGCCTTGCGCTGCACCAGCTGTGAGCCGTTTTCTTCTCTGACCATCTTCCGTGTCGTATAACAATGTACGGTCTTTCAAATAGTCTCGCAGTATATACACGAGATATTCTGGTAGCTTGAAAGTTTCTTTTAGAGCTTCCAAAATATCACTCCATCTTGCCGAGTTGAAAGCATTTTTAACATCTAGAGTCACAAGAAGCGACAGCTTTCTAGAGTAATGATTACCCATTTGAGCTTGTTCTGCTGTCTTCACCACTTCTTTCACGGCATCTAGAGTTGAGTGACCTCTGCGAAATCCATGTTGTTGGTCAGATAGGTCGCCAGCTAATCGGACTGCTGCTAGTATTCTTGGTTGTAATAGCTTCTCTAAACCTTTCTCAGCAGTGTCCAGCATACATAGAGGTCTGTAACCCCCAGTTTTCCCTTTACTGATCAGAACCAGTCTAGCTATCTTCCAACGAAAGCTAAAAATTCCCGCTTTCAAACAATGGTTATACATTCTCAACAGCAGTTGAGGACATAATTCGACTGCCACCTTTAGTACTTCTGCTGGAATACCATCTGGTCCAGGGGCTTTCTTATTTCTAAGGGAATTAATTGCTGTTATCAGTTCTTCAGTTGTAAAAGGTGGTACATTAACTAGTTCTTTCTCGGTCTCATCATCAATCCTCTCTGCATGATCAGGGAATAGTGTGTGTACTATTTCTTCCATTGTGTGTGGATCCATGATAGGGCTTGACAGCATCCCAAATTTCTTCATAATGATTTTATACCCTAATCCCCATGGATTTTCATCCACTTCCTTAGACATTTCCCACCACTTGTCGGCTTTACTCTTTTTAATTGTATTTCGCAGTATTTTCTTCATAGTCTTATACTCTACTGAGAGAGCTTCATCGTTATGTCGTGCTCTTTGTGTCCTTCGTCTGAGTCGCAGGCATTGTTTCCTCAACTCAGCAATTTCTTCATTACACCAATATGCTGGACGCTTGCCTCTCCGTTGTTTGATTCTGGTCATTGATGCGTCACATGCTTGCTGAAGGAGTCTCATGGTGTGTTCCACGCATTTATTGGCAATTATGCTTCTACTGCCTCCATGACATGTATCCGGCATAGAGTCCATTCCATTTAGTATTACTTCATGAAATTTTTCTCTATCCATAGTAGCTATGTTCCATCTTTCTGGCTTGCGCGTGGTAATCCTTAGATGTGGAGTCTCTTGAAGTACACGAAAAGTGATATACTGGTGATCGCTTCCAGTATATTCTTCAATTACTCGCCATTCAGTTATCCTAGACGCAATGTTTTCAGAAGCGAAGGTTACGTCTGGTATAGTTCCCTGACATCCTGGTCGCCGAAAGGTTGTCACATTACCAACGTTGATAACCATTAATTCCAATCTGGCGGCCATCTCCATTGTACGTCTCCCTCTAGAATCTGTTTGAGGTATGTTCCATTCAACTGCTTGAGCATTAAAATCACCAGCAACAACTAGGTTAGTAGTGTTCATCCCTTGCAGAGTATCATCAAGCCCATCCAGTTTTGTCTGGAAGTCAGAAACAGCCTCATTCGGGGTAAAACAACAGATAATAATAATAATGATGATGATGATGATGATGATGATGATGATGATGATGATGATGATGATGACAATAAACGCAATAACTTAAGTAATACGTATTATATAGATTTTTAGGCTCACACTCATTCTTGAAAAAACAGAATACCAAGACAGAGTCAAGTTACTGAAAAATGTAATCTTCTATACTATACCTATATGCAACTGAGACGCTGACATTGGGCAAGAGAGCACGCATACAATTGGAGAAGGAGGAAAGAAGAATCTTGAGACATATATGGGGCACCATAAAGCAAGGTGAAATCTGGGTATACAGATCAAGGCAGGACCCATATGAGAGTATAGAACCAATCTTGAGTGTGATAAGAAAGAGAAGGTTAAGATTTGTTGGACGTCTCATGAGGATGGATGACAGTAGGCTGACGAAGAAGATATGGAATGCAACCTGCTTAACTGGAAATAAGTGGATGAAGGAAGTCGGAGAAGATTGGGAGACTATTCGTATAAAGGAAAAATATCCTCTGATGACAGTTCAGGATAGGTCCAAATACAGAAAGCTGTGGAAGATCACAGATAGATGGATACCAGGATCCAAATTCAGATCACGGAAGCAGAGAGAAAGAGGAGAAGTGAGAGAATGAAGAGACATTGGGAAGAAAAAGACATGCTGAACAAGTCACTCGTGATCCTCAGGGGTCATAACAAACCATTATAATAATAATAATAATAATAATAATAATAATAATAATAATAATAATAATAATAATAATTTTATTATTTATTATCGTTCCGGCCATCTATGGACCACGTTTTACAGTCTTTACGTTATTTTTCACCAGTCCTGACTTCACATTCTGCCAGTACTTCCTTCAACTTACCAAGGGAGATGTTCAATAAATTTCCAATTTCTTTGAAATCATTTCAGAAAAGGCTAGGAAAGCAACAGATAGGGAATCTGCCACCTGGGCGACTGCCCTAAAAGCAGATCAGTATTGATTGATTTTTCCATCCTTGCACTGACTTCTTTCTTCTGTTCTTCTGTGTAGGTTATCTTCTTCTTCTTCTTCTTCTTCTTCTTCTTCTTCTTCTTCTTCTTCTTCTTCACAAGTTCTTCCCCAGTCTCCTGGAAACCCTTGAACTCCTTCACTTTTTGTCTAAATTTGTTTCTGTCCAGTACGTCCTCTTTTTCTACTCCTATCCTGGCCAGGTCGGTCCTTACTTCCCGAAACCATTTTGGTTCCGTCTTCCTTAGGCTGAAGAAGCTGAAAATCCTTTTTGTCAGTCGGTTGGTGTCCATTCTCTGTAGATGTCCATAAAATTGAAGCCTTCGCTTTTTCATCAATACGACGACTTCCTCTGTCTTCTGGTATAGTTCTTTGTTGGGTCTAAGTCTCCTCTCCCCACCTTTCATTTTCGGGCCCAAGATCTTCCGGAGCATTTTCCTCTCTTTCTTTCTGATGTTCTCTAGATCTCCCTTTCCAATCATGTCCAATGTTTCTGCTGCGTATTATAATAATAATAATAATAATAATAATAATAATAATAATAATAATAATAATAATAATAATAATTATTATTATTATTATTTTTTTTTTTTATTTTTTTTTTTTACAAGGGATTGTGGAAAATCTTCAAAAGACACTCGTGAAGGGTCCGCACTCCACAAGTATGTGGGATTCTTACCCACTAAAAACCACACACCCTTTTCCCACGATGTGTGTCATCACCCCGGAACTGCTCTCGCATTACTTCAGGGTGATATCGTGCTTTGTCTTTCAGACGTCTTCTTTCTTCATTTCTGCTCTACGAAAAATTCGTATGCTTCCAAATCCTTCTTCTTCTGACGAAGGATGTCCTCCACATGCACTGCCACGCGATCCCAGGATTCCTGGTTTCGCAGCATCACCGAATAATATCTGTTGTCAATTCTCCTAGTTCAGTTTCCACACATCTTCTCTGAATCGTCCAATGGCCGCATACAAAAAAGGTCTGAAATACGTCGTCAATGTCATCACAGTATATGCATGCTGCGTCACTTGCTCTGCCCACTTCATGCAGGAATTTCCGGAAATATCCATGTCCTGTTAGAAGCTGCGTGAAGTAGTAATTTACTTCACCATGGGCACTTTCAACCCAGATATCCAAGCGTGGTATCAGTCGCTTGGTCCATTTGCCTCGAGGGTCACTTTCCCATATGAGTTGCCATCACCTCATCCGTTGACTGAAGGCACGCTTCTTTGCACGTTTCTTTCCCAGCTCTCCTTGGGTACGCCAGATTTCATGTCGCTCCAATGCAAGTAGGTCTATTGAGGCTATTGCTGCCACCGTGAGGATTGCAGGTTCGGAAACCGTGCGGTATGCACGTGCAATGCGTAAAGCCGCTCTCCGTTGTACGGCAGCTATCCTTCTCCGATACCAAGCAAATCTCAAGGATTCAGCCCAGATTTCAGAGCCATATAGGAGCACTGACTGAACCATCGACATGAGAAGACGTCGTTTACTGGAATTTCCCATTAGTCTGCTAAGTGCAGTCATGTATTTTACTGCCTTGTCTGTCGCTCTCTGAATATGATTCCAGAATGTGAGCTTGGAGTCAAGTGTCACTCCTAGATATTTTGTGCTCGCAGATGTTTCAATCACAAACTCTCCAACAGTCATTGGTACAAGAGTTTCGATCCTTTTCCTCGTCAGAAGAACTATCTCCGTTTTGGTTCGGCTAATGTTAGACTGTGGCTCATCATCCATTCTTTTATGCGCCGCATCACCTGGTTCAGTTTGATTTGAGCCATTTCAACATTACGAGCTACTATCAAGGCGGCCACATCATCAGCGTAGCCCACAAGCTTCGTGTCCTCTGGCATCTCCAAACGTAACAAGCCACCATACATTATGTTCCAAAGATCAGGACCAAGGATCGATCCCTGTGCTGCACCAGCCGTCAGACGTTTTGTCTTTTGTCCATCTTCCGTATCATACAACAGAGTGATATCTTTGAAGTAATCTCTCATTATGCGCATTAGCTTGAAAGTTTCTTCAAGAGCTACCAACATGTCGCTCCACCTTGCAGAATTGAAGGCATTCTTCACATCCAGGGTCACAAGAAGTGTCAATTTACGGGAATGATGGTTGCCTATTTGTGCCCTTTCTGCTGTATTCACCACCTCCCACACTGCATCTAGCGTCGAGTGTCCTCTCCGAAATCCATGTTGGCGAACATAGATCCCCTGCTAGTTGAACTGCTGAGAGTATTCTGGGCTGCAGAAGTTTCTCCAGGCCTTTTCCAGCTGTGTCCAGTATACACAAAGGTCTATAACCACCAAGTTTTCCTTTGCTGATCAGAACCAAACGAGCCATTTTCCATCGGGGACTAAAAACACCCGTTTGCAGGCAATGATTGTATATATTCAGCAACAGTTCTGGACATAGTTCTGATATTATCTTTAGCACTTCTGTAGGTATACCATCTGGTCCTGAAGTTTTCTTGTTTCTAAGAGAGCTAATAGCTCTATTTAGCTCTTCTACTGTGAAGAGGGGTATATCATCCAGTTCTTTTTCATCGTCACAGTCAATCCTCTCTGGATGGTCTGGGAATAGTGTATCCACAATTTGTTTAATGGTTTGCGGATCTGCACTCGGGGTTGAAAATGTCCCGAGTTTCTTCATTACAATCTTATAACCTTGTCCCCATGGATCATCTTCTACTTCTTTAGCCAGTGCCCACCATTTATCAGCTTTACTTTTTCTGATTGCATTACGGAGTTCCTTCTTTGCTGACTTGTACTCCGCTGTGACTGAGGTATTCTCTTGACTGCCTCTCATCCTCTGAGCCCTGCGTCGAAGTCGCAGACAATTCTTTCTCAGTTCAGCAATCTCTTCGGTCCACCAGTATGCTGGGTGCTTGCTATTACACGGTCTCCTTCGCGACATTGAGGCGCTGCATGCTTGATGGATTAGCTGCATAGCGAGTTCAACACATACACCACCTGCTTCTTTCCCCCTACGAGCAAAACATTTCTCAGTTATGTTCTCCATTCCATTCTGTATTACATCAATGAACTTTTCTTTGTTGATACCTGCTACATTCCACCGTGCTGGCCTGCGCAGGATGTTTCTGTCTTGAGGAGATTCTTGGAGCAGTCGAAAGATGATATATTGATGATCACTCCCCGTGAAGTTCTCGATCACTTACCATTCAGAAATCTTAGGCGCAATATCCTCTGATGAGAAGGTTACATCCGGTATTGTTCCCTGACATCCTGGCCGTCGAAATGTTGGCACATTTTCAATGTTGTTGACCACCAAACCCGTTCTGGCTGCCATCTCCATTATACGCCGTCCTCTGGAGTCTGCTTGTGGCATGCCCCATTCCGACGCTTGAGCATTTACATCACCAGCGACCACTAGTTTTTTTTCCATTCTGCATATTACATCCTCAAGATCATCAAGTTTTATCTGAGAGTTGGAAACAGATTCATTTGGCGTAAAATAACAGCTTACAATAGTGATTCCCCCAGTCTGTACCCAAACAAAACCGTCATCGCATCCATGCTGTGTTACTGGAACTTTTCTTAGATCTGGTATCCAAATTGCAGCTGTTCCGAGGTTATCCACAAACCACCCTGGATGGTCCCTCTCTTGACATGGTTCGCTAATAATAACGATGTCTACTTCCATCTCATAAATCAGCTATGTCATAAGATCGTTAGCTGTTTGACTTCTGTGCATGTTTGCTTGAAGTATTTGCATCATTTACTGTGATTTTTTGCCTTTTCCAGAGCTTCACGAAATATTGCACATGCTCCCGATCCAGGAATATGATTTCGTTTAGCTTCATTGACACCCTTGTCTGTACAAAGCATGCATCGTGGATTGTTCTTTTTACAGTCTACTGCCTTGTAGCCAGATTCTCCACACTTAAAACAGAGCTTACTTCTGTCGGGGCCTGTGCAGTTTCTTGCCAGGTGTCCATATGATAGGCATCGAAAGCAGCGAGGTAACATGGTTTTAGCTCGTACTCTGCAGTATAGCCATCCTATCTTAATTCTTCCTGCTTCCAGTAGTTTCCAAGCATCCTCGTCTTTGGTTTCAAAGATGGCAAGTTTCTGTCCCCAGCTGTTTGGTTTCGAGACCGATATTTTCAGTTCTCCATGGGGATTGCCGGAATCTCGTCTTACAGCTTCCTCCACGTCTGCAGCGGTAGAGACGCCATCCATGTCTCGAATCTCCAGTGTAGTTCGGGGGATTAAATCCTTTACATCGCCATCTTGTCCGAGGGCATCTCTCAGAGAATTACTGAATACCTCCCTATTTTCAATCTTTGTTGTTTTGTGTAATTCAAGAAGAACAGCTCCAGCTCTTGTTTTACGGACAGATTGAATGCCTGCTCCACTGTCTTCCGGCTTCACCCTGTTCCTGATATCCTTCAAAACATCAGCGAAAGTCTTACCGTTCATTGGTTTGATGATTACGGCTTCTGAACGACTCCTAGATTTAGAATGAGGTCGTTTCCCACTTTCGCTAAACGCTGTACTTTCAGGATCATTACTGGCCTGTTTCGTTGGAATATCTTTGTGCTTCCTACCCTCACTCTTCTTCTTTCTCTTCTTCTTGGACAGAAACGTTTCCAATTTTCCTTGATCTTCCTCCGAGTTATTTGTCACTGATGATGTGTTGGACAATTCCTTATTCTCCATGGTAGTTGGTCTCTGCTTTAGTTCTTCTGCAGATTTCTTCCATGACATCCTGCATGTTACTCCAGCCTCTAAAGCTTCTTCCAGCTTCATGAGGCCATTCTTTATTTCCATTTTTAGGTTTTTGAGAGGAATAGCCATTATGTTCTTCAACAGTGATCTTGCAGTCTCAAGATGCACCTCTTCTTTGTATTGATTCTCCATTACCTGCCGACTGATATCAGCAATCAGATTTAGGTCAATACTCCTACCATTTCGGCCATTGTGGATACTTTCCCTTGATACACCAGGGAGCTCCACTGTATCACACAGAATGTCTGCTTCTGCCATCATGCCAATGAAGGAGTCTAGCTGGCCGTGTCTTGAGTCAAGGAGATGAAGTTGTGAGTGGGCGCTGGGAGCGCTTACACTAGAACACGATCGTCTATCTACCGCAGTGTTCCTTCTACGTGATTTTGATCTTTGGCAAGATGGCTGCTCACAACAGGATTATTTCACCGCAAACTTTTCAATATTTCACTCAATATTCTGTCATTCCAGTTGTAAACAAACACATCTACCATGCAATGGGGCTTAAAATAACCATACAAGCTCATTTTGGTAAGTACCTTCACAATATAAACCCGCTTTCTTGAGCTATTTTGTAGCTGCAAAGTTCACGTGTCCTTTCATGTATAATAATAACAACAACAACAACAACAACAACAACAACAACAACAACAACAACAACAATAATAATAATAATAATAATAATAATAATAATAATAATACTATACCTGTATCAATTCTCCATCAGAAGTCTTCAGGTGTCCTTTGCTCCATAGTGCTCCGATTTGTTCAGAAGGCAGTGAAGTAGTTTCAGGAGAAGAATGAGTATGCATTCCTACAGGAGCCAAAGAATTCTGGTCATGTGTGCCATTTACCAGGTGATCCTCACATTGCTCTCTTCTTGGACGTTTAGGAACACTCGCCGCTTCTTCTACTGGCTGATAATAAGTTAATAAAATCTTCTCCACTCTAGCAAGTATTTCATCCTGTTCCAACAAATAATAAATACAAAAACTGAAATAATATGTATTATATATATTTTTGGGCTCACACTCACTCTTGAAAAACAGAATATCAAGACAGAGTTAAGTTAATGAAAAATGTAATCTTCTATACTAGTAGAGTGAGGTCAAATATTCACGAGTGTCTATGTTTCAGCAATGTTCCCATAGACCTTCTCGAGACAAGACTACCCCTCTAGGGAAACAATGACCAAGTCAATGTGGGGACTTGTGCGCTAGTTAACCTTGATGGCTGGGCCAGTTCAGGGTTATCCATACTGGATTGGTCTCAGAGTAGAGCCAGACTAACAAGGTGTCCTCCGAGTTGTCTGAGAGGTCTCTGTGCTCTTATTCTTCTATTTCTTCCTTTTCTTTCCTAACCTCCTTAAATTATATTCTCTGACTGTCTAGCCAGCCTCACTACCTTGGGTAGTATGTTGTTTTCTGAACATGTGTGAGTGTGTGGAGGTTTCATTCTCCTCTCACAAGTTTTGGGTCGTTGCATGGCGATGCATGGCTACTCTGCTAGTTTTTCAGTAGCTGCCCCTGGGACCAAAAAACAGAACCCTCTACTTCAAATTTTAGAAGGTGTGGCACCCTTAAAATGGTGTCTATGCAGAGATGCCAACTATTAGGATTCAATCATAATAATTACAAATTACCTATCATAATTACGCCTTTACGAATCACACACCACAAATTACGATTTTTGTTTATTGTTAAATCTAAGTGTATGAAGTGTTCAAAAGGTTACACAAGGAATGCCATTACAGCTTGAATTCTCAGAAATTATTTTCGTACTTCTCAGTAATCATTTATACCCCTTTCCTGTCCCTCATATAAGAATATTTCGAGTTTTCATGCGCTGAACGCAGTGTGTATTTCCAGCATCATCATCATCATTATCACCATCATCCACTGGAAAAATAGGCACCTGTGAAGTGGTATATGTTGCGGAGTTGTCTTTGTTCGTCACATGATCAGACTTCCATGCAAGTATGCTAGTTCTTTTGTCTGTGTTTTGGTGGCAAAGTGGTGACAAAAACTCGTTTCATTGTGAATACTGTGTGCATGACTGTTGAAGTATTTATTGCGATTTTGGTTGCCAAATTTAGACATACACATAGGATATATGCTAAGCGTGTGTTACGAAATGCAAAAGGTTTGAAATAATGAAGGGATATCTTGTGCAGGAAAATACGTGTGATGACGTTACCGTGAGTAGTGATGCTAGTAATAAATCAAAAATAGTTCAAAAATTTAGGGAGGAATGCTCGAAAGAATGGCCCTGTTTACTGCGTTCCTCAAAATCTCATTCACACGTGTTTTGTAGTGTGTGTAGCTGCGATTTTTCAGATGCGCATGTGGAAGAACAAGACTGAATTCTGTGGTAATATGAACACCGAACTGTTAAGTGCTCTGTTAGTGCAAAGGATGCACATTATATCAAAAGAAAAAGCATGTCACCAGTGTACGTTTAGCAAACAGGAACTACAAGCTGCTAAGGGAGTAACTACAGTACTCAACAAAAGAAATGATCCTTCAATCTCCACCCAGATATGTACTACAGATCACCTGTTACTTTCTCAGGTAAGAATCATCCACTCTTTATATGCCAGTCTTTGAATATGTTACATCTGGTTGAATTGTATGTTGTTCCTTGATTTTTCAATAATATGTAAGTTAGTAAGATCTCGGAAAAAATATTCTATGGCCGTGCACTTCCCCTCCCTGGTGCCCTAATGGCTGCATTACGAATTGCCTGTCTTGAAAGTTGGCATCTCTGCCTCTGTATTTTAGCCTCTTGACTCAAAGGAGTTGTCCTTGGTAAATTACATTTAGTCATGTGGATGTCGAGTGTTATTTTGCAATGTTTTATTTTGGAATATAATATCGCAGAACAACGGATCACCGTTGATTTTTCTAGAAACCTGCAACCTACGTATCCCAAATGCCCCTGGTAGGGTTTCTATGCCCGTTCCACATCCTTTACTATAGTCGTCATGTTGCCCAACCTGATGTTCATTTGTTTAGACTTGATGCAGTTTATCTGAGGTTGGGTTTGGTGCTATGGATGTTGAAGTGCCGTGTAATTTAATTTTTCCTTTTCCCTTGCTAGGGAAAAACCGGTTACTATAACTACCAGAAATTTGGCCACACCTCTTTGTATTGTCAAAGTTTGACAACCTGGACATGCAACAGATGGCATATAAAAAGCTGGAATAACATTACCAGCAATGCTTAAGAAGAATTCTGCATATAACTTGGCAAGACAGACAAACAAATGTCAGTGTCCCTGAAGAGGTGCAGACCACCAGTATAGAACCCTTGGTTTATTTTTGCTAGTTGCTTTACGTCGCACCGACACAGATAGGTCTTTGGCGACAATGGGACAGGGAAGGGCTAGGAGTGGGAAGGAAGCGGCCGTGGCCTTAATTAAGGTACAGCCCCAGCATTTGCCTGGTGTGAAAATGGGAAACCACGGAAAACCATTTTCAGGGCTGCTGACAGTGGGGTTCGAACCTACTATCTCCCGAATACTGGATACTGGCCGCACTTCAGCGACTGCAGCTATCGAGCCATGGTTTTAAGATGGCAGCTACGATGGACAGAGCATGTAATATGCATGTCCAATAATCGCATTCCCAAGCAAGTGTTTTACTCTGAGTTAACAGTGGGTAAATGTTGTCTGGGCAGAGGAACCAATTTAAGGATGTAATTAAGGTTAACATGATGATGTGTCACATTGATGTGAACGACTGGGAGACCTCAGTCCTCAACTGTTCATCCTGGAGGTCATTAGTTCATCATGGTACACTACTTTTTGAAGAAAACTGTAGGCAAATAACAAACGATAACAGGCAATACCAGTGTTAAGGAAGGTTGTGTGATTGCCCCCAACTTTGTTCTCATTATATATTGCCACTGTCATGCAGCTAGTCAAGGACGTTACTTCTCCAGGAAAACAGATAACACATACTGTAGATTGAATGGTAAACTGTTTACTTTTAGCTGTCTAATAGCAAGGACTCCTAGACTTTCTGTAACAGTAGTTGAGTCATCTTCAGACAACAGAAATGAAGTTCCTCTGTTCTTGTCTATAAAAAAAAAGGATAAAATGAGGAATGTGGATATCTGACAACACCTTGGATTGGAAGAAAGCTTGCTGGAGAGTCTGGAAGTGAAGAGATTACAATGGTATGGTCACAAGAAAAGAATGGATCCCCACAGGACTCCTCGAGCATACTTTGACTGCAGCATTCCTGGGAAGAGACCAAGAGGAAAATGTTGTGATGTTTGGGAGAAGCAGATTTTCAAGGACCTTGAAGTTAGAGATGTAAACTGGCGTCACACATATATGAACATCTGTGGATGCACAGGACAAACTGGAGGAGGCTTGTGCACAACCACACCCATCTTACTGGAGCAAAGAAATTATGATGATGAAGAGGCAACGTAGAAAGGTTAAAGAGCAAAATAGATGAACAGTGACTCCTCTACCAGGGACTATTCACCATCACTGCAGAAAACTGTGTTTCTCCTGTATTGGGCTGTACAGTCACCTATAGACTCACAGATGAAGAGGAGTTCTGCTTGGAAGACCAACCTATTCATTTTCAAGTGTCTGCTATTGTATTGTATTATGTTCTGTTTGTTGTTAAAGACCAATTCTGTTCAACAGAAAATTACTGTTTTTATTTAGCTTTCTGTTTTGAAAGTGCACAATACTATTGACCGGTTTGAAAGTGTTTTAATCGAATCCTATGTATCAACACTTGTTACATCTTTCTGGATATCTCTTTGGAAAAAATATCCAGCTATTTCTACAACTGTTGTGAAAGTTTTCTTTTCTACATCCTATTTACACAAAGCAAAATTTTCGAAAATGAACAAACTGAAGTGTAAGTAAAGGTCACAGCTGATAACTCTGGAAGATGATATGAGAGTGAGTTTATGAAATATTCAGCCACAAATGAAGAAGATTAGGAAAGGGCACCAAGTTAATTTTGCTTCTTCCACAATCTTGTTTTAATTATTACTGAAAATTGTAATGTATTATTTGTGCCATAATTTACCTATATAAACAAAAATTACAAAATATAAATGAGGGAAACAGTTTCTTCCCATTAAATTATATCTATCAAAAAAAAATGAAAATGATATTTTTATTTGAGAATAATGTGTAGGATGATACAAGTGTGCGTGTGATTTAGAATTACATCTTTAATGTACCACAGGTTGATAATGGTTGCAAAATGCTGCTCTATGTCATCAGGAAGAACTGTAACTATAGTAGGGGTGCTAAGATTACATGTTTGTTTTGCTGCATTAAAGTAAAATGCATAAGTATTGCTGAATTAAATACACTTACAAAACAAATGCTACTTATAAATGCTAACATATTTTTATAAAATATTTCTTATTACTCAGTCGACACTTACAGGTAAGAACCTTGTTTAACTGAGGAAAAATTGGTTATACATAACAGCGGAGTATTTATTGTCACCCAGTACATTAGATGTGCCAGGTATGCCAAGACTCAGAATGCCTTCGCAGCAAAGTATGGTAAGGATCAAACAAGTCCACCACCAAGCAGCTTTACAACAAGTTCCATGAGATACGGAGTGTGGCAGATGCAGCCAAAAGTGGTCAACCAAAACCAAAAGTGCTAGTGCCAGAGTTGATCAACATGCAAGCAGCATATTCTTTTTGTCCCATGAAGTCTGTGCAACGCCTATCTAGCAAGTCTGGTCTCTCAATTGGTAGTGTGCCCATACGGCATTATGACAAAATATGAGCTGTTCGTAAGTTGTTACTGAAGACAATGGAAAATGTATACCTTTCCGTAGTAGTCCATCAATAACGCCAGAAGGGAAAAAACTCAGTTATTGGTTTTGGTCTGACAATAAACGGTTCCACCTTGACTGATATGTGTGTGCAGAATTCACACATTTAAGCGATGGTAAATCCATATCAGCTGCACGAGCTCCCACTGCACACATAAAAACTGGGTGTTTGGTGTGCAATGTCACAAAGGTCATAACATTCTTTTTTTTTTTTTTGCTTTACGTCGCAGCGACACAGATAGGTCTTATGGCGACGACATAACATTCTTTCATGGCACAGTGAACAGTGAGAGCTACATACAGATGGTATAACAACAATTTGTAAACACTATACCTGGAGAACAGCAGCAGAAGACGTGGTTTCAGCAAGACAATCGTAGGGCTCATACAGTCAACAACACCATGACTTTCTTGGATCAGTTTTTTCATGGACATGTGATTCTGAAGGAGTTGTACCTCTCTCGATCTTCTGATTCACCCTCACCTGACTTTTTCTAGTGGAGATACCTTAATGACACTGCTTACAAAACTCGTCCTCAAACTATTACTGTATTTCAGAGAGAAGTTGCATGATGTGTTGCTGCAATTCCTCAACAAATGTTACACCATATGTTTAAGAGCATGCAATGTCATATACAATTATGCAAATCCAGTGGAGACCACTTTCAACAACTTTTGTAACCTACCCATTTTTCCATACGGCTGCAGCATCTTTTGAACACCCTGATTAATCAATTCACTTTAATAACATTTAAGAACAAAAATAATGGAGGCAATTATCTGACTATTTCTTTCAAATAACATATGAATTATTTTACATTATGTAAACAGTATTTTTCTCAATCCCAACAAGTAATGACAGAGACTTACCTCATTATGACAGAGAACACGAGTCTTATTGGGCTCTAAGTTTACATCCAGCTGAGAGGGCTCCACTTTTATGCTCAGTACACAGATTGGGTACTTCTTGCATATCTGCTGATCTTTAAAATGGCCAGTGATGGTCTTCAGCAGCAACTACATGAAAACAAGACAATTTATGAGACAACAGACAACGACTCTGCGCATCAGAATCACTTATTCATAACATTATGGATGAATTCTCCTTCATGCCAATGGGCAGTACTCATACGCTTTTTTTTTTTTTTTTTCCAGAGCACCAGGGGATCAAGTTCATTTCATACAAAAATCAAAATATCAAGTAGGTTAGTTTATTCAAAATGTCTTCTTTTGTTTTCTCCTGCTACCTAAACTATATATAGTGGAACCTCGATTCCCAGTAACTACGTTTTCCCAGATTATTCAGTCAAATTAAATGGTCCCACGAGCATCCTAATTAAATCATGTTTTAAAAATTCTGCATTACCAGTTCCTTGAAGAAACAATTTCACACATCAACCACCCAGAAATTTCAGCCTCATCAACACTAAATCCTCAATCAAGTGTTTTTCAAGAAACAGTATCTCACAAAAGGACGGCTACAATATACCTATGGATCTTGGCGTTAGCGTTGCGTCATTGCGATAATTAGAGCAACTGCTGTACTGGGAAAGCAATTAATGGTGAGCTTGCAAAGAGACCATCTTAGCATCGCGTTTGGCTAGTATTATTTAGGGAAACTTCGGAAGTCATAAAGCAGAGAGTGGCCGCAGCAACTGGTAGGAGAGAGTGCATTTCAACAGTTCTACTCAAAGACAGAACGAGTTTCATCAAATGTTCATACTTGTAAAACATCTACATTATATCCAGGATTAGATGTTTATTTTTGACTTTTTCCTACTGTATCGCCAAACAGGTTTTCGGCACTTCTCTCAGAGCACTATATAGTCAATGGGCTTTCAGACACGAAATTGCCCCTTCCTAACACGAATCTTATATTTTCGTATGATCGGATACGATTATGTTCTCAAGACCAGAACAGATATTGCACCTTACATATGTAAAGCCATGGGAGGTCTTGGGATTGCGTATTACTGGTTTGGTACTAATATAAGACGGGGATTATTATGTTTACATTTTTATGTTAAAATATCCTTATAAAAACCACAGTCGGTTTATATGCGCAACGTTCCATTGAAAACGTTTGTATCATTTCTCACTCTTACTGGCTTGTGCAGCAAATGTCATGTGTACCTCAACGCACTATCCAGCTGAGTTCAAAATCACAAATAAACCAACATTTCTGGAGTTTTCAGTATTTTTTTTCCTCTTTCCAATTGCTTGTGATTAGTGACGGGCAGAATACAGTATAATGTATTTAAGAACTTTTGAGAAATGATAACATATTCAAAACCATATTCTTGAGTTTAACATAACCTTTAAAATTCAATGTAGGTCTAATTTATGTGGTAGAAGACTTCGAGAAACTTACTACGAACAGTACACTGGTGACAAAATTACAAAGGAAGATCAAATATGAGGGTGACCCCAAAAATAATGCACCTAATTTTTTTTCTCAGCTCCCTACAATGCTACAAATGTGAAACTAAAGAGATGAACTCTTTGAAGTTTTCAGAGTACATGTGCAAAGTTTCCATTTCTTCTGACAGATAGCATACTTGCAGCAATGGTTCAGCATGGTGTCTGTAAGTGATGTACGTTTAAAGCAGTGTGTCGTCATTGAATTTCTCACTGCGGCATAAGAAACGGTTAGAAACATTCACAAACTTTTATGTGCAGTTTAAGGAGCATCAGCAGTCGACAGAAATATGGTTAGCCGCTGGGCACAGAGGGCGAGGCCATCTGAAAATGGTTCAGCAGAGCTCCAAGGTTTGCAGCAATCGGGGAGACCACCCACGGCTGTCACACCTGACAAGATGCAGTATGCTGATGTGCTCATTCGCGAGGACCGATTCAGGACAATTCGGCAGTTGGCGCGGGAGCTGACAATGAGCAAAGGAAGTGTGGGTGTAATTATAGGTGCTTTTGATTACGCAAAAAAGTGTTCATGATGGGTTCTGCGCCATCTTACGGAGAAACACAAAACTCTCAGAAAAAAACATTTCTTCCAAGTTGCTGCAACGTTTTGAAGCTGAGAGGGAAGCTTTCTTGTGACAGGTGATGAAACTTGGGTTCACCATTTCAAGCCCGAAACAAAACAGCAATCAATGGAATGGTGCCATCCTGACTATCCACAAAAGAAAAAATTAAGCAGGGGTTGCTTGGTAGGCCAAGGCCCATTAGAGCTGTAATTTGGTTGGGTTTAGAAATGTTTGTAAGATTATAATTATATATATTTCATTAATGTGATGTTCATACAAATCGTTGATTCATTCTCAGATTTTCCGTTCTCCCGTCTTATACCTTTTTTTTTTTTTGTTCCTTTCAAAAATGGAGAATCCAGGTTCCACTGCAGTTAACTAACAAGAGGAGAAAGGTACTATACAACCTGGAGAACAAGATCTTAAAAGTGTGGAAAGTTTAAAGTAGTTTGGAAGCGAACTGATGTAGGATGAAGAACTGGACAAGGAGATTAGTAAAAGGATACAATGGGAACATACATTTTACCAGAATGTGAGGAATTTGATTAAGAAGAAGAAATACCAAGGCAGTGTAATGAGGTGATGTATAAAATGTATTGTTGCCTCATACAGACATATGCAGCAGAATCTGGACACTGACAAAAAGGACAGGAGAGTAAAATCCAGGACAGTAAGATGATATTTTTAAAAAGTATAACAGGACATACAAGAAAGAACAGAGTAAGAAGATACAATACTGTATTGGGAAATTATTAGAAGTGGAAAAGTTTTCTGACAGAATGGAGAGGGAAAAAAAAAAAGACTAAGACAGTTTTGAACAAATTCAGAAGATGGAAGAGGAAAGGCTATGATTGAAGGAAGGAGAATAAGAGGTAGACCCAGACTAAGTAGGCTGGACTCATAATAATAAGGAACCTGGATTGGAACATAGTCATATACAGAAAGATAGGGATGCTGAAAAGAACACATAACAGGAAAAGCACAATGATGTGTCAGTGTGGGAAGAGGAAAAAAATAGAAAGAAAACACAAAAGGACAAGGACAAGGACAATCTCCACATGTTCATACACTGCTGTCTTCAGATAGATTGGCTCTCTCCTCATCAATCCCTGTTCTTCTCATCCCCAAATAAGCTTGTTTCTGCTTTCCAGCTTCATCAGGAGGGCAGGATACAACACTAATTGACAGGCCATCTTGACAAATCTTCAGTCTTGATGTGGAAAGAGTAAGGTAAGGAGAGCGCTGGATATGTGAAAGGAAAAGGAGATAAGAAAGATGAAGATGAATACAGATGATAAAAGATTAGTAACACAGGACAAACACAAAATGAGAAAAAGAACCCAGAAGGTAAATATAATTAATAAGAAATGAATGTAGAAAAACTGGGATTGATGACGAGAGAGCCAATCTATCTTAAGATAGCATTGAATGAAGATATGGAGATTCCCTTGTCCTTTCATGTTTTCTTTCTATTTCTCCCTCTTCCCACACTGATCTATCATTATAATTTTCATGTTGTGTTCTTTTTGTTGTTCCCATCTTTCTACATATGACTTGATTTGCACTTGCTTGATTCTTTCCATCACTTGGGTTGGAACATAGTTAAGGAGTAACAATGGTAGTTAGATAGAGGACAATGGAAATATGCCATTAACATTCCAACCCGGCTGGAAAAGGCAAATTGATGATGGCGACAACAACGATGACACAGCCATATGAAGTAGTGTTTGTTCACTAAGTAAACTGTCAGTGAAGTTCAGAGCATGGGCAGATGAAGTCTGTGGGTAATAAATTTCAGAACTAGATGAGAATCCATGGATTCACAGAAAACATAATTCTAGCATATTAAATACTCAGTTAGGTGAGATGTTCATATTATCTGTAACCTTTACTACAGCAGTTACACTAATTACTAGAGAGGTTACAATAAACAAACGCTAAACACAGTAAAGGGAGGAAAGTAAGTGCAATTATACAGTAACAAAAACCACCACACACTCAGTGAAACATCAGCTGACACTATACGGATCTCTGCCGGTAGAGCCACTAGTAAATATCAGTAGGGCCAACTAGATGACAATAAACCAGGAAGGTGGGACAGAGCTGGGAACCAAGGGCATGGATACAGCTTAGTTGCAGTTTCAGAAATAATCAACCGTGATCCTTAATTTTCAAAATATTATGTACAAATGGACTTTGCAAATGAGGCGTCCAATTGCAAAACTCGTTTTGTCCATGATAACAGATTTTTCAGAAACCAGGAAAAACTGTCATTTCCTTATGCCTAGTGTTAGAAGGATGAATCTTTAACCAATTAACAGTAGGATATGTTTCCTCTCCATCACCAGATGCCAACAAATCTCTGACTCATATATTCTGAGATTTTATATAAAATAGTTTGGACATAACGTGATTTGCAACAGTATCATGAAGATAACGAGTTTTGCAACAGTATAACGGATATAAAAATTTTTGTAACTGTTGAGACTGGTGAGTTATCAAGTGATAGGAAATGAAAAACAACACATATCTTAATCAAAATATAATTATATGAATACGTTTACAGTAATCAACTCAAATTACATACAATAGTACATAAAAATAATGTTCACTTGCTTCTCGCAAATTCACACTTCTCACAACACCAGTCCCTCATGTTCTTCAATGAAGTCCCCAGAATCAGATTCCATGTCATCATCTGCCTCATGTAAGGTTTCTTGTTGTTCAAAGAATTTCTTAAAAAAGAATAGTTTGTCATTTTGCTTCCAGTTTTCTTTGAAATGTTTGGACAATAATGTGTTTAAATCGGCAAGTTTTTGTTTTTTTATGGGTATACCTCTCTCCATGATATTAGGAACAATATTCATATACATTGTTCCATGTTTCAAAATACCTTTGGCCTCTCCAAAATCACTGTTGTAATTTATTTCACCTTGCACAACACAGCTTCCTTGCTTTGTTTTCTTGATAATAACCCTTTTCGAAGGTTGCAACTTAAAATGCCATTGAGCGGGTTCTTCAACTACTTTTGAAACAGCACTCTTCCAGTCTAGCACTGGACACATTTGGTCTCCCAAATGAATGACAGTCGCATGAGATTCAAAAATCTTCAGATAATCTTTGTCAGTTAGCAATGTTGTATGTTTTTTTATATCAGCCTCCATTTGCCCAAAAATTCGGTCTGGAGGTATATAGGACTGGCCTACTATAGGAAACACTAGTGTAATTTTCCTTACTGTCGCTGGGGCATCTTGACTCAGAAATTTGCCTAACATACCAATCATAATTTTATTCTTGTTTGGCCATCATAGCCATCTGCAACCAGTCTGATTGAATCGTATCCTGTAAGATCTGTTGCTGCCAGCCTATGGTATAACGCAGAAACTATTTGATTTGCACCTTTTGGGTAATCATTTTCGAGCCAAATATAAGAAAAGGTTCTCTCTCTACCTTGAGTGTCTTTTGATGTTCCCTCACATATGGTGAAATTGTACAGGTATAGCTGGCGTAAATAGTATGCTGTCTGATCAGCAGTCTTCGGAATGGGTTGATATTTTTGGCAGTCAAAACTGAAAACACATTCATCTTTGTTAGCTGAACGTAGTTGATCATAAAACGCATCAGCTTTTTTGGTATGTATGTTTAACTCTGTTTGCAAATCTTGCTTCTTCACGGGGTCTTGGCAGTTCTGTATACGTTCCTTAAGAGACGAGCACTGAGAACAAACGTCTGTGGCTGGTGAGCCGAAGCCTAGATTGTAATCACTAACAAAGATTTGCCGAAAAAATTCATATTTGACATGAAAGTCTGGTTCATGCTTATCATTGTATTGTACCCAGAGAGCTCTGATGCTCAGTTCACTTGGCAAATATTGCCGTTTCGTACTTTTGCTACGACAATGGGTGGTGTGAATAAAAATGAGCATGCACTCTTTACTCGCGAATTTAGAGCAGGCACTCGCAATGAGGTGAATAAAAACCGCCTGTCGGAAGCCATCACTCACAGCAGACCTGTGAGCTTGAGCACACACTCCAGTCGCTCGAGTAGCAGAGCGGGCGCTTTAGATGTCTGGTGAATAAAGACAAAGCAGGCACTCATTTCCGTTAGTGCCTGCTCGTGTTTCCTTGAGCTAGTTCAGTAGGTGAATCAAAGCGATAGTGTCAAGTTCAGTACCATGGCAGAGTTTATGACAGTGGTTAATCGGAGAAGGAAATTATATAAAATTCGCAGAGAATCATCTCAACTTGATTACAAAGTGTTATATAGGTTCAGTAAGGAACATGTTAAATGGTTAGTGGAGCATTTCCTTGGGCATTCCGAAGAAACAAGAGGTGGTGCACTAACAAACGAAGAAAAATTGAGAATCTTCTTGCGTTATGTTGGTCAGCCAGGATTTCAGGGTGGAGTTGGTGAAGACATCGGTATAAGTCGGAGCACCGTGTCAAAAACATTTTCGCAGGTTTTGACTTCAAAAGAAATGAAAGCAGATTATTGGATAAAATTTCCAACAAATGACGCTGAGATGCAGGAAGCACAGGCTAAGTGGCAAGAATGTTTTTCATTTCCTTGTGCTATCGGAACTGTAGACTGTACTCGTGTACAAATTTACAAGCCACATTTATAGAGTCTATACAAGTCCTCGAAACACATTATCGGGTGGTGTGAATAAAAATGAGTCTAAGCGAGTGAGTGTGTGCTCGCTGAGTGCCTGAGTGTCTTCCTGCCGCAATAATCACTATTCCCGCTTCTTTATCTGTTACGTTGTGGGGTGGAAACTGTAACATGTCTTAATATGAAATTGTGTTGAGATTGTCTGTCCGGATTGGCATAAAATTTCTGATGCATGCGCCTTACATCCTGGTAGCTGACTTCACAGCTGTTTATCAAAACGTTGTGCATATCAAGGGATAGGGTGCAAGCATTGTGTCGAAAATTTTTGGAAAAGGGTGACATACCTCCTGAGCGAAGAGGTGGTGACAGGAGGACTGCTAAGTATAATATTAGTTAGACTAGGATCCAGTAATGATATTTAATGATATTGTAATATCTTCTTTATAAACTTGAGATAGAACATGGGTGAAGTTAGTACAATGACTGAGAACATAAATTCATCAGCAGCAGGCACCTGTACCTCAAATAAGCTCGAGAAATCAGCACAATGGATTGCCACCAATTGAAAGGTTAGTTGCTATTTGCTTTACGTCACACCGATACAGCTATATCTTATGGCGACAATGGGATAGGAAATGCCTAGGAATTGGAAGGAATTGGCCGTGGCCTTAATTAAGGTACAGCCCCTGGTGTGGAAATGGAAAACCACGGAAAACCATCTTCAGGGCTGCCGACAGTGGGGCTCGAACCCACTATCTCCCGATTACTGGATACTGTAATACCAATATGATGAGCCTAGCCTAGCAGATGGGGGCAAAATGCTGGCAACAAGAATGAGTTAGCTGGAAAATTTATAATGTCCAATAACGGACCATTCATATTGGTATTATAAATTTACTCATTCGGAACAAATATTTCAGATTCCCTATGGGAATCAACATCTATATCATCTGATGGCCAAGCAGGCATCAATTTTTGATAATGAGACAAAGTCTCTCATAGTGCATTGGCACTGCCGGTAGCTACAATTAGCCTACGCAGTGGCCTCCATGGTATGCACTATCCAGCGTCTTAGTAGATGTGCTAGGTACCAACTGATGAGCCCAGCCTAGCACATGGGGGCGAAACGCTGGCAACAAGAATGAGTTAGCTGGAAAATTTATAATGTCCAATAACGGACCATTCATATTAGTATTATAAATTTACTCATTCGGAACAAATATTTCAGATTCCCTATGGGAATCAACATCTATATCATCTGATGGCCAAGCAGGCATCAATTTTTGATAATGAGACAAAGTCCCTCATAGTGCATTGGCACTGCCGGTAGCTACAATTAGCCTATGCAGTGGCCTCCATGGTATGCACTATCCAGCGTCTTGGTAGGTGTGCTAGGTACCAACTGATGAGCCCAGCCTAGTACATGGGAGCGAAACGCTGGCAACAAGAATGAGTTAGCTGAAAAATTTATAATGTCCAATACCGGACCATTCATATTGGTATTATAAATTTACTCATTCGGAACAAATATTTCAAATTCCCTATGGGAATCAACATCTATATCTACTGGATACTGGCCACTCTTAAGCGACTGCAGCTATCGAGCTCGGTGAAAGGTTAGTTGGTAGTGATAATTATAATATCTGGAAATTTGTGATGCAAACATACCTTGACCATTAGGAATTTTGGTCTTGCTTTGAGGGAACTGAACAAAATGTAAGAAACATTCAGAGAACACGTACTACCAGTAAGTTGATTTTAATCTAGATCTTACGCTTTAAGTACATGTCCAAGACACTACTATCGTAAAAGTATGGGACAAACTTCAGTAATTATTTGAAGATTCGGTTTTCACATGGTGAGTAGGTTTACTAAGAGAATTTGTAACTACGAGGTTAAGTAATTGTAATTCTACTGAAGAATACATAAATACTGTTATTATAACAGCTCATAAATTATCTGACATTGGTTTGAAAGTAAGAGACAAATGGGTTGGTACACTCTTGCTCGCAGGTTTACCAGATGAATGCGAGCCGATGGTCATGGGAATATAAAGCTCAGGTACAGCAATAACAAGTGACTCGATCAAGGAGAAAATTCTGCAAGATGTAATGTTATCTGCCCCTAGATTACAGAAGCGAAATACGGAGTCGGCCTTTCTTGGTAATGCAAATAGCAAAGGCAATTATAAATTAAAATGACCTTGTTATCAATGCAGAATTTATGGACAATTTAAATTTCAATGTAAGAAACAACTAAATGTCAATTTGGAACAAGGCAGGGAAAAGGTTTCCAGAAGAAAGTTAGAAGCAACCAAATGTGAATTCGGAACAAGGCAGAGAGAAGGTTTCCAAAAGAAAGACACATCAACAGCATTCTGCACTGTTTTATCAACTTATGACGTTAATCCTGAAGATTTTTATTTTGATTCTAGGGCTTCAATGTGCGTGATGAAATGCAAGGATTGGCTGCAGACAAAGAATTCTACTGCACATCAAAAGATTGTGGTAGAAAATAACAGCAAGTTGTCAGTAAAAGGCATCAGTAAAGTGAATCTGTAAGTTGTCACATGCAACAGCAACAGCAAAAAGACTTATGAAATCAACCACAATTTAACTCACCTTCTCTACATGGATGTCCTTAAGCTGTATGCCACCAGCAATAAGCAATTCACCCAGCTTCTGGCCTTAATAAAGATATTCTCTGATTGTATACAATGGAGTATGGAAGGAGAAATGTAGAGTAGTTCATCTGAAAGGAGGGAAACTTGAGACTACTAATGGATTTTAGATCTCTGAAAAGGAAGTAATGAAAGATCTCAAACCAAGAGACTTTTACAGGTACTTGGGGTTCCATCAGCTTAAAGGGATCAGTCATGATGATGATGATGATGATGATGATGATAATGATGATGCTTGTTGTTTAAATCGGCCTAACACCTAAGGTCATCGGCCCAAAGAGATCAGTCACTCAACCATCAAAGAAAGACTAAAGACTGCTTTCCTTGAGAGAGCCTCGGCTGTCTCAAAATCATTCCTAAATACAGAAAACAAAGTAAGGCAATGAACTATTTCACAATTCCTGTTCTCATCTATTCATTTAGTATCATTAAATGGTCTGAAACAAATTTAGTTGACTTGGAGAGAAAAACTGAGGACATGCCTGACAAAAGCAGAATGCTTCATCCTAATTCTGCAATTGAGCGGCGAATGAACTTGCTACATCTAAAAGATATCTCACAGACAGAAAACTTACGAAGATACTTCCATTTAAAGTGAGGCCAAAATCTATTCGCAGCCGTCTGTTGTGCTGATGATAATTTACTCTACTCAATCTTAAAAGCATATCGACTCCTCCTCCAAAATTTGTCAATACAGAACAACTACAGCATGCCTGGAAGCAGAAAGAAATCCATGGTTCATATCCTCACCATCTAAGTCAGCCATCAGTTGACAGACTGAAATCCACTCTCTGGCTAAAACACGACTATCTCCATGGAAAAACAGAATGGTTCTCGATAGTAATTCAGGATAGAGTCATAAACAAACACAACAACAGCAAATATATCTTAGAGGAAGAAGTGAATGACAGATGCAGGAGATGCGGAGAAATAGCTGAGATAGTGGAGCATAATGTGGGTGGTTGTAAGGTAATAGCAGGTAAAGAATATACTCATCAGTGTGCACCAAGAACTGGGATTCAAGGTGAAGATGAGAAAATCCCATATTTTGAGTAGGCCTACAGACCATCTGACGTGCTCGAAAATTAAAGATTCAAGCTGTATTGGAATTGATCTTTGCAGACAGACAGGACCATAAGACCAAACAGGCTGGATATTGTCCTTATAGACAAAGAGCTCAAGAAGATTGATCTTCTGGAAGTGATGTCCAGTCTATGTCCAGAAGATTGAAAGGTACACTGACCTTGCACGAGAAGTCTGAAAACTGTGGGAAAAGGACCTGGCAACAGTGAGGCCTTTAGTCATCTCTACCACAGGACTTGTGCACAATATGCTGCAACAACACCTGCAGGACCTAGATATTGCTTACACACTTCCACAAATGCTGAACGCTATCATTATGAACACCTGCTACATGACAAGAACCTTCCCTTAACAGCAATAGCGGTAGGGACAACTTGACAACAGTCCATCTTCTGATCAGTGAACCGCCACAGCAAATGAAATGTGAATTGTTTTAAAATTTGCTTTACGTTGCACCAACACAGATAAATCCTATAGTGACGAAGGGATAGGAAAGGGCTAGGAATGGGGAGGAAGTGGCTGTGGTCTTAAGGTACAGCCCCAGCATATGCCTGGTGTGAAAATGGGAAACCACGAAAAACCAATCTTCAGGACTGCCGACGGGGGATCGAACCCACTATCTCCCAAATGCAAACAACTGTGTGACCCTAACCACATGGCCAACTCGGTCAGTGTGAAATGTGAATAATAACAACAGCAACAACGACAGAAATAAAGAGGGGCTCAGGAAGGCCCAAATCATGATGGTAGAACACCACAAGATAACGGGATGTGGACTGGTACTTGGTGATGAAGGAGTCGTTGAGAGACAGAGTGAATATATTTCGTTTTAAACCATTAACCTGTGGATGAGATTATGATTTTTTTTGATGTCTTTATCATCCGGAAGACTTATCCCCAAATGTGGTGAAATAACTCATCCATTTTTCTTATTTATTCAGTCCACTTACATAACATGTCAATATACTTCTACTGTATAGTTCCACACTAGATAGTTTAAGATGTTGCTCTGTTTCAACAGAACTTGTTTGGTTGAGGATATTTAAGTTGGATGCCAAAGAATGAGGGGGAAAAAAATTCTGTTCCAAGATATTTCTGTCTGATCATCACCCATTCACATTTGGAACAGAAAATCAGGCAAATTAATTCTAAAGATTCATGCACTCAAGAATTCAACAGTTACTGTACCTGCTGCAACTTCTTGTGCAATACAGGCCGGTGGTTGAAATAAATCATTGTACCATCAGACGTTGTCTGGAACAGTGTAGAAACATCTTTGCTGTGCTTCTTGGGCACCAGCATGATGATTGACAGCTGCAACAAGATATAGATTCATACACTATTTTTAAAAACTGGGAACTAGGATAGAAAAACATTACAGTAAAAAATACACATAATGGAAAATAAATGTGGGATAAGAAAAGCAATAAAAATGAAAGAACAAAACCATAGGAAAACATTTAAAAATTAATACTAACAGGGATGGTAAAGAAAACAAAGTACTTACTGGCAATTATTTCTATGTAATAAATATTTGTTTCTTTAATTTTAAGGATTTATTAAATTATTAATTTAACAAAATGCATCCAGTTGTTTTTGTGTGAAGGTGGAACAAGCAGACAAATTACATGGGATTCATAAAGGATCTGTAGATAAGGGAAAAGTTCAGTGGACCGAGCGAATTAGCCATGCTGTTTGGGTCATGTAGCTATGAGCTTGCATTTGGGGGACAACAAGTTAAAATTCCATCAGCCCTCCCATTTTCACACCAGGTAAATTCTGGGGCTGTACCTTAATTAAGGCCAGAGCCACTACCTTCCCAATCCCAGTGTTGTATTGACGAAAAAATCTGATGTATTCGTGTGACGTTAAACCACATTAAATATTAGCAAAATAGCTTCAGTGGCTCAAAATTAGGTAGTTTCGATCCAATCTAGTTAACTACCTAAGTTCTCGTATACTCTTAACAAAATGGAAGAAGGGAAAATCCTTGATATTTCACCTTCCCGTCAGAGCAAGCCATCAGTAAAGTTATCATCTTAAGCTTCACCTTCACCATGGGAAATAAGTTCTACTTATACAGATTCAAGAACCGGTAAATAAGCCAACAGCAATTCAGAACAAAAATGCTAGGAGGAAAAAAAAAAAAACAATGCACCACATTTTTTTCCTCAGCCCCCAACAATGCCACGAATAAAGATATGAATTCCTTGAAGTTTTCAAAGTGTACGCGCAAAGTTTCCGTTTCTTCCGACAGATAGCGTACTTGCAGCAATGGTTCAGCATAGCGTCTGTAAGTGTTGTACGTTAAAAGCAGCGTGTCGTCATTGAATTTTTCACTGTGGCGCAAGAAACGGTTCGAAACATTCACAAATTTTTACGTGCAGTTTATGGAGCATCAGCAGTCAACAGAAGTATGGTTAGTTGCTGGGCACAGAAGGCGAGGTCATATGAAAGTGGTTCAGTAAAGCTCCAAGATTTGCAGCAATCGCGAAGGCCACCCACGGCTGTCACACCTGACAAGATGGAGTGTGCTGATGTGCTCATTCGCGAGGACCGACACAGAACGACTCGGCAGTTGGCGCAGGAGCTGTCAATGAACAAAGGAAGTGTGGGTGTAATCATAAGTGCTTTTGATTATGCAAAAAAGTGTTCACGATGGGTTCCACGCTGTCTTACGGACGAACACGAAAGTCTCAGAAAAAAATTTTCTTCTGAGTAGCTGCAATGTTCTGAAGCTCAGGGGGAAGCCTTCTTCTGACAGGTGATGAAACCTGGGTTCATCATTTTGAGCCCGAAACGAAACAACAATCGATGGAATGGCGCCATCCTGACTCTCCACAGAAGAAAAAATTCAAACAACTGCTATCGCTGGTAAGGTCATGATCACTGTGTTTTGGGACTGTGATGGTGTCATACTCATTGATGTGATGCCGAGAGACAGCACCATCAATTCTGAGACATATGTGAACACATTAACCAAACTACAGAAACGCTTCCAGTGACTTGGATGCCATAACAACCCAGGTGATTGTTTGCTTCAACATGATAACGCACACCCTCACACAAGTTTGAGGACATTGGAATACATCACAAAACAGCGTTGGACAGTGTTACTCCAATGACCCTATAGCCCTCACCTAGCTCCCTCAGACTTTCACTTGTTTGGGCCATTGAAAAATGTCATTCGTGGGAGGCATTTTGAGGATAACAAAGGTGATTCACACAGTGAAGAAATGGCTTTGTGAACAGAACAAGGAATGGTACTGCAGGGGATACACGCTCTTCTGTCTCGCTGGAGGAAGGTTATAGAAAGAGAAGGAGATTACGTGGAAAAGTAGGGAGTGTAGAAGAAACATCAGTCTTTCTTGTGTATTTTCATTGTGTTCAATGAATAATTGTTGAAGAAAAAAAAAAGTGGTGAATTAGTTTCTGGGCTACCATAGTAAAAAAAAAAAAAAAAAAAAAAAGAAGAGGGATTTTGCCATCATGTTGGACACTTTTGTATTGGATGTGCTTTTCTTTTAGATTAGATATTTAAAAACTACTTTGTTTGGCTTGGGTGTTATTTATTAGAAATTTTTTATGAGCTTGGCTGATCAAAGTTGCTGACCTGAAAGAAAATTTCACGGGAAATTGACAACATTTCTGCGGTAAAATTGAATGTAAGGTATCAAGATTTTTAACTGATGTACTTAATGTTTGATGGTGGCCCTGAGGTCTAACTTGCTTGCCTCTCACCCCGGGTTTAACTTACAGGACCGGTTTCAACTTTTTGAACAGTCATCATCAGCTGTACATTGGTACCTTTACATAAGTCAAATATTGGTTGGTTGAATTGCCTTTCCAAATGGAGAAGTTGTGGGGTAGCACTATGTCCAAGCATTCAAACTGGGCATGTTTAAGAGTAAAAATTTGTTATATGGTACAATCTAGATAGCTGAAAGCGAGTTTGTTTTTAGACCTAAAATTCATGTAAATTAGCTAATTTTTAAAAAGTACAGGTATATTAAACACTCTAAAATGCATGAGGGAGCTATTATCTGTATTATTACAAACTCTTAGTATCATCGTGAGTTTCCTTGCGATTCCCTGGCAATCACCAAATTTATAGTAAACACCAGGCTCCACCGAGCAATGATCACTGCGTGGAGGGCCACTATACCTATCATAGCATGTTTATTACTTATAAATTTATATTAGATTGATTTGTTTACTACTAACAGCACAGGGTCTAGTTTGGAGGAGACCTATAAATAAATAAATAAATAAATAGATAAATAGATAAATAAATAAATAAATAAATAAATGAATGAATGAATGAATGAATGAATGAATGAATGAATGAATGAATGAATGAATGAATGAATGAATGAATGGACACTTTTGCCAAAAATGAGTACATCTGGAATAGACAAAAAGGTTACTGAATGAGTAGCTATATTTCTAGAAAATAGAACTCAGAGAATTAGAGGAGGCAAAGCTTTATCTGTCCCTGTAATAATTAAGAGGGGAATTCCTCAAGGAAATATTATTAGATGTTTATGTTTTTTTATATGCAGTATATAAATTATATGAGTAAAGAAGTGGAATCAGAGATAAGGCTTTTGCGATTGATGGTATCCTGTATAGAGCAATAAATAAGTTACAAGATTGTGAGCAACTGCAAAATGACCTAAACAATGTTGTGAGATAGACATGAGGCAATGGTATGATGATAAATGGGGTTAATAGTCAGGTTGTGAGTTTCACTAATAGGAAAAGTCCTCTCAGTTTTAATTACTCGTTGATGGGGCGAAAGTTCTGTTTGGGGATCAATGTAAGTACCTAGGTGTTAATGTAAGAAAAGATCTTCATTGGGGTAATCACATAATTGGGATTGTAAATAAAGGGCACATGGTTATGAGGGTATTTAGGAGTTGTAGCAAGGATGTAAAGGAGAGGGCATATAAGTCTCTGGTAAGACTCCAACCAGAGTATGGTTCCAGTGTATGGGACCTTCACCAGGATTACTTGATTCAAGAATTGGAAAAAAATACAAAAATAAAGCAGCTCAATTTGTTCTGGGTGATTTCCGGCAAAAGAGTAGCATTACAAAAACGTTGCAAAGTTTGGGCTAGGAAGATTGGGGAGAAAGCAGGTGAGCTGCTCGACTAAGTGATACATTCTGAGCTGTCAGAGGAGAGATGGTGTGGAATGACAGTAGTAAACGAATAAGTTTGAGTGGTGTCTTTAAACACAGGAAAGATCACAATATGAAGATAAGGTTGGAATTCAAGGGGACAAATTGGGGCAAATATTTGTTTATAGGAAGGGGAGTTAGGGATTTGAGTAAGTGACCAATATCAATAAATATCAATAAATTTCCAATTTCCTTGCAATCATTTAAGAAAAGGCTAGGAAAACAACAGATAGGGAATCTGCCACATGGGCGACTGCCCTAAATGCAGATCAGTACTGACTGACTGACTGATTGATTGATTGACCTTAATTTTCTCCATCTAAAACTAAATGGCACTAGGCCCACTATGGTTCTGAATGGAACAAGCAGATAAATTATAATGGACTGTTGCTTAATTTCGATTCTGTTGATTTGTAGGCAAAAATTGAATATTTTAATTCTACGTAAGTATGAATCCAACATCTACTCTAACCATTTATTACAAATATGATTTAATATCTCTTCATTCGTAATCGAACCTACTCACCTCATCGTCAAAAATCTTCTATAATATACTGTATTTCAAATACCTCTATTATCTTCCTTTCTGCACCAGTTATTAAGCACATTTTACTTACATACGATGCTACACTCCAAAGAAAAGTAATTTCTTCTAATGTGAATATCTATGCACTAATTTCTGCTAATTATTATTTTTTTTTTTTTTACCACACTTTCTGATCCTCTGCAGATTCAGACAACATGACAACAGGAACAACCAAAACCACAAACCACCATTCACTTCTGCTAGATGAAAACAGAAATATGTACCTCATTTTGAACATCCATCAACTCCTCCAAGCGGCTGACCACGCCATGTCCTAGTCCCAGCAATACGGACTCGCGCAGAGTCGCTGCACCTGGCTTTTGCCACACCATGCACTTATTATGACACAATGATACTCGCAGCTCTGGGTTGATAATGGCCAGACATTTTACAACCGCTAAAGTCTGTTTCAGTTCCATGGATGCACGATGAGAGGAGCTCAAGAACTGCTTTCGAACTGGAAGGTTGCGAAACAGGTTGGAGGCTACCACTTGAGTACCTAGAGGACAGGAAAAAAAATACCTTGTTCATGAGTATATACTGAATAAAACCCTCAAATAAACATGCATCACATATAAATACTGTAAAATTAAACTTTGTATTATAACATTTCAATGTATTCTGAGTTGAAGGTGAAGGAATCATTGAAGTTTATGATAGTATGGAAGCTTTTGAAATCATGTGAAAGTTTATATCCAGATACATTGATAATTCAAAGTAACTTGCTCAACTGAGTGGTAAGCTTTAATAAAAATTAAATATATGAGAATTTATAAGCTCAGAACCCCATGGTATCCAACAAATTCATGTCCAGAAGTTTAATATTGAAGTACAATCAACTACTGTTGAATGAAAAGGACTATACTGATTTCTTATGCGCAACGTTTGGTACTGAGAACAGATTATACGATGGAGGTCATGGACTGAATTAAGTATTATGAATGATGCATGTCAAATTCACCTTAATTTGCACCATTCATACATTATCAGACTACTATGAACATCTACAAGTGATTACATAAAATCAACTTCATGGTCCGTATCACAATTTAACAGATTCACAACTATTTTTTATTTTCCACCTTGTCGATACAACACATGAGTATTTTGTTTTCAATGTTGTCATTTTAATCATCTTATGCTATTTTTAAGGACACTTACTCTCAAAGCATTGATACTTTGTCAATATATGAATTTTTCATCTAAACAGTGTTATGTGGCTGAAGATGTTAATAATATACGAAACATGTAATACTTTTAACCAATAAGTTGCCTTAAGCAACTAGTGTATTGACAACGTGGAAAATAAAAAATACTTAGCTGTGAACATCTACAAGTGGTCGAGAATTCGTTTAAGACACAATTGAAGAAAACTATATAAATTATTAGGTGCATTCCATTGTTAGCATTCCCGATTGAGAGAGTAATTTACGTCAAGGAGAATGTTCCTTGAACATCAGAAATATTAAAAAGGAGGTTATATGACAATATTTTATTCTCAAGTACAAAAATGCACGCAATTATATTGTTATTATAGAATATGGTTTTGTTTCTATTAAAAACAATAAGAGAAGGAGAATGAGCATCGACATTGACATATACATTCATGAATGAGATGAAAGCTGGTTGCAGCCTGATTGAATTTGTATAGTTATTATATGCTAGTTGCTTTACGTCGCACCGACACAGATAGGTCTTATGGCGACGATGGGACGGGAAAGGGCTAAGAGTGGGAAGGAAGCGGCCGTGGCCTTAATTAAGGTACAGCCCCAGCATTTGCCTGGTGTGAAAATGGGAAACCACGGAAAACCATTTTCAGGGCTGCCGACAGTGGGGTTCGAACCTACTATCTCCCGAATACTGGATACTGGCCACACTTAAGCGACTTCAGCTATCGAGCTCGGTAAGTTATAATATGCTAATAAGAAAAGTCAATTGTAAAGATATAAAGCATAGCTTTCAATAGAAAAATAACAAGGCGAGTGTTGTATCAAAACATTAATATAATCTGTTTTGGCGTGTAATACTGTACTAATCGTATTATATAAGTTGCAGGTTTCATGATGCCAAGTCGGATGGAAAATTGTTATACTGAGATATCCGCCAGTATGGTCATGCAGGCCTAAACCGGGTCGGAATCCCGGTGGGTCTGGAAGATGTGTTGAAACAAACAAAACGATAATATTCCAATGACCAGAACGATGAAGCTGTGTCTTCAAGAATTCGTCAGATATGATGAGTACCAAAAACTTGTCCTTTTTCCTATTTTGTTAGAATTGTACATTACGTGGATGTAGATTTTCTTTCTCGTTTATAAGTGTAACGTGTTATATGTAAATACAACTTGAGCGACGCTATAAGATCATCTCTAAGCATCTTATGATATTTGTAGAGTGTGATAATCCTCTTAAATAATGGCGTAATTGGAATCATAATTTATAATGTGCTATTTCATCTGGTTTCAACACACAACCATGGATTATGAGACGGGAATTTTACTACAAATTGATTAATTGTTTTCTGAAGTACGGTCTTCCTAACTTAATTTAATGTACCAATCACTATCTGGATAGTTCTTATTGGAATAATTACAAATATTTATTATGTCTGTAGACATTAGAAGTTTCTGTGTAAAGCAATGTTTTATAGAACACGAATGAGTCTTCATGAGAGAAATACTTTATTAAACCATGTTGATGTAGATGGTGGTATTTGGAACTGAAATAGTCTTCTTCGGCAATTCTGAGCTTGTGTATTTAAAGGAAGGATTTTGAACAAGCATGATGCGTAGATGAAATGATATGATATGGTTGAATGATAGGGTCATCGAAGTAAATGAAATGATGTTATGCGTGATGGTTATGTTGGAATATTTTGTTGGGAAATAAGCATTACTTGTAATGTAATGTCGTCTTCAAAGAATCCCAATAACGTTGATAGTGAAGGTAATGGAATAAATGTTCATCATTGATGGTTATGATACCACGAGCACACTAACGCAATAAAATACAACAAGTTTTCAGCCATCGGCCAACACATGCAAGATTATAACCATAATTTCACCAATATTGAACAAGACATGGACATCCTCGTATTAGCAAACAAGGGCCCTTTACTGAACATAATGGAAAATTACTACATACACCTAGACCAATACTTTAATGCCAGTCACAATCTCAATGAAATCTCAGAGAAACCCAACATACTCTTCGATCTATTTATCACTTTCCTCAGAAACAATAATGCAGCCAACCTAAACTCAATCCTAAATTTAATCAAAGGTACTTTTCCAAGACAATTACACTTTCTCCCGCACCCTTCAGCCCCACCTTAAGCCCTCTTCCTAAGCCATATTTCATTTCAATACAAGAACTTACTGATTTCCATGATTATAATTTTTACAACACCCCATTTATACTTTATTCTTTGTTAAAAACCTCTTATTATGTATATTCCTTGTATTATTAACTATTACCATAACATCTCATTTCACTTGTTATTCTTTAAAATAATATTGTCTTAGGATTTCGCCACAAATGATCTTTGCTCCAATACGGCTGATGATGACCCCTAGATGGGTCGAAACTAGTACCGTTTAATTTTGTAATTTTGTGAATATATTGTATTGAAAAGGTGGAAACATTTAAGTTATTATTATTATTACTTAAATGTTCATCATGCGAATATTAAAATGATATGGAGGAATAGACAAGCATTTAGAATTTGATAATTATGTTTCAAAGGTATAGTTTCTGAAGAATATTTTCTTATTGGACATGTGAATAGTCATCAATAATATTAATTTGAGATGTGGTAATGGAACAAATGTTATATGAATGAATAGATAAATATAATAGGAAGATCTTCAACATCATGTTATACCAATGAGACATACGAGTTATATAATGACTGCAAATGAAGTAAGGGTCATATTAGGTAATGTACAACTTAGCGTTTCTTGTAGAATAGCAGTTGTTGTAGTGCTCTTGTCCTGTAGATATTAGTAGAATTTCAGATTTTTGGAGGAAAACCTATGGATGAATCCAGATGCTGTGGTGTCTTAATAATATCAAATCATGATTGTTTATGATGGCACTAGCAAGATACCCGTGCTTCGCTACGGTATTATACTGAAATTTATAATTGAATGCTTATTGTTTTAGATATATAATCCGCTGAAATTCGCGATCTGACTCGTTTTCTGCGAGAATCCACCAAAATTCCCAATCTGACTCATTTTCTCTTATTTTACGGCACGTTTCCTCCCATTTTTCAATCTTCCTTTCCAGCAATCGAGTTCGTACTTCCCGGGCTAGGCTCAGGTATTCTTCCCGGTCAGTTGTGTACGTAAATCTTTGCCATCTTTTCCTACATAATCATTTTTAATATGGATAAAATCCTTCAGGAGATCCGGCGTGGTGTTATATTGGGTGCCTTGGCGGCACTGAACTGGCGGCCGGACTGCATTCTTAGTCATTACCCGTCCAGTAGCCGTTTCCAGCGCGGTCCGCACATTTGATGACGGTCCGGAACATTATTATTATTATGTGTTGCTGGAATGGCTGATGACGGGAAAAACCGGAGTATCCGGAGAAAAACCTGTCCCGCCTCCATTTTGTACAGCACGAATGTCACATGGAGTGACCGGGATTTGAACCACGGAACCCAGTTGTGAGAGGCCGGTGCGCTGCTGCCTGAGCAACGGAGGATCCTTATAAGTACATTAATAACAGTAAAATCAATTGGTCTCACCTCCTTCTACACCCTACCACCATTAAGTTTATTTACCACCCCCCCCCTCCAAAAAAAATTAAAAGAAGGCTTGTTTCTATATGTTTAAGGGAGATTCCAAACACCAATGTTCACGTCTATTACCTTCAGTTTTGAGATATAAGTATCCCCATAAAAATAATTACTTTCTTCACTTCATTTCACACTACTCCCCTCCCCCCCCCCCCCAAGTGAATTTTCCCGCAAAAAATACTTGTTTCTTTAATAGTAAAGGATCCTCTAAATACCAATTATCACGACTCTAACTTCTTCAGTTTTTGATTTATGTGTCCTCATGAAAGGAATTCAACTCCTTTACACTCCCGCCCTCCAAGACGGTTTCCCCCCAAAACGCGTTTTTCTTTGTTTATAAAGGAGATCCAAATACGAATTTTCACGTCTGTAACAACTTTAGCTTTTAATAGATGTATGTATTCTCATACAATTAAGTCAATTAATTGTTCAATTCTTTCACCCCCTCCCCACCAACCCTTCATTGGATTTTCCAAGAATACGTGTTTCTTTACTTTTAAAGCAGATTGCAAATATCAAATTTCACGTCTGTAACATCTTCATTTTTGAGATATCAGTAGCCTAATTAAAAGAATTCAACACCATTTTCAGTCACTTTAACCCCCCTCCACCCAAGTGGTATTTCCGAAAACTAAAAATACACGTTTCTTTATGTTTAATAGAAATAAAAAATACCATTTTTCACTTCTGTAACGTCAAGGTTTTTTTAGATATACTGTAAAAATTCTCATTTTAAAATTTCACCCCTTTTGAGTTCCCCTTAAGTGGAGTTTCCAAAAACAAATCACCTCTGTTTCTTTACATTTACAGGAGATTCCAAACACCCAATTTTTACGTCTGTAACATTTTACGTTTCCAAGATAATCTGTAGATATAGTCTTTCAAAAAATTCACCCCAATTTTTCACTCCTGTTTAACCGCCATTAGTTGGATTTTCCAAGAACTAAAAAACACGTTTCTTTATTTTTAAAGGAGATCCTATATACAAATTTTCAGTTCTGTAATATCCTTCGTTTCTGAGATATATATATCCTCATTAAAGGCATTCAACCCATTTTTCACCCTTTTACACGCCTCCTATTAGGATTTACAGGAAACAAAAAAATACATGTTCCTTTATTTTTAGAGGAGATTCTAACTACCAATTTTTACATCTGTAAATTTTAAAGTTTTAAGTTGTAGACACACTCATTTTAAAAATTCACCCCCCTTTTCACCCCCCCCCCCATTATTTGGATTTTCAAAAAACGAAAAAATACGTATTTCTTTACTTTTAAAGTAGATCCAAAATACAAATGTTCAGGTCTGTAATATCTTCAGCTTCTGAAATATAAGTAGCCTCAATAAAGGCATTCAACCCATTATTCACCCTTTTCCACCCTTCCTATTGGGATTTTCCAAAAACAAAATAATATGCGTTTCTTTATTATTAAAGGAGATTCTAAATACCAATTTTTACATCTATAAACTTTAAAAGTTTTGAGATATAATTACACTCATTTTAAAAAATCACCCCCTTTTCACCCCCCCCCCCCCTTAATTGGATTTTCCACAAACAAAAAAATACGTGTTTCTTTATTTTTAAAGAAGATCCCAAACACCAATTTTCAGGTATGTAATATCTTCAGGTTCTGAAATATAAGTAGACTCATGAAATGCATTCGACCCATTTTTCAACCTTTCCCACCCTTCCTATTAGGATTTTCCGAACACAAAATATACAATATACGTGTTTCTTTATTTTTAAAGGAGATTCTAAATACCAATTTTCACATCTATAACCTTTAAAAGTTTTGAGATATAGATACACTCATTTTAAAATATTACCCCCCTTAATTGGATTTTCCACAAACAAAAAAATTCGCGTTTCTTTATTTTTAAAGGAGATCCCAAACACCAATTTTCAGGTCTGTAATATCTTCAGTTGCTGAGATATAAGTAGCCTCATTAAAGGCATTCAACCCCTTTTTCACCCCTTTTCACTCCTCCTATTGCGATTTTCCGAAAACAAAAAAATACGTGTTCCTTTATTTTTAATGAAGATTCTAAATACCAATTTTTACATCTGCAAACTTTAAAAGTTTGGAGATATAGATTCACTCATTTTAAAAATTCACCCCCTTTTCACCATCCCATTAATTGGATTTTCCAAAAACAAAAAAATACGTGTTTCTTTATTTTTAAAGGAGATCAAAAGTACCAATTTTCAGGTCTGTAATATCTTCAGTTTCTGAGATATAAGTACCGGTATCCTGATTAAAGGCATTCAACCCATTTTTCCCCATTTTCACCCCTCCTATTGGGATTTTCTGAAAACAAAAAAATACGTGTTTCCTTATTTTTAAAGAAGATTCTAAATACCAATTTTTACATCTGTAAACTTTTAAAGTTTTGAGATATAGATACACTAATTTTAAAATTTCACCCCCCTTTTCACCCCCTTAACGACGGAATATCCAAAAATCCTCTCTTAGCGAGCACCTACATCTTAATATGAATATATCCCAAAAATTTCATTTCTTTATGTCCAGTAATTCTGGCTCGGCGATGATGAATCAGTCAGTCAGTCAGTCAGGACAACTTATTTTATATATATAGACTAGCAAGATACCCGTGCTTCGCTACGGTATTATACTGAAATTTATAATTGAATGCTTATTGTTTTAGATATATAATCCGCCGAAATTCGCGATCTGACTCGTTTTCTATTAGATTACGGCACGTTTCCTCCCATTTTTCAATCTTCCTTTCCAGCAATCGATTTCTTACTTCCCGGGCTAGGCTCAGGTATTCCTCCCGGTCAGCTGGGTCCGTAAATCTTTGCAATCTTTTCCTATAATCATTTTTAATATGGATAAAATCCTTCAGGATATCCGGCGTGGTGTCATATTGGGTGCCTTGGCGGCACTGAACCCGCGGTCGGACTGCATTCTTAGTTATTACCCGTCCAGGAGCCGTTTCCAGCGCAGTCCGCACATTTGACGACGTTCCGGAACATTATTATTATTATTATTATTATTATTATTATTATTATTATTATTATTATTATTAATATGTGTTGCTGGAGTGGATGATGACAGGGAAAACCGGAGTATCCGGAGAAAAATCTGTCCCGCCTCCGTTTTGTCCAGCACGAATGTCACATGGAGCGACCGGGATTTGAACCACGGAACCCAGCTGTGAGAGGCCTGCGCGCTGCCGCCTGAGCAACAGAGGATCCTTACAAGTACATTAAGAACAGTAAAATCAATTGGTCTCACCTCCTTCTACACCCCACCGCCGTTAAGTTTATTTACCGCCACCCCCCCTCCCAAAAAAATTAAAAGAAGGCTTGTTTCTTTATGTTTAAAGGAGATTCCAAACACCAATGTTCACGTCTATTACCTTCAGTTTTGAGATATAAGTATCCCCATAAAAATAATTTACTTTTTTCACTTCATTTCACACTACTCCCCCCCCCCCTAAGTGAATTTTCCCGCAAAAATACTTGTTTCTTTAATAATAAAGGATCTTCTAAATACCAATATCACGACTCTAACTTCTTCAGTTTTTTTATTTATGTGTCCTCATGAAAGGAATTCAACTCCTTTACACTCCCGAACTCCAAGATGGTCCCCCCCCCCCCAAAAAACGCGTTTTTCATTGTTTTTTTTTTGCCAGGGGCTTTATGTCGCACCGACTTCATTGTTTTTTTAAAGGAGATCCAAATACGAATTTTCACGTCTGTAACAACTTTAGTTTTTATTAGATGTATGTATTCTCATACAATTAAGTCAATTAATTTTTCAATTCTTTCATCCCCCCCCCCCCTTCATTGGATTTTCCGAGAATACGTGTTTTACTTTTAAAGCAGATTGCAAATATCAAATTTCACTTCTGTAACATCTTCATTTTTGAGATATCAGTAGCCTAACTAAAAGAATTCAACACCATTTTCAGTCACTTTTACCCCCCCCCCCCTCCACCCAAGTGGTATTTCCGAAAAATAAAAATACACGTTTTTTTATGTTTAATAGAGAAAAAATACCATTTTTCACTTCTGTAGCATGTTAAGTTTTTTAGATATACTGTAAAAATTCTCATTTTAAAATTTCACTACTTCTGAGTTCCCCTGAAGTGGAGTTTCCAAAAACAAATCACCTTTGTTTCTTTACATTTACAGGAGATTCCAAACACCCACTTTTTACGTCTGTAACATTTTACGTTTCCAAGATATTCTGTAGATATAGTCTTTCAAAAAATTCATCCCAATTTGTTACTCCTGTTTAACCGCCATTAATTGGATTTTCCAAAATCTAAAAAAATACGTGTTTCTTTGTTTTTAAAGGAGATCCCATATACAAATTTTCAGTTCTGTAATATCTTTCGTTTCTGAGATATATGTATTCTCATTAAAGGCATTTAACCCATTTTTCACTCTTTTACACCCCTCCTATTGGGATTTACAGGAAACAAAAATATATGTGTTCCATTATTTTTAGAGGAGATTCTAACTACCAATTTTTACATCTGTAAATTTTAAAGTTTTAAGATGTAGACACACCCATTTTAAAAAATTCACCCCCCTGTTCACCCCCCAATATTTGGATTTTCCAAAAACGAAAAAATACGCATTTCTTTACTTAAAGTAGATCCCAAATACCAATTTTCAGGTCTGTAATATCTTCAGGTTCTGAAATATAAGTAGCATCATTAAAGGCATTCAACCCATTATTCACCCTTTTACACACTTCCTATTGGGATTTTCCGAAAACAAAAGAATACATGTTTATTTTTAAAGGAGATTCTAAATACCAATTTTTACATCTGTAAATTTTAAATTTTTAGATGTAGACACACTCATTTTAAAAAATTCACCCCCCCTGTTCACCCCCCAATATTTGGATTTTCCAAAAACGAAAAATACGTGTTTCTTTACTTTTAAAGTAGATCCCAAATACCAATTTTCAGGTCTGTAATATCTTCAGGTTCTGAAATATAAGTATCCTCATTAAAGGCATTTAACCCACTTTTCACTCTTTTACACCCCTCCTATTGGGATTTACAGGAAACAAAAATATACGTGTTCCTTTATTTTTAGAGGAGATGCTAACTACCAATTCTTACATCTGTAAATTTTAAAGTTTTGAGATATAGATACACATTTTAAAAAATCACCCCCTTTTCACCCCCCCCCCCCATTAATTGGATTTTCCAAAAACAAAAAGCGTGTTTCTTTATTTTAAAGGAGATCGCGAACACCAATTTTCAGGTCTGTAATATCTTCAGGTTCTGAAATATAAGTAGACTCATGAAAGGCATTGGACCCCTTTTTCAAACTTTTCCACCCTTCCTACTAGGATTTTCCGAAAACAAAATATACAATATACGTGTTTCTTTATTTTTAAAGGCGATTCTAAATACCAATTTTCACATCTATAACCTTTAAAAGTTTTGAGATATAGATACACTCATTTTAAAATATTACCCCCTTTTCACCCCCCTTAATTGGATTTTCCAGTAACCAAAAAATACGTGTTTCTTTATTTTTAAAGGAGATCCCGAACACCAATTTTCAGGTCTGTAATATCTTCAGTTGCTGAGATATAAGTAGCCTCATTAAAGGTATTCAACCCCTTTTTCACCCCTGTACACTCCTCCTATTGCGATTTTCCGAAAACAAAAAAATACTGTTTCTTTATTTTTAATGAAGATTCTAAATACCAATTTTTACATCTGCAAACTTTAAAAGTTTGGAGATATAGATTCACTCATTTTAAAAATTCACCCCCTTTTAACCCTCCCATTAATTGGATTTTCCAAAAACAAAAAAATACGTGTTTCTTTATTTTTAAAAGAGATCAAAAGTACCAAATTTCAGGTCTGTAATACCTTCAGTTTCTGAGATATAAGTACCGGTATCCTGTTTAAAGGCATTCAACCCATTTTTCCCCATTTTCACCCTTTTTCACCCCTCCTATTGGGATTTTCTGAAAACAAAAAAATATGTGTTTCCTTGTTTTTAAAGAAGATTCTAAATACCAATTTTTACATCTGTAAACTTTTACAGTTTTGAGATATAGATACACTCATTTTAAAATTTAACCCCCCTTTTCACCCCTTTAGCGAAGGAATATCCTAAAATCCTCTCTTAGCGAGCACCTACACCTTAATATGAATATATCCTCAAAACTTCATTTCTTTATGTCCAGTAGTTTTGGCTCGGCGATGATGAATCAGTCAGTCAGTCAGTCAGTCAGTCAGTCAGGACAAGTTATTTTATATATATAGATTATGTAGCTTTGAATGTCTACTTTATTTTAGGTGCAACGATTTGAGGACACCAGGATTATATTGTTCTTTATTTCACAGTTCTGGCGATTATTTATCTGAGATTAGCTGCAGATCTTATTCTGAATGTCAATGATTGTTTTATTTTAGGTTCCACGACGTTACCCCGCATTTACATAGTGAACACTCAAGTTGTAGTTTAGAGTTTGTTGATCTACGCGAGGATTATAATATAATATAATATAATATAATTATAATTATAATTATAATATTACATTAATAGAATATTAAAGGACAAGGTTTTGACCTATAAATAAATAGACATGAAAGAATAAATATTGTCATAAATATTGTCAACGCAATCTTGCCGAATAAATCTAAAATAACCTACGAAATGTTGACCAATAAATATCACGGACAAACGCATGCCAACGTCAAGTAACTTTTGTCAAGCAATTGGAATGTTTTTCCTTCATATTTTTTATACTAAGCTGTATATTTTGACTTACATCTTTTTACCATATATTTAGCAGTTATTTGACCTACATTTCAAACTTTGACTACGGCTTTAAGCCATCAACTGTCTTTTATAGTCACATGACGCCTTCATTTTTTAAATGTACCTCTTACGAATCTACCAGTTTTTATGTATCAATTGTTTGTATTATATATTCTCATTGAACTGATTTCATATGCCTTCCACTATGTATTAGACATCTATTAATGACTACGGCCTTAAGCCGTACAATCTTACGACGTCCTAATTAACAAAGAACTACATATGTGTTTATCATTTTATTAGATCTATAGTTATTTCATTGAACATTTTATATGTACTACCTTTGAATCCACTAGTTTTTAGTATCATTTGAATGTAATGTATATTCTCATAGAACTGATATTTTATGCCTTCCACTATGTATTAGACATCTATTAATGACTACGGCTTCAAGCCACCTTCTTTTACTATAGTACAATCAAACAAATCCTATTCAACAAAGAACTACATATGTTTTTATCAATATATTAGATTTTTAGTTACTTCATGAACATGTTTATAACTAACGTAAATCTTACCTCTCTTATAATCATCAAACACATTTTTGAATATCTTTAACCAGATGCCTGGTAAAATAATAAGGTTTTTGATAATGACTGAAGATGCCTCACAGTGAGAGGCGAAACATGTCTCATCTGAATAATGTTTTAAAGTAAATGCCAACTTCTTGTAATGTATTGAATAGGTGGAAATAAACAAAAGATATTATCCTATATACGGTTTATGAAACTTTCAATACGGACGAAAAATGATTTTCATCACTTGTAACAGTATCCAGTATTCGGGAGATAGAAGGTTCAAACCCCACTGTCGGCAGCCCTGAAAATGGTTTTCCGTGGTTTCCCATTTTCACACCAGGCAAATGCTGGGGGCTGTACCTTAATTAAGTCCACGGACGCTTCCTTCCCACTCCTAGCCCTTTCCTGTCCCATCGTCGCCGTAAGACCTATCTGTGTCGGTGTGATGTAAAACAACTAGCAAAAAAAAAAGTAATTGAAATGAAGCAGAAATATTCTGAAAGCAAAGGAATAACAGCTAAATAAAAAAATTAAAAAATTAAAATGTTACCCTTTCCTAGGTGTGACGGTTTGGAATTAGTGATGCTTCCATCACGACTGAAGGAGTAACACACAGCATATTGATCTTCTGCAGTCCGAGTTGTGATACTGACCTCAGCAACATTACACAATGAACTTAACGCTTCTCCTCTAAAGCCATAGCTCTTTAGCTTCTCTGAAACAGAACATCCTTCAATATAAGGGAAAGAGCCTTCACCAGATACATTTAGATATTACAGATTTCTTATTTCAAAGCTACAAGTAATGAAACACTTTAAAATGGTTAATATTTAATCCAACTCTTTAAATAATCTTTTGAGGAATAACACAGAATGACAAAGAGATTAACATGGAATATTTTCCAATGAACAGAACACTTCCCGGACGTGGTGCTGGAAAAAACCAGATGAGCTCTACAGAGAAACCGAAGTAATAGATGGTAATAGTGATCATGAAGCTGTTTATGTCGTAGGTAAAAATACATGTGATAGAAAGGATGGTCTTAAAAGTAGGACTATCAGGCAGTACCATATGGCTGATAAAACAGGCATGAGGGAGTTTAAAAAAAAGTAACTATGGTTGGTGGAAAACGGTAAATAAAAATTTAAACAGACTCTGGGATGGGTTTAAAGCAATTGTTGAGGAATCTGAAAACAGGTTTGTACCTCTGAAGGTGGTAAAGAATGGTAAAGACCCACTATGTTATAACAGAGAAGTAAAGAGACTAAGAAGGAGGTGCAGGTTGGAAAGAAAGAGAGTTAGAAATGGCTGTGGAAGTAAGGAGAAATTGAAGGAACTTACTACAAAATTGAATCTAGCAAAGAAGTCAGCTAAAGATAACATGATGGCAGTCATACAAATTTTAGCGAGTGCAATAGGACTAGACAGAAGAGTGACTGAATAGGTGGCTATATTTCTAGAAAATAGATCTCAGAGAATTAAAGTAGGTGAACCTTTATCAGACCCTGTAATAATTAACAGGGGAAGGGTATGTATAGGTACTTTAAGGCAGAAACAGGTTCCAAGAATGACATTCCAGGAATCATTAATGAACAAGGGGAGTGTGTATGCGAGGATCTTCAAAAGGCAGAAGTATTCGGTCAGCAGTATCTAACAGGGATAATGTCCAGTTAGAGAAGGTGACTAATACTTGCTCTTGAAATGCACACCTAGAAGGATACAGTGTGGAGAGTACAGGCTGAAAAGGTATTACACCCCTATCATAAAGACCGCGTGCAAGCACTGGGACCAAAGGATTTTGAGACCCACGTTCACTTCTATCCATGGATTATCCACTGCAGTGCTGTAGTGCCAAACTTTGGACAGTTTGTATTGTTCACAAATGATGCCTCATTCACCTGTGATGGTGTTTTCAACAGCCGCAATAGCCATGTCTGGAGTGAGGACAACCCCCATGCCACCCATATTGATGGCCACCAGCAATGAATCTCTGTCAACGTTTGGGCAGGCATTGTCCAATATCTCCTAATAGGACCTTATTTGCTGCCTCCCCATTTGAGTGATCCATGTTACCTGGTGTTCCTGTGAGATGTATTGCCACAGTTCCTGGGGACTGTACCCCTTGTTGTCCGCGAAAGGATGTGGTTTCAACACGATGGTGCACCAGCCCACTTTGATGTTAATGTCTGTGAGCACCTGGGCAACACGTACTCTCATCGCTGGATTGGAAGGGGAGGTCCTGTCCAATGGCCAGCATAATCGCCGTATCTCACACCTCTGGACTTTTTCCTCTGGGTTCACGTCAAGTCGTTGGTGTATGAAACCCCCATAGAAACAGATGAAGACCTGCTTGCTAGGGCCCAAGCTGCCTGTCTCCTGGTACAACAGACACCAGGGTCTTTGCGAGAGTGCGGCAGAACTTCATGCATTGTTGCCATGCATGCATGTACTGTAGGAACTAGTGCATTTTGAACAAATACTGTGAGATATGTTGTTGTTATGTGGTATACGCTGTGTATGTCCATGACACAATAAATATGCAATTCCAGCCATTGGTTCCCCATCTCAATATAATCGGTTGTGGACACATTATAACCTGTTTCAACTTGACCCAAAAGGTTTGAGACACCCTATATAAGGAAATCCTCCAATAAATAAGTTACTATAGGAACTTTCATTGGGGTATGGTGGCTGCGCTTGACATTCAACAGCACGCGGTTGCTCTGCGATCGCCAGTATGGCACCAGCTGCCATGGAGCTACCACTTGAAAGCGTGTCCGCTTGTGAACTCCGTTCTGTTATTCGCTTTTTCATGGCGAAAAATGTTACGGCTATCAATATTCATCGCCATTTAGTGTGTGTTTATGGTGAAGGATGCATAAGCATCCAAATGGTTTGCTCCTGGTGTTCAAGGTTCCTGGAAGGATGGCAAAATGTGCATGATAAAGAGCGCAGCGGCAGGCCCGATACTGCAACAAGCAATGCAGCCATTGTTGCAGTTCGGAATGTGGTGGACGAAGATCAATGTGTCAGTATTGATGAGATAATGAATCAACTGCCTCCTGGTATGGATATTGGTCGCTCCTCTATTGCGACGATCCTGTCAGATGTCTTCCAGTATCGAAAAGTCTGTGCAAGATGGGTCCCACATTTGTTTACTGATGCTCACAAGCAACAATGGATCGAGGTGGCTCGAGCTTTCCTGCAAATGCTTCAAAGAGAGGAAGATCAACTGTTTTCCCCCATTGTCACTGGAGATGAAAGCTGAGTGCATCATTCAACTCCAGAAACAAAACGACAAAGCATGGTATGGAAAAAACCTGGCGAACGTGCACAAAAAAGGCCAAGACCTCAGCCTCTGCGGGCAAAGTTATGGCTACTATCTTTTGGGACTGTAAGGGTGTTCGACTGGTTGACTACCTGCCCCGACGCACTACGGTTACAGCTGAGAGGTACTGCACGGTCTTCACAAAGCTCAGAGCTGCAATCAAACGAAAGCGTCCTGGCATTCTGTCTCTGAAAGTGTTGCTCTTTCATGACAACACTTGCCCCCATTCAGCTCAAAGGACCCAGGATGTGATTTAGAACTTCAATGGGACATTTTCCCTATCCATCTTATTCTCCGGATCTTGCTCTGAGTGATTTCCAACTCTTTCCACAACTTAAGTTGCACCTTCGAGGCAAGCGGTTTGCGACTGATGAAGAGGTGGAAGCGGAGGTGAACCGCTGGCTACAGAGACAGGACCCGACCTAGTATGATGAAGGTATCAAAAAACTGCTGCCAAGATACCAAAGGTGTTTGGACATAAATGGTGACTATGTGGAGAAGTAGTGTAAGAGTTGTAGAATGAAAATAAAATATTTCACATGTGTAAATAACCTGCTTGCATTTTTTGCAAAATAGGGAAACATTTTTTTGCTAGTTGCTTTACGTTGCATTGACACAGATAGGTCTTATGGCGACGATGGGACAGGAAGGGGCTAGGAGTGGGAAGGAAGTGGCTGTGGCCTTAATTAAGGTACAGCCCCAGCATTTGCCTGGTGTGAAAATGGGAAATCACGGAAAACCATTTTCAGGGCTGCCGACAGTGGAGTTTGAACCTACTATCTCTCGAATACTGGATACTGGCCACACTTAAGCGACTGCAGCTATCGAGCTCGGTAGAGAAACATTTATCAGATGGCCCTCATAATAATAATAATAATAATAATAATAATAATAATAATAATAATAATAATAATAATAATAAATGAGAAAGGTGCACTCAAGCGAGCATTTGTACATGAGTTATTCCTTTCTATATTCAGTTATTGATGTTAGTCTATTTTTTGCACTTTGTTATGTGATATGTATCACAAATCTTCCTGCACAGCATACAAACACAGTATTTGTCGGGTTTGTGGTATCTTGTATTTACACAGATTTGATGGTGAAAATCATGTATGGCCTATCAGGTATCACATGTTTTTTTTCTTGGCACTCTCTGGTCCAGGTCCTCTTTAGCACAGCAGATATGCTGTAAGATTCCAGCTCTATCTCTTCCCAGTTTCTGTTTCTGGCCTTGTGGACAGTAGATGGTGTTTGCTTTAATATCCTTAACGAAGTAGGTTTCTCTCATAAGCTTGTATACTAGTCATGAGGGTACTATTTTTTCTTACCCCCCTTTGCTCTTTTACATGAACATTGCTTGGACCTTTTCAATTTTGATTAAATCATCAATTGTAAGATTTTCCCATATGATGTGAATTCCATAAGTTATGATAGGAGCTATTACTGTGTTGAATAGTGACATTGCAGTGCTTTTAGAGGAGAGATTGCTTATGCTTTTTTTTGTTGTACATGGCTCTGATAGCTGCTGCTGACCTCTCTTTTATGTAAATAATGTGAATACTGAAGGATGTTTTTTTTTTTTTTTTTTTTTTTTTTACAAATTGATTTATGTCACTCTGAAGGATGTTGCAGTTGTCTGCAGTGTTACTCCTAAGTATTTATATCTCTTTATAATTTCTAGTGGGTACTTAGAAGTGATATATTATCTCCAGCTACAGTTTTCCCTCCCTTCGTGAAGGTCATCTGTACAGTCTTCTCCTGGTTGACCATAAGCTCATTTTCCCTAGCCCATTTCTCGAGTTCGTCAATTGCTACTTGTACTTCCTTCTTGGTTTTAGAACTGATCACCATGTCATCTGCATATAAGATTATAGTTACATTCGATATTTTCGTGACATTTGCCGTGTAGATATGAAACAGCGTAAGACTGATTGGATTTACCTGCAGCATGCCATTTGTTTGAGTGATTTTCCTTGAGGTTGCAACATTGTTAGTTAACTGGAAAATATTATATGCCAGAAGTTTTTCTAGATTCTCATTACAGGGTGGTCATTCCCAATCATTCCTTTCAATTTTCCCATCAGTAGTTCCCTGTTTACCAGGTCAAAAGCTTTCTGGGAATCTATGAAGACCAAGTAGTACTTTCCTCTGGGGTGTCTTAGTGCTTCCCCTATTTGCTCCAATAGGTATGCAACAGCTTGAAGGGTGCTTCTCCCTTTCCTGTAGCCGAACTGGCATTCTGGTATATACTGGTTGGTCATCATTAGGAGTCTCATGTTGAGAATTTTTGTGAACAGTGTAAATGTAGTATTTTCCAATACTATGCCTCTGAATGAGTTTAGATTTGCATTGCCTTATTTCCCCTTATACAGGATCTTAATAGTTGCTGTTTTCCAGATTTCAGGTATCTCCCTTACTTCAAGACACTCGTTGATTAAATCCATCCACAGATCTTGCATCATATCCATGGGATCCTTTAAGTGTTCTGTATAGATATTTTATCTGGTCCTGCAGCCTTATTACTTTCCCCATGTTTTATTGCTACCTGTACCTCTTCTTTTGTTACTGGGTTGTGCATATGTTTATAGTTTGTTGCAGAGATGTCATATGCTTCATCTCTCTGATGTTTATTTAAAATAATTGTGCAGTGTGCCTCTGATTTCTCCACTGGTATTTCTCCTGTAGCGAGTGAGGTTCTCTTCTTAAGTACATACTAGGAATGGAAGATAGGAAACTTAAAAGGGTCCACCTTTTCAATACAAATAAATGTTATAGTTTATTTACAACATGTATTTACACTTGGAACTAGTTTCGACGCTGTTTGGCGTCATCTTCAGCCAAAATGTGGGAAATAGGCATAGCATGTAGACATTTATATTATACAAGGTGTTACATCAGTGTGATTAAATGAGAGAATATGAAGACGTGAAGTACAATGTCAGTTTCAAAATGGTCACGAAGGGCGAGTCAAAATTGTATAAACATGAGATAACATAAACACATAAACAAAAAACATATATACATATAAACTGTAACAAAACCATGTGGAAGTACGAGATGATTGGCATTGGAGATTCAAATTATTTCAGACACACTTCCATTGAATGTTGCCTGCCGCGAGTGTAGTACAAAACATAGGTTAGATTTCAATAAACACAATTGTCTCAAAAATGCACATAACATTTTAAAAAATATTTGGGTTGAGATGAAATTTGGCAGTTAGGGATTGAAATCACTTATTCAATAAGCGTCAATTCAAAAAAACAGCTGTGAAGGGTGAGACAGAAAAATTGCACAAGCGTGAGTTTGGACTCGATAAATGCAAAAAACACATGTAACACACTCGGAAATGTAGGTTCTTGATGGATTTGGCATGAAAGGTCTGCGTTCAATCATTCACTGAATGGCACTGGTGCGAGTGTAGTTCAAATGCGCGTGAGGATTTAACAGCCTCTTAGAATTGCACGTGACATCTGAACTCATGGTGCGAGATGAACTTGGCAGTGAAGGTTCGAATTGTAGATATTCAGTAATGACATTTGGAAACAGTCCATGAAGGGTGAAACAAAAGCTATAATTCATACGAGTTTTTTCACATCAACTGTTCTAAGTATTCTATAGGAGCACAACTACTTATTCAATTATATTGAATTGTACTATATTTATCTATATACTTACTTTCCCGCAACCGAGGAAAATTACTGGATCTTCAAGCTATTCTCCATTTTACTTTGGCGTTTGCAACCACAGTGCCTGATATTGAATGTGTCGCGCTGATACCGGGAGCTGGCAAGTTGCTTCAATGGTTCTACTCGTCTTCAACTCCTGCATGATTATGGATTTTCGTATGTGTTCGATTGTGATGTGACCTTGTGCCTGACAGTGTTTAAAAACTGGCTCATTTAACCGTTCTCCGCTATTCGCAAACATTGTGGGACTTTGCCTAGCGCTGTGTGTACCATGCTGCCGCTCAGAGAATTGCGCACTGTTTTCTTTTAAGTGACTTGCATTTTACTTCTTCTGAGTTTTACAGTGTCTACCCCCGTTCATTTTTATATCACCTCTTCTACTGATCCGGAGCGTACTTAATCTTTTATTTCCTTTTCCTATGCATTGTTTTTCATGTTTTAATCAGCTGACGATGACCTGGACTAGGGTCGAAACCGGTACCATTTCTACTTATTATTAAATGGGAATGTAATTCACTACATTTCTTATTCTTTTGTATTGAATAGGTTGAATCTCTCTATCAATTATTTCAATTTTAACTGGGGTGATAGTATCTCATGGGGAACACTGTAAGTACCTGGGTGTTAATATAAGGAATCATATTAATAAGATTGTTAAGAAACTTTACAGATCTCTTCGCATGGTTATGAGGGTATTTAGGGGCTGTAGTAAGGATGTTAAGGAAAGAGTGTATAAGCTGCTAGTAAAACCACACTTAGAGTGTGGCTCCAGGCTACTTGACTCAAGAACTGGAAAATATTCAAAGGAAAACAGCACCATTTGTTGTGGATGATTTCCGACAAAGGGGTAGTGTTATGAAAATTTTGCCAACTATGGGCTGGGAAGACTTGGGAGTAAGGAGACGAGATGCTCGACTATGTGGTATGTTTCAAGTTGTCAGTGGAGAACTGGCATGGAATAACATTCATAGACGAATAAGCTTGAGTGGAACTTTTAAAAGTAGGAAAGATCATAATAAGAAGATAAAGTTGGAATTCAAGATGACGAATTGGATCAAATATTCATTTAGAGGATGGGGAGTAATGGATTGGGATAAATTGTTGAGGGAAATGTTAAATAAATTTCCAAGTTCTTTGAAAATGTTTAAGAAAAAGCTAGGTAAACAATTGACAGGGAATCTGCCACCTGGACGACAGCCGTAAATGCAGATCACTGATGATTTCGAAACCATCATCATCAGACTCTGTGACTTAAAACTTTGTTAGAATGTGGAAACAAGATGGTAGACCTATGATGAAACACTTGACCAGTATTTATAGAGGAAGTGAACCACAGTGAATAAGGAAGAACATTCAGAAATGCGAGTTTGTGGAAGGATTCCAAAATACCTTTTGTAATCCTAGCCACAAACAATGACAGTTACATATGCTGAAACACCCATCACTAAAACAAAACAAAACAAAGAGAGTCACATAATCTTTCAAAAAAAGAAAGGCAAAACAAACAAGCTTGCAGTTTTACATATCACTTGATATCATGATTACAGCCATAGGATTTAGTTTTATGTGGAATCCAAGTGTCATCATCACCACCACCACCACCCCCTTAATATTATAATAATCATAATCATTATTACTATATGATGGAAAATTTAAGAATAGTTTGAATAAGTTGCAAAAGGCCACAAACAAAGAGATCTTCTGACTTACCAAGATCAGAAAATTCAGATATTTTAGATGTATGATGAGGTAAGCACACATTTACAATATCCTGCCCACGGATTCCACAACCATCATCCTTCACTTCAATTCTATTCAAACCATTATTCTCCTGAAACAAAATGTACATGTTCACCAACTAAAGGATAAAGGACAAAGAAATCAAATGAATTAGCCTTCATCTTATGGCAGAAGTTATAAAATAAACTGCTTTTAGCAGGGTACAAGTTATGATGAAATACTTATAAGCTAATTTACAACTTTGAAAGGGCAACGAGAGGTATTTGTAACTGGAGCAGAGCCCGGTTGTCCTCCCGCTCTAGGTGGCTGCTGTAAATTTAAATATCTTTGTGAAATTGTCACTTGGAATAATGCTAATGAAAAAGCATCCTTAGATAATAGAACTCTAAAACTGAGACGAGCAAAACAAATTACATGACCGAGTTCCAAAAAACAGTCTCTTTCAATTAATGCTAAATTTCACCATTATAACTGTCATCAAACCAGAAGCAACGTATGCAAGTGAAACATTATTCAAACTAAATACCCAAGCAACTACAGACAAACTGCAGAAAGTGGATAGAAGAATTCTCCAGATAATTATAATAAAACACATCAGGACGATGGCCAGTGGAGACTTTTACCCAATTCAGTAATTTACAAGGAAAGTGAATCAATTATTGACACAGTGAGAAAACAGAGGATCGCATTTTTTTTGGATACATACACCATTTGCCAAATTTTAGACTCCTAAAACAGCTTTTTGATTTCTTTGGGAATAGTAAAACAAAAAACACTTGGTTTAAAGAAATATAAATGGATGTGGATGAACTGAAAATTACTACAGAGCAAATTGAAAAGGGAGAAGGGAAGAAGATTCTAAACAACAAATATACAAAACTATAACTTAAAACATGAAAATGTAAGCAGTATGTTATGTCTATTGTTATTTTTGTTTTTGCCATTTGCTTTATCGCACCGACACAAATAAGTCTTATGGCGACGATGGGATAGGGAAGGCCTAGGAGTGGGAAGAAAGTGGCCATGGCCTTAATTAAGGTACAGCCCCAGGCCCACGGTCAACTCGCCTGGTGCATGTTATATCAGCAGAAGAACGGGCTGCAAGATCGTTTAGAATGAAGAAGTTTTGGGAAGAGAAGAAATTATCAAGTGTTAAAAAATGAACTTATTTTTGGTGTACATTTTTTTTTGAAGATTTTATTGTATAAGGTTGATTTTGGAGTTCCAATGTGGGCATAAACAGTGTAAATAAATAAATAAATAAATAAATAAATAAATAAATAAATAAATAAATAAATAAATAAATGAAGACCATGCCCCCAGAGTTGTTGAAGTTTGTTCGACTCCTATAAACAAACCCTATATTAATTTCTAGAGCAGAAAGGTCATTTGCAAGTCTGGGAAGATTGAAAACAACCCAAGGTCAATTTTTTTTTACAATTTGCTTTATGTTGCACTGACACAGATAGGTCTTATGACTACAATGGGGTAGGAAAGGGTAGGTGTTGGAAGGAAGCGGCTGTGGCACAGTCCTAGCATTTGCCTGGTTAAAATGAGAAACCATGGAAAACTATCTTCAGGGCTGCCGACAGGGGGGTTCGAATTCACTATCTCCCGAATGCAAGCTCACAACTGCTCAACCGTGACCGTGTGGCCAATTCACTCAGTCTCAAGGCTGACAATGATTTCTAAGCTCCTAAACAATCTTCCAAATCTGAACCTTCATTATGAGGAGGCCAACTCTTCGGACATTTATTCTATAACTAATGGATTTAGAGTAGAAATATGAAAATAAACTTCTACTGTTAAATGCAACCTAAATATTATTTACGAGCAAACAAGTCTACTTTATTTTACCAACATACAGTGGTGCAATGTGTAATATTTATAAAGCAATTGAAAAAATAGAAGGAAAAAAAAAAACCTGTATTCATTGTCTATTTTGTTGGGTATTTCCTACAAACAGGAAAATGGGGATGACCCTCCACTTGAGACTTAAAACCAAACCTAGGAGAATGGATAGGATCCAGGCTTGCTGCACCCCATCCCCAATACATGCAAGTTGGCACCGTTGGATTGACCAGAGGTCTGTATTGACCACAACAGGTAGTCAAGATTTTTGGTGGGATTTGCAATGTGAGAAATTCTGTTCACCCTGTTTAAACAAGAACGTGATAGACACAGACATTATTACTGGCTTCTCACCTAGATGGCCACGGTCCAACTATTGGTCAAAGCATGTTGAATTTTAAAAATGAAAAGTCACATCCCTATGGTTCGGAATCCTTATAAAACTGGCATCATGTGGCTACGATCTCAATATTAACAGTCATGTAAAGCTACAAATTTGCCTTCTTTTAAAAAAAAGTTAAAACTAATATTTAAATAGGGGCATATACATTTAGTCTAATATTTTAAATACAGGCATGCACATTCAGTTTACAATCCTTAAGAGTGGTTAACTATCCATTAGTCTCTGCATTTATAATTAACTATGTCAAGGATGCACGTATGTTGAGTCCTTAGCCCAAAGGCTGGTTGGAACCTCAACAGGTCTACCATCAGCAGTTAGAAGTAGCCTAGGTCACTGAAGAGGTGTACTAGAGAAATGAGGAGTGAGGTAGTTTCATGTTGCTTTCCTCACCAAGCCAGAAGGTGTCATTTCAAACGGCCTACCATGCCCATTGATATGTATATACCAAACGACACTATGAGGAAGATTTACACACCATTCATCCTGGGACTGGTTGCATGATTATAGCATCACTCATATCTCAGTCACTTTTATATCGTCAAAGCCAAGGATAAGACTCCATCCATCCATTATCTAAAGCAGGGCCTCTCAGAGCGCATGCACTGTGCTCAGTGCAAAAGACGACTTCGCTTGGTTGACCAGAGTGCAGACCCCCACTCCTCGATTTGGAGCAATAGCTCTGTCTTGCTCACTCCGCCTGTCTCCCTCTTCCTCACTTGCTCCGTAGCGCTCAAAATCCGAGCCGAGTTGAGCCGAGAAGCCCAGAGACAAAGTGTTGGTCCGAGCCGAGCTGATTGGGACCGATGCACTGTGCACAGGAACTCTGCGCCTCAATTTGGACCCGTGAGATTTAGGGTGTTTGAAAGGCCCTGATCTAAAGGCTAAGCCTTGTCGTTGCAGCCACATCCCACAGTCTTCCGCAATCCTTTTCATTGAGAGATAGGAAGCAAAACCCAGCTGAGTGATTATGTTCCTAAGGTATGAGAGACGTGGTCTTCCTCTCGGCTTCTTCCCTGGGACCTTTCCTTCGAAGACATTTGGAAGAGACAAACACAGAAAAATTAAACTGCAAACCTAATCAGCCCATAGACACAGTACAGTCTGCACTCTGTATCTCACCAAAGATGGATCTGGCACTATATCAAGGATAGAGAGCACAAATCCGTAGTCTTAAAAAAGTTTACATCCCATATCATTCTCAACTGAATCCAAGAATTGTAACTGCAACAGATTGGTGGAGAAGGTGGAGATTGTTGTTCTACAGGAGAAGAAATGGACGTAGAAGTGTGACTGAAGAGGAAAGACCCTATCTATGTGATGATGTTTAAACATCTCAGTCATCAGGAAATTGTCCTCATCCTTTTGTGCTTTCATATAGCCTACAGTGGAGCCTTGATATCTCGAATCACCTCAGGAGCTAGACTTTATTTTGAGTTATCGAAATTTTGAGATATAGAGAATATTGTTTTTGAGCATATATAATGCATAATTGAATCATATGTATCTACGGGTTTATACTGAATAGTTTTTTTTTTTTTTTTTTTTACAGTATTTAAAAATATTCTAACAAACTCGTATTTTATGACATCATTTTAATTATGACTCTTATTAAAGTAACTTTTTAGAGGATAGAATACAGTACATTACATACAGTAGTGAAACAAGAAATACCTCAGTTAACACCTCTGACATAAATTCATTAGTCTCTTCTATGTTTTTACTGTTAACCTTCTTTTCCTCCACATACTTTTCAACAACATTTATTGCTGTGAGAAACACGGTCATTTATATTCGATTGACTCTGTATGTAGGTTCGAAACCATGCATCCACAATTTGTAAATGGAGCTTGTCATCTACGATTTCCGGTAATGAATTCACACCCGAAAAACAACGATGCTTCACAGATTTTTCTAGCACTAGAAGTTTGTTTTTCAGTTCCCGTCATATTAGCTCCCAGCATCACTGTAACCCTTTCCTTGGTTGTGAACTGTTCCTCACAAACTAGTAGTGCTGTATAGCACAATGAATATTGTACAAAATTTGAGTTACAGAGTATTTTTTGCTTCAAGGGAGGAAAACTATTGCTTCAAAAATCAAGAAATTCATGTAACTGAATTTCAAGTACTAGAGAAATAAATACATGTTAAGGAAACTGAAGTTAATTCGAGATACTGAAAATTCGAGTAATGGAGGTTCATGATATCGAGATTCGACTGTATGTCCTTGTCTTCTATTCTATTGCTTCTTCTTTCAATGGTGACCTGTCATTGCTTATCCAATTATGTATTCATGGCTTTATTTCATCACTTGTTTCCTTTATCGTACTAATTTGTACTATTTTATCTCACACTTTCAATTTCAGTAACCTAGACTACCTAATTACCTACCCATGGAATAAAATCCTTACAAATCCATGATAAGTGAATTACTAGCTTATTTCAAACAGTTCCTGAATCACGTAGTTTTTCCAACCTTGTCTGTTGGCAGACAGACTTATCATTTTGCTCTAAAAATATAAAACCAAAAGCAGCTAAAGAGATGTTTAACAATCACCATTGTATTATTTACCTAAAGAAACAAAAAAAAATACAAGGGCAATTTCCATTAGTTATACTATTTAATACCATTTCGGAGCGCCTAAAAATGAATTGGCGATGGTCGGCTTCTTTACTGTAACCATAGTTAAGATCATGGAGCATATCTTTTTTTTAAATACTGTGAATAACATGGTATTTTTTTCCAGATTACCCAAATTCAGTGTTAATTTAAAATTTCAGGCATACTAATGATATAAACCTTGTCCCTTCTAAATATGGTGATGAAAGACATAAAAATTTTTTTTTTTTTTAAATGTCAATTTGTTACTAGTAGAGAAATTAAACTGATCTTAACAAGGAATATTCATTGTAGTATAAAATGGTGAATATAATAAAACAATTTTCACTGTAATTCCAATAATCACTCTCTACCCTTATCACTAGTTCATTCAAGGCCTTGTAGAAACAAGATTGCCTTTTATCATTTCTACTGATGAACAAATCTAATTTCCAAGCAACCCTAGAATAAGATTTTTTTAAATGTTTAAAATTTTATATATCCACTTATCTATTACTGGTCACCGCTAAATATTTAATGCGTTCAATTTCATCCTAAATGTTAATGTTATAGGAATTTCGTCAAATGCAGAGGTGTAAGAAGGTGCCCGGGCGAATGGGCGGACAATGACCAGAGCATAAGTTAAAGCACTAAATTTTGAAATTTTAATTCTTTCCTTCTTTCTTTTAAAATTTGATAAATAGAAGATTTGGAACAAATAACATTTAAATAGAATAACAAATGAGCTTGTCAGCTCTGATAACAACAGCAGGCTTTAAGTACAAAAATCAGGTACAATAACTAGAAAGATTTATCAACATGATAGTATACAAGGGATGAGCATTATCGCTCTGAACAGGTACATATTTCATAAGAGCATATTTGCTCCACTCACTTACATCGTCTACGAGTTTGAGCTCCAGAAGTTAATAGTGTATAGTCTGGCCTCTCAGAGGCATAAAAAGGGGCAATGTGTGCCCATTCTATATGGCCTTAATGTAATAAAAGAAAAGGTTTAATATGAATGGCCATGAACACAAGGCTTAGGAGGCGAAACACACACACCCCTTTTCAAAAAAATTCCTAATAATTTAAATGGGTTTATGGCCCGAAATTGCAGAGGCTAATCCTATTCTACAGAGAGGTGACTAAACGAGAAATATTAAATGCCAAAAGAGTCTTAAGAATTTAGATGTTCAGAAAATTTTAGTCACCTCATACCAAGTTGCATGGGAATCAACAGAGGGTAATCACACTTTGTTCCCTTAGTTTACACGTTTCCCAGCCGGGATTTGAACAGAGTCCTCAGACCTGCTGAAAACTGTAAATTAGGACTTTACATAAAATAAAAGAAGTTTGAAACCTTCCCCTCAAGCTATCTGCCGGAGCTATCACATATTAAGAAAATTCTGCCATTACCTTGCTTGTTAGGCCTTCTGAACGCCGATCTGCAGCCCCTGCCTCCAAATAACACGCCGCACTACCTAAACCGGAGCGATGAAGATGACAATACGACCTTAAAGCGCCCAGCTTCTATAACAATGGCCGGCCCCGCGGTGTGGGGGTGGCGTGCCTGCCTCTTACCCGGAGGCCCCAGGTTCGATTCCCGGCCAGGTGATTAGAACTGAGGAGCTATTTGATGGTGAGATGGCGGCCCCGGTCTAGAAAGCCAAAAATAATGGCTGAGAGGATTCGTCGTGCTGACCACACGACACCTCGTAATATGCAGGCCTTCGGGCTGAGCAGCGGTCGCTTGGTACGCCAAGGCCTTTCAAGGGCTGTAGTGCCATGGGGTTTGGTTTGGTTTTTTCTATAGCAATGCCGAGGGGAAGTTTCCAGAATTCTTTACAGATAGGGTTGATTTCAATACACACCCCCTATTTTAATTGGCTAGAGAAAATATTCCAATTATTCCTGATTGGTTAGCAACTAAAGAAGAAGGAAGCAGTAGGAGTGTTGACAACTTTGATACATGAACAAAACAATCTTCAAAAACTAAAGTTAACAACTTTTGCAAACTAGAAATTCCCTTAAGAATTAATTGTCCTTAATCCTGCCAGAGGGGGGCACTTAGGCCGATGGTAGAGACATCTAATAATTGCAAGCCCAAGTATCTTACATTACATTAGTTCCAGTTCCATAACATAGATGGCCTTATAGAAGGTGCGCAGTTTAACTGTACGGAGAATGTGTACGCCCCGCTACAGACTTCGACCCCCTAAGGTTTTACCACGCTCTGAACAGTTTTTAAGTCTTGAATCTTGGAACACAGAAATTAAGCAAATATATATATATTTAAGTTAGAAAATCCCTTGATAGACAGTCTGATCTAACTTCTTTTTTGAAGTAAGGTAATCTTGATGGAGTTGGCAAATTAGTAGAAATCCAGTCAGTTGCACCCAGGGTTGACGGCAAGAGCGGCCACCATTGCCGATGTCAGGATGGGTTCGCCCGGATCCCCAAGGTACCCTCAGATACTATCCTCCCGTATACTGAGAGGAGCAGCCAAGGCGATGGTCACCAAGGACCAAGTAGAATTGTTCGGCCCAAGTATAGTGTGGGCGGTTGGAGTCAGGTTTCCAAGCCACTCCCAAAGATGACAGTCCTAAAGGAGGCAGTTTAGCAGGTGACTCGGCCGGCACAAGGCGGGTTCATACACCATGCCGGTATCCCTCGCAAGTTAACGAGACTTGGCCTCAGGTGAAAGTAGGGTGCTGTAACATTGAATTTGTGGGAGAGAGTAACAGATTCTTAGACAGTGTTACAAGGGGTGCAGGTAAGATGGGCGAATATGGAAGGTGAGTGTGCAGAGTTTCTGGCTCAGGTTTGGAGGCAGAGGCAGTAATGGCAGAACTGTGATGAAATTATTGAAGGGAAGGTTTTCATAAAGGGATTTAAATAAAAATACAATTTAACTTTGGATATAACTTAAAATACCTACAGTTTTTCACAACCTACAGGGGCAGAAGGCCTTCTTATTTAAACTTGCTTACCAAAAACTTAAAATTAATAAGCTGCTAAGGAAGGAAATATAATTCAATCGGCAACGCCATCACTTGGTGGTCTATGATAAAGAGCAACATTCTTCACAGGTTTTACCCGAGACAGGTGAACATGAAAAATCCGTTCTGTTTCAGGGTTACTCACCAAGAAGGTGAAAGGAGTAAGAAAGTCAAGTATTACACAAGGTCCATGAAACTTGGGGGCAAGCTTGCCAGCTGGAACAAAATTTTCAACCATGATCTGATCCCCAACATTTAAATTCGTAGGTCTTCGTCCATGATCGCACATCATTTTTACTCTCTGATGAAAGGCTTTAAGATTGTTTTTGGCTTTTATCCAGAGATCCCAGATATTCTCTGGGTCTTTGTCCCTGGTAAAAGCTCATTCATTGATCACAGATTAGACAAGGGAGTGTTGGGAACAAACTTAAACATGAGAGATATGGGAAAAAACTTGTGTGACTCATGAATGGCTGAGTTAAAGGCTAATGATAACCAGTGTATGGAAGTGTCCACGCGAGAATGATCTTTGTGGTGAGAAGCAATCAGTGCAGATCGAAGATTACGATTAACCCGCTCGGCTAAACTTGCTGTGGTTGGTATGCAGATTCGTCACATGTGAGATAGAGAGATCGAAACAGAACTTACGAAATAAACTGGAGGTGAACGCCTTAGCGTTATTAGAAACAATATATTGACAGGCTCCAAAAGATGCAAAAATAGTACTGAGACCAGAAATAGTGGACTGAGCATTGCAAGCCTAGTCGGAAACAGCCATGAGAACCGTGTGAAACCATCCACACACGCAAGAATGAATTTATTTCCATTCCCTTCAGATTGAGGGAAGGGCCCGACGTAATCTATGTACAATCGCTCCATAGGGCGAGATGCTTGACGTGATGACAATAGCCCTACCTTAGTAGACAATGTGGGCTTGCTAATCAAACAAGACTTACATGCTTTAATCAACATCATCATTAATGTGCCACTCCAGTCGCCCGGGTGTGGTTAACAAGCCTCCTCCACTCCTTTCTGTCCTTCTACTTTTCCTGCTCCATTACTTCTGCCACATCCCATCCAGCTTCTCTAATGTCCTTCCAAATCTGATCCATCCACATTCTTCTTGGTCTTCCAACTGGTCTCTTTCCCTTAGCTTCTCTTTCTAATTCCCTTCTTGCTACTCATTCCTTTCCCATTCTTTTTACATGTCCAAACTATCTCAGTCTTGCTTTCTGTATGTTCTGTACTAATGGTTCTACAGTACATTTAGCTCTTCTCTGATTTTAATAATTTGAATTCTCTCTCTTCTTGTCTTTATAACTGATGTTCTTAAAAATTTCATTTCTACTGCTTGGATATTACTATCTTGTCTCTTATTAGTTACCAGCATTTCTAGTCCATGTGTTACAATTGGTATGTTTAAATAATGTTAATTTCGTTCTCTTGGGTACTTTGTCATCCCATAAAAGCTCTCTGACTTGGTGATAAAATGTTGTACCTTTACTTAGTCTGTTATTAATTTCAGGGTTGATTTCATGACTTCCATTAATAATGCTACCCAGATATGTACATAGTTCTACATTCTCTAACTGTTCTTCATCAACAGTATGTTCACTTGGCATCTGTTTTCTCTTTTCCACAGTGCATGACTACAGTTTTCTTTTTACTAATTACCATTCCAAACTACTTCAGATTTTCATTCCAAATGTCCAGTCTCCTTTGAACTTCCTTTTCTCCCTTTCCCCAATCACCACATCATCTCAAATACCAAAGTATTCACTTCATCACTACTGATATTCTGTTTTACACGTTAAATGATTTCATCCATCAATATAATAAACAATAATGGTGACAGCGCACTTCCTTGCTTGAGATCCTTTTTTGTATAAAATGTTTCAGAGTCACCACGTCCCACTTGTACACTGCTTTTACTCTCATGATACAACATTTCTATCTCGTTAATCAATGATTTTGGTACATTCCTTTTCAGTAAGCATTCTCATACACATTTTCTCGTAACTGTATCATAAGCTTTTCCCAAATCCGAAAATACGAATATGATTTCCTTGTTCCTTTCCAGATGTTTTTCCGTTATCGTTCGCACTGTAAATATCAGGTCTATTGTTGATCTATTTAGTCTAAAGCCACATTGTTCTTCCTCTTGCTGTGTATCTATTATATCCCTCATACAACTTTACGGATTTTTACTTGTTTTAATTCCACAATTAGTAATCTATGATCACCTTCCATACTTTCACTGGGGATTATCTTCGTATTCATGACGTATCTTCCCCATTCTCAGTCTGTTGTTATAAAATCGATGAGTGTTCCATACTGTCCATCCCAACTATATCGGCTGATCTTATGGCTATTCCTCTTCATAAACCACATGTTCTTTATCATCAGGTTATTTCTGATACAAAAGTCCAACAATTTCTCTCCATCTTAATTTCTATCGCCGTACCCATGTGAGCTCAGAACATTCTCATATCCCATTCCAGCGGAATCCACATGAGCATTCAGATCTCCCATTACCATGATCCCATCTCCAACAATGTGTGTTTCCAGTTCATTGAGGAACTCTTCTTTTTCTCCCATGCTACATCCTGTCTGTGGAGCAGTAGTTCCTTGTTTAAATGTACGTGCATTATTATAATTTTTTCATTTACATACTCTGCTTCAGCTATTGGTTCGACATTTGATTCACTACAAATCCAACTCCATTTCTTTTCTCTTTACTGTTATCCATCCAGTACAAGGTGTACCCCTTTTTTAGTTTCTTCATTCTTTTCCCTTTCCATTTTACTTCACTCAATCAAAGGATGTCCAGTTTTCGTCTCTCCATTAAGTCAATCAATTCATTTTCATTCCCATTCATTGTTAGAATATTTATTGTCCCAAATCAGGTTTTGTTCTCTGATCTAACACTTGCACGAACATCAGCATTACCATCATACTGTGCAACTGTAGTCAGAGACTTGTCAATTCCATTTATATTTTTAAACTTCCATCCGAGGCTTGTATTGTAGTTGAAAGCAAGTGCAAATTTACTCATCTGCTAACCTACTAAGCCTAACGCATCTGAGGATTTTCTTTCAGGGTTTACTCCTTTAGCCTTTGAAGATCCCTCTTCTCCACAAAGCAGTGGTTTCCTCTTCTAATTTTCCCCAGAGAGGATGGGTTGCCTCATCCACCATCTTTGCCATACTGAAGGTCTCCTTCTCTGCCTAAGATGCTGTTAAGGTCTTCACCTATAACCCTGCGCATGGGTTCGATGTTATACCCCGTGAGACTGGGTCCCTGCCTGAACTTAGCTCTCCTTCACATCGGCCTACTGATGTGGAGGATACCAAGTCCTGCAACGTGGATGCACCAGACAAGAATTACTCAAGTGAAGGATAGGGAAGATGACCCTATCTCCCTTGCGCCGAGTTAATGGTTGTGTGTGATGACACAACCATGCTTTAACCAGTTCCCTAATCTCGCCACCCATACACTTCCAGATAAACCTTTCCCTTATCTTCTCTCTAGTTTTGAAGATGCCCAGATATCCCTCTGTCGAGCTGAGTGGCTCAGAAGGTTGAGGCCTTCCGACCTCAACTTGGCAGGTTCAACCCTTGCTCAGTCAGTGGTATTTGAAGGTGCTCAAATACATCAGCCTCGTGTTGGTAGATTTACTGGCACGTAAAGGAACTCCTGAGGGACTAAATTCCAGCACCTCGGCGTCTCCAAAAACCATAAAAGTAGTTAGTGGGACCTAAAGCAAAGGACATTATTATTAGATGTACCCCTAATGGGGTCTCATGGTAATACTTGAACAGCACTAGAACAGCTGGAACCAAATTTTAATCTTCTGATCGTGCCCCGAAGGGCAACACAGCACCCAATTCCTCACAACATAAGGGACAACATGTTCCCCAGAAGAACGGGTTTCCATCATAGGAGCCAGCACCGGATCTTCACGTTGGTATTTCGCTATCTTGAAACAGCATAGGGGCATCAGTCAAAATTGCACTTATACCAGAAGATATGGAAATAGAAGGTGAAGGACTTTCCTCCGGGTCAACAGAACCAAAATCGCCAGAAAACATTCAGCTTAATCCATTGGTGACCACATTCTCAGATCCCCAAGTGTGTCTAACGTCAAAGTGAAATGCTGAAATTCACCTAGTATGATGGGGCCTAGCCAAAACCTAGCTCAGAACCTGATTGTCGGTCTCTAATTCAAATTTAACATGTTCAAGGTAAAGACGGAATTTTTCTAAGGCAAATAGGACGGTCAGTCATAACTTGTATGTAGAGTACTTGGTTTCTTGAGATGACAAGTTTCTAGATGCTTAGGCAGTTGGCTGCCTTCCTAGTTCTGATTCCCGAAGAAGAACCGCAGCGGCCGCAGATGATGAGGCGTCTGTCTGTATGATAAACTTCTTGGAGAAATCAGGCATAGCGAAGACCGGGGCGTTACAGAGAGCTAATTTCAGATCCTCGAACACAGCTTGCTGTGACAGACCCCATTCAAACGCCGCACCTTTCTTGTAGAGAAGGTTTAAGGGTGCCGCCCTATTAGCGAAGTTGGGGATGAATTTCCTAAAGAAATTCACCATGCCGATGAATCTAGCAACCCCTTTACCATCTTTGGGAGGTTTAAAGTTACGGATCGCATGCGTTCTGCAATGATCGACTGAAACTCCATCCAGTGACACAATATGCCCCAAGAAGGACAGAAGATGGTTTAGCGAAAGATACCTCTGACAACTTAACCATCAATACAGCTTTCATAAGGTGTTTTAGATCTTCCTCTAGACGAGCTAAGTGTTCCTCAAAGGTCTCAGAGAAAAATCACCAATCATCTAGATTATGGTACAGATATTCAAATTTAATATCAGAGAAGACCCTATTTAGTAGCAGCCTAGTAAGTACCGCTGCATCCGTGGGGAGCTCGAAAGGCACACAGTTGTATTCATACAAATTCCAGTCGGTAGCAAAAGCAGTCAGATGTTTCTATTCTTCCGCCAGAGGTATCTGGTTATAGACTTAGTTAAGATCTAGAACGGTGAAGAATTTAGCCTTACGAAACCAAGAAAAACATGAATGCAAGTAGGGAAGGGGTACTGATTGTAGAACAATCTTAAGTTTTAATGCCCTGTAATCAATTACTGTCCTGAAGCTGCCTTGAGGTTGCGGCACCAGAAAAATGGGTGAAGAATATGCCGACTTAAGAGGGTCGAATGATACCATCCCTCAGCATTTGGTCTGATTTCCTTCAGGGCCTTCATTTTAGGTGGAGATAGTCTGTATGAAGGAAGTCTCATGGGAACCGAACCGTAACCTCGATCTTGTATTCATTTAAGTCCGTCACACCAAAATGTTCTGAAACACGTCGGAAAATGACTGACATAATTTACGAATGCAATTAGCCTAGTAGATGGCTAAGGTCTAACGACATATCACTCTGGGTAGGCAAAATCATAGACGACGATACAGAATTATGTTTTAAAAGAGGTATATGGAAATTACTCTCAAATTTGAATGCGCAGGATTTGCTTTGAAGATCGAGCACAATACCGGAATGTGACATGAAATCTACCCCTAATATCACAGCGCTAGACAAATTTTTAGCAACAAATAACTTAAACTTCCATGTAAATTTAGAAATGTGAGTTTTAGGCTGGATAAATCCTAAAATTTCTATAGGGGAAGAATTAGCCAAAAGACACTTTACAGAAGAAGAAACATATTCAGGAAATTTACAACAAAACTTTAATTTGGAATACCATTCTTCTGAAATAATAGAGCCAATACTTCCTGAATCTAAAAGGGCTAAGACCGATTCGTTATTTATTTCAATTTTGAGGAAGGGCACGAATCCAGGAGTACTGGAGGCAATTTTGAGGCATTTTTTTAGGACCTACAAAAGAAGTTTTAGAGGGTCTTCCCTCCTCAGAAAATACGATGACTGGGCTGAGCCTTGAGCAGCTGATACTGGCGAGGACTTAGCCAGGCATGCTAGTCATTTCCGATTGCTTTGGTTGACAGAGGTAGAACCAGAAATAGAGCAAGAAGGTATACTATTTGATGAGTTACAGTTCTTAGCGAGGTGCGTGAATGACCCGCATTTGAAACATCCCTGAGAAGATGACACTCCATTTTTAGGTCTATTCGTTTTTATTAGAGGACACTTATTTCTTAGATGGTCTGCCAACCCACATGCATAACATTTGCGGGGAGAGAAGATTCGGCGAGGTGGTGGCCAAGAAATATTAGAAGAAGGTGGTGGTCCTCGAGCGACTTGCAGAGTATCTGCACATCTCACTCCTTCCGCAGACAAGGACATGGCCTCAAGTTCAGCAAACGTTTGCGGACGGGAAGCAAAACATAAATATGATATATATAAGATGGAGAAATCCCTTCAATGATAGCCTGAATGATTTGACCTTCGGAATATTGCAATGCAAAAACTCTAGTATAAAACTTAATGTCCTGTACAAAGTCCGCTAGATTTTCATCTAGCCTTTGAACTCGGAAGTAATATTTCTGGATCAGAGATGATACAGCTCTCGCAGGAATGAAATTTGCCAACAAATGAGCATGAAAAGTTTTAACTGAACTCTTTTCCGATATGGCCTTGACGATCTTATCTGAAAGGACACCTGAGTGGGGGTAAAACATCAGTAAGATTTGTGACTGCGACAGAGCAAACACAAAAGCACGGTCTTGGAATTTTACAAGAAATCTTACGAAGGTTATGATGTCACTTGTTGAATTTATGGAAAATTTCAAAATCCCCTTAAGCAACACGGCTAAAGGGTGGAGTAAGCTGCTAAAGCCCAGTGATATGACCGGAGGGGGTGCCGGAGGTTGAGAGCTACATTACAAATTTAAAAAAATGGAGGAAGACGTTGTGGATCATCAACTTGTTCAGATGGGGCAAAAATTTATATCTTATGAATTTTATATCTTATAATGGGGCAGAAGCTTGTTGTTGCTCAACCGATTCCCCACTATCAGAAAACTTAATTGGGGAGAGGCAAGCACAGTACCCCTAGCGGGGCCGGCAGAAGAAACAAATACCATGCAGTATCAGTCAGTTAGGAATAAAGAAAACATGTGCATATGTAAAATATGCATACTCGTTCACGTCTCTTGGAAAATGAAAATAAGATTTAGATTGATTTTTCACAACACTGAATGTCCATACACTGCACACATACGGCCAGCCATGCTAAGGTAATTTCATAGCAGTACGATTGACTTAATACTCTTTAAAGGATCTGGAATACATCTAGTGGAGCACGAAGTTGCAGAGAACCCTCTGAAGAAACAATGCCCTGTTCTGGCAAGCTTCGTTGTAATGGGGCAGTCAAACACAAACAAAGAGAGAGATCTCCAAAAACCTACATCTCGAAATTTTAACGTAGATATCCTTAAGCAAAATAAAAACAGGATCATTGACCTAAATAACAGCATACAAAAGAAAGATCTGAACTCAGCAGCTCTCGGAATTGAGGACCTCATTAAATCCACAACCACAAGAATAACAAATAGAAGATTGCAAATCTGGTTCAACAAAGCATGTTACTTGGAAAAAGAAAACAGGTCCTGCATGCTCTTCAGATAGCAAAAATAAGTAACAACATAGAAGATATAGCAAACTATAGCCAACTCAGAAGAAAATATAAAGGCACCTTAAAGACGGTGCAGAAGGAGTACATTGAACTGCAAGCAAACAGAATGGTGATGGAAGCAAGGAAGTATCGCTATTTAGCATTAAAACCTAGAAAGTCACAGATAGCTGGTAAAATAGACATCAATGAGATAATCATCAAAATTCATCGGTATATTCAATGAAACCTAGTGGAGCAGAGTTCAAGGACTACATACTTTTCTCACAAGAAGAGATGCACAGAATCATACTCAGTCTGAAAGACAAGAAAGCACCAGGGCCGGATGGCATATATACTGAACACCTAAAGACAGCAGCGGACATTCTGTTGCCAACCATTACGAACCTCATGAATATGTGTCTACAAACAGGGGACATTCCAAAGGCATGGAAAACTTTAACAAAAATAAAAAAGGGTTAAGGAGACCCACAGGATCCCAACTCTTATACGGAGGGGGGGTCGCAATGGAGAACAACTTATTGAAGCTGCTTACAAAACTTGTAACAGATAGAGTAAGCAAAGAAATAAACACAAAAATCCTGGAAGAATTAATGTTAATGTTATTTGCTTTACGTCCCACTAACTACTTTTACGGTTTTTCGGAGACACCGAGGTGCCGGAATTTAGTCCTGCAGGAGTTCTTTTATGTGCCAGTAAATCTACCGACATGAGGCTGACGTATTTGAGCACCTTCAAATACCACCTGACTGAGCCAGGATCGAACCTGCCACGTTGGGGACAGAAGGCCAGCGTCTCAACCGTCTGAGCCATTCAGCCCGGCCCTGGAAGAGTAGTTTGGCTTCAGAAGAGGAAGAAGCACAATACAGGCAATAAGTGTAATCTAATAGACGATACAGATAACTCTCTCAGACAGCCAAATGGAAAGTTCCATGCTGTGTTCATCGACTTCATGAAGGCATTTGACACACTGAAGAGGATCATCATCTCCTGGAAATTTGATACTTTAGTTGAGGAAAATAAGTTTCTCTTTAATCTTGTCCATAACATGTTGAAGAGCAACAAAGTCATAATCTCAGACAACGTAGCAACATCCAAAGGGATTACTCAGACTAATGGCGTGCTGCAGGGGGATCCTCTCAGCTCTCTATTATTCAATGTTGCCACATATGATGTCATAAAAGCAATAAAAGAAAAGAGAGAGAGAGAGAGAGAGAGAGAGAGAGAGAGAGAGAGAGAGAGAGAGAGAGACAGACAGTAAGAATATATATGGTTAGAGGGTCAGAAGACTCGCAGAAAGAATTAAATGCTCTAGATGTCTGGATGGAAGCTAACCAATTAAAGGTCAATGTCAAAAAAGAGTGAATACATGATCTTCAAAAAAGGAGAGTGGGTTTCCTCACAGGACGAACTGACTTACAAGCAAGATGCACTACGAATTGTAAACAACTTCAAATATTTTGGCTTAACCATACATATGACTGCACGTTCCTACAGATTACATAAAGACAAAGAGCAACAGCGGCAATAAATGTGATACACAACATCAAACTTATCAACAGATTATCTCTGAAGACTACCATGGCTCTATTTGATGCCAAAATAATTCCTATCTTAACTTATGGAATAGAAATTATTGGGGATAAGCTAACAACGAACAATCTTAGAATGCTAGAAAAGGTCAAGGCACACTTCCTAAAGACTACCCTTGGTGTTTTTTAGATATACAAGATCAAGATTAATAGGCCTATGCAAACTTCTCAGAGAAACTTTCCTAACTGAAACGCTGAAATATAAACTACACTTACCCTCTATGGATAGTTAAAAGAGGGTACTGCAGGAAAGGGAAACAAAGAAAACCAAGATCTGAACAGAATTCTACTCTACAGAGGCCATGGTGGACACAAGTCAGGAGCTGCAACACTTCGTGACCTCAATAGCAGTACATGGATAACGCCACAGGGCTTGCAAGTTAAAATCCTTCCACAAGCCAGGAGATAAGAACGAGTGTGAATTCTGTGATAATCTCTGCGAACGCTACCACATTGTGAAGAGGAAAAAACTGCTGAAGTCTAAAATAGAGTTCTGTACGAACAATGAGTAAACCACTCGATACCACACAGATATTCTCTCTAATCAAAGCAAAATTTGTGTGCTCTATTACTATTATTATAATTTCATATTATACATGATCTTCCAAAAATTTCTGATAGAACTAAATGAGGCCACAACACTAGTTGCAAATCAAGGATTGTGGCGATGTTTAGTAAATTCTCAGAGGCTTGCAGACTGAACGCTGAAAGGCATAACAGTCTATAATGATAATGTATGCTGACTTGTAAATCACATTCTTATTTAAGAAATATGTATTTATATGTACTTATAATGTATCCTTGTTTTGCCATACGAAATAATAATAATAATGTATGTATGTATGTTAAAAGCTACTTTAATTACTATCACAACCCACAGTAGAATGCGGTCTGTCTAATAGTATCACTTCACTGCTGCTAAGGATGCTAAATACAGTTTTCACTAGTTTTTCTAAAAGCTGTCCTGTTTTGTTCTAGCATAAGGTCTTTGGTTGTTTTTCATAGAGGTTCCTCAAATGTTGAATTGGAGAAGGAATACATTTCTCCCACAGTTTATAAACATGACCATAATAGGTATTTTATGTTATCCTGTATTGACTTGCCTAATTTGACAGAGGCAACAATAATACAAACAGTGGCAAACAACATTTTTATCAGTGGCCATCTCGGATAATAAACCCATCTAAGGTGATGATACATATTTATAAGAGTGTAAAATATAGGAGGACCGAGCTTGATAGCTGCAGCCGCTTAAGTGTGGCCAGTATCCAGTATTCGGGAGATAGTAGGTTCGAACCCCACTGTCGGCAGCCCTGAAGATGGTTTTCCGTGGTTTCCCATTTTCACACCAGGCAAATGCTGGGGCTGTATCTTAATTAAGGCCACGGCCGCTTCCTTCCCACTCCTAGCCCTTCCCTGTCCTATCGTCGCCGTAAGACCTATCTGTGTCAGGCCGACGTAAAGCAACTAGCAAAAAAAAAAAATTTAAAAAATAAAAAATATAGGAGGAATTGTGAACTGTTCAAGAGTGTTTCAAAGTGTCCCATAAAGACTTTATAACAGACAATATCAAGAAAAGAACAGTGTATATATATCGGACAAAGTTAATATTATATAAAGCAATGTTTAATGTAAATATGGTACGATGTTAGTTCTCGGGATTTGGGGAAGGTTGATTTTGATGTTGTAACGTTGATGGTTAAAGTGAAGGAAAAGAAAATGGCATTGAAAGCATCTAAGACTGAAGAAGGTAGAAGAAAATATGTGGAGGCAAAGAATTTGACCAAGAAAGTAAGATCTTAAGGAAAAAAAAGAGAGATTGAGTAAACACCAGGCTTGTGAAGGATGAAGACGGCATATATTAACAAAGGCAGAAGAAATAAGGAATAGATGGAGAGAGTATTTTCAGAAGCTGCTGAACTGTCTGGGAGAATAAGGAGGTCCTTGATGATTGGCAAAAAAGAATAATCATCCCAATTTTGAAGAAAGGCGATAAGAAAGTATTGAAGAACTACTATCTGCGCACTTTTTATCGATAGATTTGTGTATGGGTTTGAGGAGTAAGGAGGGAGCAATTCTGGTTCCAGTAGTACTGCCAACTGAATGGAAATGAAATATGAATTGAATGGATAATATGATCGATCGATATGAATTTTTCTAAACCTTTGTTATCTTAAGCCAACAACTGTGTCACACATACATTATATAACATTTCTCGGTGCAAATCTTATTCCTAGAGTGAATTCTATAGTTTGGCTTTGCTGTGTAAATAACAACAGTACTAGGACGTAAAGTGTACGCCAGATGTCGCACAGCGATGCATAAGCGATTCATAGTTTGTGTTTCAAAGGTTGCCAGTACGAATCTCGAAGATTGCCGAGGTCAACCAATTCAGCACCAGGGTGTAAATCTATCCAGAAAAGGTGCGCAGATAGTACAGGGGAATTACTCTAATATCCCATGTTAATAAGATAATGGAGAGGATACTGGAAAGTAGCATAAGGTTGAGGGTTGAGGATCAGATACAGGAAAAATCAGTTTGGTTTCAGAAGTGGAAAGTCAACATTAGAGCCCATTTTCATTATGAGACAACTAATGGAAAAGCAATGGGAGTACGGGTATGAATTGGTGATGACATTCATTGACATTGAAAAGGCATATGACAGTATCCCCAGGACTAAAGTTTGGGTCAGTCTGGTGCAAAAAATAATTGGACAGGGATTAATAAAAATGATCATGGCAACGTACAAGGAAGGTTGTAGTTGCATGCAAACTTAAGTTGGCAGGACAAGTTGGTTCAAAATAACTAGTGGGCTGAGACAGGGAAGTGTTCTTTCAACAATCCTGTTTACAATAGTAATGAATGACATCATGAGAACAGCAAAAGCAGCACATGGAGGATGAGGAATGAAAATGTTGTTATTTACATATGATATTGTGATTTGGGGAGAAGACGACAGGAAGGTTCAGGAACAGTTGGAATGTGGTGAATGGGAAAATCGAAGAATGTGGACTGAAAATAATTGTAAAAAAGAGTAAAACTCTTGTAATGACTAGAGGGGAGAAAGAAGGGAAAGGTCAGATGAGACTTGCAGACAAGCCCCTGGAAGTAGTGGAAACGTTTAAATATCTGGGGAGTGAATTAATGGAGACTGGATGTTGAGATTATCAAGAGGATTCAAGCTGGAAGTTGTTTCTACCATAGTGTAAGAAACATGTAATGGGACAAAGATGTGCCAAGGGAAGCAGAGGAAACTATGTACAAGATGTATACTCTACAACAAAAGAACCGACCCACCGGCAAGGCGTTGTCCGATTGTAAGGAAATTACGTATGCAAAGACATTCGGACTGAACATGCAAATGATCAAAGTTTTGTGTCCAATGAATGAATAGCAGGAGCTCCTGCGCATCCGAACTGCGCATGCATCAGGTGTATATAAGGCGCGATTCTGAAGCATGTGCTCAAAGTAGCTGTTGCATTCGACTGCACTATTGTAACGTCGGCTGTAATAATGTCACGCCGAAGGATTCGTGCTCATTACGAGCAGATGTCAGAGTTTGAAAGAGGTCGTGTGATCAGATTGAAAGAAGTTGGTTGATTGAATCGAGCTGTTGCTGGACATTTGGGTCAAAGTGATGCAGCGATCAGACGATGCTGGCAAGCGTGGGTCAGCAACGGCAGGCATCAGCGTCAGGATGGCAGTGGTCGACCGAGTGCCACAACAGCACGGGCAGACAGAGCGATTGTCAGAACCCCTGTGACAGCACCGGAGTCGCCGTTATCAACGATCCAGCATGTGACCCGCACACGTGTCCACCATGACCATCAAAGATGCCTGAGGGAGAGGAATTTGCACTTGTGCCGCCCGTTACACCGCTTACCACTCACGCCAGTTCACCGTCAAGCCAGATTACAGAGCAACGTAGAACTGCCCTGACTGGGGACGTATAGTATTTAGTGATGAGTCCCATTTCCAACGGTGACCTGACAACAACCGCAGACATGTTTGGAGATGTGCAGGCCAGCGTGGGGATCCTGCCTTGACTATCGCACGCCACACAGCCCCACAACAGGGGGTGATGGTCTGGGGTGCCATCTCCTTTGATAGCCGGACCCCTCTGGTAGTCATTCCTGGCACACTGACACCACAGCGGTATGTTGATGACATTCTACAGCCGGTTGTGTTACCGTTCCTTCAGCAACATCCAGGCCTTACTTTCTAACAGGATAATGCCCGACCGCACACAGCACATGTTGCTATGAACTGTCTTCAAGCTTGCTCTATCCTTCCTTGGCCAGCTCGGTCGCCGGATCTCTCTCCCATAGAGCACATTTGGGATGTCATCGGAATGCAATTGCGAACATCCCAGAATGTCGCCAATTTAGCCCAACAGTTGGAGACCATTTGGTACGAAATTCCGCAGGACACCATCCGGGAACTTTATCATTCTATGCCATGTCAAGTGACAGCTTGCATCCAGGCCAGGGGGTGGACCAAAACCTTATTGACGTCCTCACTTTGTAACGCTCTAACTCTGCAATAAATCATTCTATATGTTATCAGTTTATGGCATAAGACTCGTAAGTCTTGGACTTGTTGAAAATATGAACTCAGAGACAGTATGTTTTTAACACAGTTTCATATTGTTAATATAATTTTAAATTGTGATGACATTGATAAACCTATATGATTGTCAATTTTTCCACAAACTTCTATCAGCTGATGATGACGCAGTGGGGCGTCAAAACTAGTACTGACTGAAATATATGTTTATTTAAAGATAAACATTTCATTGTTCCGTATTGAAAGTATTAACGTTAAAAATTAAATAATTGAAAAAGAGGTTCAACCTATTCAATACATAAAAGAAAGAAATGTAGTGATTACATTCTTATTTAATAGTAAATATAAATGGGACCGGTTTCGACCCTAGTCCATTCTACTTTGGCGTTCGAGACCGCAGCGCATGACCTGGAATGTGCCGCGCTGATCACCGGGAGCTGGCAGTTTGCTTCTACAAATCTATTCGTCTGCGACTTCAAGTTAATTATGATCTTCATATATTATTTGATAGTGTTGTGACTTTGTGCCTGACAGAGTGTGGAAACTGACCCATTTGACCGTTCTCCAATATTCATAAACATTGTGAGACTTCGTCTATCATTGCGTGTGCCATACTAACATTCTCAATATTACGTACTGTTTTCTTCTAAGTGACTCACAATTTCTACCCCCATCGTTAATTTATGTTTCATCTTATACCGATCCAGAATTTACTTAATCTTTTTCTTTTTCATATGCATTGTTTCACATGTTTTTACGGCTGACGATGACCTGGACTAGGGTCGAAACCGGTCCCATTTATATTTACTATTAAATAAGAATGTAATCACTACATTTCTTTCTTTTATGTATTGAATAGGTTGAACCTCTTTTTCAATTACGTGAAATATATGTTGTTATGACATCTACGCAACAATTTTTACATATTGAATAAGGTGGACCGAAAATTATAATAAAAGTTGTAATGGTCAAGTTTGTCGAATTTGCCTAAAGCTATTAGACCTACAGAAATTATTTAAAATAGTTTATGTTAGGTCCACCTTGTCAATATACTTGACTTCACTGATGAAGGGGATGCATATTGTTCCTGAAACATGCTAGAATAATTTTCAATCAATAAAAGTGTATTGACCGGGTGAGTTGACCATGAGGTTAGAGGCGCGCAGCTGTGAGCTTGCCTCCAGGAGATATTGGGTTCAAACCCCACTACTGTCGGCAGCCCTGAAGATGGTTTTCTGTGGTTTCCCATTTTCACACCAGGCAAATGCTGGGGCTGTACCTTAGTGAAGGTCACAGCCACTTCCTTCCCATTCCTAAGACTTTCCTATCCCATTGTCGCCAAAAGACCTATCTGCGTTGGTGTGACATAAAGCAAATAGCAAAAGTGTACTGATAAGATGGACACAACAAAAATTATTTTAAATAGTTTCTATAATAGATTTATTCCCACAGGTTGGAGGCTTACACAGAACATTACTTGCAGGGTTAGTAAATACATCGGTGTAATCTATTGATACTTAGGCTTGCTTACTTACCTACTTACTAACTTACAGTTATAACTCTCAACAACTAAGATGATGGTGGTGATTATTGTTTTAAGAGGAAGTAAGTTACTGCTACGCAACCATCCTAATAACAGCCAAGAATTCATGAAAGGATCCTAAGCATGTCAGCAGCTTCACCAAAGCTAACAAGTTGCATTTAACTGTATTAGATAGTAACAGTCCTAATGTTCGGAGGACTCTTATTTATTTCCCATAGCAGAACTAAGACACTACCGTACTTCATTGCGGATGAACTGGCACCTGTGCACTATTGTTTCTTCTCAAGGCACCCTTCACCGATTGACATGCGCGGATAGTGTTCCTTGAAAGATGAGAAACCTGTCGGCAACAATGAGCGATCACAGCAGAACCACTCCTTAATGCTGACTAGTCTACAACTGGTCAACTGGTGGATCAGGTCATAGTGATGTCTGTACATTTCAAATTGTGCTCATCAGGATTCGACAAGTCCACTGAAGCATTATATACTTAACCTAAAATGAACTGATACTTCGAAAGTTCATAAACTATAATATGATTCGCGTATTAAAGATAAAACACTCAGACGTTGAATAATACCCTATATATCATCCGTGAATTGACAATCATTTGAGAGGAAAATACAATTTCACTTACAAGCTTAACCTCAATGTTCGTTGCTTGTGCGTCAATAGCATTTTCAACCAATTCCTTAACAACACTTGAAACTGATGTTATTACTTGAGAGCTAGATATAAGCTTCCTAGTAGATGCTGGTAGCTGTACAACAGCCATGCTTCATAGATAACAAATTATTTGCCATAAATATCACTTTGCAGTAAATGGGACACACTGCAAGTAACTTAGATTTGGCGGTAATTCGCGATATGGTAACGATAACTGTCGATAGTTTGTTATCGAGCAATCTCTCGACCAAGACCAACTCAAACCATTGCTCAAACCAACTACAATACCGTCTCGATACTACAACTAGGACTTCCGCGCCAAATTGTTTTCGATTTCGAATTTGGTTGACGTATGGCGCAGTGTGACATTTTGCTTGTGATTAAACAGTTCTGTATCCTACGTGTTTAGTAAGTTATTGTAAGTGCGAATTCATTAAAAATGTATATACATCCTTTTATGTTTATAATGTGACTGCTTTCATATAAATTTTGTCCTTAACATGACATCTGCTGTTTGTAAACCTTATGGAACTTGGAAATTTCCTACACCAGTTATTAACAAAATATTTTTCTAGTGAATTATCAACCGTTTGGTACGATATTTCGATTACAACATGATCCTTTTGCTGTTATTTCAATAAATTTACGTTAGGAGAGAATGGAAAATTTGTTACAGGATTATTGTGAGATTTAGTAGGCTTACCTATTAATAAATAAAGCCGCCTGTTGCCATTTCTTGACAATATTGAAGTTGCTGGGCTATGGGTGGTGGTGAATAATGACATTTGGAGCACAAATAGTGTCTGAGTGTTATGAAAGGTGTTGCTCATAGGGTCAGTCGCGCTGCAGTGGCACATTCTGGCCCAGTGAGGAAAGTAGTGGCAAACTACCCCACTCCTCATCTTGCCTAGTACACCTCATTTGGGCTCTGCCATTGATTTTAGCTGTTTCCCTATAATTGCATAGCCTTTGATGGTGCTATTTGCAGATCCAACCAGCCTCTGGGCTGATGACCTAACAGACAGACCTAAATAAAGGAGTATGAAGACTAGTAAGGAGTTTTATGGTTCGTGAAATGTGTCGTCTATAGATACCACACAATTTGTTCCCATTTTTTCTTTTGTAATGGATTTAGAGCGATCACATTGGAACTGTTGACCTCGGTGCCTTTGAACTGAATCATAATTCAAAGTGATCAGCTGTACATAAAAAGTATTGCCTGTGACTTGGATGGCTAAATATAGGAGACTTTGTTGATTGCTTCTGCAGCTTAATTTTGTTTTTTCTAGGTTATTTTCATAAAACAAATTTGGGAATGGTGGAAATACTATGAAGATGACCACAGTGTTATTGCAAAGTACCATATGCTTTAGACACTTGAGTACCATAACACCTGTTTATTGGGCAGTCCAGGGAATTCCAAGCATCTTAATGTCATTAGGCTACCCCTTTTTCAAAGCAAACTTAGTCGTTCTTTCCAAGTTCCAAAAACTAGGTAAACAACTGATAGGGAATCTGTCACCTGGGTGACAGCCATAAATACAGATAATTGATCAGCCTGTATTGGTGCATTAAAGACCTATATCATACAGAGTTACATTACCTAAGATGTTTTTCATGTTACCTCTTTCCTTGTGAATTTTTTTCTTATTTATCAAACCATTGTTATTTTTCAGCAACAAGCTTCAGTGTATAGGCTATTATTTAGCAATACCTGCACTTCCTTCTTTTCTGTATTAGCATTCATTAAGTTACGTATAGTGATAATGAAAGTTCTGTAGAAAATTATACCAACTTTAGGCTACTGTTTGTTTCAATCATGCAAGTATTCCTATTCTGTGACTCAGTGGTGGCACTTCCATTGACCATCGTATGTTTAGTTTGAAGTTGGTATGAATTCTTTGGAATGCTTTATTTTAGGAATCAATTTGTAAAATAGAATCTGCATATTTCTCCATTTATTCACAGTTTCTCCACCGACGGTAGTAATTTATTAATCTTTCCCTTGTTGCTGCTTGTGTCATCAGTCCATAGACTAGTAGGAAGCTACATTCCATGCCATATGAGTATGAAGACTAGTAAGGAGTTTGGTCCTCTTATACTCTTTATCAGAAATTCTCTCTCTCTTTAATTTCAGTGATGGTTAGCAGCAAGCCTTAATATCTGCCCTATTGTACAAACTTTATATCTGCTCTTAGGCTAAATGAAGTGACCCGCATTTTCTCTCATTTATGTTCTGTTCAGGTCTTTGCCTCCCCATAGTATTCCTTCCCCACACTCTTTCTTCCAAAACTAAGTGGTCATCTCCCAGAGGTTTCAGATGTATTTTCATTCTCTTTCCTGCAGTGGCCAAACTCTAATAGATCTTCTTTTCTCACTAATTTATTAATGAGGGGGATGGCACACAATGTGCATGATAATGCACTTATTTTTCTATGCAGAACTTATGGATGTAGCTGTTTTTATGCTTTAGCTCGTGATGCTTTTCATAAAGCATTTTACACAGTTTGGTCCTGATTTGTGAATGCATCTGTTCTACAAAGTCTGTGGTGGAAGCAATGTACTGCAAGCTGGGTCAAAAGATGGTGCAACAGATAGTTCACCTACTTCCAATCCTCTGAGGTCATGGTGGTGAAAAAGAAAATTAGCCACTTTCTTCTTCTGAATTTCCCATTCTAGGTACGATCTCACGTCCATAAGTAGCTATAGGGAGGATTTTATCACTGCTTCCATGGACAGTCTTTGATGTCATGCACTACTTTGACTGCCATGATGGTCCTGTCTAATAGGTCTTTTCCCATACTTGCAGAGGGTTTTATCTGGGAAATACAGCCTTCTTGGCGTTCAAGATCTTGTATGGGTGTTGTTCCGCTTCTTGTCCTGATCCTCTTGGTATTTTGTCTTCCTCCTCTTTAACAAATTTCTACCGGATTGTGTATTGAATTGAAGATTTTCTGGAGTCAGATCAGCCCTGATAGCATGTAGGTTGTTCAGAGTAGTCTTTCTTGCTGCAGTGTGTAGCGTGTTGTGAACTGTTATCTGCAGGCGTCGGGGAATTTTAGTGAGACCACGAGTGGAGGGGATTAATGAGGGTGGGGTTGAGGTTCTGGTCATGGGTGACTCAGTTGTCAGGCATATGGGGAAAGTATGTGAAGGAAATGAAAGCATGGTAGAGGGTTGTCCAGGAATTAGGTTAAGATGGATATTTAGGAAAATAGGAAGAGGGTAAGGATAAGATGGTAATTTTCCACCTTGATACCAATAACATAAGGCAGGGCCTCTCAGGGTGCATGCACTGTTGCACTGGATGGCGCAAGATGCAGGAGATGACTTTACTAGGTTGACCAGAATGCAAACCCCCTTCCTATTTTGTTACACCAGTCTCACCCGTTCGGCCTATCTCTGCTTTCGTCACCTTCCCTGCTGTTTCTCCCCTAACTGTGAAATGTTTATGTGCAGTGAGTAGACAGACTCAGTTCTGTGGGACAAGGTACCAGTGTTAAAAAACTCTTCTTTCCACTTCCTAGGCCTTTCCTATCCCATCGTCGCCATAAGACCTATCTGTGTTGGTGCGACGTAAAGCAAATAGTAATTGTTAACCTATTTCCAAAATAGTTAAAATACATTTTTTAAACAGTTATTCTGTATTTATTAAAATGTATAAATCCCAAATTACTTCTTGCGATATAATGCTAAGATACACCATCTTTTCAAATGCATTTCATGAGGTTGTGAAGGAAACCTCTGTATCACAGCATCTATTAATGCAGCATACGCCAGACTGCTTACTACATTTCCACCTAACTGAATCCCTCCCTGGCACTTTATACCTTTCAGCAGATGATCCATGTAAACTACGAACAACAAAGGTGAAAGATTACAGTCTACTCTAATGCCTGTAAGTACCCTGAACCAAGAACTCATTCTACCATCAATTCTCACTGCAGCCCAATTGTCAACATAAATGACTTGGATTGATTGTAATAATCTACAAAGTTATCCATAGTCTACTTCTCTTACCCTCCATAACAGAGACCATTATTCTCCTAGGTAACCTATCCTCCTTCATTTGCCTCGCATGACTCCACCACCGAAGCCAGTTTTGTGTAGTTTCGTCCATCAAGTTCATTCCTAACTTAGTATTTATCTCCTCATTCCAATACCCTCCTGGTGAACATTTATTCCCTAGGTACCCTTTCGCATGCTTTCTCTAGATGTACGAAACATAAAAAGAACTGTCTATTCCTCTCGTAGCATTTTTAAATTACGTGGCGCATACTGAAAATTTGATCCTGACACCCCCTGTGCGGTCTGAAACCAGCCATCCGGCTCTGTGGCTAAATGGTTAGGCGTGCTGGAGTTTGGTCCAGAGAGTCCCGGGTTCGATTTCCGTTCGGGTCGGGGATTTTAACCTTCATTGGTTAATTGCAGTGGCTCCAGGAGATGAATGTGTGTGCCATCTTTATCATTAGAATTCATCATTAGTGGGGCCCCATTCTCATAGACGCGCAGGTCGCCTATACAGCGTCATCTTGAAAGACCTGCGCCATGCCTCCTCGGAGGCCACACGCCATTAACCATTAAATTATTTATGCAGCCAGTGACAAGCATATAGTTCTGCCCGAACGTTATGATGTTAAAAAATAATCTGAAGACAGTACTGTAAAATGATTCTTCTTCTGCTTCTTAATTTATTTATTTGGTTCTGCTTTCGCGTTATATCCAGCCACTAGTCTTTTTATCGAGTAAAGCCAAAACTATGAAGGATGGTATGTTAATTGTAAAGGAGGGGGATAAGAAATTAGCTGAAAGAACATACGTAGGTATCATACACAGTGTCAAAAATAAAACAAAAAGAACTAGGGATAGAGAATGTACTCTTCACAGCAGTGTGATCCATCACGGCGGCTATCTACATCACAAACATGGACGGATTAATACATATGGAATGTGGTCTTAGATTCTAATAATGGCTTCAAACAAAAACATAGAAAGGAATTCAGTGACAGAGGACCATAGAAAGGAATTCAGTGACAGAGGACCATGGAAAGGAATTCAGTGACAGAGGACCACTGTAAAATGATTGAATATATATATATAAACATCACACATATTCCCGTTTCTTATGGTCAGCTGTTGACGAAGGTGCCTCTAAGTAGTTCCCATAATTTCCACCAGCAGCAGCACATTGCTATATATACGGAGCCTATAGGAGCCATGGCTTGCTTTACCGGTGATTAATACCATTATGAGTAGCTGGTGACGTGGATTTTGGACCCCTTTTGATAAGTATCATCCCGGTACTTAAGGCATTGTGAATAGGATCCACTGATTGCTTTTGTTTCACAATCATTTTTTCATCATTCATTGTAGACTTATCAGTGGATACATTTTAAAATTTTAATTTTCATTTCGTTCACCTCGTACCATTAAGAGCCGATGACCTAGCCCCTTTAATCAACAATCATCGTCATCAATAGCACGAATTAAGCCAGACCAGAAAGCATTGTACCTGACTTACACTAGCACTGCCCATTGCTGTCTGTCCGATGACATGACGCATCGCTTCACCATGGCAACACATTCCAAGCCAGAGTGGGCCAGCCCTTTTATGGTCTTGGCAATGAACAATCAAATTATAACAGGAATTTCTTATTCTCACTAGCTCTAAGTCATGGTGTTCTGTTGTACTGGTCTGGACTGAATATCTTGTTTGTGTCTTTGTATTATATTGAATTTCTGGTTATAACTGTTGAACATGAAAGTTTGATCATTGAACATCTGAAATGGATTCTACGATAAAAAGTCTACTGTAAGCCTATTCTAAATATCAATGCATATCCCATGCGTCTTGCCTATGTGGTGTGACAGAACTCAGAGACCCCAGATCACTGGACTTCCCCTCTCATCCTTCTCACTCTTCCTGGTCAAACAATGTTCCTTAACTTGCCTTCATCTGACAGAGGACCTAGCATTTCCAAGCTCAAGTGCTTTGCCCCGGATGAGATGATGCCTCCTGTTTTTGGAATCTAGTATTTCTGTCAAGTAAAATAGAAAGAGAAATAATAATAATATCTCCGAAAATCTTCAAAAGTAGTTAGTGGGATGTAAAAGAAATAAAATAATAATAATAATAATAATAACAATAATAATAATAATATTGTTATTGGTTTAATGTCTCATAAATTACTACTACAAATTTTGATGTCACAGAGGTGCCAGAGTATTTTTCCCATAGGAGTTCTTTAATGTGCCAGTAAATCTACTGACACGAGGCTGATGTATTTGAGCACCTTCAAATACCACCAGACTGAGCTGGGATTGAACCCGCAGCTGGAGCTCAGAAGGCCAGTGCTCAACCGCTTGAGCTACCCACCCCAGTGAGACCGTTTTTACATAGAGGTTATTTGAGTTCTAGGCCAGTAGGACAGTAGCCATGCTCACTGTACTGCCATATTATAATATTATTGAAATACTTACTATGATGAATAGACAGTAATTTTCGTGCAGGGCTAAGCCCCGAATGCCCCAAAGGATGAGACACCCTAGTAGATGCTCAAATACTTCAGCCTCATGTCGGTAGATTTACTGGCACTTAAAAAACTCCTGCAGGAGTAAATTGTGGCACCTTGTCATCTGCAAAAACCATAAAAATAATTGGTAGGACATAAAGCTAATATATACATATCTTTATTACCCACCCTAGTATACACCATCAGCTTACAGGTAATGAAGACAGAACGAAACAAAAACAAAAAAAATAGCCACGGCATCTCTCTTAAAAACTACTTAACTAAATTAACTACATCTACACAGTATCATCCCACACGTGTGCGGATAGCCAGCACACATGCAGGATGCCACTGCACTACAAACTACCCTAATCACCTACTCCTACCCACCACCTAAAAAAATTTATGGACTAGTCGCTGCGCCAGCCCCGGTATGGAATGCCCACCAACCCGATTGACGCAGCCACCAGCCTCGCCACGTGAGAACGGATACCATATCTCACCGATACTTGCTGACACTGTGTTCCTTCCCTATCTTGCATGGCAAGCTACCTATGGCGGGAACCCAACCCATCACGCCGTAAAGCCAATAACATTATTATTAAAGGTATTCGTAAAATGTGCAGGAGACCTGTGGTAGAGTATCAGGTAGAAAGAATGGAAAGTAGGCAACCTGGTGGAAGCAGCAAAAAAAAAAATAATTCAAATGGCTTGGGAGAAAGTGAAAAAGAAGCAGAAAATTGGTCAGTATATCAAGAAGCCAAGGAAGTGTGCTGAAAAGGATGTACATGAGAGAAAAGGGAATTTTGGGGAAATTTCACAGACACTTTGCTGGATATTAAAGGCAGTAAAAAGGTGTATGATTTGATAAAGAACAGAGTAAAAATTAGAGATGATAGTAAGTTTGCAATGACAGAAGCACGACAGATTTTGACACACCCCAGAGGTCTGGGAAAAGCGGTAGGAGGACAAAGATTAAGTGAGAACTGAAAGGATTCATTTTAGAAAGATCTCCTATAATCGCTATATCTTGCTTTTAACTGCTCTCTATTGGTTGGGAAAAGAATAAATTGAAAATATAGTTGCTCTTTTTTTTTTCCAAGTTGCTTTACGTCGCACCAACAGAGATAGGTCTTATTGTTGATTAACTTAATCATAATAGGTATTTTATTTGATCCTGTATTGACTTGTCTGAATCTATTAAAGAAACTATTTACTTAAGTGCGGCCAGTATCCAGTAATCGGAAGATAGTGGGTTCGAACCCCACTGTCGGCAGCGCTGAAGATGGTTTTCCGTGGTTTCCCATTTTCACACCAGGCAAATGCTGGGGCTGTACCTTAATAAGGCCATGGCCGATTCCTTCCCCTTCGTAGGCATTTCCTCTCCCATCGTCACCATAAGACATATCTGTGTCGGTGCGACATAAAGCTAATAACAAGAAGAAACTATTTAAAATAGTCCTGAAACATGTATGATAAAACAAATTATTTTCAATCATTAAAAGTGTATTGACAAGGTGGACCCTACATAAACTATTTTAAGTAGTTTCTTTAATATAGAGCGTTCCAACCTTAAATTGCAGTACAGCAGTAATGGGATAATTCCGTCTCTTTCCTTCTCCCATGTCCTACTCTAATGCAGCGGGTTTGCCAAATATCCGTGAATCAGAATGTTATTGGTTAAAATGGGTGCATATTGTGTTATGTACAGAATTTCAAGGCGCATTTGATGCCGTTAACAAAAAAAAAAAAAATGTAAAAAAATAATTTAGTGTGAAAATGGTAATATAAAGTTTCGCTAAATGCAAAATCTTCATTGCATAGAACTTATCATGCCATAACTCCTATTTTATAATCATTATTTTCCTAATTTTTTCACTGCTGGTAAAGAAACATTTCAGCTCAATGTAGATAAGTTTATTTTTAAATTTAAATGATAACAAAATGCAGTATATGCGTTTATTGTCAGTCATGTTCAGGGAATTTTATGTGTAGGCACGAAAAAGTCAGTCGCTGGCCAGCGTCTTTCCTATTGAATTTGCGTGGGGGGTCAAAGCGAGGCGAATGGTCCTCAGATATGGAAGTTGTTTTTAAAACAATCCCGAAGTTCCTATCTTGCTTAGTTATTAATTTCTGACAGGAAGAATATCTCCTTGAATTTTGGTGTCGCGTGTGACTCGGCTGGCTGTCTGGCTGGCTGGCTGAAGTACCGGTAGTGATCTCCCAAACATGCGCTTTTAACATTTCCAGACAGTCGCATGCAGTGCAGTGCTCATTTCGTCAGTAGTATGTATAATAGTGATTAAGTACATATCAGTGACATATCGTTGCTGCCGGGACGAAACCTCCTATGTGAAATATTTTACCTTAGAACTTTGGCCGGTAAGGTTCTGTCATCTAAGGTGCAATATTGTGTGAACATTGTCAAGGCATTCTCGCTCTTCATAATGTATGTGCTGCGGGTCAGTATATCTCCAAAAATATTATCACATAGGAGGTTTCTTTCCGGCAACGACGATATGTACAATTTTTGAGGGAAAGTGTATTTCGATTGTGTGCTTCGTGAGTTCGTGCTCGTGCGTGGGGATGTACTTTCAAAGAAAATGTGCAGAAGGATCATGACGTGGTTAAAGCAAAGCAAACGCTCTTCGAATATGGAAGTTATTTTTAAATCATACCTCAAGTCCCTATCTCGTTATCTCTTAATTTATGACAGGGAGAACGTCTCGTTTGTTTAATTTTCAGGAGTTACTTGGCTGGCTGAGCTTTTAAATATACTGGCAGCCGTGTGCAGTGGTGTTCATTTAATCAGTATTATAAGATTGATTAAATAAAATCAGTGATATGTAATATTTAATGGCATGTGGCCTCCGAAGAGGCCGAGTACAGGTCTTTCCAGTGTTGACGCAGCATAGGCGACCTGCGCATCTATAAGAATGGGGCCCTTACCTGTGATGAATTCTAATGCTGAAGACGGCACACACACACCCAGCCCCCGAGCCATTGGAATTAACCAATACAGGTTAAAATCCCCTACCCAGCCGGAAATCGAACCTGGGGTCCTCTGGACCAAAGGTCAGCACACTAACCATTTAGCCATGGAGCCGGACAAGATCAGTGATAAATGTATAGTTCTTGAGGACAAGTGGATTGTGTTTGTGTAGTCTGTGTAGTTGTCAGTTCGTGCTCGTATGTATAGTTCTTAGTTCGAAGAAAAAGCGCAGAAGGATGTATAATGGATCCTCAAATTAAAAAGAAACGTTCCGTAGGTAAACTCAGGGGAAAAGAATGCAATATTATAATGAGTGTCCTGGATTATTTTTTAAAGACTATGAATATGAGCAGCGCAATCAGTGAAAAAGCTAAAGCTACAGGTTGTTCCGAAAGAACAATCTACGCTAGAAGGAAGGAACACACACATCGTGCTTTGCGAACTCTCGAAAAAAAAAGAAAAAAAAAGAGAGAGAGAGAAGAACGACAGAAAAATTAAATATGATGAAATTGTTAGAAGTGGATGCGTCGGGTGGTTCACTCTCTTTTATTTGCTAACATACCTCCGACAATGAACGTGATTTTGAGTCGCGTAAATGGAGAAGATTCTTTGCCACGATTTTCCAAAACTATGTTGTATCGCTTCTTACATGATATAGGCTTCTGTTATTTAAGACAGGGTAATAAAGCAGCTTTCACTGAAACCGATGAAATTATTAATTGGAGGCACAGATATCTCAGGGTGATAAAACGTTTGAGGGCACAAAATAAAGCTATCATTTACAGAGAAGAATCATGGGTAAATATTGGGCAGACAGTGACAAAAGAGTGGAAGGATATGACAGTGAAAAGTGCACGGCAGGCCGCTTTTGAAGGGGTGAGTTCGGGACTTAGGCCACCGAAAAGCCGAGGAACTTGATTTCCCTTAGTCTACGCGGGTAATGAACATGGTTTTGTTCCAAATGCTGAACTAAAATTTTTATGCCATAACATAAGACAATTGGGCAAATTACGTGAACGAAGTAAAGAAAAATGAAGGAGTTTTATGGAAAGCAGACGAATTACAGGACGATGTCGACGATGAAAAGTTTTTAATACGACTTTCTTCATCGTCCGGATCATCCTCAAGTTCATCTCCCGAACCCGTTTCATCCAAAGCGGGAACATCGGGCCTTGCAGAAATGTTAGAAGGTGTACGTCCAATGTCTGAGAGCAACGCCAGTGATTAAGGTATGTTGTATTTATTTTACCGTCCTACAAATATTAATTTATAAACGAATGAACTTAAAATTACAAAATTACAAATGAAAAATGTGGAACTGTGACGCCCTGTTTGAGTCACACTCGAGCGTGATGTTCACGAGTCAATTTCGCAACAGCGCGCTCCATATACGCTGTACTGCAATTTAAGGTTGGAACGCTCTATAGATACAGATAGGTCTTATGGCAACAATGGGAGAGGAAAGGTCTAGGAGTGGGAAGGAAGCAGCCGTGTCCTTAGTTAAGGAATAACCCGAGTATTTGCCTGGTGTGAAAAATGGGAAACCATGGAAAACCATCTTTAGGGCTGCTGACAGTTGGGTTTGAACCCACTATCTGCCGAATGCAAGTTCACAGCTGCACGCCCCTAACTGCATGACCAACTTGCTCTGTATATAGCTCACCTGCTTCCAGAATTAAATCCTTAATTTATCTGTCTTTGCCTTTAAATACTGTGTTAAGGTTTTAAGGTGATGAAAGTCCATACTTGAACATAATTTTGGTACGCTTTTTCTGCCTGCTTGAAACAAACGGCTTTTTCACAGAATAACATCAATAGTCCAAGTTTATTTCATTTGAGAATTTGATGGGAAAACTATGAAAAACTTGTAACCCAAAGAGAAATTCTTTCAGATGTAAATTTACTCAAACTGTGTTTCCCACTGTCCTTTATCATCACCCTACCACCTGAGATTTAGAACCCTAGTCCTAGTCCTTATAGTTAAGCACAGTGGCTAAACACTGAATACTTCAGACCTATCATAAATGCTTTTTTTTTTCTTCTGTGTTATAGAATCATGCTGGATGAAGTGCCTAGCAAGATCATTGAGTCACCACTGAGAAGGAGATCCTTTAAGAAAGTTGCTATTGTTGTGGAGAAAAATGAAATTCTTCCAGAGGTACCTTAACTATTAATATTGGACTTTCATAATTCTATGAGAAAATACTAGGAACTAGAGAGTTGTTATAGTTGTCCTTGCTGAGCCAGCAGGAAGTTTTAACATTCTCAGAGAGATAACATAAATTATAACATGAGGATATGACATTTGGGGAATTTTGAAGTAAAGAAAAACAAAAGATCATTTTACACAAACACTGTCTTTTTTGTTGGCCATCTCGAGTGTAGGACTTTATGTTGAACAAACTTTTTTTTCGGGAAGTGCAGCTAGCATCTTCAAAGTAGTTTTAGTGATCTTGTTTTTCTGAATGAATAGAATAGTAGTGGCATTTAGGTACTTCACAAGAAAATTAAACATGAGGTGAGAATTGTAATGTCTGGAACTTGTCAATCTACAGTATCACCATGTGGTTCAGGTTGGTCAGTGGTGTTCCTTGTTCCATTCTGTGCTTGTGTCAGGCTTGTCTTATGAAGGAATTGTAGAAACTACCCCCTCTTACTTTAATGGTTGTTTCCATAAGGTGTTAAAAGACCACATGCAAAAAAATGAACTGCTCCTTTCCACTGAAACATCACAGTTGGAATCCTTGATGTCACGCAAGCAATGTAGCTTGACTGGACATCCCTGCGTGAGAGCCACGTAGTGAGGGTACACTGCAATCAACTGAGCCAGCGAGACGGGAGTCTTTCGCTGCGCGTGTTTTGAAAACTATTGCTTTTGAGGGATGAAAGTGAAGAAAAAATGACTCGTAGTAATACTGGACTGAACTGGAATGTTCAGAACACAAGTCTTTTTGTCACTATGTATAGTACTGTACATTGAATAAGCACTTCATTGCCACACTATTCCTTGCATATTTTTTTATTTCCAGGTAGTATTTAACGGGCACTACAAACTTTATGCACTTCACACTGTTGTGTGTTTTGCCGCAAAGTAGGAATAATTTATCACGTTCCTGAATCTTAGAGATAACTAAAATTGAATGAAAGACTGTGATTTAAGAACAGTGTCTCTTTGGTAAGGTTCATCACTAACGTATTGACAAGCTCTAACAGTCTACTGTATAAAGATATCCATTGTTGGAAGGAGGACTTATCCTGGGGTTGGATTTTTCCAATTGTACAAGAATTTGAAGTAACTCAGATGGTTTTTCGTGGCAAAATGCCCTGAAGACTAATGTCGTGGCCACCAAATTAGGCGGTTGAGGAAAACTGCGCTGTCGTCAGATATGGGAACGGCGAAGCGACAGATGGTTGAGAGTCGCTTACCTCCGAGCACGGATTGGCAACGCTGTCTAGTTGAAGCCCATCCGCTCCAGGCCACCTTAACCCTAGTCATTCCCTGTCATGCAGCTGCTGAGCTCGCATCGTAAGTGCTGTTAAAGATGGATAGTGAATGTGTTCAGCCTGGTGTTTCTTCGGGTCTGTCATCTGAAGAGGACGAAGTAAGTGCGAGAAATGAACAAGAAACTCCTCTGAAGCGTCATCGGTTTGAGGGCTTAAGAAGAAGGATTTAGCCAGCCAGACAAAATCCGTAATATTGAATGTATTGCAATATGTGCAGAAGTTGGCTGAATCAAATATTTTGCAGACTGTGAACTTTAAGAAAAGCCAAGAATTGACTGCAACAGTGTGTAATGTTAGCCTTCGTTCAGTCCAAAGATGTGTTAATGAAGCGAAATATTCACCCAACCAAAAAATACTTTCATCTCCAAGGAAAAACTTGATGAATTAGCTCTCTCCTGGGGCCATGAGGTAGTAAGGTTGCCACCCTACAACTGCTAATACAATCCAATTGAATTGATTTGGGCTCAAGTCAAGAGAGAAGTGGCAGAGAGGAGCAAGACATTCAAAATAAAGGACGTAGAAAAACTCGCGTCAGAAGCCATCGACTGTGTGACTGCTGCAGATTGGGAAAAGTGCTTCAATTGCCCGGAAAGTCTTCAAGCAGACGATTGGGCCAAGGAAATAGTAAGGGACGAAAGAATAGAGCCATTCGTCATCAGTGTAAATGACGACTCGACAGATAGTGAGATGAGTGATGATGACAGTGACTAAGAAATCTTGTAGCTAGAAACCGATTCTTAATTAATTGTAAATTAATATAAACTTATTCTTTAAAGTAGTTATTTTTCTATATTACTCAGTCCAGTATACAGTATTCAAATATTTAAAGTTATAATGTAATAAAACTGATACAGATTAATATGTAATCCGAAAGTATTTACGGCGTCCTGCAGCCTATGCTGGCATGCACGCCCCGAACTACCTCAGCTAGCGACATTTACATGATCGCTTTTCGAGCCATTTTCCAGGCAAACTACAAGACTCACGGAAATATGTTTCAGATAAAAAATATAAGTCAGGCAATTTTTTACATTTTTTCCCGCAGGCGGAAGAAATAAAAACTTGGCCGCTTACTGAAATTTTCAATATATGATTCTACAGATTTAAATGTACTCGTTCAGGATTTTATTTTTAATAATTATTTAAAGTGGTTTATATGAAAAATAGTTATACCACTGAAATCAGCAGTCTTTTCTGAAGCTTGGCAGTCAGCCATCAGTTAAGGCCATCCAATCCAACCAGTTGCAGTCACATAAATTGTGTGTAGTTTGGCCCAAGATTTGTCAGTCTTCCAGTGCAAAGCGGCAGCTCATTTTTTGCATGGGGTTTCCCTGCAACACATACAATGAACCATCAAAATTAGAGGTATGCCTCAGTATGAAAATTTTCTATACTTACCTTGTTGGGTTCATGAGAGGAAGAGAGGATGGACGGTCAGCTTTGATGAAATCCTGCTGTTGGAGGGTGGTAATAGCGCTTATAGCCATGCATGTTATTCAGAACCAGATATGAAATATTATTGAGGAAGAGTTGCCCCTTTCTGAAATTAATCAGGGATTTATAAATTTCAGTGACTACCCCGTGTAGTCTCACATAATAGTATTCTTGTAAATTCAGTTACTACTGAACTGATTTTTTTGGCATTTGTAGTTTTCAGTATCTTTTATGCTTTTTTTAGTGGTTTTACTACATTTTGTGGTCCCAGTGTAAGCTTACTTGAATACACACAGTTTTGTATATGCTGCTAGTTGAAGATAGGTCCCTCTTGTCCTTAATGTTGCTTAGAAATATGCTGAATTAAAAAAAAAATTATATGAACTTGTTATAGTTTAGTAGTCTCCCAACATGATCCATTAGCTTTTTGATGTAGGATAGATATATTTTGTTATTTCTTGTAGATGTTTGATTTTGTGTCAATGTTTAGAGAGTCATAGTACTTGGTTTATATTATTTGTGAAGTTAGCATTGACATGTAGGGTGGAGTGATGAACATTATGCCGTGCCCAGTAGAGTTTTTGATGGCCCTTTTTTTAACTGGAGTGGTGGTCAGAGGTTTTGTGTTTATATCTGTATTGTTTATTCCTTATAAAAACGTTCTGGAAGGGTTAACATCTGTAGGATTCCTGTTCCATCGTAAACAGTGTGTTCAGATGAACTGAGTTAAGGTAACTCTGATAACGTAATAAGAAGTGGGGTGAGGGATCCTCCGACTGATCCCAACATGATGGTGCAGGGCCCCCAGAATCCAATGCCCTGTTTAGACCAGACTCTAACTGGCCCCGGATTTTACCAGCTGGGGTAGTTTCCGATGTGCGTTGTACCATCATGGTAGATTGTGTGAATCATTTCACATGAGGGTGGAACCCGTAGGTCCCACAACAATTAGAACCAGATTGGTAAGACCTGGAGCATGCTTAAACAGCCGACCCTGACCTGGATACAGACGCTAACCACAACACCGCCCACTGCGGGATCATAGCCTTCGTTGATTTCAAAAAGGCATATGATTCCATAGATCGTGGAGTGCTCATGAACGTTCTGCAGGAGTTTGGAGTGGATGAGAAATCTCTGGCCATAATTCGGCAATCTCTTACCAACACTTTTTCTCAAGTCAAATTTATGGGCGAACTCTCAAATCCATTTGAGATAAAAACGGGTTTGAGGCAAGGAGACAGCCTGTCTCCACTACTCTTTAATTGCATTTTAGAAAAAGTTATTAGGGAATGGAGGCTGAGAATGACTGAAAATGAAATGAAGAATGGGGTAAAGATAGGTTGTGGAAAAAATGCGATGATGTTGGATTGCCTTGCCTTCGCAGACGATGTCGTTCTTATTACAGACAACCGTCAAACAGCCAAGAAACAAGTCGAAGAACTACAAAATGTTGCAGTCAAAACAGGGTTAAGAATCTTTCGAGAAAACAGCATTCATGGATTCTATAAAAAAAGGCGACACGGATAGACTTGTTACATTGTATGGGGATATCCAGCGTGTGCAAAAATTTAAATACCTGGGAGAAATACTCACCCCCAATGGAGATGAAAAGGAGGGATTAAAGGAGAGGGTGAGAAGGATGGAGCTGGCATTCAGACTATGTCATGACACCTATAAGTCCAAGTCTCTCTCAATTCAGGCCAAGTTAAAACATTACTGCACAGTGGTTAGAACAGAGTGCCTTTATGGAGCAGAAACCTTGACGAGGATGGCTGACCCAGTCCTTGAAAAAAGAGAAAGAAGATTCTTGCGAAAAATCTTAGGCCCTAGAAAGTCGACGAGTGGCCCAAACACATTCCGCTTAAGATCGAATTTGGAGCTCTACAAGACAGTAGAAAGAATCACGACTGTGATGAGAAAAAGGAGACTGACGTTTTATGGACATATCAAAAGAATGAACCCTGAGAGATTGACCAACAGGATACTTCTTCTGCAGGAAAGGTGGAAAAAACAACCGGGATGGCTTACACACGTGCACAATGACTTGGCAGAAATAGGTATCAAGGAGGAGGATATAAAAGAAAGGACATCATTTAGGAAGAAGGTTGCGGGATTGAGGGATGCGTCTGAAGAGCAACATGCGAAGCCACGGAACATCTCGGTGGAAGAACGAGCAAGAAGAAGTCAAAGACTCAAGAATCTTTGGCGAGAGTGTAAAGAGAAGGGTATCAGTCTGCGTGACAGAAGGAAGATTGTGTAAACGTGGCCCACAGGTGGCCGTATCGATTAATAATAATAATAATAAGAAGAAGAAGAAGTGGGATTAATTATCTCAGAAATATGGTGTTGCTAGACATGCCATTGGTCAACATTAGTGTTGGAACTCTAAATACATTTGTCATCTACAACAGAAGCCAAAAGCATGAGATGAATATTAAAAGAATGGATTTCATCAAGAGCATAGCATGAGAAATTATCAACCCCAAAGTTCAAAGCTGGTATATGTTTCCACTATAAGCTCATTCCATATTAAGGAAACAGTATTGCTCTTATGGACCTACAAGGAATGAACACACCCCCTTTTAGACAATCATAATTCCTCATGATTAAAGAATATCATAATGCATTTTATATTGTATTATGAAAAAAAGAAAATGAGTGGGGCATGTTTTTGTCCATGAGTTATTAAAATATCTACTGTAGCTTTTCTGTTTCAGAAATACATTCACAGGAAGGAAGCACAATGGCGGCAACGGCCATCTGTTTATTTGTGTGTTCTAATATTTGTGTACTGTACAACAGTTGTTACTGAAGATCAATCAGTCACTACTGATCTGCATTTAGGGCCATCATCCAAGTGGCAGATTCCCTACCTGTTGTTTTCCTAGCATTTTCTTAAATCGCAAAGAAATTGGAAATTTATTGAACATCTCCCTTGGTAAATTATTCCAATCCCTAACTCCCCTTCCTATAAACGAAAAATTTGCCCCAATTTGTCCTCTTTAATTCCAGCTTTATCTTCATATTGTGATCTTTCCTACTTTTAAAGACACCACGCCTACATATTCGTCTACTCATTCCACGCCATCTCTCCACTGACAGCTCGAAACATACCACTTATCACAAAGTTTATACAAGGAGTAATTTTAATACCACCTATTCAATACAATTTATTCCACTATAGTGTGGTTAAATACACATGGAAATTACCAGAAATTTGAAGGGTACATGTTTCGCCCACTTTTATTGGGCATCATCAGCCTTAATCAATCTTAAAACATACATGGTCTAAGGCGTAATACAATTTATTCCACTATAGTGTGGTTAAATACACCTGGAAATTACCAGAAATTTGAAGGGTACATGTTTCGTCCACTATTTATTGGGCATCATCAGCCTCAATCAATCTTAAAACATACATGGTCTAAGGCGTCATGATAACTTACGTAAAACGTATTGATTAATATTTACAAGTGTTAATACTGTGGATGCAATATGTTTACAGTACAAAAATATTGAATAAAACAGAACTTATACAAAAATCACTTTGAAAAATTGAAATGTTCGTCTAAAAGTAATTGTCACACATTGTTTTTAAAAAATAATCCATATCTGACACTGAAATGGATCTTTTTGATGATAAACCTGAACAATATATATTACATTAGGAAAACAGAATATAAAAAATAAAGCGTTCACAGGATAAGAAGACGACGGTTAAAAGATACAGTATATGCTCATGTTTGAGGTCAATATTTAAAATAAGGATGGAAATATGTAGTTTAATTGGAGGCGGTATAGTTTAAGACGTCTTGGAAAGTTGGATAAAAATCGTGGTGTGTCGTGAAGTGCTAAAAAAACATCGAAGAATTTGCCGTAAAACGCTGCTAAAATATCAAATGAAAGAAGGTAGGCTGGACGACAATTTCGTGTAGCCAGAAAATGCCTCCTGTGGACGTGGATGTCCGCAGTAAACAATGTTGTCAATTTATTCTCAAGATGGAGGCCTAATGTATGTCCTAATGTATCTGCAGCGTTAGTCTGTTTAAACATGTACCCTTCAAATTTCTGCTAATTTCCATGTGTATTTAACCACACTATAGTGGAATAAATTGTATTGAATAGGTGGTATTAAAATTACTCCTTGTATAAACTTTGTGATTAGCAATTTTTCAATACGGAATAATGACGAGAATAATGGTTTGTAACATACCACTTAGTCGAGCAGCTCGTCTCCCTTCTCCCAAGTCTTCCCAGCCCAAACTTTGCAACATTTTTGGAACGCTACTCTTTTGTCGCATTCACTACCTTTCTTTGTATTTTTTTCCAGTTCTTGAATCAAGTAATCCTGGTGAGGGTCCCATACACTGGAACCATACTCTAGTTGGGGACTTAACCAGAGACATATGTGCCCTCTCCTTTACATCCTTACTACAACCCCTAAATACCCTCATAACCATGTGCAAAGATCTATACCCTTTATTAACAATCATATTTATGTGATCACCCCAGTGAAGATCTTTCTTTATGTTAATACGTAGACATTTACAATGACCCCCTAAAGGATCTTTCACCCTCCCCATCATGCAGTAATTAAAAACGAGAGGACTTTTCCTATTTGTAAAAACTCACAACCTGACTTTTAACCCTGTTTATCACCATACCATTGCCTACTGTCCATCTCACAACATTATCAAGGTCATTTTGCAGTTGCTCACTATCTTGTAACTTATTTATTACTCTGTATGCCTATAGAAGAAAATCATCTGCAAACAGCCTTATCTCTGATTCCACTTCTTTACACATATTATTGATATATATATATAAGAAAACTTAAAGGTCCAGTAATACTGCCTTGAGGAATTCCCTCTTAATTATTACAGGGACAGATAAAGCTTCACCTACTCTAATTCTCTAAGTTCTGTTTTCTAGAAATATAGCCACCCATTCACTCTTTTTTTCTAGTCCAATTGTACTCATTTTTGCCAGTAGTTTCCCATGATCTGCCCTATCAAATGCCTTAGATAGGTCAATCTCATTATACAATCCATTTCACTTCCTGAATCCACGATATCTGCTGTATGTTGCTGGAATCCTACAAGTTGAGCTTCAGTGGAATAACCTTTCCTAAACACAAACTGCCTTCTGTCAAACCACTTATTAATTTCAAAAACATATCTAATATAATCAGAAAGAATGCTTTCCCAAAGCTTACATGCAATGCATGTCAAACTGACTGGCCTGTAATTTTCAGCTTTACGTCTATTTTGATGCTATGGTATGCAGCGATACATCACAGCAGGTCTTGTACTGATCCAGAAATTGGCTATGATTTTTATCTGTGCTTGGTTTTGTTATTTAGCTTTTGTTTCTCAAGCACATTTTTTGCCACAGTTTTGTATGTGCAGTAGTTTACCCATATTGCTGTAAAAACATAAATAAGGCCCCCCCTCCATTTACAACCCCTGTACCTTAGGTTTTTAAAATGCAGCCTAGTTTCTTCCTTCTTTTGTTTTGAACTTAAGTACAGAGTTTCACCAATATATATGCCACGGTTTTCCTGTGATGCTCTTGAGTAGAGCCGTTAATTATGGCAACACTTTTGTCATAAGAGCCATACTGTTTTCTTAACATGGAATGACCTTATAATACCGACAAGGATAAGACCACCTCTCTGATTCTCCCTGAGATTGTAGAGGTAGTACGGGTTGAAGATCACCACAGATTTAGAGGAACATGTTAAATGTTTGGGCTGACTCATGATAAAGGTACCGGAAGATGGTGTTCTAAATGCTGTACATTTGTTTTAAGCATTTGAAAGGTCTAGGGTGGTTCTATTGAGTACATGACAATGTAATCATCATGTATGTTGATGTCAGAAATTTGACTAGCATTGTTGTGCTGTATTTCTGATATATCATTAGTTTTGAGTAGATTATTAGAAATTGTTACAATGGTAAAAGTAGTTCATGCTGGAAATAGATGATAAATAGTCCAAATTAAAAATTAAGTTTAAAATGTACGGTTTTTATTAAATATCTGCAGTAGCCTATTTACACATAAAATGCTGTAAGTAATGCTTTCCCTTCAATTGCTTTGGAAATGTGCAATAAATGATAAATGATGTTATGTGTGAAAATTGTATCCATAAAGATATTTCTTTACAGTCTACCACGAAAACTAGGGATATCATGCATCTCCAGTGTGACCATTTGTGTGTATGAACCTGCTCCAGTGTTAAGGTAGCTTGTTATGGTGGCATCTCTCTCTGATTAAACTGGTAACTCAAATAGAACAGGATACCATATCTAATCTTTCAACCTACTGTAGTGTAGGAGATTTTATTCCAATAATCCACTGCCTCTACTTTGCTATTGTTGTCATCAAAATTATTGTTCATTAGCTACAATGTACTGTATGTGTTGGCAGTTGCTTAGTTATTGTCGTTTCTCTCTTGCAACATGAATGGCAGGGTAAGGATTTCATTCCTTTTTTCTGGGAGGAATTGAAATTGATATTTAATAATTACATAATATACTTAAAGCAAATATCAATGAAGAATGTATTGAGCTTTATTTTAATCTGAAAATCTGAATTGGTGACATTAATTTTTTCAATATCAATGGTCTCAGTGCAGATCAATTTTTCAGATTGTTCTTTCTTTTTTTTCATTTCATTTTCATTGCTAGTAATTTAGAACAAAATTTGTTTTAATGCTATCTCTAATGATTGCCGTTATTAATCCTTAACTATTCAGGTCCAGTCTTTCAAATTGCACTAATTCTCCTTTACTCCCAAAATATTTCCCTTAGTTAATATAATTTAATGCAGCCAATGGCCATGGGAAATATGGACTTGCCCGGCCATGTAATCATTCAGTCCTAGAATTCGAATAAATTGGTAGTTGTAATTGAACAGTCACCTAGGTTGTTGCAATATACAGTATAACTAGTTGAACATTTGTGTACATCTACAGACTGGACTTGGGTGATATAAAGTGCTGGCACTTTTCAAGAAAGATTGCGTATTTCAGATAATCATTTCTAGTTTGTTTATAGCATTACACATTTCAGTTAGCCCTAAAGGACATCTATCTATCTATATATGTGTAAAATTAGAGTTTTGTCTGTACATTGCTCAGAATTTAAAAGGGATGGTATTTCTGTATCAGTCGTGTCCACAGTAACAAGGAAATGCACTTTTTAATTTTCCGTAATTTCTGTCTGTCTGTATACGCATCACGAGAAAACGGCTGAAGCGAATTTAACCCTAGAATCATAAAGTCCCTCCAGTGAAATACGAATCATAAACTTTCGTCTGTCGGACTACCAAAAAGAAAAGCACTCTAACCCTCGAAGTGCTATCGTCTCACTATGAGACGATTCGGATCCCAGCTGAAGTGCTATCATCTCGCAGTAAAATCTATATAACTCCTAAAATCGGTATAACAATCAGTTATAGGAATATTCTCGCTGCGAAATTAAATTCTTACGAATCGTCTCACTGCGAGACGATAGCACTTCAGCTGGGATCCGAATCGTCTCATAGTGAGATGATAGGACTTCGAGGGTTAATAAACATAAACCCAACATTTTACACAAAGTACAGAATATTATACTTAAAACTACCACAGTTAGTGATGACAATACACTTTGGTCAGTTTTTCCTCAATAGGCACATTCAATGCACTGTTTTGCCTGGTGATCAAGACAAATGTGCCTTTGGCATGTCGTACAAAAGAATCAGGTCATTCTTCTTTTCTTTGATGGACAAAATGCACAAATTTTTCTTCCTTCAGCAGTACCTGATTGAGGCTCTTCAGGAATGCCACCTTTTCCAAGAATTCCAGCGATGGTCCTCTTCAGGCTGCGCCTCAAAGTTGGTGTCTGAAGTCTCTCTTGCAGCTTTGGAGCCATTAGTATTTCGGATATATCCTTTGTAAACTCTTGCCTTGAAAGTGGCATTTGGCCTTTTTGAACCATCTTATGCACATAAATAATGTATCCATTGACAAGTGATGTATTAATCATACTATAAAAGGTACACATTGGCCATCTTCTCTTTTTTCTTGACATCAATGTTGACATTTCATCGAAAGTGTCCACAGGACCTTTAGTCCCATTGTAGTCTTCCGCCATATCTGGTTTCCCACTGGCTGCTATTGTTCCTACATCATGGCATGTAGAAAGGAGGATTACATTCTTGTTTGGTTTTCCTTTATAGGATACCATTGTTTTTATACCATCATAACAAAACATGGAGGACCCAAGCTTTCTTCCTTTGACTATTTTCATCTCGGGTGGTATCTGTGGCTTGTCTTTTCTCATTGTTCCAATGATTGTCAGGTTATGGTCGCAATGCAGAGAATCAGCCAGACGAATTGAGGTGAACCAATTGTCGATCGTAATATTTCTGTTTGATCCACGTATTGGCTGGGTAATTTCATTCACAAAATACATGGCCAAAGGGAGGTTTGTTGGATTAGTACCTTTACCAAGGTATGGGATCGCATTGAGCATGTACTTCTTTTTAACATCACATAACAAAATTATTTTTGTCCCATATTTTTTGGGCATATACGTGCGAAATGGACAGTGGCCTCGAAATGCGATCAGCTGTTCATCGGCTGCAAGAAACCTCCTGGGATATAGTTACGAGTGCAGGCTGAAACAAACTGATCCCAAAGCTCACGTATAGGTGCAAACTTATCATGTTCACGACGCAAAGGTCTGGTTGTCTTGTCGTCAAATCTAAGACTGTTTATAAGAAAGTCAAAACGGTCTTTTGACATACAAGATACATAGCGTGATCCACTTAAACTAGAGTCAAATAATTCTTTAGAGTTCAGATGGTTACTTTTCTGAGCAGCTGACAGTACTAACAGACCCATGAGAGATTTCATTTCTACTAAATTAGTTGTGCAATTGGTTGATGTTATATTTAGGTATTTTTTTAAAATTTTTATCAGTGATTTCAGTATTGGTGTGAGTAACTATTTGGTTTAGCATATCATCAGAAAAAATAAAATGAAAGCATCTATTGGACTTTCCACTTTTGCTCCATCATTTACTGGCCTTTGTCTTGTATAAATAATATTTCGAGCTGGTGTTCGGTTTCCAGCCCTTTGTAACTTTTTTGCGGACCACTTATGATCGTCTCGTCCTCTGAGAATCGTTTTCCTTGGAACAATTATACTTGGGTGGCTACTGTTGTTTCGATCATTATCGTTATCACTGTCAGATTCCGAATGTTGATTACTATTACTTGCCTGATCTGCGCCCTGAGATGAAGTTCGAAGTTCTTCATTTGCCCATTGGTCGTTTTCATCTTCTGAGCTGTTGAGCAATGAGGTAGGGTCGGCATCACTGTCTGACCAATGCAATGATTCTTCTACAACATCTTCAACTACATTTACATCACTTTCATTACCACTAATGTCTCCTGAAGAGAGTGGTTCTCTGTCTAATTCAGAAAGAACTGCCATTATCAATTCATCATCGTGCGCTAGATTTTCCATTTCAGTTTCTTATTAAGCTTATGTATTACGTACAAAAAACATTACTGTAATAAACCAAATATTCACACTATTTACAGCTATGTGCAGATCATGAACACTTTCACAAATCATAAACTTTTGTTTCTCAGACGACGTTCATATCATAGCGAACAAACAACTGGCTCTTTATGCTTGAAACCAAGTTTAGCACTGATTGTTGATAGCTGGGGAAGAATAGATGGAGGGGGAAGGCACAGTTCGTTAGCGTCTGGAAATTCCCGTGGAAATTACAGGGGTGTGTCTAGTCTCGGAGGCAAAAGTTTATGATTCTAGGGTTGATGAAAATCGGTGTGCAAAGTCGGGGAATAACTCGCTACAATTTAGGCCATAAATAATTCTATTCAGGCTGAGGAAAATGGTAGTTTAGGAGAAGGCATAACATTTAGTTCTGAAATATTGATGTTATTAGTGGTACTATCTTAATGAAAATAGGTATACAAATTCTGGAATAAGTCACTATAATCTAGGCCATAAATTTTATTCACGCTGAGTGAAATGGTATTTTAGGGGAAGACCTAAAATTTAATTCTCAAACATTTGTGTTATTAGTGGTCGTATCGATATAAATACTAAATAACTAAAGTTATATAGTGTTAAATTCCCGATCATTTGTATTTTTATTACCAATTCAGCACCGAGTCACAAGAAAATGGGTAAACAGAATTAAATTAAAATCGATCTGTAAAGTCAGAGAATAAGACACTACAGTCTACGCTATAAATAATTTTAAAAGACGCCCTAATATCACAAAGTCGAAAGAAAACTTAATGTGAAGGCCTACAATATAGAAAGCTCATAAAATTGATCAACAATAACATTGACCATTCTTTGTTGTCATGTGCTTTGTGTCTTCTTTTGCCACTCATCTCCGATAGATAGGATTACTGCTGCGTACAGAGTTTTTTTTTAATTTACCTTACGTTGCATCGACACAGATAGGTCTTAATGGCGACGATGGGATAGGAAAGGGCTAGGATTGTGAAGGAAGCGGGCTTGGCCTTAATTAATGTAGAACCAAAGCATGTGTCTAGTATGAAAATGGGAAACCACGGAATACCATCTTCAGGGCTGCCGATAGTCGGGTTCGAATCCATTATTTCCTGGATGCAAGCTCTTAGCTGTGCGCCCCTAACCATACGGCCAAGTCGTCTGGTCGTTTTTTTATAACAGCCTGCCTGAATATTGGCGGGAAGTAGCTGGGAGTTAGAAAACTTTCTTCTTTAGCATACCATTCCTCTGGTTCATACATTTTCTTATACTACTGGTACGTAACACAGTGTATCATCAAAGCATTTAAGGTATTCAATTCCTACTCTGAGGCACTGATTGGAATGAGCGGAGTGCATATTTAAGGGAATAAAGGCAGAGGAGTATTTACAGCTGTCTGTGGCCTCGTCATTCCAGCTCTGGAACTTTGGACTGTTAGATCGGCACTGTAGTACTGTTCGTTAAAAGTGAGAAAATGTGCAGTTTTTCATTTGATCGAGTATTTTATATGAAAAACATTACTTTTAATCGCTACTTTCCTACTGACGTTTTTGTAATGACCTATGTTGGCTTCAGTTAGGAAAACCACAAAGTGTCTTTCTGAAAATCCCGTAACGAAGCACGGGTACATCAGTTAGTAATTATATAAGACACGCTGATATCGCCGAGTCGAAAGAAAAATAATGTGAGGGGCTACAATATAGAAAGCTCATAAAATTGATCAACAGTAACATGACATTGACCATTGTTTGTTGTGATGTGCTTTGTGTCTTCTGTTGCCACTTATCTCCGATAGATAGGATTACTGTTGCGTACTGAGTATTTTTTTCTTTGCTTTACGTCGCACCGACACAGACAAGTCTTACGGCGATGATGGGATAGGAAAGGGCTAGGAGTGTGAAGGAAGCGGCCTTGGCCATAATTAAGGTAGAGCCACTGCATTTGCCTAGTGTGAAAATGGGAAACCACGGAATGCCATGTTCCTGGCTGCCGACAGCGGGGTTTGAATTCACTCTCTCCCGGATGCAAACTCACAGCTGCGCGCCCCTAACCACACGGCCAACTCGCCCAGTCATGTAGAGTGTAACAGCCTGCTTGAATAATGGTGGGAAGTAGGTGGGGAGTTAGAAAACTTTCTTCTTTAGCATGCCATTCCTTTGGTTTATAAATTTTCTGATACTACTGGTACGTTACACACTGGTTCATCATAGCATGCAAACTATTTAATCCCTACTCTGAGGCACTGATTGGAATGAGCGGTGTGCATATTTAACAAAATAATGGCAGAGGAGTGTTCACGGCTGTCTGCGGCCTGAGTCATTCCAGCTCTGGAACTTTGGACTATTAGATTGGCACCGTAGTACTGTTCTTTAAAAGTGAGAAAATGTGCAGTTTTTCATTTGATCAAGTATTTTATATGATAACATTGCTTTTATCGCTACATTCCTGCTGACATTCTTGTAGTGACCTATGTTGATTTCGGTTAGGTAAACCATAAAGTCTGTCTTTCTGAGAATGTAGCAAAGCACGAGTACATCAGCTAGTTTCTAATACAATACAAATGCATAGTATACAGTATTTGCACAAGTGCATGTATTTCCAGATTTTGTAATTGATTTTTTGTGGTGTTATATACTAACCCTTGTGCCACTAAATTGTAATAGTTTGTACTGGTCGATTAATTTGTGAAAATATATAAATGACCTTTTCCAAATTTTAATGATTAATTTTAATAGAGATCTCCCTGATTAGGGCTAGGAAAACAACAGATACGGAATCTGCCATTTGGGCGACTGTCCTAAATGCAGATCAGCAGTGGTTGGTTGGTTGACTGACTGACTGACTGACTGACTGACTGACTGACCGACCGACTGAAAGTTAATGCCGCTATTTTGACAGCCGGTTAGTTAATTTTTACCCTTAATTTGTGAGGTACCGGGCGAGTTGGCCGTGCGCGTAGAGGCGCGCGGTTGTGAGCTTGCATCCGGGAGATAGTAGGTTCGAATCCCACTATCGGCAGCCCTGAAGATGGTTTTCCGTGGTTTCCCATTTTCACACCAGGCAAATGCTGGGGCTGTACCTTAATTAAGGCCACGGCCGCTTCCTTCCAACTCCTAGGCCTTTCCTATCCCATCGTCGCCATAAGACCTATCTGTGTCGGTGCGACGTAAAGCCCCTAGCAAAAAAAAAAAATTGTGAGGTGGTGTTTCTGGAACATACATTGTGAGGTGACTTCTTGGACAACAGTAATGTATCTTACCCATAGCCACACAAAATTGCTGTCATTGGTATTTCTATTGATCTAACACCAGTTAACAAAAAAAAAATTTTTTCTGAAATCAAAGAATATGCCTATTATGCTCATAGTCACTCTAAATAAACTGGAATTTTTTTCCTGATCATCAGTTTTAAATCATTTTAAAATTTAAAAAATATAACTTTACAAAATATAATTATTATTTATGGAAAAGCGCATGAATGTGCATAATATAATATCTGTTTTGTTCCTTCCTGTATTCTTGGAGAGATTTTGTACACTACTGGCATTTGGTGAAGTGATAAGTCTCACACAATTTCCCACAGAGCTTGCACAATGCATCTTGCATCTTCTTGATGAAAGTATAACTTCTCGCAGAACTTATAGTGAAACCGGTTTGTTGGCAGCTGTGTGATAGCATGCCGTAGTTCCTGGTTTGTTCCCGACCAACGTGTGTCCATCTTGGCATCTGTAGTATAGACATCCTCATTTATTTCTGCTCTTTTATTCTTTCTCCATGTTAAATGCTTCTTTATGTGGTGTTTGGTAGACAGTAGCAAAGTAGTTCTTTTGTCCTCGATGAAAAATGTTTCTAGTGCCAATTCATAGACCAATCTTGTTTGTGTCATTTTGGATACTCTTAGGGTTTAAAAAAAAAAAAAAAAAAAAAAAAACGGAAATCTTTCCTTTATCAGTTCTATAGCGATAGGCTGATTTTTAAATATTCCTTTGTTATCTCAAATCTGTAAGTAACAGATGGCATTATTTTTGCTTGAATAGTTCCACAGCCGTTATGAGGTCTGTAATATCATACATAGCTTTTATTACTGCTGTGGTTCATTCGCAGACATGAATTCTGAATGTTTTTCCTTTTGTGAGGTTATCCCTAAATATGTATATCAATTTTTATTTATTTTTTATTTATTTTTTTTTTTTTTTTTTTTTTTTTTTTTTTTTTTTTTTTTTTTTTTTTTTGCTACTTTTAATCCTGTCTTCTGCAGCCATTCTTCCACCTTTTCTGAATGACGTTTGTACTGTTTTTTTCTGTGTTGATTTTGTTTTTCATGTGCCCAGTTTTGTAGATTATCCACTGATGCTTGAAGGTCTTCCTTGTTTTTGGAGCACAGTACCCTATTTTCTGCGTATAGGAGCAGTGTCATGTCCAGACCGTTAATGATTCTTTAAACATCTGCTGTTCCTATGTTGAAAAGTGTTTGTGGTCGTTGGGGTGAGGGTGATAGAATAACACCCACAGAATCCCCTGCCTGTAGTAAGAATTGAATAACAGGGGCCCCAAGGGCTCTTAACTTGGGAGCGTGGGTTGGTGACCACAGGACTCTCAGCTGAATCCTGACATTGCTTCCACTTAGTTGTGCCAGGCTCCTCTCTTTCATCTATCCTATCCGACCTTCTTGCACAACACTTGTTCTTTTCCGATCCTGACGGTATTAGAGCACTCGAGGCCTAGGGAGTGTTTAATTTCCACTCCCTTCGTGGCCTTTGCCTTTCTTTGGCCAATACCTTCATTTTTTGAAGTGTCAGATCCCTTCCATGTTTACTGCCATCTGTTAAGTGTTTCGAGTACTGTGTGTGCCAATAAGACTGTATCTTTGACTGTTTTAATATATTAAATTCTGCTCGCAGGCAACCTGTTACATGATTATGTGAATTTTATCATATTTATAGAAATATTAAACACCATATAAACTTCTAAGTAAAGAAATGTGATTATTACCACTAACGTGATTACCATCTTGGATAATCAGCAGTAATAAAACGTGCTAAAATAGATGGATATCTAAATGCAATCTAAAAATAGACTACTGTTTATTTTTAGATTGGAAGAAAAATGTGGAATAGAAAGGCCAACAAATTTAAAATAATAAAAGAAGTGTATTTGCGTAAGAATTTACTGGCTTCCTGTACTCAACACCTAGCATCCTTGCCGCAATTCTACATTACTCTGCTTCACCATTATCTGACCCTATCATATTGTTTGTGAATAATATAATCACTAAGCAAGCTGGCTGCATTGTTGGGGCCATGTGCGCTGTTAGCTTGTGTTCGGGAAATGGATTCAAACTCTGCCGTTGACCACCCTGAAGATTATTTTCTGTGGTTTCCTATTTTCACACCAGACAAATGCTGGGACTGTACTTTAAAGGTGTGGTCGCTTCCTTCCTAATCCTGGCACTGTATTATTCCCTCGTCTGAGTCCGTACAACATAAAATCAGTAGCAAAAGGATAATATAATCTATTCTAAATATGTATTACCATAATATTATAGCCCTGAAGATAACCACTTGGCATCAACTACTGGGCATAGCTTACAGCAGCATGTTATTAACATACTTCTCCATTCTACAGCTCCATAATTTGGAGGTCAGTCAATCAATCAATGTCACCACTTATCCGCATTTTAGGCTGTCACCCAAGTGACAGATTTCCTATCAGTTGTTTACCTAGTCTTTTCTTAAATGCTTAAATGATATCAAAGAAGTTGGAAATTTATCAAACATCTCCCTTGGTCTGCTCTTGTTCTTTTACGACCCCGATAGTATTAGGTTTCCAAGGCCTGGGTAGTCTTTCATTTCCACGCCTCTTTCTTTGGCCCTTCAATTTTTCTCTCTGCTTAATGTTAATAGAGTATGGTTGCCTTGTTGTACTTCCTCTCGAAACAATAATCACTACCACCCCTTCCTATAAACGAGTGTTTGTCCCCAATTTTTTCTCTTTAATTTCAACTTTATGTTCATCTGTGTTTTTATATTTTTTTATAGGAGCATGATTTGTATTTCTTTCCATACTTTGTCATTTTATTTTTTCAGAATGATGATGAAGCAGAACGGCTGCAGCGTCGTCGTCAGAGTGACACGTTTGGATCTCTCAAGGATAAACATGTTGTTTTGGGTGGCATTGCTGATTTTTCGGCTTCTGAATTGGTTGCTCATTATGCTAGTTGTATCAAGCTGTCAGCTGAAAATGTAAGTTTGTATGTTTTCCTCCATTTTGTAGGAGTAAATATTAGTCGTCGTCAGAGTGACACGTTTGGATCTCTCAAGGATAAACATGTTGTTTTGGGTGGCATTGCTGATTTTTCGGCTTCTGAATTGGTTGCTCATTATGCTAGTTGTATCAAGCTGTCAGCTGAAAATGTAAGTTTGTATGTTTTCCTCCATTTTGTAGGAGTAAATATTAGTCTTTTAGCCCACTCTTGAATGTCTATAGAGTTCAAAAAGTAGTCACTAATACAATAATTGGTACCTCATTTGGATTTTTAGCATTAGTTGTTGGAAGATGCCTGTAACTGGTTTCGTTTATAATCCCTTCTAATTTTATGTATTTTCTGGTGTTTCTTCCTTGAGCTGCACAGTAGTATTCTATTTCTACTATGTACTGTAACAAGTATGTGCTTCCCTCTTGTTGACCGATGTAGAAATTATTATTTTGAATAGTTGCCTTCTCCCGCCTCCATACAGTGCATGTGCTCTTACCCTGTTGTGACTTGTGCTACTCTGAACAGATTTTTACATTATTTTAACTGCTGATAATACATCTAATGAGTATGTTACTTGCATGTATATTTTGCAGTTACACTAGACAGGTGCAATGAGTATTGAGTTATTGAAACAATAATTTCTTTTCATAATAGAGACTACACATAGAAGTGGTATTATTTCAATAATAATATGTTTCTTGGGACAGTGCATGCTTCACAAACTATATAGCTTTATTGTGATCATAAAATGACTTGCAGGCTTTCATTCATACAGCAGCATAGTTTATACTAGATTCAGAAGGTGAAGATTGCAGAGGATCATGGGTTCATGATAGACATTCCAGAGTAAAATGTCTCCTCTGGCAGTTGATTACAATGCGCACATGGGGTGTGTTGACAAATTAGGCATGCTCGAAGCTCACTAGGAAGTGGATAAGAAAAGTAAACATCGGTATATGCAAATTTTCTGGCATTTTTTAATGTGGCCATTGTAAATACTTTCATCATATTTCATGAGAGAAGTGAAGGTAAATCAATGGACCTCAAGAGCTTCCAGTTGTGTCTATGTGGTTGATTGATTGCTTCCAATAAAGACTCCTGAAGAAACAACTAAGATGAAACAAAGAATCAACAAGTTAAAATCCAAAGTGGCCCAGGACAACTCGAGGTCACCAGCAATCTACATGTGCCTGTGAGGGGTACATGGAAGTGAGGTGCCAACTGCAGTTCAACAACCTAACGACAGCGCTTCTGGTGGTTGTGTCGAGCATGTGGTGTTGCCTTGTGTCAGAGAGATTTAAAAAAAAAAATTGTTTCGATGAGCTTCATAAAAACTGAACAGTCTTGAAAAAGGAAACCATATGTAAAAATACTTTGAACTGAGTTAGTCAAACAGGTCTTGATTCCTTAGTGGTTCATTCGTAATCTGTTTTCCCTCCAGGGTCGGTTTTTCCCTCTGACTCAGCGAGGGATCCCACCTCTACCGCCTCAAGGGCAGTCTCCTGGAGCTTCAGACTCTGGGTCTGGGGATACAACTGGGGAGGATGACCAGTACCTCACCCAGGCGGCCTCACCTGCTATACTGAGCGGTGGCCTTGTGTGGGGATGGGAAGTTGGGAAGGGATAGACAAGGAAGAGGGAAGGAAGCGGCCGTGGCCTTAAGTTAGGTACCATCCCGGCATTTGCCCAGAGGAGAAGTGGGAAACCACGGAAAACCACTTCCAGGGATGGCTGTGGAGGGAATCGAACCCCCCTCTACTCAGTTGACCTCCCGAGGCTGAGTGGACCCCGTTCCAGCCCTCGAACCACTTTTCAAATTTTTGTGACAGAGCCGGGAATTGAACCCGGGCCTCTGGGGGTGGCAGCTAATCGCACTAACAACTACACCACAGAGGCGGACTCCATAGTGGTATTGGGAGATTACCACATTATTTTTGTAGGTAAACAAGGCTGCATTTTAATTTTTTTTCTTTTTTTTTCACAAAAACTGCAATTTTTGGTATATAGTCTGTCTATCCAACCTGTGTTTAAAAAAAAAATTTTAATCTCAAAATGATTTTGATATATTTGTACATCAAAGGGTTAAATTAACATGTGCATTAAAAATAATGACAACTTTAAAAAAAGGGGAAAATGTTTATCAAGAAGGATGAATTGAAATCTAGACAATACCGTATTTCACGGCATAATCGTCGCCACCGCGTAATCGTCGCATCCTTTATTTTCAATACAAAAATCGGACTTTAAACCTTTAATTACATAATCGTCGCACGTCCAAATTTTGTTCACTAATCTGGTTAAAAGGTAAATGGAACTGCAACGCAAGTTGCACATAAATGCGCAATTTAAATACGTGTATGGTTTATGGGCAATTTGGCAACACAGTCACGTTTGCGACATGTTGCACAACGTATAAATAAATAATACTGGTATATGTACGACGCATGGCTTACCGGTAGACCATCGGCAGTTTGACAACGTGGTCGCGAGACAGTGTACTATTTATTCACCACCTACATATTATGAGTTCCCATTTGAAATACGTAAGGCTGTAAGTTATCGCTTATCGGCAACGTCGCCAGGAAATACCGGCTAGGTAGGTTGAATGGACCTCGAACCAGCCCTCAGATACAGGTAAAATTCCCTGACCCGGCCGTGAATTGAACCCGAAGCCTCCGTGTAAGAGGCAAGCACGCTACCCCTACACCATGGGGCCGGCTCCTGTGTTATTGCGCACGAAGTGAAATCCAAGACGATAACGCAGATTTCCACGGAATTATTCAGCCGAATTATTTACGATGTCTCAGTTGTCATCGCTAGACTCTTATCTTACTACTACGTCATAAGTGACCGGGCATGGGATGAAAACTTTTATCCAAGCAGTCAAGATAATTATTATCCAATGCTATTAAAGTTTTATTTTATAAATTCGTCAGTAATGTAATGTAAAATCATCAATAACTGGGAAGAAATATTAACCTAATTACCGCATGTTTAAAAGAAATTGAAAAAAATGAATGTTTGTTACTGACGTCTCGGAATACAGTCAACTATACAGTAGATCTACACCGCGCTAGCTAGAGCTCCGGTATGCGAGCTTTGCGCATGTCGTGACCTACCTGTCCTGTGAGACGATCTCGTAGGTTGGTCACCAGGCACTTGGATGTTGAAGTGTTACCTGACCTGCCGAGCGGAATGTAGGGAGGTAATTTGTAGGTATGACTCGTCCCGCAACTCCCGAAATAAAAGAAGAAGTTATTTCCCTGTCCTTTATTACTGAGGACACTAAAACTACTATGTACAGTATATTTACAAGTCTGAATGTAATGATCTGTAGAGAGAGCGAGCTTGCTCCACGCGCCTACTGTTCTACTACGCGTCTATCTGAATCTTGCCCTGCGGCACTTGGGCTATGCTCGAAAAGAATCTCGTTCTGACAAGTACGAACTACTGGCTGGAAGAAGGCCCCGCGCCATCTTGGCCAGGGGTTATATCTCCGCTCCTGAACTCAAAGTTCTATCCCTACCTCCTTGGGTCTTACGGGCATTGCTAAACTGATCATCCAGTCACTAGCGCCCTCAAGTGGCTATTCTCAATAGTTGTCACAGTAAGTGCTGCTACCTAGGCACTACTGTCTTCTGTCTTACTTTTTCCTCATCTTTCCTTGTTTTTCTAAAGCGCATCTGTAATGGCCTTGACTGGCCGTGTACTCAGTTTTGTCTCTTTGTCGGGCGTCAGGCGGCCCGCTGCCATACTAGCTCTGTTTGTCGATACACAGTAAATATCTTGTTGTGATCAACAAGTCTTTCGTAAGCTAGCGCGTTTCACAAACCGCTCTCCAATACTTAACTGAAAGCTTCCTTCTGCTTTCCAATTATTAAATCTAACTATAATTATTATACTTATTATACAGTTACTCAAGTACTACAAGGTGTCTCATGTCGATGACTATCATTATTCTAACACTAATTAATCTCCTCTGACACCTTGAGCTCTAGACTCGGCTGCGAAGCCCGGCTGCCTTCCACCTGGCAGTCCGCCGGTTCGAGTCCGTGGGAGGTCGGTACACGACATCTCCCCCCTTAGGGAAGAAATGGATGCAACCATACGTTGCGTCCATTTCTGTCCTACACTATTTATACTCTGATGTTGCCGGTACGTAAGGATCGGCGAACCTGTGGTGAAGGGGAAGGTTGTTCTCTACTCTGATTATCACTTGCGTCTATTTCTATTGCTTCTATAGATCTCACAGGCGTACTAGGGCGTCCCCCAGCAGGCCTGGAGTGTAATTCCATGATCTCCGCAGACATCTCCGGGCGTCCCCGGATCCGCCTGGGACGTTGGAATATAGTTAAATCCTCATCTGAAGTCTTAACCTTATCTCCCTTCGTGATTACCGTTTGTTTTATACATATATTAGGGCAATGAGCCCGTGCATCATCAAACCATATCTTTGCTGGAAACCCTAGTTTCGGACAGCAACAATTACAACAATAACAAATTAAAATTAAACTTATGATACCAACAACTATCCACACAATATATTTGTACACGTTAAGATGCTGATAGACTATTTGTCTTTGCAGCTCTTCTTCTTTTTGTCTCACCATATCTTCCACTTCTTGTGTCTTATGGGTAGCCCATTGTAAATCGTTAATGTGATTTAGCAAATTAGTTAATGACAACTTATTAATTTCGGGTATCTGTTCTAACTTGATTTCACTACCTATTTGTTCACAACAGTCATAATCAAGTGTGACTTCTGGTACAAAGTCTTTACTTTGTGTAGTGTTCACTTCACCTACACCTTGTATTTTACTATGTGGCCCATATACTGTGCAACCTGCACTTAAAACAAGAATACCAGTGCCTGTTAACCTGATATCACTGGTGGTATCCTTACACATACATGTTACTTTAACTTCTTCTGGGGATACGTATATATATCTGTTAGCTCTGATAGGTATCCACATGAGCTGTTGAACGGGAAGTATTCTTTTATCACAATAATCTGGGATCTGACTAACTCCTAAGATAAGCTGGACTGCACAACTCTTTTGAGTGTACACTGTATTAATAGGGAATTTAACATGACATAGTTTCCAACTGGGTGTTACTACCTTACATTGATTTACCTGATCCTTGTCTAATTGAACATAAGTTTGTTTCTCCTTGTCCATAAGGATATAGTCCTTGGTCTCTTGAATATAAACAAAATGGTGTGGATTACTCTTCATATATGTGGGGAATGGAATCATGTGATACAATGTATAAGTTACCCTATCTGTAAGGGGTGTCTTGATGACGTACACTAGATAATTTTTGTTAGCGAACACTTCCACTGTGGCTACCTTGTAAATCAAGTAGCCGTAAGCTTATTTTAAATCAAATGGCAAGGACAATCCTTTAGGGAAATCTCCCTGAGCTTTCTTATAACCTTTAATAATATCATCTGGTGAACTTATTTGCACCTGAATGACTCCTACCTGAGCATTCATTATACCTGATAATACAACACTGTAATGCTCATACAGTTGTATGAGAAGGCCTTCAGTCTCAATTAAATGCCTATTCACTGAGTTTTCTAATTCTACTTGCTTAAGTGCTTCTGTAATCTGAAGCGTGCTATTGGCAAGATATGATCTAATTTCTGCAATGTTTTGAGTTAATCTCTGCTCATTGGCTGTGACATCGTAAATGGTGCTGTTCATAGATTGCAATGTTGATTTTACTACAATCATCTGGTCTTTTGCAATTTTCATAATTGAAAGCTGTTCCTGCTCTAACTCACTAATTTTTGACTCATATTTATCGGCATCCTCTTGACTTAATGTTCCAAATAATGCCTTTGCGATGGAACCTACTGCGTTAATTAGGCCTCGTTTTCGCCTAGTGTTATCCGTTTCCCCTATTGGTTTAGTAATCCTCGTAATTAATTCCTTCGATTCCCTAATTCTATCTAATTGTGCACTTAGCATTTTAACATCCTGTTGACATGTTAGGTTAGTACTTCTTTCTAACTGTGTACATATTAATTGAGTCCAGTGTATGTGTCTCTTGACATTTGAAAATACATCACTTAATTTATTCAGGTTTACATAGGTAACTAATGTCCATTCCGTATGGTATAACTGTATCTCACCCTGATTGTCGAAGTATGCCCCTGGAGTACTCTCATATGGTGTCACCTTGACATCCAGTATTTCTCCGGCTATTCTATAGCGATGTGACGTCACGACTATCACTGCTACTACGATGGACAACAATCCTAGCATTCGCGCCATATTTGCTGTCTACCTGCAAGGTAAAGACAGGATATGTGTTACCCTTCTATCTATGGATACATTCGCTTCCCAGTTCTCGTTTCTACAAATACAATTTCAAACGGTTCTTATGTACCTTAACCCTTTTCCCCTTCTTATTCATCTGTAGCGTGCAGTTCACCCCTGAAACATCTACTATTTCGTACGGACCTTAGAATGGTGGGCTTAGCTTTCTGGATTTTCCTCTTCGCAATGCGTCATTGCGCAAAAGAACCTTATCACCTACCTGAAAGGTGACCTCATTTTGCTTTTTGTCGTAGTGTTCTTTCTCTAATTCCTTTCGCTCTATTAAAGTCTTTCTGGCGGCCTCGTGATTTCGCCTAAGCTGTGCCGTCAGTTCCTCCACCACGTTCTGGTGTTCATTGTAATTCATTTCAGGTGGCTTTTGCAGCACACCTGGGATATTTGCCTTCCTTCCAAAAATTAATTCGTAGGGTGTGAACCCTGTACTTGTGCTCTTTGTGGTATTATACACAAAGCTAGCTGTAGGCAAATACTTGTCCCAGTCATTCTGCTCCCCTGAGCAGACATAATGCCTTAGGTACTCCGTGAGCACCTTATGGGATCTCTCTATGCTACCGTTCGATTGTGGCCTGAAGGCCGTAGTGTGTGTTTTCCGAATGCGCAGCGTTTTACACAGCGTCTTAAACACATCACTCATGAAATTACTACCCTGGTCAGTGAGAATCTGCTCTGGTATCCCGTAGATACTTATTACGTTATTGATTAGCGTCCGTGCCACGGTTTCTGCCTCCTGATTAGGCATGGCACTCGCTACTAGGTACTTAGACAGCTGATCTTGGCATGTCAGTATGTACCTGTTTCCTACCTCTGTCAACGGAAGAGGTCCAACTACGTCTAGGGATATTTTCTCAAAGACCGTATTCGGGGTATCTGTAATTCTCATGGGAGCCCTGACGTCTGGTCTGGTCCCTTTATTCTTTTGGCAGGAGGGACATGTGCGTACATAGCGCTCAATGTCCCCTTTCATGCCCTTCCACTGAATTCGTTCACGTACCCTGGCGTACGTGCGCGCTATTCCTTGGTGGCCTCCCACCAAAGAATCATGACATTCTTTCAAAATGGCTAGCTTTTCAGCTTCGCCTAATTCGTTCTCTTCCTCAGATAAGCTACCTTCGGGCGAAATCTCCTCTGCGTTAGCGTCCTCGGAAACCTCGCTACCGTCCGCTTCAACTCCCTCTGCCGTAGCGTCCTCGGGTTTTGAAGACAGTACCTCCTCTCTATTCTCGTCTGAGGCCTGAGTTTCTACCGTTGTCTCTGAGTGAGACCTGTGCTGAGCCGAGTTAACCACTCGCGCTTGGCACTTGGGTTCAGTGGGATTCCTACTCAGGGCATCTGCATTGCAGTTCTGTTTGCCCTGCTTATATACGACGTCGAAGTCGTATTCCGCTAGCTTCAGCCTGAACTTTAGCAGGCGTGAAGACGGATCTTGCACGTTGAAGACCCACTTCAACGGCTTATGGTCTGTCACAACAGTGAATTTTCTACCAAACAGATATGGTCTGAAATACTTTACTGCCCACACTATTGCCAACAATTCTTTCTCAGTTACGCTATAATTCATTTCTGCTTTATTAAGCGTTCTACTTGCATAGGCAATTGGAAGGTCTTTTCCGATAGGTCCTTGTGACAATACTGCCCCAACCGCTTCGTTGCTCGCATCAGTGGTAACAACGAATGGTTTTTCAAAATCCGGATACTGCAATATAGGTTCCTCAATTAGCTTTTGCTTTAGTATCTGGAACGCTTGTTCCTGATCGTCTCCCCATACAAAGGGAACGTCCTTCTTCACTAACTGATACAGCGGTTTCGCGATTTTGCTGTAGTTAGGTATGAACTTCCTATAGTACCCACTCAGTCCGCAGAACTGCTTGATCTGGCGGCTAGTGGTAGGCCTCGGAAAGTCCTTAACGGCCTGTACTTTACGTGGGTCTGGTAAGACACCTTCGTCAGTAATTACATGTCCTAGGAATGCTACTTCAGTTCCTAGGAATTCACACTTATCTGGCTGGAGTTTCAGCGTGTTCTCTCTCAGCCTTTGAAATACGTCTCTTAGCTTCGCATTGTGCTCCTGGATTGAACTCCCGTACACAATGACGTCATCCAGGTAACACAGACATTTTATACCCGTTAACCCTGTGAGCACGTTGTTCATCAGCCTCGTAAACGTGGCTGGCGCGTCTTTCAAACCCATGGGCATTTTCCTGAATTCGTACTTGCGTCCTAGCGCAGAGAATGCTGTCTTTGGCCTGTCTTCAGGCTTCAACAACACCTGGTGATAGCCACTCGCGAGATCTAAGGTCGAAAAATATCTCGCCTTGCCAAGGGCATCTAACAGTTCTGAAATTAATGGCAGGGGATAACTGGTTCCTATCGTTATCTCGTTCAATTTACGAAAGTCGATCACGACCCTCCATTTTTGTTTCCCTGAGGCGTCTAACTTCTTGGGAATTAAAAGTAATGGCGCATTCCAGGCTGATGTGCTAGGTGTGATAATTTCATCATTCAGCATCTTATCTATTTGAGCTTGTATCTCCCCCTTCTGTGCTTCGGGAAGTCTATATGGTCATACATTAATTGGAGGTTGATCTTGCGGTGTAGGGATCTCATGCTGTAGTACATCAGTGTGAGTTAATTTGTCTCCCTCAAGATGGAAGATATCATTGTACTCAGCACAGATGGCGTATATCCCTTCCTTATCTACCTGCGTGAGGTGATCAACTCGCAAACAGTCTATCACCCGCTGTGATCGGGGCTTCTGAGTGGCCGGTTCTCCGTTTGCCACTCTACTGTTCTGCTCTACCTTTCGCATTTGTGCCAGGCAGGTTTTATCTACCTCCTGTATGTGCACTCGTGGACTGTGTAAAGTCACCGCCTTTTCAGTGGTATTCATCATGCTAACCACTGCTTCATGGTGCTCTGATTTGGTTAGGCACCCTGCGAGGTACACCCCTGGTATCACCTCTTCCTTCTCAATAATTCCTAAGGGTAGATTCCGATCTACTTCTATAACAACGACCTTCTGAGTCCTTGGTTCGAGACGGATCACCTTCGTCTCTCGCGCCCCCATAGGGTATTGTCGCCCTCTTATGGTGACATGCCCTTCCCTATAGTCAATCACGCTATCTGTCAGGAGGTCTCGCCCAACTATACCATCCTGTGTTAATTGGAAATCACTCCCTACCACATGAAATGTGTGACTTGTGTTTCCAATGGCAAAATGTACAGTACCTTGTGTGTAAATTATTCCCTTACTTACACCCGCTAATTCAATTGATTTGCTCCCGTCAATCAGGCATTCCTTGGGTACCGATTGCCTCTTAACTAGGCTGACATCGGACCCAGTATCTATCAAAAATCTCAACGGTCTTCCTTGGTTTGCGACCTGGATCAGCACCGTGCCTTCTACGTCAGAATTCTTGGGACCTTCTGGTGTGCGGGCCTCCGTAACTGTCCCCTTGCTACGGGCCCGTTCTAGTTTGCCGCCTGAGCCACGGAGGTTTTCGTAGCGTGCGTACTGCCACCCTTCTTTTTGAACCAACAGTCTTGGGTTCGGTGTGACCATCTATCACAATGTTCGCATTGGGCTCGGTATCTTACGGCCTTGCCCCCTATGCGATCACTCTGAGTTTGGCCTTTCATGGCCCTGTTGCCCGTGGACTTGCCTTGGGCTTTTCGACAATTTCTCTGAACGTGGCCCTGTTGGCCACACGAATAGCACCTACGGCTATCCATTCGCATCACCGGAGTGTGTGCACCTTGTGTGCGTGAACCTTGGGTGTGTGCACCTTGTCGACAATTCACCTGTATGTGACCTTTTCGGCCGCAACGATAACAAGTTCTGTTTTCACCTGTCACTGTGTTTGGTTGTGTACGTACTATGCGCACCATGTCTCGTACCTCTGTTTCCTTGTCCCTCTGTTTCTTTCTACATTCACGTTCGATGTGCCCTGTCTTCCCACAATAGCGACATTTTAATTTACTGAAGGTGCCCCCTGTAGCTGTATTGGAACTAGCGGTCTGTGTGGTGAGAGCCCCCTGCGTTCCCGTGTTTTTACAGTTCCTTGCTATGTGGCCTTCCTTGCTACAATTGTAACAGACCACCCTAACACTAGCATGTGTTGGCTTAGTATGCCACTTTGGTGCTGCACTGTGCTCCTGTTCTGGTTTGCGCTTGCTAAACCCTGAGCTACGTTTGTGTTGTAGGCCCTCTCGTGCCTTCTTTGACATTATTACGGTTTCCTCCTGTTGAGCAAGTGCAACTGCCTTTTCGAAAGTAATGCCCTTTTCTGACTGAACCTTAGCTTGTATTCGAGGGTTGGCTAACCCTTGTATGAAACTAGCAACACATATTTTTCTCGTTATTTTCAACTGCGCGTCACGATCCTCCTCTAATTCATCCTCAAGTATTGCCTCTCTAAAAGAAGCTGACAATGTTTCTATTTTGTGCGCCCAAAGTGCGACTGATTCTCGCGGGTCCTGCGCTGTTTGGAACATTTGACAAATGTACAAATCTAACGTGCCTTGCTGGCCATAATATTCTATCAATGCCCGCTTGGCTTTCTCCCAGTTATGTATATCACGTCTGTACAATAATTTATCTCGGGCTCTGCCCGTAACCTTAGTTAAAATATACTTGAAAAACAACTCTTGATCCTCATCCTTAATCATACGAACAGCAGCATCTACGTTAGCTATGAACTCATGCAGTCTATCTGGTTGACTGCCATCAAACTCTCGTCCAATGAGACGATGTCCTTCTACTACTGTAACAAAAGGCCCACTCATACTTACTGATTCCACCTCGTCAAGCATCTCAGTGCCTTGGTCTGCTGGTACTGAACTATTTTGTCGTGCCATTTGAAATAAATATTCAGCTTACCTTAATCTGTAATGCTGCTTCACTGCTGGGCTGGATGAGTAGTCAGCTGTAGTGCTGCATCTCCACCGGATTGCGTTGTCTGCTACTGGACTGCTACCCCTCTGCTGGGCTGGCTTAGTAGGCTGCGGTAGTGATGCTCCTCTTCTGCGATGCGCGGCACACGAACGAAACTACGCGGTAGCGCGGTTCGGACAGTCTTCTGCGGAGTCGCGATTTTCTCACACGGAAATCTTCTGCGAAGTCGCGGTTCTCTCACGTTATTTCGGTGAGTTGACACTGTTCGAGGATCGAACTCGGGACCCCACACCTGACACCAAATTTTTTATACGTCCCTGTCGTGACCTACCTGTCCTGTGAGACGATCTCGTAGGTTGGTCACCAGGCACTTGGATGTTGAAGTGTTACCTGACCTGCCGAGCGGAATGTAGGGAGGTAATTTGTAGGTATGACTCGTCCCGCAACTCCCGAAATAAAAGAAGAAGTTATTTCCCTGTCCTTTATTACTGAGGACACTAAAACTACTATGTACAGTATATTTACAAGTCTGAATGTAATGATCTGTAGAGAGAGCGAGCTTGCTCCACGCGCCTACTGTTCTACTACGCGTCTATCTGAATCTTGCCCTGCGGCACTTGGGCTATGCTCGAAAAGAATCTCGTTCTGACAAGTACGAACTACTGGCTGGAAGAAGGCCCCGCGCCATCTTGGCCAGGGGTTATATCTCCGCTCCTGAACTCAAAGTTCTATCCCTACCTCCTTGGGTCTTACGGGCATTGCTAAACTGATCATCCAGTCACTAGCGCCCTCAAGTGGCTATTCTCAATAGTTGTCACAGTAAGTGCTGCTACCTAGGCACTACTGTCTTCTGTCTTACTTTTTCCTCATCTTTCCTTGTTTTTCTAAAGCGCATCTGTAATGGCCTTGACTGGCCGTGTACTCAGTTTTGTCTCTTTGTCGGGCGTCAGGCGGCCCGCTGCCATACTAGCTCTGTTTGTCGATACACAGTAAATATCTTGTTGTGATCAACAAGTCTTTCGTAAGCTAGCGCGTTTCACAAACCGCTCTCCAATACTTAACTGAAAGCTTCCTTCTGCTTTCCAATTATTAAATCTAACTATAATTATTATACTTATTATACAGTTACTCAAGTACTACAAGGTGTCTCATGTCGATGACTATCATTATTCTAACACTAATTAATCTCCTCTGACACCTTGAGCTCTAGACTCGGCTGCGAAGCCCGGCTGCCTTCCACCTGGCAGTCCGCCGGTTCGAGTCCGTGGGAGGTCGGTACACGACACGCAAGCGCAGTAGTGTGTCGCAACCAACGAGCTAAACTGATAAATTGTTGCATGCTTCCTTGTTGCCTAACAGTATTGGCTGCTCTGGAATGGACAGATCACAGATGCATTTATTTGTTTCAGATTTACGTGATTACTGTAGACATGTGTGCGTGAGAATTTAAGTTTTTAATTTGTGTTTTGGGTGTTTGCAGAAATAATTTGTTTTAATAGTGAACAATTACGGAAAGTCATTTATATCGCAAAACATTAACGTGTGAAGCATTTATAAGCGATTATGGGTAAATATAGAAACTATTCTGCGGGCTTCAAGCTAAGCGTAATTGCCTTCGCTGAACAGCGCGGGAACAGAGCTGCAGAAAGAAAATTTTCTGTGAGTGAAAAGTTGGTGCGTGACTGGCGGAAAGTAAAAAACAAGCTAAAAAGCACAAACCCTTCTAGACGCGTGTTTAGAGGTCCTAAAACAGGGAAGTTTCCTATAATTGACAAAGAAGTGTTTAGGTACGTCAGTGAAATACGTAACAATGGCTGCAGTGTATCATATGAAATGTTACAAATTAAGGGACAGGAGGTAGCGCGCAAACACAACATACCGGTAACTCAGTTTAAGGGACTCGTGGGTGGATTAAGGGGTTCATGCGACGACACAATCTGTCAGTGCGAAGGAGAACAACACTAAGCCAAAATTTGCCTGCTAATTACACGGACAAGATTGTAAATTTTCACCGATTTGTCATACGTTTGCGCAAGGAAACTTCGTACTTGCTTTCTCAAATCGGTAATGCCGATCAGACTCCAATCTTTTTTGATATGCCTCACAACAGCACTATTGCGCTAAAAGGATCACGGAGTGTATTAATGAAAACCAGCGGTAGTGAGAAGTTGCGATGCACGGCAATGCTAGCCATTATAGCTGACGGGAGAAAGTTGCCGTCTTACATCATTTTCAAGAGGAAAACGATGCCTAAGCATATACAGTTTCCCCGTGGAATTCATGTACGAGTGCAACCAAAGGGTTGGATGGACGTAGAACTCATGCTGGACTGGGTTAAACAACCAGCTCTGCTTGTTTTAGATAATTTCCGAGGTCACCTCGTGAACGAAGTGAAGCAAATTCTCACTACAAATAAGACACGACAGATAGTCATTCCTGGTGGCCTAACATCTGCTTTGCATCCACTAGACGTATGTGTTAATAAACCCTTTAAAGACCACTTACGTCGATTTTACGAGTGGATGATGAGCGGCGATCAGCAATTGACGCCCGCCGTAAATATCAGGCGTCCACCCTTGGACTTGTTATGCTCGTGGGTGAAGAAGAGTTGGGATCTTATACCACCTGAACTAGTCTCCAAGAGCTTCAAAAGGACTGGGATTTCGAATGCACTAGACGGTTCCGAAGATGACGCAGTGTGGCAGGGAGACGAAGAATCTGATACTGGTATTAACAGAGGCGAGGACGGCGCATCAGATAGCGAAACCTGCGATAGCGACACCGAAGATTTGGAATAAATTGCGTACCGGTAAGTCCGCATTTCACAACAAAGCGATAATTTTTTGCAAGTGCAATATTTTAACTTTAATAGTCAAATTAATGACAAATTAACTTAATACGTTCATTTTTATTTTCAGGTTGGAAAAACGTTCGCCGAATTGTTGCGAAAAATTATGAATTTTGTTTTAGACTACTTTAATTATTTTGATGTATAAACGCGAGTATTACGTGCATCTTAAATTTGTATCAAATACAATTTAGTTATAAATACATTTTTTGAGTAATACAAATACTGGTATTAAATATTCATCGTATAATGGTCGCACCCTACAATTTTTTTCGAAAATTTTGGTATAAAAAGTGCGACGATTATGCCGTGAAATACGGTATTTATCCAAAATTGGGCTACTGTCACTTCATTCTTTTCAACCTTTCGCTTAACTCTGGGCAGCACGTACAGCGATGTGCTTCATGATTTGATTCTGTCCACAGTTGCATCATGTTAGTTCTACTGATTTTCCCTATTTTACTTCATTGTCTCTGCAGTTTTATTAACATCTGTTCTTAGTCTATTCAATGACTTTCAGGTGGTCCAGTCTTATTTATCACTAGCCAGCAATAAGTCTGAGCATTTCCTTCATAGTTGTAGATGCCCAATTGCTGCTCACCAATGTTCTCTAGGAATTTGTGCAAGGTTTAATGCGAAAGAAGAATTGAGGAAATTCCCACTCTACCCCGCCCGCGTCCAGGTCGACGTAAAGGGTTCCCGGTTAGCTTCTCAGGGGTATGTCATAGTTTCATTTAATTTTACGTGAGACGAGAAAGTTCATTTTCCTGTCATTCCAAAATATTATGTCATCAATCACAATCCTGCCGATGGACGTCTCCATCTGACACATCTTGGCAATAAGTCAGATCTTATATATGAAACCTTAATTCTATCTATCTTATTCTATCATGATCCTTATAAATAATAAACCCAATTAATTATTATTTCTATTTATTTATTAAATATAATAATTTGAAGAAAAGGGAAAAGAAAATATGGGAAGAGAACAATGCGGTCCTATACAAGTCATTTTCTCTGATAACACAAATATCCAGTGAAAATGTTCATCAGTTCAATAATCCTTCATATTTACACTTCATCTCCTTCATAATTATATTTGAAATAGGTTCCTTTGAATTAAACTGATCAGTCATCTTTTAAACTTGGCATTACACAAGATTCAAAACCTGCTTTGCTCATTCAAATCTTTGGTCTACACCTCTATCAGAAAATTGGAGTTTAACATCACTAGTATAATCTATTTAGATTGACCACTCTGAACCTAAATTGATCCATATCACATAATTCTGATGTTTATATCTGAGTCTCATTATTTATCACCATTATTATATGAAATTTTACTAACTGGAACTCTACCATCTGCAATTTTATCATCTGGGACCTTATTTGGTATTTTATTATCTGGAATCTTATTATGACTTTCATTGACTTTTGAGTTTTGGAATGCTCGATAAGTTTCTCGTACACAGCCACTATCTGATGTTATAAATTTATCATTGCCAAATGAAATAAATATATCTATGTGTTATATTTTAAAATTCAAATGTCACATTAGCAAACTATAACTGTCTTCCATTAACCATAAATTAGCATTAGAATCCAAATATGTGCCAATATGTATTATGCTTTCTTCCTTGGTAAATTATAAGCACCGAGCTCGATAGCTGCAGTCGCTTAAGTGCGGCCAGTATCCAGTATTCGGAAGATAGTAGGTTCGAACCCCACTGTCGGCAGCCCTGAAAATGGTTTTCTGTGGTTTCCCATTTTCACACCAGGCAAATGCTGGGGCTGTACCTTAATTAAGGCCACGGCCACTTCCTTTCCACTCCTAGCTCTTCCCTGTCCCATCGTCGCCATAAGACCTATCTGCGTCGGTGCGACTTAAAGCAACTAGCAAAAAAATTATAAGCTAACCTCTATAAGTATTCAGTTGTGATATTTACTGAATTGCATCGTGATCTTAGTCTTAACTTTTTTTGGGAAGGAGAGCCTCTAAATTCTTACTACAGATCCTTACATCAACACCCATTGCAAATATGGAGGCTATCAACTGACTATTGTTCATTACTACATGTTTCTATTTAATATGGGAATCCGCTGTGATCATACTCGTGTACACTCTTCTGGACATAAACCTTGCAATACAATGATTATACATTACGATCCTATCCTCATGTGTCATTTAATGTCACAATATCTTCTTCTTTCTTCATAATTCTTGATGCATACACATTTGTATCTTTATATTTTCATAAATATTCAATTCAAATCTATTTCATCATCGTCTCTATTGTCCTCATCTTTAAATCTTCTTCATAACATTTCATCCATCATAACATTAACCTTCCCTCGACGATATTGCTTCTTCATTTGCCCATTATTCATATAGGATCTATTTCTTCCTTGCATTATATAGCCGTAGTCATGTCTGTCAATATTATTGCCTCCTAGAATCCATCTAAATCTCATATAGCATGAATCCTTCACAATACTTCTGAATTACGACAGCATAGCCCTTCCGTATAAATTGGGATCTTATATCTATATGTAATACACTCTCTTATGGCATTAACACAACCATGGCTGAGGTTAGAGTTTACTTGAAACAATGTCACATCCTACACCAAGATACATATAGACTAGCACAAATATCATTAGTCATTTTGCATGACATAAATTAGTTTCTGTTGGTCATGTTTGGCACTTGGGTTAAATATGACTGGCAATTGAGCTGAAAAGAACATTCTCTACCAAATGATACAAAGAATTCTGAAAACAAGAAACTTATCTCGCATCCATCACGTCCGAGTTGGCTGCTCCTCCGCTGCTACATGCGATCCTTGCGGCCGGTAACTGGTCCTCTGCACGTCATCTCTGGTCACAATGAATTGTCATCTTGCACCTCATTATTTAATCTTAGGCAAGCCACTCCCAGGTCTTAGAAAGACTCCATGATGTCACAGTCGTTCATAAAATCATAAAACAACATTCGAATGACAGAATACATAATTATACTGTCCATTTAGCCTCTTATATTGTTATTTCTTGAGTTACTTGTGATGTGTATAAGTATTGGATATAGCTTCTGCTTATTAATTATTTCTCTTGGCTAATATGAATCTTAAGCAGTTAATCCAGTTCTTTCTCTTCTTGTAGTGGATTGCCTAAAGGTACGAATAGCCCTCTTTTTTCTTCCTGACATGATGGTCCAGATATCTCTTTCTATTGTTATTTCTTTTTTGAAATATCTGATTTTCTCTCCGTATTTCTTTCTGCTCATATGCTGTTTGGCATAAAATTCTTCTTCAATCTTCCTTCCAAATAATTCTTTTGAACTATAGTGACGATTTGATATATTTTCTTCTTCTCGGTTTTTGCGTGCTATCCTTTTTTTTTTTTCTCAGTAAAGAATGATTTATAATTCAGGAATTTTTTTAAAACAATCTAGATTCTGTCCCAATGTTTTTTTTTTTTTTTTTCATGGCCCTTGCCACACCGTGCCTTCTATAATGAAGTCAGTTTGAGTTTCAGGGACATTTTGCGTTTGTTTATTCTGCTTGAAGTCTCCATCAGCCATTTTGTCTGTCCCGATCTCCTTTATATTTCCACATTAATTATAGCGTCATGATACACTACTCAGTTTTAGTCTAGATCTTGGGGGTTACCTATAACTGCGCATTGAGCATACCTTCTTCCTTCTTACTCTCATCATGTGCGACTATTTTGTGGCAAATATCAGGAGGTGCAGTGACTGCAGGCATTGGTTTAAGACACTCGGTAGTAAGTCAAAACAACAACAACCAGCCAGATGACCTGCAGATTTTGGAGTGCCATGTGATCAGCCATATTGCTTGGAACCCGTTTCCAGCTTCCTGGGTCGGGTTGTGAATCAAGGACCTCCATCGTTGCCTGTCTCTCCACCACTCTTCTTTTTTAAGTACATCTTCTGGTTTTCCTCCCCTTTTCTCTATGCACTCCCACACTGAATATGTCCACCTCTTTCAGGGTCTTCCGTCTCTTTCCTGTTAACTTCTCTGAAAAAAGCTCTTTTTTTTTTTTTTTTTTTTTTTTTTTTTTCCACTCTCTCTTCTCCCATTCTCATCATTTGCCATATTACTTTAGCTTTCTTGTTTCTATTCTGTGTTGAAGTTTTAAGATTCCTGTCCTTTTCCTTATCTCTTCATTTCTAATTCTGTCCTTTCTGGTCTTGCCTTTGATACCTCTTAGGAATTTCATCTCCGCTGCCTGTATTCTACTCTGTCAAGATGGCCCCTCAAGGAGTGTTGAAGCATGCTCTCCTGACAAGGCTGGGAAGCAGAAACAAACTTGTTGGGAGCTGAAAACCTGTGGAGATTGTCTTTGTCCTTTTGTGTTAACTTCCAATTTCTCCCTCTTCCCATGTTGATCTGTCATTGTGTCTTATGCTATTGCTGTATTTACTCGCATATTAGACCCCATTTTCTCCCATTTTTATAGCCATAAAAGATAGGGGGACCCAATATGTGAGAACCTTCCATTTCATATGGTGAATATTACTGTTACTACATAATGGTAAATTGTGAACACGTAATTTTTAGGTCTACATACAGTATTAATCACGTAATGGACGCCACCGCATAATGAACCGATCCCAGTTTTCCCCTTAAAGTGTATGCTGGGTATTCAACCCAAAGGCTGTCATAAATGACCTAGGCATAACTGAAGAGACATACTAGAAAACTGAGGAGTGAAGTTGTTTCTCATTGCTTTCCTTGCGAAGCCAAACGTTACTTTTAGATATCAACTTGCCAAACCACGAAATAACAGCACACTTTTATTTACCGTATACAGTTTCCCCTTTTTGTTCGGTAAGTATCAGATCATTTTAAGTTTACTTATTAAATTGTGTGCCACACCAAGGTCTCCTTGTGTCGCACCATTCTATTATCCCATTCTTTGGCGATATCAATGACAACCAGTCTGTACAATGTTCCCTAATGTGATGTAATATTCACTTCTCTTTGACAGATGGCTCTATCTGACCATCTGGAATTGTCAAAGCATTTCTCTCTCTCTCGATTGATTATTATTATTTTTTGCTCTCTCTTGAAAAGGCAACAATGTCTGGTGTGGTAAGGATTGAGATCAATATAAATGGTCCATTATTGGACTCAGATTCCCTTTGGGAATCAACATCTATATCATCTGATAGCCAAGCTGGCATAAATTTTTGGTAGTGAGACACTATCTCTCATGGTGCATTGGCACTGCCGGTGGCTCCAAGTAGCCTATGCAGTGGCCTCCACGGTATGCGCTAGCCAGCGTCTTGGTAGGTGTGCTAGGTACCAACTGATGAGCCCAGCCTAGCACACGAGGGCGAAACGCTGGCAACCAGGAATGAGTTAGCTGGAAAATTTATAATGTCCAATAACGGACCATTTATATTGGTATTATAAATTTACTAATTCGGGACAAATATTTCAGATTCCCTTTGGGAATCAACATCTATATCATCTAATATAATGTCAGGTATTAGGTTCTGAATCACTGCAACATTAACTACAATAGGCAGGTCCATGCATTTAGCAGTTAGGTTACTCTGTCCTTAGATGGAATAGGTTATCCCGTCTGCTGCTCATACTACCCTTCTGATATGGTGGGACTTTATAGGCGGCAGTAATCTGGCAACAGTCCCATTTACAAATGATCGGCTTGCTTGGCTGTCAACTATGGCTGAAATATTCTTGTTGCCTATCCTCAAGATGATAGCTGGGCGACGTTGGTTTGTTCTGCTCACAATCTGAACAATCCCTTTCCTACTTGTCCAGGGCTGCTTGTCTGTCGGTTCTTGAGGCGCATTCCTGTTCCCAGTCCCATCCCCCCTCAATCCAGAATGGGCCGGACCTAGTTTTCCGGTGCCCCGTTCTTCCACACTGGTAGCGTATACTAACCGAGCTGGTCTCTTCCGTGGTTTAACTCTTGTGTTCTTCCAACTGGGCGATGATTCTACGCGGATCATCAAAGAATCTCGGTTGCAATACCTTCAGTAGGGATCTAATATTGTCGTGGAGTAGCTCTACGATGTCTGGTAGGATCTCGTTCTTGTTTCCTTCAGGATGTAACCGCTTGAAGAGCTGGTACTTCTGGAGGACAAACGCGCTAGCTCTCATGCTGGTGGGTTGTGCATCAGTCTGTGGCTTCCTTTTCACAGAGCTCTTCACCCCTTAAGAATTAAACCTAGTAAGGAATTTCCTCTTGAAGTCAGTCCAGTTTAAGTTCAAGCCCTTCAAGTTATTCCACCAAGTAACGGCTTGCCCCCTTGAATGCGACGTGAAGAGTTGAACGAAGATGTCTTCCAGTAGATTGGTCTTTCCTAGCAGACTGACCAATCCCTCAATAAAGCTAGTTGGGTTCTCGTCCAGTCTCCCATGGAATTCCGAAAGGCTCTCTTTAATCACCTTCGGGTCTAGGTGTCCTGTATTGCCAGTTAGGTTTGAGGGGGTTGAAGATGTGGCGATAGGTCCTGTTCAAATTAATATATCTTCTACCGCGTGAAGGATGGTCTCTCTTATATTCTGAACATCTCCCTTGATGGTCAAATTCCAGTTTTCTTAACATTCCTTTAGGGACAGAAATACGGCTCGCAGAATTTCCCTCGATGACAGAAATTCTTCCCTCAACCTGTTGTTTGTTGTCAGAAACCTGGATTTCCACCCCCTCCTTGAGGTTTGAGATATCCCCTTCCTGCCGGCTTACCCTACTGTCGACCTGCTTTACCTGCCCCAGTTTTGACCTGATGCCCGATATCTGCTGCGTTAATTGGTTGGTGACATTGCTAGTTTGGGAATTGATCTGCAAAATATCATCTACGGTTGAAATTTTTTATTTAGATACTGTTCTACTTTGTGAACCTGCGTGTACACTTGAGATATTTGTCCGGTTAAAAGTGCATTAGCTTGAAAAATTTTGTCGGAAAGCTGTTCTGTTAAGGCGGAATTAGCTTGTGAAATTGTTCTGTTAAGGTGGAATTAACTTGTGAAATTTTCTCATTTACTTTTGAAATGTTAAGAAGATGTACAATATTAGAAGGATCCACCTTTCAATACTCCGTTGTAAGTTGAACTAAAAAGAAGTCACAACTTGTTTATTGGGACCGGTTTCGACACATTACAAGTGTCATCATCAGCCAAATAGTAAAGTAGGGCAAGATATAAAGATCTTAAAACAACTAATACATTGAACACAGGCAAAAAATTAACATTGATTCATATCGTAGCAATTCAGTTAATGTCCAAAACACAATCTTCTTATTTCTCTATTCAATACGGAACGATCATGAAGTTTTTAATTTTAAATTTTGAAATGTTGTTGGAAATCTGTTCCGTTATTATATACACATTAATAGATGCGCATAAAATGAACCACCCTCTTGAACTCAAATCGACTGCCACATTAACATGTCAACCAACTACGGAACACTTGTACCAACACAACATAACCACTTCAACGGCAAAACCACTACATGTGTTCACGTACTCAACTCGACTAATGGCTCTCTCTAACAACTCAACAACCCGATACCATCCCTTATATACCTCGCATGATCAGGCTTCCAGAAAAGTATGACACAACATGCTTTCTCTTATCTTCTCAAGTCTCCAATAAGCTATATACAAATGAATAGAACATTCTGTAAAACTCGAGTGACAAAGGTGTGTTGTTCTAGACTCTTACCCTGTGTTGCACATACATCATATTTACAGGTAATAATAAATTATCTACTATTAATTACGTGTTCTTACATTAAATAATGTCGTATTAATAAACATACAGCAGAAGTATGTATGCAGTTATCAGACTGTGCCTCATATATAGGCTTCTGATAAGCTCACCTGCATACACCCAGCGTCAGTGGGTAGAGTCTGACACATCCCACTCTGACGAGTCTAGTGTCAGACCTAAGACGAAACGCTGGTTAATAAAGCAAACGCCTGAAAAGCCTTACATCTGATATGTTCATGGGTTATGGTGTCGACAGACGTTATTGTGAAGAGTTTCTTGAAGACGGGCATCGTAAATGCGTTGGACAGAAGTCAGGATGATACAGTATAAGATGGTGACCAGAGTGATGCATGCGAGATTAGCTCAGAGATTGATCAGCTTAAGCAGAGAAATTAGGCATTTGGTGTATTAAAGCTGTGTTGACTGGCAGCATTGTTGATTGTTGGACTTGAAGTTATTTTTGAATTTCTGGTTAAGAAGATGTGTCAAGCTGACTCGGCATATAAAGAGTATCACCTTTTACTCTCCAGACTTTGTACATACTGTACCAGGAAAAGTTGTGGGCAAAGGGCATGAGTAGGACCTCAGGGAGTGGAACTGGGTTTTTGGAGCCGATACAGAGAAGGATAGTCTCGCAGAGCGAATAATAGATGGTAAATAATTTTTTTTCTTAAAACAATTTATTAATTTTTCACCCTGCGGTATGATTATTGACTCAAATTTTGCATAGAAATTAAATGTCGAAATAATCTCCTTAAAAAAAAAAAATGGCATAAATATCATTGGTTTCAAAGTCTTTCATATGGGGAATTTCCACCTAAAGTCTTTTTAAACCTAAGCACACTTTTGTAATTGTAAATGGATATGAGAAAATTATCGAAGTTTTCAGTTCTCAGTTCGTCAATCTCGATATATAGCACACTTGAAAGCCTACAGTCTTTCTATGAGAAATGAAACTGAAATTAAATTTATCACTTTTGAGAAATTATGAAAATTGTTCACACGCGACACTGAAGTTTCACTGTTCAAAATAAATGAAAAAGTTTAGTCAGTTTGTTACTCACTTATGACAAGAACTGTTGCTACCAAATGTCGAAAGATGGACGTCTGGAATGTTCCATGTAGAATCAGGATTGGCGATGTTGACGTTCCCAATGAGGTGATGACAGCTGGAACTGGATCACGTTGAGTTGTAGCTTGCTCGGGTGATTTTTGCACACGAAAATTTACTTAGTGTGAGTAGTTTATCACTGACACTGTTGAACACTATTTATGGCGTATGAAGAATCACAGTCCTTTCTGTACGAAATGCTATTTACAGTCGTTATTGAAACGTTCATAATCACACAGTTCACATAAAAAAAAAATAAAAAAAAGTAAGTCGATAAGCACAGTCTTTGAACACAGTCTGAAGTTGCTAGGGATTATTTTCTGCTAATCCTGTTACTATAATGTTATATTAACACAGAAAAGTTCTCACTTTTTCACTCAAATTACTACTGTGAGTCTTATGTTGATGTGACGTGAATATGAGTTCTGGTAATTCTAAGTATTAGGCTCAGTAGAAGTTCAATGTTACTTGAAGTTACCTAAGTCCACACGTAATGAAATAGTTAATATTTGTACTCCAATAAGTTCACTCGCGTTACAGTCTTAAATGTCTTTAGGATTATATTGTAATCGCGACGCGGTATACTAACTGCAGTGCGACGTCCTTTAATAATTCTATCGGTGATAGAATTTCGCGTTCCGGAGATACGACGGAAAGTACTTCTACCGTGACTGCGCGAACATACTGTACGCGGGCCGGTCTCTTCGCTATCTCACTCACACAGCTGTTTGCTTGTCCTTGTACTAGTTTGCGGGCTGTCTGGCCTTGACATATATAGATACCAGCGCAGGGAGGGGTGGCGGCTCTCTCGGCCATGTGACCGTGATTACGTAATTTCGTTGAGACTTTAAATTATTATAACTCAACAACCGTTTGATGAATTAATTTGAAATTTACAGGGATTAACTTTTATGATGTTTGCTATAATTCAGCGTTTGTCCCGTTGAAATTGGTTAAGGCGTTAAAAAGCTGTTAAAAGAAAATTTCTTTCGAGAAATATCTCTAGGGGAGGTGAGCTTCAAGCGACAGGTGACGTCACTTGACTCCGCCTAGCGCACTCGTAGGGTCTGGCACATACTGGAACATTCTTTACATGGATGTTCGTACGTCGGTCGGATCTTTAATGCTGGAAATAACATTTCTTTCAATTAACATGGACCAGGACCTAGGCCTTCCTGGTACAATACTTGTGTATATATTTTTATATTTTTATATGTGTCATTTTACATTGTATTCTTTAGTACGAGGACTACTGATATCCATGAGTGTATAATTTTTACAACACTAAGCACCCCATTTATACTTTGTTCCAAACTTCTTAGTATGTATATTCCTCGTATAATTATTAATTATTACTCACCTGTACCATACTAACATTTCTCATTTCATTACCACACTTCACTTTATAAATTTTAAATCCATAAGATTCTTACCGTTAAAATAACATGTTTTAGGATTCAACAAGAGTTGTTTATGCTTTAATATGGCTGATGATGACCCCTAGGTGGGTCGAAACTAGTTCCATGTAATTTCAAATATTGTAAATACATATTAGTATTGAATAAGTGGAAACCTTTACTGTGTTATTATTCATATGTTATTCTCAGTTCAATTCGGACCAATAACATGAAATTCATAACCCTTATTTCAATAGCCTAATGCAAATTTTACCTTTTTTAGGGAATACGATCTTTCGCACACAAATCCCCTCATATATCACGCACCAAAAATGTTTACACTTATTTTTGGTCAAAAAAAATGTGCGAATTATATGCGAGCAAATATAGTAGTTCATAAGATAGATAATAATAAACTAGGAATAGTAATACATTGTCAAGATGCCATGGCATAGGAAGCCATTTTCGTTCAGTCTGTGATATCCAGAAATATTAGTCGCTGTGTATGAGTGCGATGTCCAGTAAAATCTACGGCACACAGAGATCTGAAATATTTGTCATAGGTGGGCACTACATTTCACCGATCATGCATGGCTGTGTCAAAATAAGTTTGTCAGCATCGTCAGTAAGTGACGTTTACAAAATTTACCCGATGTTGTACAAATTTACGAGTCTATAAACACGACATGCAATACAGATGAGGCTGTCAACTACATGGCAGAGGTTTTCAACAATTTGGAGTCACCTGGATTATGCTCGAACATCTTGGAGCAGACGATTGTGGCACTGATAATCCTTCTCAGGAATATGAATCCTCCTCCCCTCTGCAATGGAACTCGACTCTCAGTCGAGGAACTGATACCGAATATTATTGAAGCCACTATCATGACTGGACATGCCACGGGTGAAGTTGTATTCATTCCTCGGATTCAAATCATCCCTTTGGATGTACCTTTTCTACCATGCGAGCTCCTGTTTGAGTTTCACTATACGCATCAAGACACAAGGACAATCGCTTGAAGTTGTGGGACTCCATCTTCGGAAACAGTGCTTCCCCCATTGTCAACTGTACGTGGATTGTTCAAGAGTTGGAAAGGGAAACACACTATACATCTCAGCTCCAAATGGAAGGACACTTAATATAGTTTATCTGGAAACTCTATAAGGAAAAATTAGTTTGATATAATATGGACTTTTATGTTGTTTTAATATTATATTTGCCATCCACCAACCCAGTATCTTAAGCATTGAAAGTAACAAATATATTTCATGCAATTTATATAAAAACCATGTGAATTAATAAATTAATTTTAAATAAATGGTTTAAAAACATCTAGATGTTGAATTTACAAATGCGGGTGAAGCCGCAGGTACATGCTAGTGGACTATACCATAAATCTGTTAGGAATATGCAGGTAATCTGGGAATTGTTTGATAATACAGACCACAATCTGATCTGTTGTGAACTAAGTATCTCGAGGCCTAGCATAGATGAAGTGAAATCTAATAAAATTCTTCCGGGCTGTTATGCCGTGGTCCACTCCTCTCGCTTCTCCCAGACGTTGCGACTACTGCTGCGGTAGTCATCTTCTGTGGCGTCGTGTAGATACGCTCTCCTGTATCCCGCTGGCAGTCGCAGCAGTAGTCGAAACGTCTGGGAGAAGCGAGAGGAGTGGACCACGGCATAATAGCCCGGAAGAATTTTATTATATTGACACCGGCCGTGAAAGCCTTCATACTTTAATGAAGTGAAATCTCTCTGCAGATGAATGAGGGTAAAAAAGTTCCAGGACAATGAAATTAAGAGGGAATACCAAGGAACAACTCTGTGTAAAGATTGGAAAAAGCAGACTTCTTGTTGGAATGATGAAGTAGCAGCTTGTCAACATAAAATGAAGGTGTATCAGAAATGGCTCCAAACAAGGACTGATGCAGGCAGGGAATTGTACATAAGATGAAAGAAACAGAGCAAAACAAATTACTGTTTAATCCAAGAGGCCTTAGGAAGATTTTGGTAATAACCTGGAAAGGCTATGTCAAGTGGCAAGGAAACCTTTGTGGACAGTAATGAAGAATCTTAGAAAGGGAGGGGGAAAAGGAAATGAATAGTATTTTGGGGAAATCATATTAACTCATTATGGATCCCAGGGAATTACTGGACATTGGGAGGAATATTCTGAAAATTCACTGTAAATGGAAATCTTTCTGTTGACGTTGCCAACAACCCAGTTTATAGGGAGGAGGACAGTGATGGTGTAATTAAACTTGTGGAAGTGGAAAGAATGGTAAATGAACTTCATTGTCATAAAGCAGCGGGAATGGTGAAATTAGACATGAAATGGCAGTGTTCTCCCTAGGACCTTTTAATGGACGCACCGCCCAGCTGTTTTTTACAGACCGCCCAGCTAACATAACCTAGATATGTGCTAGTATTTGAGTTATTGGGTGCTCCAAATCAAAATGTAAATACTTTAAAATTGTTTCTGTAAATGCTAAATTTTCATTATTTTCAGCATAATTGCATCTATTACATCAGAGTTTAAATGCTCAGCTTGACTATCATGTAATGTGTGCGAGTGATGACTGGATTAGCGTGGAATCGCATGTGAGCTCGAAAATAACACTGAAATAGCTCAATTTACAGTTATTACCTGTCTGATATTACTATTATTGCCCTGAGGGGAATACAGTGAAATGTAATCATATTCATTTTCTACGTATTATTTCCCGCCCAGTTATTCATTCCTGCCACTCAGCTATTGAAAATTTCTGGAGAGAACACTGAACAGTTAAATCATTAAATATAATTGGAAGGCAGGAATGAAATAGCTTCACAGAGTAGTAAGATTAGCATGGAATGTTAGTAAGTTACCTTCTTATTGGACAAGGGCAGTAATTTCGCCTATCTATAAGCAAGGTAAGGATTGCAATACCATCGAGGTATACCAGGAAAGGTGTTCACTGATATTTTGGAAGGGAGGGTGCGAACAGTGGTTGAGAGTAAGTTAATTGAAAACCAGTGTAGTTTCAGACTGCAGAGGGGCTGTCAGTATCAGATTTTCAGTATGCACCAGGTAATTAAAAACTGCTACTAGAGGAGTAGACAGTTAAGTTTGTTTCATTGATCTAGAGAAGGCGTGTGATAGAGTATCGAGGGAAAGGATGGTTAAGGGTAGATTATAAAATTCAGTCTAAGGAATTTATGTTGATAGTTGGACTGCAGTGAGAATTGACAGAGTGAGTTGGTTCAAGCTACTTGCACGGTTTACACAAGGCGGTAATCTTTCATCTTTGTTGTTCATAGTTTACATGGATGTGTACTACAAGGTATAAAGTGGCAGGGAGAGATTGTTAGGTGGAAATATAGTAAGCAGTTCGGCATATATCGAGAATGGCAGTGTGTGCTGAAAACATGCATTCTAAAATCTTGGAACTTGGAAATATTTGCGATAAGTATGATATAAAAATTAGCCTTTCCAAGACTAAAGTGACGTCAGACCTAAGAGAATTGAATGTGAATTTGGGAATACAAAGCTGACACAAGTAGTTGATTTCAAGTATTTAGGCTGTGTATTCTCCCAGGATGCTTGTGTTATTAGTGAAATCGAATCAAGGTGCAGCAAAGGTAATGCAATGAGTTCACAGTAGCGATCAACAGTATTCTGTAAGAAGGAATTCAGCTCCCAAATGACATTATCTTTACACCGGTCTGTTTTCAGACCAACTTTGCTTTACGGGGGAAGGGGTGAAAGCTGGGTGGACTCGGGCTATCTTATGTTTGAAGTAACAGACATGGAAGTGGCGAGAATGACCGATGGTACACACCAGTGGGAACAATGGCAGGAGGATACTTGTAATGAGGGGATAAAGACCCAGTTCGGAATAAATTCGATTAAAGTAGTTGTAGACATAAACCAACTTTAATGGTGGGGTCATATGATGAAAATAGTGGAGGATAGGTTACCCAAGAGAATAATGGACTCAGTTGTCGAGGATAAGAGAAGTAGAGGGAGACCAAGACGACAATGGTTAGACAAAGTTTCTAATGATTTAAAGATAAAAGGTATAGAACTAAACAAGGCCACAGAACTAGTTACAAATAGAGGATTGTAGCAGCATTTTGTAAACTCACAGAGCCTTGCAAACTCAATGCTGAAAGTCATAACAGTCTTCAATGAAGATGCGTATATATGTATAACTTGACCCGTCTATGTGTTTACCAGTTGTGTGTTCCTAATCATGTTCCTATCTTTCTACATATGATTTGACTTACCAGTGATTTGTTCCTTTCCATTCCTTGTGAATTGTAGTAGATATTGCCTCCATCTGGCATTCTTTAAATGTAATCTCTGAAACTTTGGAGTTTGAGTTGATATCAAGCTGTGCTGTTCTCAGTCATTTTGTATAGGCTTACTAGAGTTCACATTCAGTCCCTCTTATATATGTGCCTGTCGGATATGCCATTACATTTAGTAATCCCTACACCAAATTCTTTCAGTTGTTGTATATATTTCCATATACTTGCTCTTCATTCCCATTCTGAACAGTTCTATATGTTTAAATTATTTCTTTACTGATGTATCGAAATATTTAACAATGTTTTATGTCTGTTCTTTCTCCGTTAGAGAACTGAGTAGTGATTACTGACCATGAGAGCACCATTATTTTAACTGTTTTCTTTCTTTATTTCTTTCAGAAAATCAATCACAAGAATGCGTTCAATTTACAGCTGATAGACTACATGAGTTCAATGCTCAAAAAGAGCGATTCCAAGATGAACAATTTTCAGGTGAGTGAGTAGTACAATTCCTATATGTGCATAAGACGTGTTAAGGTCTTAAGTACCTTATTGGCTGAAATATAAGACAGACGTGTATATAAGCAGAAGGTATTTACAAGAAAAATTAAATAATGAATGTACAAGGTACATTCCATAAATAATGCGACCAAATTCATAAAAAATCATTTATTGAATATATTCGTACAAATAATAAAAAATCTTCAAAATAGCACCCTCTTGCATCGATACACTTCTGGAGGCGATGTTTCCATGCTTGGAAGGCATCCTGGAAGGCCTTTTCCAGAATGTCCTTTAGAGCCAATGTAACATGCACCTGGATTCTTTCAATCATGTCCCAATGTTTTCCTTTCATGACTCCTTTTAACCGAGGAAACAAAAAAAAAAAAAAAAAAAAAAGTCAGCGGGAGCCAGGTCAGGACTGTAGGGAGGCTGGGGAACCAATGGGGTGTTGGTCCTGGCCAGGAAGTCGTTGACAATGAAGCCGCTGTGACTCAGCGCATTGTCGTGATGAACTTTCCGCGTGTCCTTGATGTCGCTTCGGCAGCGCGAGACCCTCCTTTTCAGTCTTTTGAGCACTTCCACGTAGAAAGCTGAGTTCACTGTAGTCCCGGTAGGTACGAATTCGTGGTGGACAATGCCTCTGACGTCAAAGAAGACAATGAGCATGGTTTTGATCCTGGACTTGCTCATGCATGCCTTCTTGGGATGGGGTGACAATGGGGTGTGCCACTCTGAACTCTGCCTTTTTGTCTCAGGGTCGTACTAAAAAATCCATGACTCATCACCAGTGATAACCGAGTTTAAAAAATTAGGATCATTTTCACACATTTCCAACATTTCTTGGCACCGAAGCACTCGCATGTTCTTTTGTTCGTCGGTCAACACTTTTGGGACCAGTTTGGCACACACCTTTCTCATGTTCAAATCTTCGGTCACAGTGCGGAAAACGGTTGTTTTTGCCATGTATAGAGTTTGTGCTATCAATTGAAGGCTCAGCCGTCTGTCAGAATTCAAACAATCGCGCACATGCGGCACATTTTCGTCGACTCGTGACAATGGCCATCCACTGCGAGGTTCGTCGGTAATCTCCTCGCGGCCCTCCATGAACGACTTGTGCCATCGGAAAACTTGTGATTTGGACAAGCAATCAGTCCCAAAGGCCTGCTGAAGTAATGGAAACGTTTCGGTGGCAGACTTCCCAAGTTTAACGCAAAATTTGATGGCGTACCGTTGCTCTACAGAACGATCCATTGAGCCGTGTTACATGAACTCAAAACGAGCTTGACGGAAACGCACGTCCTGACTCTCCGGCAGCTCGCTGCCAAATGAGACAAAGAGCGTTTGTAGCTAACACCCCATTCCACCTAGCCCAGCAGGTTAGAACACGCTGCGGTGTACAGTTGCGTCAGAAAAAAATTGGTCGCATTACTTATGGAACGCACGTGGTAATTAGAGCATATTCAAGTTCTCCTATTGATAAGATAATGTAATAAGCCCTGAAGTAAATCTAAGAATAAATGTTGTATTTAAAACATTTGTGGGCTTTCCTCTCTTTTATTATGTGCTACTGATGGGCGACAAAATTTATTGGTATAATCTGCCAGTAGGCATTGTGTAATAGTAGTGCAGTATTGTAAATGCAGTCTCGAAAGTTTTTTTTCTGCTACAAGGGAAAATATTCTGATTTTTGTTAACTAATCTGCTCTGAATCCATATTTATGTTCAGATTTTCTGTATCACATTAGGTTGTTTTTAAATTTTGAGAAGAAAATTGAAAAAAAAACCATCAAACTTGGCAAAGTTCATCATTAAAAATATACCTTAAATGACTGCTTAGGTAATGACGGATGTAGATTCCAAGTGTATTTTCTCTATTGTGCCCCATTATGTATAATTTTTAAAAATAAGTACTTCAAAATTTGAACAAGAATTTCAGTAACTTCAAATTAGGTACCGTATATTATTTTTTTAAACGTGTTTTAACACCACAATATAAAATTTGAGAGTATAAAATTAACTATAAAACATTGAATTATATTCATAAAAAGTACTTACAGCCATTCAGATCCTCAGTTTGTCAGTCAAAATGTTGCGCCATTTTGATGCCCTGCTGTGACTTTGAGATGCACTCCTCTTTAAGCACCGCTAACAATGCTTCATTCCACCTGCCCTAGTATCTTATATCATCATGAAATCTTTCAAGGAATGGACATTCATACAAATGTAGAAATTAATTGAGTTTTCTTTTGAAGTGTCCTTGCAAGATTAGGCAAGAAAAAAATTATAGGATACTTTGTTAATAATTTTTAATTTCTGTTGTTTTATAAAATTTTAGTGTTTCTATTATATCTAAATTATCAGCTTTAATGCAATAATAATAGTATAATTGATGTTAAAATATATTAATTTCAGTATTTAGACTATTTCATGAATTTAAAAGTTTTTTTTAAAAACTGGACGTGGTGAAACAAAACTACATATGAGTTTTGTAACTACCCATAGCGGGAAACTGAAAAATATAAAAAGTTTGTCTGTAGGAAAATGGTTGCATATCATTGTAATCAGCATATTATGACATCTTCAAATCTGAATGACTGAATGAATAGAATGATGAGTGTCATATGTGCCTGAAAACATTATTTAAGTAACACTGCTAATATAAAAGAAGGAAGAAAGATGAAAGAAAAATAAATTGGGTAAAGGGAAACATGAAAAGTACTTACTTCCCTTTCCCTCGGTCACATCAGATATGCTCTGTGTAATCACGGGTGTTGATGTTGGCACAAACACTGGCAGGCGACTGTATCTCGCAAGTTCTTCTATGCAGATGATATCAACCTCACCATACAAACAACAGACTTCAGTGAGGCAGAAGACATTCTATCTTAAGACCTTGACAAGATGGGTGATTATTTCAAAAAATTGTGCCTGAAACCTAGTCCACTAAAGACAGAGGTAGCTACGTTCCACCTAAATAACAGGCTGGCAAAGTATCAACCATAATACCAATATAAATGGTCCGTTATTGGACATTATAAATTTTCCAGCCAACTCCTTCCTGGTTGCCAGCATTTCGCCCCCGTGTGCTAGGCTGGGCTCATCAGTTGGTACCTAGCTCACCTACCAAGACGCATGGCTAGTGCATACCGTGGAGGCCACTGCGTAGGCTAATTGATGTCACTTGTTGGAATCATGTTCTTTTCTGTCCACTCCACAATCTCATTTAAAACCGCTTATCAGTCTTCCAGTCAGTATCCCACTGATAACTATCTCCACTCACTTAAACGTCTCCCATGCTGCATTAACCAGATCCCACACATACCCAACTGTGTTTGTATGTATTCCTGCTTGCCGTACATTGTTGTACCAATGTGGAAAACATACCACCTTCTCCTTATCCTCTTTATCTTCCTTACCCTCACCATTTACTTCTACTTTATTCAACATCTGCTTTAACCAAACACTCGACCCTGGTTCCCTTTCCTTCGAAATGCATAAATGTGTTCCTCTATATATGATTTGATTTGACTCTTATTTCTTGCTTTCCATCACTGATACTGACCCGTCGGGATCCTTTTCTCCTTCTGTGTTAGTCCTGTGTTCTTTATCTTTTACCATCTGCATTCATACTTTATCTTACATCTCTTCCCTTTTCCTGTCTTCGCTTTCCTGTTATCCTGCACTTCCTTCATCAAGATTGATGATATGTCAAGATGTCCCCTTCATTGAGTGTTGATGCCTCCTCTCCTGATGATGGGGGTGAGAAGAAATGGGTATTGAAAAACTGGGTTTGATAAGGGAGAGGTTTTTTTTTTTTTTTTTTTTTTTTTTTTTTTTTTTTTTTTTTTTTTTTTTTTTTTTCCAATCTGCAGTACGTCACACTGACACAGATGGGTTTTATGGTGTCCATGTGGTAGGAAAGGGCTAGGAGCAGGAAGGAAGCGACTTGGCCGTAATTAAAGTATGCCCCATCATTCGCCTTGTGTGAAAATGGGAAACCACAGAAAACCATCTTCAAAGCTGCCGACAGTGAGGTTCGAACCCACTATCTCCTGAATACAAGTTGACAGCTATGTGACCCACTCACTTGGTGGAGAGAAATCTATTCGACACAGTCATGTAAAAAAATAGGGAGACTGTCCCTGTCCTTTTTTTTTTATTTTCGTGTTAGCCCTCTCCTCGTTTTATTGCCTCTGCAGTGCATCCAAGGTTTTTACATCTTACTAAGACCCCTATTTTAATTCCTTTTAATATTTAAGTTTTGTGTACATTGTTCATTTCAGGATCTCTAGATGCTTTTAATGCCTTTTATTGTAATCTCTTAAGTCTCGTAATCATTTCTGGATGTGGTCATTGTATGCCATTTCTGTATGAATCAGAGGGATTCTTTTTAATACCTTGTCTTCTTTTTTTTTTTTTTTTTTTTTTTTTTAGGTAGCCAGCTGTACTTTAGATGCCAGCACTAAGATATATGCATCCAGAGTGGATCGCGTTTATATGGACGTGTTTAAGATGGCTAGTGGACTGGGTGTCTTGCCTGGACGCAAGCGTCAGAGTCCTGGCGGTGAGGATGATGACGATGCTGACGGAGATGGGAATGGGGTAGCAAATAAGAAGATGAAGAAAATTAAAAGAGGAGTATGTTGAAATACATTACCTTGAAATTATTATTATTATTATTATTATTATTATTATTACTACTACTATTATTATAAGAAATTTATAGCGATCATAAGCTCAGTCCCTTATCCACCCTGGTACCCTGTTTAGGTTTCTGTAATACATTTGTTGTGTAATGCAAGAAGGATGTGGGCCATATATTCCAGAAAATAGTACTCTTCATTTCTTTTGTGTATAAAGAGCTGTATCATGAAGTGAAAATATTGCAGACTACTTGAACTTGAGTTCATACACTAAATTCTTCAGGAGAGATAAAATGTAAATACTTCTAAATCTCTAATATGACCTACATAAAATTTACATATGCAATGAAGCAGTACCCTGTCAGTGCATCTGTGAGGGTAAGATGCTCTATTTATCTATGGTTTAACTAATAATATCATAATTATTGAGTAGTGTTGGAACATATCTGAAATATACAGCTTAATAGAATAAAAAATAATCTTATTTGTTAATGTTTATTTTCAGCAATCTTTTGCAATTTCATTCCAAATTTTCATTTTCTGAAATATTTATGCTATCTTTCAGGTTACTGATAAAGGATTGTATCAGAAGCTATGAACACAATTTTGTTACTTCTCTTAGCATCTCCGGCTTCACTGGTATTTATCTATCATAACATTTAACTAGAAAAGTTAGTTCTGGAATATCATCATTCTTTAGCGAAGGAAACATATATATGGGAGCATCCTTGGAAAATGTTTGTAAGCACCAACACTTACACCTGAAAATAATAGTAAATACAGATAGTAAACCACCATTTTCCTTATACAGTCGATTAAATTTCATAATTATTCCTGACTGTTACATCGAATTATAGGCATTTGTACACAACTTACCTGCATTGTGAACCTGTGTTTCTTTCAGCAGTTTGTTTCCCTGCACTGTTTATAAATGCTTTGCCTCTTACTCATGCTTTCTTTTGAATATCCTTGTCCCAATTGCTTTCATTCCTTTTTTTTTTTTGTTAACACAAATTTCAGTACATTCTTCATTACGATTCATAGACTCCAGTTTGTCACACTGAATGCAGCTTAACACTAGATGTGTCTCATTTCGAGCTCTATAATTATTTCAAAACTGTCCTAATTCCTTCCATTGGGACTTTCTTGAAATATACACAAAATCAAATGCCAAGTATTGTGTTTTCCACTTGAAATTGGGACATTATCTAAAAGTACAAACATGTGTTGCGAGTTATGCTTTTGATATAAATATTGAAGTAAATTTTGCAAAAATTTGGGGTTGGGACGTTTTTGAACCCACACGTTCAATTGAAAGTTAGATCTTATGAGAATGATTGCTAAATTTTCATCTTATTGAATTTCATTAACATCTTTGAATTAATACAATCTTTATATGAAATAACAATGATTACTTGTTTCAGGTTAGTGCCATTAATGACAAAACAAATGAAATCGCATTATTTTTCTAACTTGTGAAGTATTTTAATGATGAAAATGAAATGGCGTATGGATTTTAGTGCCGGGAATGTCCAAAGACATGTTCTGTGTTAATGATGTCTCAAAGAAAGTGTAAGAAATAACTACGAGACTTTCCTTTAATATGGTGTATTACTGAAAAGAAGGGTGTGGGTACCATATGGTATATCACACATCCTTTGCAGTGGAATTTTATATCTTTTAGTCATTCTTTCATCATTTGGATCATACGTTCCTCTCTGATGATATTCATAGGCATAAAATAAGGGCAAAATAGGTTTCGACTACTTTTCTTTTCATTGTCCTTTCCACTTGTCATTCCACATAGACCTCAGGTAGAACCTTCCTGCTAGTTGTACCCTATATATGCTATCTTCTGTTGTAGTCTGAACCTCTTGACATTACACATTCCAGGTACTGGAAGGCATCTGCTACTTGCAGGTGTTCATTGTCCACAATAAACTCATGTCTCTCCCAGTTTGTCTTCGTGTTGTATTCACCATTGTTTCACTCTTGTCCTTGCTTATCTTCATACCCCATACAGCTCAGTTCCATGACTGATTCCGAGCTGGGTCGAGGTATTTTAATTGTAAGTAGTTAATTCCCAACATTTCTGCAATCCATGCACCACACTGTCCTCCACCATACTTACATACAGTTTCCCATACATAGCCAATGTTGGTCACCCTTGCCGGAGTGCCTGCCTTGCATGAGCTGCACCAGGCTAGCAATAGCTTCCTAAAATTATTATTATTATTATTATTATTATTATTATTATTATTATTATTATTATTATTATTATTACTGCTGCTGCTGCTACTACAACTACAACTACTTCACCCCATGCTCTATCGTAGCCATGTACTCTCATATTATGAAGACAGTGTCAGTTCTTCTTACAGATATGTTGTGTATGTTCATACAGTCACTAAATGAGATATACATATTTTAGGACAAGGAAGGAAGGAAAGAACCATAAACTAAATGTGGAGAAATATCAACACCATAGTTTGAATTAGTGTTGGCTACTGAATGCATGATTCGAAGCAGTGTATCAATTCGTTCAAGTGTCCGAGTGAATCAGTTCACAGGAACGGCGAGCTCACAGCACACGATTCAGCTTACTCCCAGCGAACAGTGCTGAGTGGCGCACTCGCTGGACGTTGATGGGGTGCCGAGCTTCCGCTGCAGCGGGACACAGTGAGCCATGGTGCACTGAAAGAATCGTATGCTATAATGGACTCTCAAGCTTAGCTCGTTAGAAAATAATACCCACTTGCATTCACTGTCCTCTTCTTATAGGGAGGTTTAAATAATAGATGGATTTATTTGCAGTGTTAAAAAAGTAGTCAAAACATAATTCTGAAGTAGCTAGTAAGTAGGTAGGCTATTAGATTATACTATTTATTAGTTTAATGAATCTTGGTATTATAACTTAGTTGACATTTGACAATTAAACTCGACTCTAGCCTGCCCTATGACTATGAGTCATGGTCATGACCACTCAAAAGTACCTGTTTTGTATTGGGAAGAACGGCTCAGTATTCTCTCAGTTCGTCACATCGTTGCACAAGACTTCAATCATATGTGGACAGTAAGTGAGCCGAATGACGCAATAACTTAACCAACAGTATGTTGAATCAGAAAACCAGCAGGCTACTGTACATCTCGGGTAGCCTATATAAAATATGGCGATTTTAAAAAATCCTCAGCTGATAGAAAAATACATATTTTCAAAAATGACTGACCGAGTTGGATGTGCGGTTAGTATCGCGTAGCTATGCTCTTGTATTTGGGGGATGGTGGGTTCAAATCCCACTGTCGGCAGCCGTTGAGATGGTTTTCCATAATTTCCCCATTTTCACACCAGGAAATACTGGAACTGTACCTTAATTAAGGCCATGGCTGCTACCTTCCTAATCGTAGACGTTTCCCATTCTGCATCGCCGGAAACCTCCGATGTATTAGAGTGACTAGCATTTTTTTTCTAAGAAAGGAGTTTATAGTATGAAGACCAGATGGCAACAGCAAGCACTGAATACTGTTGCTGGTGTCTTACCAGTCCATACTACACAGATGCAATAGGAGCAGTGACTAATGTGCTGTGAATCGGATCACTGTATCGATTCAGTAACGTGAACAGAATCAAATGAATTGATTCAATTAAATGAATCGAATGTCCCATCAGTAGTTTGAATGGTACATGTACCCTCAACGTGGACTCAAAATACTGTACCACATTATACATACATCAGGTACATGAGTATTCCATAGACCAAGAATTAAACTTTTGTAATGTTTTGTTTCCCTCCATGAACCGTGATCAACAGTTCTTAAGAAGACTGTCACTTAAAAAGCACCAGTCATTGACTGACAGCGTCAACTAAGAACGAGTAAAAGCGAAGTTTAAGTGACATGCAAATAATGGTCTCTGGCAAATTCACTTCGCAGATAAAAATATATACAATAGAACCCCGTTTTAACGTGCCCGCTTTTGAGAAATTCCTGCTTTTAACAAAGATTTTCATAAGACCCAGCCAAATCGCCATAAGCACAATGTTATTTAAACCCTCTTCGAACGAACTCCGACATAAGGAACAGGCTGTTTTTAAGAAATATATTTCACATAAATTACGATCGCACATCCCGTTGTAACGAAAATTTGCAGTAAGATACTTTTTTATAAACTTGCTTGAAATGTTAATTAACTGCCGTTTTTGTGTCATCTTAGTCCAAAGTTAAATTGTTAAATTAAGGCGCTCCTTAAGCGCAGCCTTTGAAAATCACTGTTATCAGCAAGCAGCATGTCACTGTCATGCTAGATCCCATTGTTTAGTCATGTCCACTGAACTGTAGGCGGTACCGGAATGGCGGCTGTATGGGAGCGAAGTGCGGTTTCCAGCAAGACTAGCTGTATGGCCTAGAGGCGTGACTGACGTACGCGTACATGCCGCGAGACGCAAGTAACTTCACGAAATATGAACATTTAGGTGGAGGGTCTCTTGCAAATTTCACGTGATTTACAGTGAAATATATATTTCAGAAGATTAAAAGCAATTAGAAACTGAAACCTTCTACGCTGTTTGGCATCATGAGGCAGAAGGAAGCAATTCTGACCGGGGAAGTGGAGTGTGGTTCTGGGGCAAAAATACAGAAGAATATTCGTTCTTCACCATACGAGGAACTTGAAAACATTTTAATGAAATGGTTCTTGGGAAAAGGGAACGAGAACTCTCCAACTGATGGGAACATATTTAAACAAAAAGCTCGAGAAGTCGTACTTATGCTGGGTTTGGTCGATTTCCATGCTTCTAATGGCTGGTTTGATCTTTTTTTTAAACGGCACAATCTTTTGTTCCAAAACGTGCGGCAAGAGTGTGGAAGTTAGCGACGATACAGTTGTGTACTGGTAAAAGAATGTTACTTCGTCTTTTAGAAGGATATGATGCTAAGGATATTTTTAATGCCGATGAGACAGGAGCGTTTTACAATTTGTTCCCGTCCAAGACGTGCTGTTAAAGAAAAATGCCACGGAGGCAAAAAAGTAAAGAAGGACTTGACAGCATTGTTATGTGTTAACAGCGACGCGAGTGAAAAATTAGCCCCACTAATAATTGGAAAATTTAAGAATCCAAGATGCTTCAAGAATACCCGTACACTCCCATGTAAATATGATTTTAACAAATATGCGTGGATGACGACAGAGATATTTCTAAAATTTTTACGAAACTTGGATGCTAAGATGGAATCAGCAGGAAGGAAGATAGTGCTGGTGATTGATGTCCAGCTCATCCTTCAGATACATCTTTCCTATGGAATATCAAAGTGGTTTTCTTTCCTCCTAACTGCATTAGGCACCTGCAGCCTTTGGATGTTGGCATTATTCATTCTGTGAAAGTGAAGTACAGGAAGGTCCGGGTTCAAAGAGCTATTTTTTTTCCTCGAAACAAATGAGGAAATCAAATTGAATATACTCCAAGCCATGCTTCTGTTTGTAGCAGCATGGCAACGTCGCAACAGACACTATTCAAAACTGCTTTTGCCATGCAGGTTTTGGTGCCATTTCAGAAGTTTGTAATGCAGATGACACTATTGATGACATTAGGGAAGATTGAGGGGTGTATCAAAGGACTCGACTGCCACAACATTAGAAGAATTTGTTACTTGTGATGATATCCTAAAATCAGCATCACAGATGGATGTTGGAGACCTTTGTGATGATGCAAAAAGATGAAGTACTGAAGAGGAAGAAGAAGACCCGGCAGAACCAACTTTTGGGGCAGCAGTGGAGGGACAGGATAGTGTCTGCCGGCATTTCTCCTCCTTCAACATTGATGAAGATATCAACAGTATCAACCAAATTGAGAGAAAACTTCTTTCCATGAAACATTTGGGCAAAGGGAAGCATACTACTGTACTGGAATACAGTGGAACCTCAATTCTCCGTTTTTGGAGGGACCAAGGAAACAAAAATGTATAACACGGAAAAATGGAAAATGCGGGAACAAATGAACCATCAACAATTTGGCTAAACAATACAAAAATAAAATATGTATACTTATAATCTTACAAACGCCCCTAAACCAAACCAAACTACAGCCCCCATGAGCCTTCCGCCTACCAAGCGACAGCCCTCGATCCGAAGGCCTGCAGATTACGAGGTGACGCATGGTAAGTGTGACGAATCCTTTCAGCCCTTATTCCTGGCTCTCTAGAGTGGGGTTGCGATCTCACCATTAAATAGCTCCTCGGTTAAAGGTAATCGTAGAATGAGTGAACCTGGAACCAGACCTCATATCCAGGTAAAAATGCCTGGCCTGGCCAGTAATCGAACTCGGGCCCTCCGTGTGAGAGGCAGGCAAGTGAGACCCCGGGGCTGGCTTCAAACATTAATTTCCGGTACGCGACTTAAAAATCTCGAAACTTTACATTCATTTTTACCGGGGAAACTTTGTGAAATTCCTTTCAAAACTTCTTTCAGTTTAGCAAATTTAATCGGCCAAACTCTTCGAAAAATCTAATACCCGTAACGCCTAGCCAAACAACAATCAACCACAAGTAGTTTTTAATTCTCTAATGTAATAAAATAACACACATTAGATACAAAAGCACCCAACACGATGGCAAAATCTTTTTTTTTTTTTTTTTAATCTTCCATTGTAATTTGGTCACCGGTACACTGTTCCTAGTCAGTTTATGGAAATCTTGTTCAGCGTAAATTAAGCCTACATTGACTTTTAAAGGTTATGCTGAACTCGAGAACATGGTTTCCAGTGTAAGTATCGATCCTCAAGTTCGCGAATGCATTATATTCAATTCTGCCCGTCACTAATTACAAAAGTCGGTACGAGTGCGAAATGATACCATACCAAGTTCTTAAATATAACGTGCGCCGGTTTTTATAACATTTTAACACAAATACGTGAAATTCCCAGTCTTATATTAGGACGAAAACAGTAATAGACAACCCCAAAACCTCCCATGGCTTTATGTATGTAAGTTGCAACATCTGTTTTGGTCTCGATAACATAATCCTATTACATGTGATAAAATTCATTTTTGGGTCCGTATTGAAAGTATTTGTATTAAATAACACTAGAATGTTTATATTGCTCTCCCACCTATTCAATACAATACAATCTTAAAAGTTAGGACTTTGTCCTTATCAAAATGTTAACATAAAATTAAGACATTGATTTGTACATGTTTTGCCTATCAATAGTTTCAAAATAACTCTTTAATTACTGAATTTCATCAAACACTTGGCTACCCATCAATTGACAATAACGTTCCCTTTCAACAAGTACGCTCACCTCAACACGTTCAACAACAAAGAGCCACACCTATCACAAACTCTTCCCACAAATACTACATCAAAGAAGATGGCCTAATGACGTCTACACAAACTTCAATATAGCCTGCGGCACCAGCATTCCAACTAATATTATCATCTTAAAAATAACCAGGCCATATGAAATTCTTCAATATTTACAAGCATATACAGGAAAATCAATACTTATTAACTTCAAGAACCAACGACCACTACCAATGCTCAACTTCCCTCAAGTTTTTAACAACACGCCATTTGACAATTAAATGGAATGTGCTTTCTGTTTTTTATTTTTATTGTAATATCTTTTACTGTAATATCAGTGTTGTAATTTTCAAATGATTGTCATGTTTTTAGAATCAAATATTAACACAATAATGTTAAGTAATATTATACCACATTTTATTTTATAATAGTTGTTTAACGATCTCCAATCCATTGTACAAGAAGTTTTTATCAGTACTCATAAGTCATTCCCAATCAGGTACCTGATCTATTCCTAAGGTAAAAAAATGGCTGATGATGCCTACTATTGATAGGCAAAACATGTACCATCCATTGTATTAATTTTATGTTAACATTTTGATAAGGACAAAGTCCTTTTAAGATTGTATTGTATTGAATAGGTGGGAGAACAGTATAAACATTCTAGTGTTATTTAATACAAATACTTTCAATACAGACCCAAAAATGAATTTTATCACATGTAATATCAAAGCCAACTAGGCAAACGTTAAAATGAATAAGTATTCGAACCTTAGAATAAACATCGGTAAAATCTCAAAAGACATAACATTTCTCAAGGACTGCTTGAAACTAGGACTAATACCTAAGTTCCTTAAACCACTACAAAGGAAAAACATTCCATACCAAAAGTCAAACAGCACTCAAAATAACGTAAAGAACATATGGCTGAGAAATAAAATTTAACAAATGTACAAGAAAAAATCATTCCTAAATTTGCAATTATACCGGATGCATTTGACCATCTCACACTATTCATCTCCACTTGAATGGAGTTCTTTTCGTAGGTTCACAGACTATAAACTGACTGCTATATTAGATAGAAAACAAAAGATACTAAACTACTTGCTTAAAAAAATTCGAACCCAAAGCCCTCAATCAGAACAGGAACACCAGACTTTCTACCGCTTCGTTGACGAACATTCCCACTACAATTAACTTACATGGCACAGTTTTCTCAGATAGTGAAATGGATCTCTTCAATAAAGGCACAAAACATAACTGGCGTAATCCACAAAAGATCGAAGATGTAATCACCACTATTGCTGAGACCGAATCTAATATTAACAAACAGATTCCCTTAGAGAAACAAAATAATGTAAAATATGAAGAAAAAAAAATACCTACACTCGTGAATCATATATTCACTATCAGCCATATTCAATTGTTTTTACGATGTGGCCTCTTTAAGTCCGAAGCAAGGTAGGTTTTCATGAGGTCTCTCCATCTGGGACGGTCTTGAGCGATGTTCTGCCAATTGATCCCAGTAATCTTCCGGATGTCTTTATCCCATCTGTCCGGTGGTCTTCCTCTTGGTCTGAGATGATCTTTCGGACACCACTCAAGCACAAGCTTTGTCCACCTACCATCAGTTCTCCGAGCAACATGGCCTGCCCACTGCCATTTTAGGGTAAATACTCTTTCTAAAATGTCACTGACCTTTGTGACTGACCTGATGTAATCAGCTCTCTTCCTGTCTTTCTTCGTCAAGCCTAGCATGAACCGTTCCATAGCTCTTTGGGTTGTTCTGAGTTTTTGCTTAACAAACTCGCTCAATGTCCAGGTTTCACAACCGTAAGTCAGTACTAACAATAATTCTAACTTTTCAAAACAAAACCTAAAACTAAAAACAAATTTACAACAATAGTAACTAAGGCTGATAGGGGCAATACAACAGTTTTAATGAATAAAGAAGACTATATAAAAAAACAGAAGATTTTTCCTCCGATAAAGCTTACACAATAATCAATAAAGATCCCATAGTAAAAACACAAGGCAATCTAAAACACTCCTTAAAAATTCAATATTCCTACTAAATGAACAAGACTATCAAAAAATGATCACTATGAATCCGAAACTACCTACAGCAACATCATTACCTAAAATATACAAGAAAGATACCCCCATCATACCAATAATCAATAGCAGAAACAGTCCCACCTATAAAACTTCTCAATTCCTCCACACATTCTTAAAAACACATTTCAAACTTCACAACACAAATCCCATCAAAAATTATATCGAACTTTGCGAAACTTTAAACAAATTCAATTTACAACCAAATCACCTTCGTTTGACATCACAAATATATACTCAAATATACCCGTCAACGAAACTATCACCATAATAAAAAACAACTTCTCCAAACACAGCTCATTAAGCAAAATTATCAATCAATACTGATCTGCATTTAGGGCAGTCGCCCAGGTGGCAGATTCCCTATCTGTTGCTTTCCTAGCCTTTTCCTAAATAATTTCAAAGAAATTGGAAATATATTGAACATCTCCCTTGGTAAGTTATTCCAATCCCTAATTCCCCTTCCTATAAATGAATATTTGCCCCAGTTTGTCCTCTTAAATTCCAACTTTATCTTCATATTGTGATCTTTCCTACTTTTATAAACGCCATTCAAACTTATTCGTCTACTAATATCATTCCACGCCATCTCTCCGCTGACAGCTCGGAACATACCACTTAGTCGAGCAGCTCTCCTTCTTTCTCTCAATTCTTCCCAACCCAAACATTGCAACATTTTTGTAACGCTACTCTCTTGTCGGAAATCACTCAGAACAAATCGAGCTGCTTTTCTTTGGATTTTTTCCAGTTCTTGAATCAGGTAATCCTGGTGAGGGTCCCGTACACTGGAACCATACTCTAGTTGGGGTCTTACCAGAGACTTATATGCACTCTCCTTTACATCCTTACTACAACCCCTAAACACCCTCATAACCATGTGCAGAGATCGGTACCCTTTATTTACAATCCCATTTATGTGATTACCCCAATGAAGATCTTTCCTTATATTAACACCTAGATACTTACAATGATTCCCAAAAGGAATTTCACCCCATCAACGCAGTAATTAAAACTGAGAGGACATTTCCTATTAGTGAAACTCACAACCTGACTTTTAACCCCGTTTATCAACATACCACTTGCCTGCTGTCAATCTCACAACATTTTCGAGGTCACGTTGCAGTTGCTCACAATCTTGTAACTTATTTATCACTCTATAGAGAATAACATCATCCGCAAAAAGCCTTACCTCTGATTCCACTCCTTTACTCATATCATTTATATATATATAAAAAAATATAAAGGTCCGATAACACTGCCCTTAAGAACTCCCCTCTCAACTATTACAGGCTCAGACAAAGCTTCACTTACCCTAACTCTCTGAGATCTATTTTCTAGAAATATAGCAACCCATTCAGTCACTCTTTTGTCTAGTCCAATTGCACTCATTTTTGCCAGTAGTCTCCCATGATCCACCCTATCAAATGCTTTAGACAGGTCAATCGCGATACAGTCCATTTGACCTCCAGAATCCAAGATATCTGCTATATCTTGCTGGAATCCTACAAGTTGAGCTTCAGTGGAATAACCTTTCCTAAAACCGAATTGCCTTCTATCGAACCAGTTATTAATTTCACAAACATGTCTAATATAATCAGAAAGAATGCCTTCCCAAAGCTTACATACAGTGCATGTCAAACTTACTGGCCTGTAATTTTCAGCTTTATGTCTATCACCCTTTCCTTTATACACTGGGGCTACTATAGCGACTCTCCATTCATCTGGTATAGCTCCTCCGGCCAAACAATAATCAAATAAGTACTTCAGATATGGTACTATATCCCAACCCATTGTCTTTAGTATATCCCCAGAAATCTGATCAATTCCAGCCGCTTTTCTAGTTTTCAACTTTTGTATCTTATTGTAAATGTCATTGTTATCGTATGTAAATTTTATTACTTCTTTGGCCTTAGTCTCCTCCTCTATCTGGACATTATCCTTGTAACCAACAATCTTTACATACTGCTGACTGAATACTTCTGCCTTTTGAAGATCCTCACATACACACTCCCCTTGTTCATTAATTATTCCTGGAATGTCCTTCTTGGAACCTGTTTCTGCCTTAAAATACCTATACATACCCTTCCATTTTTCACTAAAATTCGTATGACTGCCAATTATGCTTGCCATCATGTTATCCTTAGCTGCCTTCTTTGCTTGATTCAATTTTCTAGAAAGTTCCTTCAATTTCTCCTTACTTCCACAGTCATTTCTAACTCTATTTCTTTCCAGTCTGCACCTCCTTCTTAGTCTCTTTATTTCTCTATTATAATAAGGTGGGTCTTTACCATTCCTTACCACCCTTAACGGTACAAACCTGCTTTCGCATTCTTCAACGATTTCTTTAAACCCATCCCAGAGTCTGTTTACATTTTTATTTACCATTTTCCACCGATCATAATTACTTTTTAGAAACTGCCTCATGCCTGCTTTATCAGTCATATGGTACTGCCTAACAGTCCTACTTTTAAGACCTTCCTTTCTATCACATTTATTTTTAACTACCACAAAAACAGCTTCATGATCACTAATACCATCTATTACTTCAGTTTCCCTATAGAGCTCATCTGGTTTTATCAGCACGACATCCAGGATATTTTTCCTTCTGGTTGGTTCCATCACTTTCTGAATCAGCTGTCCTTCCCATATTAACTTATTTGCCATTTGTTGGTCATGCTTCCTGTCGTTCGCATTTCCTTCCCAATTTACATCTGGCAAATTCAGATGTCCCGCTACAATCACACTTCTTTCCACGTCGTTTCCCACGTAGCTGAGTATCCTATCAAATAATTCCGAATCCGCGTCAGTGCTACCCTTTCCCGATCTGTACACTCCAAATATATCAAGTTGCCTATTATCTTTAGAAATGAGCCTTACACCTAGAATTTCATGTGTCTCATTTTTAACTTTTTCGTAGCTTACAAATTCTTCTTTCACCAGAATGAACTCTCCCCCTCCCACCATTCCTATCCTATCTCTACGATACACACTCCGGTGCGGTAAGAAAATTTCTGCATCCATGATATCATTTCTCAGCCATGATTCAACTCCTATTACAATATCTGGTATATAAATATCTATTAAATTAATTCTATTTCTTTCTTTACAATACTTCTACAGTTCAACACTAACAATTTTATGTCATCCCTACTTGATTTCCAGTTCCCTGTTCCCTTATCACCGCTCCCTAGGCCATCCCGTTTCCCTGAATGTACCTCCCTATTACCCTTCCAAACAAATTTCCTAACTTATACGTACCACTGCGGTTTAAATGAAGGCCATCCGAGCGCAGATCCCTATCTCCTACCCACCCATTAGGATCTAGAAATTTCACTCCCAGTTTCCCACATACCCACTCCATATTCTCATTTAAATCCCCAATCACCCTCCAGTCAGTATCCCTCCTACACAGTATTCCTACACAGTATTCCACTAAACTTCACCCGTGCTGCATTTACCAGATCTCACACATCTCCAACTATGTTGATACTTATATCAGCTTGCCTTACGTTGTTGGTACCAACGTGAAACACTACCACCTTCTCCTTCCCCTCCTCCCTCTCTTCTACTTTCCTCAACATCTGCCTCAACCTAATTCCTGGATAACATTCTACTCTGGTTCCCTTTCCTCCACACACTTTCCCCACGTGTCTAGCGATGGAATCCCCCATGACCAGAGCCTCAACCCTACCCACCTCATTTGATCCCCTCCCCTCCTGGTCAGCCCTATCTTTCCTGATAGCTGCAGAAGCTACTTCCTCCTCCCTTTTCTCCTTCCCATGACCCTGTTCCACCTGTCTTTTCCTATCCTCTACTCTACATTTCCCTTTCCTACCTTTTCCCTTCCTCCTACTTCCACGCATCTCAGCAACAGTTCCCTGTCCCTCATCTTCCCTCTGTTGTTCTACCTGGAGTGACTCGTACCGATTTCGCACAGACACCTGTCCTGAATTCTGATCGTAAATAGAGCCCTTAGCCTGCAATCTCCTTCCCCTTAGAACATTAGACCACCTGTCTTCTACAACTCCTCCCTTTCCTTCCCCTCCCTTTTGTACACCTACTGTAACATGTACATTGTTTAAGGGAGTCCTATCTTCCTTTCTGTCTTCTGTGAGAATCCTAATTATCTCCCTCAAACTTTCCAACTCCTCCCTCATACCCCTCAATGCCTCACCACACTCACAGTAAGTACACTCGCTCTCCTTAGCCATTCTTTACGGGGAAAAAAATTAAATTAAAAATAAAATAACTTATTTGCAAAAAATAAATGAACGGAGGGATATATTGTCTGGGATAGTACACGACAATAAGGTAATTAATATACGACTACACTACAATACTACTTAGTCGTACTCTATTTTTTTATCCTACAACCCCTAACAGGATAACAACTGCTGTTAATTACTGAATATCGAAAGTAATACACAAGAACTACACAATTCCAAACTGCAATTAAGCCTATCCTAATTACAACAACAGTATTTTAGTAAAAGTTTCTACGGATACCTCTACTACACCAGTACTACACAAATATTTTACAATAATAAAATAAGCACACTAAATTCTAATAGGATATTACTCGTATGCTACTGTACAGTACACTACAGTAATTTTTAAACTACTATTTCAGACGTATCCTAATTACGATACCGGTACCGTACCGTATGTCGCTACTAAGCACAACAGAAATGAAATTTGCAAGAACTACTCTACTCAAAGATTACCAACGAAGCTAAATGCTTAGACAAATTATTATTAGTATTACGGTCTAATAGATACACACGAAAGATAACACACGAATATAGCAGGCAAGATACGGCACTATCTAAATGTACTGTATCTATACTACAATGTATCTACACTACACTACACTACGTTTGGTTAAATGCTTAAGTATCGAAAGGATTGCCGTACACGAAGAAAAACATGAATATAACTAGCAAGATACTATCTAATATATAATACCTTATCTTCACTACAATTCTACTGAAATGTGGTTATGTGATTATTACAGCTGGTGGATTACTATTATTTTCCCTACTCCACGGGACGGAGAATAAAAGTGTTCTTAATTAGGCCTACTGAAACATACGAGGTTGTCTACAATAATTTCTCAAATATTTATATCAAAACTACTACTACTACTACTACTACTACTACTCCAGGGACTTGAACTGCAATTACCGGAATATATGAACTTTATTATTATTAGGTAACCGCTCATAAATACTGAAAGATCGAGGGAGCGAAATATAAATTACAGATACTAACTACCTACTCAGAAGTACAAATGAATGGAATACAAGGTCAGCTGATTTTTATTTATATTTACTTGACTACACTACACCCTTTGTTCACGACTGTAGCCAACAATGCAATATTTGAATATGAGGAGCGACAATAATCAATAACAATACGACTGTTAACTATTACCGTGTAATCTCTTTAACTTCTTTTTAAATGGTAGTTTACAGGCGTATCGTGATTTTTTAAAATGTAGTAAATTATTACCTTTGCGATAGTTTGAACGGATATCTATACGAAATACCGGAGAAGTTGCTGCAGAAGTTACGGTACTATTCCTTATGATAATCTGCCTTTGTAAGTACAACCAACGAACCTACAGATATTTACAAATATTTTTGAAATAGATGAATTCATAAAGTTACTAAGTTTTGTTTTACACAATAATTACTTTCAGCAACAAAATATATAAACAAGAAGGCTTAGCTATGGGAGATCCAATCACCGGTATTTTAGCGGACATCTACATGGACAATCTAGAACAAAACAAAATAGTAAAAAAACATTAACGGGCTCAGTTTATGGCTCCGTTATGTCGACGACACATTAGCAATTATCGATAAACAGCTTAACAATAGAGATGACATCCTAACGTTTGTCAATAATTTAGACGTTAATATAAAGTTCACAAAGGAAAACGAAAACAACATTTCAATCAATTTTCTAGACATCAAAATCACACGAGTTGTAGACAAATTTGATATCCAAATTTACCCATAAAAAAAGTCACTTATTACAGTTTAGTATACAGGGCATTAAAAATCCCTCTTTCACCGAATAATCTAAAAAATGAATTAGATTTCATAAAAGAAATAGCCAGATTCAACGGTTTCAATCCAGACATGATCAACAAAATCATTAATAAGTTAGACAAAAATTAACCACAAATCTTTCTCCAATAAAACCCAACAAACCAAAATTCGCGAAGTTCACATTCACCAACCCAAAAATGCATCAAATTACTAATCCTCTAAAAAAACACGAGGTAAAAATCGCTTACACAATGCAGAATACAAATCAAAATTTATTTTTTAATCATAACTCAGTCAATTCAACTAATAATAAATATTCAAGCTCAGGTATATATAGACTCAGATGCTCAGTATGTAATTTTTCTTATGTTGGTCAAGCTGGCCGCTGTTTCTCAACTAGATATGTAGACCATTATAACGCCCAAAAAAATAAGTTCTCTGCAATGAGTAACCACATGAAGGAAACAGGTCACAAATTTACTATAATAGGTCAGTATTTACAAATCTTAAAAAGAATTGAAAAAGGTAAGCTCGTGACGGAATATGAAAACTTATACATCTTCCTAGATCAACAATTCAACAAAGACAAAAACTTAAATGACATTATAGATAACAAAAGTCCTCTTTATGAACAGATTCCAATTCTATTAAAAAAGCCCATTCCTTCTGAATAATAATTTTTATAAAATATTTAGCACCAAATCAGTAGGCCTAAACACTCCCACCAATCCGACACACACACACCCCGCCCATTCTCCCGCTGCCAACAACTCCTCCTCACGTGCAGCGAATGGGCTCTTAGCCACGCCTTCTCAAGCTCAACCACCTCCACCAAGACTTCACAAATACAACACGCGAAGTAAGAGCTTGGCAACTGCCAGTTGCTCTCAAGCCCTCAAAATAAGTTAACATCTCAGTGGTCATAGGGGTAAGTGTCAACACTTTCCATTTAACTTCCACTATTCAGCCCCTTAAATCCAATTATGGTCCTTCATTAAATTTTCAAAATAACTCTTTAATTACAGAATTTCATCATACACTTGGCTACCCACCGATTGAGAACAACGTTCGTCATCTTAAAAAGAACTAGGCCATATGAAAATTCTTCAAAATTTACAAGCATATAAAGGAAAATCAATTCTTATTAACTTCAAGAACCAACGATCACTACCAATGCTCAACTTTCCTCAAGTTTTTAACAACACGCCATTTGACAATTAAATGGAATGTGCTTTCTGATTTTTATCTTTATTGTAATATCTTTACAGTGTTGTAATCTTCAAATGATTGCCATGTTTTTAGACTCAAATATTAACACAATAATGTTAAGTAATAGTATACCACATTTTTCGGGAGATAGTGGGTTCGAACCCCACTGTCGGCAGCCCTGAAGATGGTTTTCCGTGGTTTCCCATTTTCACACCAGGCAAATGCTGGGGCTGTACCTTAATTAAGGCCACGGCCGCTTCCTTCCCATCCCTAGGTCTTTCCTATTCCATCGTCGCCATAAGACCTTTCTGTGTCAGTACAACGTAAAACAAATATCAAAACAAAAACAAAAAACAAAAAAAAAAGTATACCACATTTTATTTTGTAATAGTTGTTTAACGATCTCCAATCCATTTTACAGGACATAGTTTTTAACAGTATTCATAAGTCATTCCCAATCAGGTACCTGATCTATTTCTAAGGTAAAAAATGGCTGATGATGCCTACTATTGATAGGCGAAACATGTACCATCCAATGTATTAATTTTATGTTAACATTTTGATAAGGACAAAGTCCTAACTTTTAAGGTTGTATTGTATTCAGTAGGTGGGAGAACAATGTAAACATTCTAATGTTATTTAACATAATCGTATACGATAATATTAAAATGCTAAATTTGTGTTAACTTAAGGAGCAGTTTTGATTTCTGCCTGAAAGCCCAGTGACTATACAGTGCCTTGAGGCAAATGCCGAAAACCTGTTCAGCGATACACTCGAAGAAAGTAAAAAATAAACATCTAACTCTGGACATTATGCAGGCCTAGACGCTTTGCAAGTACGAATATTTGGTGAAACTCGTTCCGTCTTCAAATAGAGCTGTCGAAGTGCGGTCTTTCTCCTTCCAGTTGTTGTGGGCACGCTCTGCTTTATGATTTCCGATGATCCTTTAACAATACAACCCGAATGCGATGCTAAGATGATCCCTTATGCAAGTTCACTGCCGATTGCTTTTCCAGTCCAGTACTTCCTCAAATTACCGCAATGATGGAATGTCAACATCAAGATCCGTAAGTATGCCATAGCCGTCCTTTCATTAGATACAGTTTCATGAAAAACACGTGATCGAGGATTTAGCGTTGATGGGACTGAAATTTCTGGACGGTGGATCCGGGAAATTGTTTCTTCAAGGAACGGATAATGCGGGATTTTTACAACATGATTTAATTGCTCGTGGGACAACGTAATTTGAATGAATAATACGGGAATGCTTAGTTTCTGGGAACGTATAATCGAGGTTCTACTGTATTTCAGAAAGTGAAAGTTAATATGCTTATTCTCATGGTACTCGTGCTCTATTTTTCACTACGGTATTCTCTTTAAAATCATGTTAAGTTTCTGTTCCTTCAATTTAAATCTGCAAGTCAGTAATACCTGTTTCTCTTTTCCTTGCTGCAGGTTGTGCTCCCAATGGTCCACTAAATAATTTGTTATGTCTGCTGTTTTGTAAATATTTTCTGTTATTGTTGTGTTAATTTGAGTTTTTATGAATTAATATATTAATTTATTATCTCTTGACATTACATTAGTTAAAGACATAAATGTATAATTTCTTGTGATATGTAACCTATTTTCTTTGAACCCCCTTTTAAGGAAAAACCCTTTTTAAGGAGGAAATATCAAATCCCACTGATATTAATTAAAAAGGGGTGCTACCGTATGTATATATTTTCTTTCTAAAAATATTAACTTAAATTACAAGGAAAAAAACATGTACAGTTAACTTCAAAGGGAAAGTAGTGAAATTGTTGTTATGTTCACTTAATGATGTTTCATCAAGAACTATGAATGTGTGTGAGTTTGCATTGGAAGATGGAAAGGAGGATTAGAACACTCACAAGGGTAAAAGTAGTGTCTAGCCAATGTGAGTAGGGGAGCATTAGAAAGGAGAAACAAGGACAACAATAATGAAGACAAATTGGGCATCCTCATATATATGAACTTTTGGACTTCTGTGTTCCATTTTTACTAGTTCTACTTTTTAAACCCCTAGATGGGTCATTTCTGGTTCCTAGTTTTCTCCTTATTCCACAGCCAGCTTGAGTGGCTGAAATGGTAAAAAATACTGGCCTTGTGAGCTCAAGTTGGTGGGTTTGATCCCAACTCAGTCCGGTAGTATTTGAAGGTGTTCATATTGTGCCCTAAAATTATTTGGGAATATGGGTAAGCATGAAATCTAGTGTCAATACGGGTTAGAATAGGATAACGAGTGCGTAGGATGGCTAGATACCCAAAAGGAGGATTATAGTTTAAATTTTAAAGAAAAGAACGACATCCAAGAATTCAAATATATTGTGAAATACAAATAAGAAGAATAACAAAAGAAAAGGACATTGCCTCACAAATCTAGCATCGCATTATACATAACAGACATCTGCGCTATGGCATAAGCATTGTAAATTAAGTAGAATGAAATTAATAAATTTACCTCGCCATCAAATAAAACATAGGTTTCACATTTAAATGTGGCTTCACTTCCTTTTTATCATATGTCCAGTAAGTTCCTCAGTTTGTTATCACACACTGTCACTTAAGTGTATAGTTTAATAGTTTACTAGTTTGGTTCACTATAGTTTGTTATATATACCTTTAAACTATATGATTTATTACCTCGTATTTACCTTAATAAAACAGATCAAACATGGTTAAATCACTGATATCACTCCTATACGTACTCCAGAAATATACTTATATGTTACTCAACCTGTTAAAAATTAATTTACATTATACTGGCACCGAAGTACACCAACTGAGAACTTTGTTGAAAACTACAAGTTAAATCAACATCTCAATTTTAATTCATACCACAAAAAAAATATAATCAACTCTATAATCATATAGGCTAAACAACTGTTATGATGGAATTTTTGGCAACTTAATCCAATATAATTTCACTTTTGGAATGAGTAATGAATAGAATGATACAAACTCATGTTTGTTCTTTTGCTCTCACCATGTGGTCATGGTGGTCTCCACGATTCATACCTCATGGTTAGCCAATTTGGTAGTCCTTCACGACTTGAGTTATTCTTCAGCTCCCCTCCATAATTTAAGCTTCCATAATGGTGTTCGAGAAGGCTGCTGATTAGTTGACCATCCTTGGACTCTACTCATGTCGAAGGTGTAAAGTTATAATCGCCTTAACACAAGATAACTTCATCGAAATGATTAGTTGTATCAGTTTTCCAGTCTGCGTTACCACTATGCATACTTAAGCACACTCACATTCCACATGATGAACCTCATAAAGAAAAAACTTAATTTGACGATCTGTCAGCAATTCATAATACCAATTTAATGGTCCGTTATTGGACATTATAAATTTTCCAGCTAACTCATTCTTTTTGCCTGCGTTTCGCTCCTATGTGCTATTTTTTCAGAGGTGATCAAAAACTTTTGACCAGTAGTGTATGCCAGCCTCATATCTGTAGATTGTCCAGTACATGAAAGAGTTCTTGTGAAATAGAATTCTTTGCACATCTCAGTGTGTCCGAAAACTGTAAAAGTAGTTAGCGTTATGTAAAATCAACAATATTAGTTTTATTACATATCTGGCACTTGCCTCATCAAGTCCGATGATCTCTTAAAGAATTGCCCCCCTCCTTGAGTGCTTATAGAACTGGGAAGCAGAAATAAATTTATGGGGCAGGGATGTGGAACTAGAAGAAGTCGACTGATGAAAGAGGCAACCAGTAAAGACAACAGGTGCAAAGATTTGCTTTTCATGTGTATTTGTATTTATCCTCATTTAATCTATCACCCCCTGAGTTATGTTGACTTGTTATTGTATGTGTACTTACATATGTTACCATTCTTCCACATAGCTTCTTGTCTTCAGATGATGTAAATATGTTAATTAGATCCATTGTTGTTTGTATGCCTAGCCTAAGAAGTCTATTGTAAAGACAGAAGAAAGCCTGAATGCAGAAATAGAATCTGACTACCGTCTAGATCCCATGTACATGTATATGCAAACCAAGTTTGGTGACAGCCAGCCTGGATTTATCAACTTCATGAGCAGAATGAACGTACGGGATGATAACTGTGAGCTGATTATGTTCCCCACAGAATCCTACTGGCAGAAACAGGAACAGTCTTCTTTACTTTCTGATGTTGCACTTCCTACTATACCTGGTATGTATATTTCGTCAGCAAAATCATAATTCTTATTATTTCTTAATTTTCAATTTACAATGTAGTTTAGTTCTATGTTACATTATTAACCTTTTCACTCTGGTGAAGTAAGACCGGACACATGGCCTTGGGGACAAATACCTACAGTAGCCGGCCATGCCTGATGTACGGAATACTTTGTGCTCTCTGCTATCTCGCTCGCATTTGTTCACGTTGCAAGTGATAAAAATCATTGTTATCCGTATTGAAGATACTGAATGTAGGATGGTAAAAGGTTTGTTTTGTCACCTATTCAATACATGTAAATTTTACAATTTAGGAATTTATTATTGATTCCACTTGAGACATGTTTCGCCCTTCATTGAGGGCATCATCAGTCAAATTATCTCCTCAAGGCAAAAATCAGGTACCTGGTTAGTAGTTGACGTGCACAAATTAATACATATTAATAATACACATTACAAAAATTAAGTATGAGAAACAGTTGTACAATAGTGATGGTTGAACATACAGGTTTATAGAATAAGAAGTCGGCACCAATGCATAAAATTAAAATAGAGTTCGGCAGTGGTGCTCTGGAGAACAGTTGACGCAATCATAGGAAAATATAAAGTTTTAAAAATATTTACATTATAACAATCAAGGGAGAAAGGGTGTAGTGCCCGGCGTCAAAGTTTGTAACCAAAAATTAATGTCAATGGTTGGTAACTATAACTATACAGTATTTACATTGACCAATTGAACAGTTGAAAATAAGGTTTTAAAAAATATTTGCATTATAACAATCAGGGGAGAAAGGGTGTAGTGCTCGGCGTCAATGTTTGTAACCAAAAATTAATGTCAATGGTCGGTAACTATACAGTATTTACATTGTCCAATTGAACAGTTGAGAATTTTACAATTTATATATATATTTACATAAGAGCAGCTTGGTGAGCAAGGATATAAAAAAATCTAGTACCAAGTGCGTCCTGTTGTTTTAAAGGCTGGAAGAAGAATGTAGCATAGACATTTCAGGAATATGCAGAGTGGTTTATCTTAGTTAAAATCACCAGGGGTAGGGAAATATTCCATAGCCAAATGAGGTTTTATAAGCATCAGGCTGAAAGTTGTCTGGTTGCAGCACCGAGATCGGTACGGAGACTGGTCAGTGTGGATGGAGACTCATGGGTATTCAGTGCGTTTGAATGGCAACAATGAAGACAGTTATTTGTAGGTAATTGCTTATTAGGAATATGTTGCGGGTTGAAACTTTTGCTTATTCTTTTAGTTGACTTCTGTGGATTTCGCGCTGGGCTTCTATGGTGGGTGCGACGGCATTAGTCAGTTGTAAAATTGATCGCGTATTTATCTTGAGGGTGAAAGCGTATGATGTTGCTATGGAATCTATCGTATTAGTTATTATGTTTTTCACGAGATCTTGTTTTGTAGAGCTGTCACAGCTTCCTAAAATGTACTGGATTTGTTTTGGTGCCTTGCACAAAGCTCTAGTGCAGCCGTTTGTCTGGAAGCATGGCTTCCAAATATAAAGTAGATCGGCTTGATTGTGCAGGTATTACAACTGTTTTAAAAGCAGAGAGTGATGGTGAAGTATCTTCTTTATTGGATGATGAGTGGGTACATACTGAAGGACAGTGAAAGTGAAGTGGTTCCAGGCGAGGCAAGTGACGTGGGTGATGTTCAGAATGTTACTCAGCCGGCCAGTTCGTTGTAAATAATGCCCCAAGACCAAGGTTTGCTTTTACAGGGGTAAATACGATAAATATAGACTTTACTGATGTACACAATGTCACAGAATACTTCAGCACGTTCGTAGATATTGATATATTCCAGTTATTAGCTGAACAGACTAACTTGTATGCTAACCAATTATTAGCTGCTAGCTCTAATCTCAAATCACGATCCCAAGTGGGAAGCTGAAAAGCACAAATGCTGCTGAAATGAAAACTCTCCTTGGACATCTCCTTCTACAGGGTGTTGTTCAAAAACTAGAAAACGGTCTCTATTTCACAAAACATGAAAGTATAGCTATGCCCTCATCATCATCATCATCATTTCCCTTTATCCAGCTGTAGCCGGGTAGGGGCAAATATGGTTCCTCTCCACTTTCTTCGGTTTTTTACACCACTCCTCCTCCAACACTGTGTCCCAGTCCAGGTTTCTTTCTATAATGCTGCATTGGATGGTATCCTTCAATCTCAGTCGTGGTCGTCCACGGCGTCTCCTTCCTTGGATTTGCATTTCCATCACCTTTTTTGGCATTCTTTCGTCGCTTATTCACTTTATGTGCCCAAACCATCTTAGTCGGCTCTTCTCTTTGTATCATTCATTTTTTCCACTCCAATTTCTTCCCGCATTTTCTCATTCCTTATATTGTCTCTTCTACTCTTCTGTATCATACTCCTCAAGAACTTCATTTCGGCTGCCTGTATTCGACTCTCATCCTTCTTTGTCATTGTCCAAGTTTCTGCTTCATAAGTTGTGATGGGTACGTAATACACCTTGTACATAGCATCTTTTGCTTCCGTTGGCACATCTTTGTCCCATTACATGTTTCTTACACTATGATAGAAACAACTTCCAGCTTGAATCCTTTTACTAATCTCAGCATCCAGTCGAGCATTCTCCATTAATTCACTCCCCAGGTATTTAAACGGTTCCACTACTTCCAGGGACTTGTCTGCAAGTCTAATCTGACCTTTCCCTTCTTTCTCCCCTCTAGTCATAACAAGAGTTTTACTCTTTTCTACACTTATTTTCAATCCACATTCTTCGATCTTCCCATTCACCACATTCAACTGTTCTTGAACCTTCCTGTCGTCTTCTCCCCAAATCACAATATCATCTGCAAATAACATCATGTTCATTTCTCTTCCTCCATATGCTGCTTTTGCTGTTCTCATGATGTCATCCATTACCATTGTAAACAGGATTGGTGATAGAACACTTCCCTGTCTCAGCCCACTAGTTATTTTGAACCAACTTGTCCTGCCAACTTGTGTTTGCACGCAACTACAACATTCCTTATACAATGCCATGATCATTTTTATTAATCCCTGTCCAATTATTTTTTGCACCAGACTGTCCCAAACTTTCGTCCTGGGGACACTGTCATATGCCTTTTTGAATGTCAATGAATGTCATCACCATATCATTCCCGTACTCCCAATGCTTTTCCATTAGTTGTCTCATAATTAAAATGGGCTCTATTGTTGACCTTCCACTTCTGAAACCAAACTGATTTTCCTGTATCTGCTTCTCAACCCTCAACCTTATTCTACTCTCCAGTATCCTTTCCATTATCTTAGCAACATGGGATATTAGAGTAATTCCCCTGTAGTTCTTCAAAACTTTCTTATCACCTTTCTTGAAAATTGGGATGATTATTCCTTTTTGCCAATCCTCAGGGACCTCCTTATTCTCCCAGACATTCTGAGAACCCGATATGTCCACTGCAGGCCTACAGCTCCAGCTGCCTTTATCATCTCCTCTGAAATTTCATCTATTCCAGCAGTTTTTCCATTCTTCATCTTTCTTACTGCCATTTCAATTTCATTCATTGTAATTTCTTTATCCATTTCTTCATCAAGTAATTGCCTTTCCTAGTCGCCCATTGAATGACTGCCATCCGTTCTTATGTTCAGCAGCTTCTGAAAATACTCTCTCCATCTATTTCTTATTTCTACTGGCTTTGTTAAAATTATGCCACCTTCATCCTTCACAAATCTGGTGTTTACTTGATCTCTCTTTTTGTTTCTTAAGATACCATACAGTAATTTCTTGCTGCCCTGCGTATCATCTCTCAATTTCTGTGTGAATAAGGCCCAGCTTTTCCTCGTTTCTTCCTCCACTACTTTCTTGGCCAAATTCTTTGCCTCCACATATTTTCTTCTACTTTCTTCAGTCTTAGATGTTTTCCATGCTTTCCATGCCATTTTCTTTTCCTTCACTGTAATCTTTACCCTATCATTCCACCAGTGTGTTTCTTTGTCTTTCACATTTCCTGATGTTCTATCACACACCTTTTCTGCACATCCAACCAGTGCTTCCTTAAATCTTTTCCATTCCTCTTCAACATTCCCCACCTCTGCCCTGGGTACCAAGGGTATTATTTCCCTTTGAAATTCTTCTTGTATGCTTTTCTCCTTCAACTTCCATACTTTAATTCTTTTCTCTCTTCTTAATTGGGGTTTTTCAATCTTTTCCACTTTCTGTTTTCCTATCACTACTCTTATGATCTCCACCGAAGGCTTCTTCAGGCATGGCTGTTACATCTACAAGGTTCTTCCGGTGTTCTTTCTCTATGATTATATAATCAATCATGGTCTTTGTTCGTCTGTCTCCCCAACCATACCTTGTAATCTTCTGACTGTTCTTTTTCCTAAACCAGGTGTTTCCAACAATCATTTGATTCCTCATGCAAAAATCCACCAACAACTCGCCTTCTGGATTTACATTTCCATATCCAAAGGGCCCTACAACATCTTCCTTTCCTTGTCTTTCCATTCCAACTTGTGCATTTAGATCTCCCATCAATAGTACTTCCTTATCTTCTATCTGTCTCTCCACTTCCTCTAAGAAGTCCTCTAGATGTTCATCTATGCAACCAGTTTGTGGGGCATACAACTGAAATAGATCTTTCACGCCATTTTCAAACTGGAGTCTCATCATCATCATCCTATCGCTGACGTACTTTGTATATTCCACATATTCTTGGATTTCTCTTCTAAGTATGATGGCCACTCCATTTTTTGCTTCAGGTCCTCTGCTGTAATACAGCCTGTATCCTTCTCTCAGAGGGATCTCCCCTGTACCCCTCTTCTTGGTCTCGCACAATCCAAGTATGGCTATATTTTTCTCTATCATGAAGTCAACCAGTTCTTCTGTCTTTCCCGTCAGTGTCAGTACATTTACTGTTGCAATTTTGATGTAGTTTGGTGCTGGTTGCCCATTTTTCACAGTTCCCCCAGCACCTGAAGAGCTGCGCGTCGCTTTTAGCAGGGGACGCCCTAACCTTTTCCGAGGCACCATATCTTCTCTGTCCATATAGGCTATTGTTACGATGGGCTCGCCACACCCAAAGGCATTTTATACCTCCTGCCAGGTTCAAAATTAGGCCGCCCCTAACATGAAGACAGGCGCCTTTCATAGCCGCTCCTCTGGAGTACAGACGCTACGGTTATGTCCCTTCCGTCATCTCTGCCGTACCGAAGTCCACCTTCTCCGCCGTAGATGCCGTTGAGGTCTTCACTCGTAACCCTGAGCTGGGACCCATACCAGATGTTACACACCGGGTCAATGTGCTCTGGGACTCACATAGGCAGGGGCGCCACTCCCTGTGTAGGGCTGCCTCCGAAGAGGCCTATTTCTCCAAAATTATGTGTGAAGAAAGATTCTGCCTGCTTTTGTAATTCCTTCACTTTGCAGATAATTCCAATTTTGATCCTCAGATCCACAATGGGAAACTGTACAAAATACAACCAATCCTCAACCATCTCCTAAAGAAATTTTCTTCCGTCTATACTCCTGAACAAAATGTTCATGTTGACGAATCCCTTCTCCTCTGGAGAGGACGACTAAGCTGAGTACAGTTTATATTCTCAAAACGCAGTGGATTTGGCGTTAAACTCTACAAACTTTGTGAGTGTATTTCTGGATATGTTTGGAAATTTATTTTGTATACTGGTAAGGATAATATGTATGGTCAGAACTATCCGGGAGAGAGTACAACTGCAAGAATAGTTCTAGAACTCAGTGATGAGTTACTAAACAAGGGATATTGTTTGTACCTTGATAACTGGTATACTAGCTCGACATTGGTAGATAATTGCAAAAGAGAATTCTCATGATTGATCCGTATTGAAACAAGACTATAAGTAATTTATCACAAAAATAATTTATTCTATTATCACCACCTATTCAATACAAGCCAGGTGCTACATGGATGAAATCTACATAATACTATATACACTTCTTCACAAAGTCTGGAAACTCCTTCCTGTTAGTCCTCAGGATCCCTACAATATCAGTTCTCCTTTCACAAAGCTTATGTACCAGTAAGCAATTTATCACAAAAATAATTTATTCTATTGTCACCACCTATGCTACATGGATGAAATCTACATAAAACTATATAATAAATCACCAAGGCCATTTTGTCCCCTCAGCCGCTGCTTCGCGGAAGATATTCCCAGCACAGCATCAAGGAAAAAAAACTCCAAAGATTTAGAAGGTCGACCCATCCCATTGTTGGCTACACCACCCCTCCAGACGATGACGATATATCGCCAAGTGTAAATTGGAAATAGTGTTTCTGAAGTTTTCCACCTTGTTTCTTGTAGAGGACATAGGCATTTAGGCAAACCATATCACATCCAAAGGGAAGAGGAAAGAAATATTGTACTGGAGTCCTGACTGTGAAAAGGTTTTTGTGTGCAACACCTTGTTTTCACCTATATCACACAGATAACAATCTACAAAACCTGTAATCAACTGGATTCATAACAATGAAAATAACATAAATAGTATTAGTAACTCATTTCAAAACAATGTAAATAATATTGGTAACCCATTATTGAAGTATAATAATCATTATCATATTACATTAAACTAATTGTGTACACATTTATCAAGGAAATATTTCAGTACCACAAAGTGGGGGAAAAAAGTACCCAAGACATGTTACGCATATGGAGACCTAGCAAAATACCCGTGCTTCACTACGGTTTTAAACTGAAAGTTATTAGTTACTAGAACTCAGTGATGAGTTACTAGACAAGGGATATTGTTTGTACCTTGATAACTGGTATACTAGCCCGACATTGGTAGATAATTGCAAGAGAGAATTCTCATGACTGATCCGTATTGAAACAGACTATAAGTAATTTATCACAAAAATAATTTATTCTATTATCACCACCTATTCAATACAAGCCAGGTGCTTTTACATTTCGGAGAGTCCACTGTTGGTTGAGCCTCTAAAATACACCCTAAATTCGTACGTCAACAGTTTTGTGGGAATGATTATTTTCTGATCTAACCCTCATTTTGAAACACGTACAAAAGATTTGGATTGAAACCCTATCTTATTTAATATCTAGAACGTAAAAGCAACCAACCTGTGAAATTTATTAACATCTAGGATATAGAACCCTTCAGGTAAAATTTTTAGTTTGTGCCTGAAACAGTTTTGGATAAATGGATATTATGCTTTTGAGAGTCAACCACTATCCAAACACCTTAGGGGAGAAATATTCTTAAGTATACCATATATTACACCTAAGACATAAAAGTAGAATCTTCTCGTAAAATTAGAACTTTGTACGTCAAACGCTTTTGTAGGGATGAATAATTTAGTTTCTGGAGCTAACCCCATTTTAACACATTAGGGATGGAAGGTTTAAAAATATTTCCTATTTCACACCGAGGATTTAAAATACACAGTTCAAAAATATTAGGGGAACATGTTTTTGAACGTATGCCATGCTCCACAAAACAATACCTCACACCCAGGTATATTACCAGCTAAACCTTTGTTCTTTACCATTGAAGTATACAAAAGTACATCAATGGATTCGCATTCATTTTCAGAACACAAATGGAAATATCCAAATAGTGGCAAAAACAAAGTGATAACAGTCCTCCGGGGTGGATTTTTATCACAGTTGGAGAGCTTCAATATGCTTTATGTCCTCCACGAGCATTTATCACAGCTTTGCACCTACGTGGCTTGCTCCATATAAGTAGACGGAGTTCACATTGCGGTATCAGGTCCCATTCTTCAATCACAGCCTGTTCTAGGTCTTGGACAGTCTGTGGTGGAACAGGATGCCCACGAACACTTCTGTCAAGCTTATCACACACATGCTCAATGAGATTAAGGTTGGGACTCACTGCTGGCCATTCCATCTCTTGAATGTCCAGTTCTCGCAAGACAGCTCTAGTGATGCGCGCCACATGAGCCCTGGCATTGTCGTGCATGAGTACGAATTCAGGGCCAGCACCATATGCAGCAACCAATGCAAGTTATGAATCTCATTCCGTATTGACGGTTATCACTTTACAAAAGAAAATATTTATAAAATCCTCCTATCAATACAAGTCAAGTCATCTGTTAGATGAAGCAAAGTCTATACATGTTTCAGCCTAATCTCAAGGCCATCTTCAGTAGTAAAACAATGATTACATAATATACAAACAAATTAAAAATCGTAATGATGTGAAGTGACAGTGATCATGATTAGTGAGTTAAAAAAACACATTGAGGTACAAAGTCCTCTCGTCTAGTAGATCTAAGTTGTCAATGTGACTTGAGACCGACAAGGTCATCTCCATTCGAGACGACAACTTTTAGTTACAAATGTTATACACGTTATATTCGTAGTATTGACGGTCTCACTACACTCCTCAGCATAGTGTTTTTATTTAAAAGTCAGCAAGATCTATTAGACGAGAGGACTTTGTACCTCAATGTGTTTTTTTAACTCACTAATCATGATCACTGTCACTTCACATCATTACGATTTTTAATTTGTTTGTATATTATGTTATCATTGTTTTCACTACTGAAGATGGCCTTGAGATTAGGCTGAAACATGTATAGACTTTGCTTCATCTAACAGATGACTTGACTTATATTGATAGGAGGATTTTATATTTTCTTTTGTAAAGTGCAGCAACCAACACATGTTGTAGCAGTATCTGCTCGACATACCCCGCAGCGGTAAGATTACCACAGAGATGCCACCCCACACCATCACACAACCTTGTCCGAATCGGTCAGCTTCCTGGACAACATTTGGCTCTGCTTAGTAGTTTCCATTCTTCTCTATTATGTTCCGTTATGTTTCTGAACCATTCTCTCCCCGCATTATTATTATTCTTCTTGACTGCATCTGCAAATTCTCTCATTCCACCATGGAGTTTCTTTGTGTCTCACTTTTGTTGATGTCTTTCCACAGGTTTCTTCTGCTGCTTTGACTAAAGCCTGTTTGAACCTTTTCCAGTCTTCCTCAACATCCTTCCACTCATCTTTAGGAAGTTGAATTTTAATCTTTTCCCTATATATCTCTTGGATTTCTCTATCTTTTAGTTTACAGTATTTGATTTTTGCGTGTCATCTCGCTCCATATTTAACCCTTCTGAATTTCATCAATGTCCCCACCAATTGTCTGTGGTCACCATCAAGATTAATGCTTGGTATCACATTCACATCTGTCAAGCATCTTCTGATTTCTTCCGTTATTATTATATAATCAGTTATGGATTTCTGTTGCAAGTTCCAGCTGTATCTGGTAAACTTGTGACTATCTCTTTTCTTACACCATCCATTACCAATGATCCATTTATTTCTCAGACACTTATCTAATAACATCTCCCCTTCATCATTTCTGTGATTTTCTCCCTGGCTTCCAACTGTTTCATTGGGATATACTTGCTGCTGTTCATCATTCCATCAACAGGAATCAAACATTTAGGGCTGTGAATGTAAAACAGCCCCAAAACATCTTCTTTTGTAGAAACTTTACTGTCTGTCTGATGTGCTTTGGCGAGACTTTCTCATTATTGCTTCTCCTTACGTGTGAGATGTTATAACCTTGCACTTGAAAATAACCTTGATTACTGAAAAGGACTTTTCACCACTCTTCTTGCACCCATTTCTGATGTTTTCTTGCCCATTCCAATCTCTTTTTCTTCATGGGACACGTTAATAGCTGTTTTCTGATAGATCTTTGAGGTTTCCTTTGACCTTCTAAAAGCAGCTTTACCGAGCTCGATAGCTGCAGTCGCTTAAGTGCGGGCAGTATCCAGTATTCGGGAGATAGTAGGTTCGAACCCCACTGTCGGCAGCCCTGAAAATGGTTTTCTGTGGTTTCCCATTTTCACACCCGGCAAATGCTGGGGCTGTACCTTAATTAAGGCCACGACTGCTTCCTTCCCACTCCTAGCCCTTTCCTGTCCCATCGTCGCCATAAGACCTATCTGCGTCGGTGCGACGTAAAGCAAGTAGCAAAAAAAAAAAAAGCAGCTTTATTATAACAATATTTTAACTACTGTCACCCCTCTCGCTCATTTTTTGACACATATACCAACATCATTCCTCACATTTATAATTTATAATTTTTCTTAAAAAAAACTACAATTAAGAGCAATCAGGATTCTGATTTATTATCCTTCAGGTTTGAGATTAAGGCTGAAGATGCCCTGAAGAAAAGGGGCTAAACATGTCCCTATATTTAACTTCATAAATTTTAATTCTTAATTAAAATTACTTTTTATGTATTGATTAGGTGGATTTTAATAAACATTAATATTTCTTTGATTTGTACAATTCAATACGGATCAAAATATGAGAATTATATGTTATAACGCATAATAGATGATGAATTAGTCAGTCAGTCAGGACATGTTAGTTTACGTATATACATATAGATTTAGTACCGAGTTAACGGGTTAATGTGAACAAGCAAGTAAATTTAGTTTTGTAAGTAATAAAGAGGTAACAACTGTTTTCTACCCATTCTTAACAATATGGGTATCCATTGTTGAGATGGGTAATTGTAGTTAATGCTCATATTGTTTGTTTGAAAGTTCATACTTGGCATGTTTTGTAGCTGTTTGAAACTGTATTCAATAAGTATATGAAGACCTGGGGGGAAGAACGATGAAGGTCTAATTTTTCCAATTTTTGGGTGTTGACGCTATTTTGTGCAGCAAATCGTGCAGTTTCTTTGTGTATATTCATTTGTGTAAATAATGCTAAGGGTCCGGTGATATTCACAGTTAAATATTTTGTGGCAGATGGAAGACCGATGAGAGTCCTGGTATTTGAAGGAAAAATGATGATAGTCCATTCTACTCTGTTCTTAAGGAAGAATTATATTTCTTGGGTGTTGGTATTTCTGTTTATTTATTCTTAGTGTGGCATTGTTGGGTTTACATTAATGAACATTTCCATTATTAATGCTGCAGTTTAGTAAAAGTGAGGTGTAAATCTAAAACCAGTGCAGTGTTTCTGTGAAAATGGATCTAGATGAAAGTTCAGAATTGAGCCGAAGTGCGAAGAAAATAAAGTATGGCCGAGTGGTTGATGTAGCAAAGGAACTAAGAGCACAGATACATGAAATAGGACAGGACTGTAAGTGCACCAGATTGAAGGTTTTTGGTAGATTGAATGAAGAAAAGAGGAATGATATCATTAAATATTTCAATAGTCTTCCTGATCGAGATGCACAAAGGTTGTATTTAAGTGGTTTGATCTAAATAAATCTTGTACAAAGGAGACGCCCTGGGAAAGGTCAGAGTGAAGCCCTTCTTCATAACCACTCATATTCTTACACAGTTAGAACTAAAGAAAATGGCGTTGTGATGGAAGTGCCCGTTTGCTATAGAGCATTTTTGGCTTTGCATGGAATAACCCCAAGAACGTTACAAACCATTCAAGAGCAAATAAAAGAATGTGGTAAGGTGATACCAGGCGGAAAAGGAAAGCACACAAATAGACCACATGCTCTAAGTGATGGAACCAGGAATGCAATTCATGAACATATTCAGTCCCTGCAAGGTCATCAATCGCACTATTCTTTGAAGCGGACATCAAACGTTTATCTCCCAGAAGAACTCAATGCAAAGAAATTACACCAGATGTACATGGGGAGGTATCCAAATAATCCAGTGTCTTATGACACTTATTTGCGAATATTCAATTCGGAGTACAATATTTCATTTGGATATCCAAGATCGGGGATACATGTAGTGAATGTGACGGTATGAAAGCCCAAGAGATGCATTTAAAAATGAACTGCCATCTTTGCAACAGAAATCGATTGATCAAGGCCTATTACAGCAATTGACTACAAAACTGAAAGAACTTGAAACCAGGAAAGAACTTCATTTGAGAAAGGCTGCAGCTTTTTATCAAAGAAAACATCTCTGCAAGAAATTTTGCGCCAAAAGGAAGGAAGAAGATGCCATTGCTACGGATTTCTACCAGTTCCAAATATAGCAAGTAACATGTTATATTACAAACGTCAGCTGACAGTTCATTTGTTTAATATCCATATTTTTGGTACTGGAGAGTCTGTATTCTATGGTTATGATGAGACTATAGTAAAGAGAGGAGCAGATGATGTAATATCAATGCTTCACCACTTTATATTTAACATTCTCTCCCCTGATGTGAAACGGCTTCATATATTCTGCGATTCATGTGCTGGCCAAAACAAAAACTTTACTACATTCATTATGTAGGAACAGTTTGCCAGAGGCTGGAAAAAATTATGATGACATTTCCAGAAAGAGGGCACTCATATCTTGAGTGCGACAAAAATATGGGGCTGTTATCACTCACTGCAGTAACGGAGATACCTAAAGATTGGTATGAGGTCGTACGCCACAGCAGACTTAAACAAAGCCCATTCCAAGTTGTTGAACGTCATCAATCAATGTTTAAACCATGGACATCATTCTTTACTTCTAATGGGCATTACAAAAAGAAGTTACTTGTGCCCTCAAGACCTTTAAAGGAAATAAAGGTGGAAACTGAACAGCCACGAATTATCTCACTAAACTCTGGAAGCTATAACGTTGGCTGAGGAAGTGACATTGTTACAGAGGCGAGAAGGAGGACATTGTCTGGGCTGCAAGAGGGGGAATTCATCCTGCCAGGGCCAGCTTACACAGAGATCCTGCCTATATCACTATCAAAATGGAAAGATCTGAAGGTAATTAAACCTTAATAGTATTTTTATTAATACCCTTAAGTATTGTTATTTAAACTCATTTTCATTAATTTTTCATTTGCAGGAACTGACCAAGCTTCTTACAACAGAATGATCAAAGCAGTTTTATGAGAATTTGCCACACATTGAATGAAAACGCACATTAATAAGAGTTTTTAAAATAATGTTCCAGTGTTGTATATTGAAGTGTTATTGTGTTTACACTCCAGAAGTTTAGAATATATAATTTAAGTGTGATGATTAAACCCTGTTCTGGAATAAGAATTGGACGCTCATCTATATTCCTGCTTATGTACATGCACTAATAGATAAGTGTTGATTATTCTCTATTGTTGTTTAATTTAAAAACGTGAAACATTGTAAGTACATTCTTAGAACGTGGGTGCATTGTTTCACAGCCGGTATGGTTTTCATATGTGTATTAGTTAGGTAATAAAGCGTCTCAAACTTTATATTTCAAATATCTCAGAACAATGGAAATGTGACCTTCATCGTTATTCCCCCCCAGGTCTTCATATTTAATCAGTCATAATAGATATATTATAATAAATAGATAATAGATATCCTTAAACCTGGCAATAGGTATAAAATGCCTTTGGGTGTGGCGACTCCATCGTAACAATAGCCTATATGGATAAAGCAGGTATGGTGCCTCGGAAAAGGTTAGGGCATGTCCTGCTAAAAACGATGCGCAGGTTTTCGGATGTTGGGGGGAACTGTGAGAAGTGGGCAACCAGCGCCAAACTACATCAAGTGACTAATCTCATGTTTTAATCCGTATTGAAATCTGTTAGTATACAATAATAAAGTTTTATTATGAATCCACCTGTTCAATACATTATAATGTTGTTACATTAAAATAACTTCATTAGTTAAAAAGTTATATATGGGACATGTTTCGCTCCCTTATAGAGCATCATCAGCCAAATCCGAATCTCAAACAATTGTTATTTACGTAACAAAGACTTAAGAACCATTAGAACACATTTGACAAACTTAAAACTTATTCTATTCAAAAATCATAAAATATAAAATCCTTGTATACATGGCTCAATTACATGTGCTTAATAGGAACATATATTAAAATTATGGAAGAGAGAGTACTAAAATATAAAATAAATAATATATATATCATGTCCAAAATCCTTTCAATCATCTTTATAAAATCCATTAGTTCAACGAACGGTCATTGACAACTATAAGAATATATCTTTCCAACAGCATTCGCCGAGGTCACATGACAAGCATTTAAATTTCTTGAAGACCAACATTTATCCTGTTATAAGTTCAATCATCAAATTTGACGATAAATTTTGAATCTTTATAGACTCTTATCCACAAGGGATAAATAACTTTTTTACCAGATCTCATTACTAAGAAGATCCACAAATTGGCTCCTAAGATTGATCTTCACATCTTTCTAGGATTTTGGACATGATATATATATTATTTATTTTATATTTTAGTACTCTCTCTTCCATAATTTTAATATATGTTCCTATTAAGCACATGTAATTGAGCCATGTATACAAGGATTTTATATTTTATGATTTTTGAATAGAATAAGTTTTAAGTTTGTCAAATGTGTTCTAATGGTTCTTAAGTCTTTGTTACGTAAATAACAATTGTTTGAGATTCGGATTTGGCTGATGATGCTCTATAAGGGAGCGAAATATGTCCCATATATAACTTTTTAACTAATGAAGTTATTTTAATGTAACAACATTATAATGTATTGAACAGGTGGATTCATAATAAAACTTTATTATTGTAAACTACATCAAGATTGCAACAGCAAATGTCCTGACATGGGGAAAGACAGAAGAACTGGTTGACTTCATGAAAGAAAAAGATATAGCCATACTTGGACTGTTTGAGACCAAGAAGAGGGGTATGGGAGAGATTCCTTTCAAAGATAGATACAGATTGTATTACAGCGGAGGACCTGAGGCAAAAACTGGAGTGGCCATCATACTTAGTAAAGAAATTCAAGAATATGTGGAATATACAAAATGCGGCAGGAATAGGATGATGGTGATAAGACTCCAGTTTGAAAATGGCATGAAAGATCTACTTCAGTTGTATGCCCCACAAACGGGTTGCATAGATGCTATTGTTGGGAGATCTAAATGCACAAGTTGGAATGGAAAGACAAGGAAAGGAAGATGTTGTATGGCGCTTTGGATATCAAATGTAAATCCAGAAGGTGAGTTGTTGGTGGATTTTTGCATGAAGAACCAAATGATTGTTGGAAACACCTGGTTTAGGAAGAACAGTCAGAAGATTACAAGGTATGGTTGGGAAGACAGACAAAGCAAGTCTATGATTGATTATACAATCATAGAGAAAGAACACCGAAAGAACCTTTTAGATGTTACAGCCAAGCCTGAAGAAGCCTCTGATGGAGATCATAGAGTTGTGATAGGAAAATTGAAAGTGGGAAAGATTGAAAAAGAAAAAAACCCATTAAGAAGAGAGAAAAGAATTAACCCGCAGTCACTTGCACTACGAGGTTCAATCTAACATTTTTACAAATTTTGCTACAATTGGTTTGTCCTTAGCTTTGAATCGATATCCATTTAAAAATGCCACATTCAGTCCTTTGAGCACGCCGTGATGTATTTGTGTAGTAGCTATGATATTTTGGAGGGGAGGAAAGAGCGCGTCACGCGTTGTGTTAGCTGCTATTTCACAGCGCAAGCGGTGATGTGTGTATGTGTAACCAGTGAGTAGCATTAGGGGAGACCTAACAGTGCGAGTGATACGTGTGTCTGATTTTCTACATTTTGATTTATATTTATTGTTACAACCAGCAATATGAGTGTGAGTCAAAGACAGCAGATTATTACCTGGTTGTTAGATGAAAATTTGGTTGATCACATAAGTTTTCCTGGGAATAATTATGGGTTGCTTGTGTGAAAATGCTGAAAATAATATTAATACCATAGGATAAAGTAACCTATCTTTTAGACCGTAAACCAATATACTGTAGACTTAATTAATATTCCAAATTGTATTTGTGATTTAGTAAGTAAGCTGATACGTTTATAGGCTACTGTTATCAGTTAGTGCTATTTCATATGAAGTAAATGTCATGTTTAAGTTTAACTGTGTGTCGTATTCAATAAAAATAATAAAACATGTTAAAATTACCAGTATACAATTAAAACATTAAAATAAAATAAAAGCAAAAAGAAACATACGAAATTAATGATTTTATAAGAGAAATACAGATGTTAGGTTCCACCTAACGATGTGAGTGATGACATGACTTGCCGATGCGCGAGTGATCTCGGCTTAAAGTATGGAAGTTGAAGGAGAAAAGCGTACCCAGGACAGAGAATAATTAAAGTTCAGTTAATAACAGAAGGAAATATCCTTGATATAATCCAGATTTATGGTCCTCAGATACAGTAGGTTGTGAAATAGATGAAAAGGAGGAATTTATCACTAAACTGGAGGATGCTGTAACATCTAACAAGACTGTGATTATAGGAGACTTCAGTGCTAGAGTTGGGAATGATAGAGGAGGATATGAAATTTTAGAGAGAAAATCTGCCCCAAAACTGAAGAGATTGGCTGAGAAACTGAACGTCAAAAAAACTATTTTCAAAAATACGGCAAGAACTCTATCTATTTCACTGTTTATCCATTGTATCCTGGAAGCCTACCATGACACATGCACGTTAATTTTACGTATATTAGTATTCTAGGGTTAATTAAAGCACATGATATAGATCTATTTTCAAAGCATTCCTTTTTTTTTTTCTCTCTCTCTCTACACAGTTGTAAGTATTCTCAGTATGTAGAATAATTTATTGAAATTAAACACAATGTGTACATATGTGTTAAAGGTTACAGTTTGTCATTATTTTCTTTTGGTACATCACTTCGTTGTTGTTGTTTTTTCTTACCAGTCCTTGGCAAGTGTGCCGATGCATTGTGTTTGTTCAATAATATTAATAATAATATTAATCAGGTGGTACCTAGGACAGGTCATTCCGCAGAGACGGCAAATACATTCTTCGTTTGGGGCGTGAAATCTGTTGGTTAGGCATATTTTCCCATGGAATCTGTGGACACCGAAGCGTGTGTATAAATGGCGTAGTTTGTACTTTGGGCACTTCCATTTACTGTTCTTCATTACTTCCGTAGATGACATATTTGCCTTTTCCCAGTGCTTCTCCATGATCATCCTTAGATATGTTGTTGCCCTATTCCTTCTAAAACCATACTACTCCTTTTCGAGCTGTAGTTGGATGATGATTCTTCATCTCTGTTCTACAATTCGTTCCATTATTTTGAGTCCACGAGATTGAAGAGTGATGCCCCTGTAGTTGCTGAGTTACTGCGTGTTTCCTTTCTTAAATACAAGGACAATAACTCCTTTAGTCCAGTCTTCGGGTACGTTTTTCCCTTCTTTCCAAATGGTGTTTACGACTCTGAACAACCATTGCAATCTTTGTGCTCGAGCAGCCTTGATCATGTCAGCACTTACCTCATCTATGCATACTGCCTTGGCTTTACTCATGTTCTTTAGTGCATTTTCCACTTCCATCCATGTTATAGGGGGCACAACATTTTCAATTTCAATATATTCTTTCACTGTGGTCTCCTCTTGTTGATTTTTTAAATTTTCGTTATATAATTTTTCAAAATGCTGTCCTATCTTATATCTTATCTCTTTGTCATGATGTATTCACAAAGATGCACACAAAAAGCTGTCACTTGCCTGCACTAATTTATTTACAAACTGTTATACTTTTGTCACAAATCATAAACCACCATATTGAACAACTGCCTATCACAAAGAATCAGAAGGCTAAGACTGCTATTTTGAAACAGCTGTCTGCCACTGTAGCATGTCAGCATAAACACAACATGAGCTCACGAAAACAACTCCAACTAAACAATAACTCAACTCCACCATCAAGGTCGCCTCCTTATATATATTATGTGCAAGGGTCGAAAAATACCGGGCGCCCAGTCGCCATGGCGCCTGAAATTTTTTATCTGGCGCCTTAATTTTGAAATTCGGTTTTGAAAATTTATTTTCCGAAATCCGGAGTTCCTTTACATGTACGTCCCCACCACTTTGTAAAGTAACCATTCGTAACTTATGGTGTTTCTCGTGTTTACTGTAGCTGATATATTATAATATCTGCAATAAACATTTTCACTGCTTTTGGCAGTCTTGAAATTCTGTAATTGGCGCTTCGTACTTTGGAACTTGACGTTTCGGTTCTGCGTGAGAGCTGCCTCGCGATCATGAGAGACATCGTTGTAACCCGTCAAACAAGTAGCTTTTCATGGGGACATATGGAGAAATGCAGAGAACTACTACGTTAAAATTCCACGAACATCACATTACCGCCTTCGTTCCCGTGACTTCCGTCTAGCGACTGAACGCATCGTGTCGTCACTAGTTCCACTCACCTTTGATTATTTGAGAATCTGTATTATTGAATTATAAAAGAGTCATTAATAACTTCGTGTGCCCAGTATGTTCTACCGGTACATCCTTTAATTATAGACAGACTAGACTTTCTTTCCTTTCTTGTAGTGTTTGCTTTCCCGAAGATGCCGCGCAATAATATGCTTTCTCTCAACCTGTAGCTTGCGGTAGTCAGATGAAGTTTGTTAAAACGAGGAATTTATTTCATTTTTGAGAATTCTTGAGTGAAATTATTAATGAAGCTAGTGTATTATTTAATTCTAAAGTAGTCGTGAATAACTTGGCGTGCTCAACATGTGTTGTGCATGCTTTAATTATAGAAAATTGAATCGTCATTTTAAGATGAAACATTCAAGCAGTGATATTTACATGTAACTTCTGCATCTACAATATTATATGGGCTTCCACCATAACCATGGCCGGATTAAGAGGGGAGCTAAAGGGGCTGCAGCCCCGGGCCCCGCGTGCCAAGGGGCCCCGGCCCTTGGCCGAACCTAAAATTGTATGAAAAGGCCTGCTGCTCCACCACCGTGCATGTATATGAATATTTACGCTCGCAAAATATCGAACACGCACTCTTCCTTCCTTCGTATCAGTTGTCCGCGTTAGTATTTCATCACTGCTAGAATCAATTACCGTCCTTAGGCACGAATCCGCCCCAGGGGCTCTGAACTTTGGAGCGTGGGTTGGCTACCACGGGGCCCTCAGCTGAGTCCTGGCATTGCTTCCACTTACTTGTGCCAGGCTCCTCACTTTCATCTATCCTATCTGACCTACCTTGGTCAACACTTGGTCTTTTCCGACCCCGACGCTATTAGGTTTGCGAGGGCTAGGGAGTCTTTCATTTTCACGCCCTTCGTGGCCCTTATCTTTCCTTGACCGATATCTTCATTTTTCGAAGTGTCGGATCCCTTGCATTTTTCCCTCTGATTAGTGTTATATAGAGGATGGTTGCCTAGTTGTATTTCCTCTTAAAACAATAATCACCACCACCACCACCACCGCACGAATCCTCGCTACTTACGCACTGTAGTTATTGTAAAGGTTATTGTTGACGAAAATTTAAATCTGGCAGCTTGCGAGTACGGCCAGACGGGAAAGGGGGTGAAGAGCTCTATGAAGTGAGCGGGAGGGGAAGCACGGAGCACGGTGGAATTCGGATGCTATACTATATCTTTGCATCAGGAAGAGAACTTCCAGTTCACCTCTGATTATTGAACCATTCGTAAGTTACAACTGTAATGTTTTTGTAAAATGGATAGAAAATATCCTAGTGGTGCCAAACAACGTAAGTTCTGTGTTGTATGTCGATTAGATAGTGATGATGAGACAAATGTAAAATATGTTTTGACATTATGAAATATTAACATGAAAAGCAGAGAAAAATAGTAGTCTATTTCAATACTTCCCTATTCATTAATTTTAAGTGCAAGTAGTTCTATAACGACTTCAGTATGCTAGTCTTAGGTGATGTTACGAAGAAGGGGCCCCACATTTTTAAATAGCCCAGGGCCCCCAAACACCTTAATCCAGCACTGGCCATAACGATATGATAATGTGAATATTTGTAATATTTCTAATAGTATTAGCCACTTATTTTCTGTTTAGGATGTTAGAAATGATGCATGTGTACGAAGTAGCATTAGAAGTGATAATAAACTGGGCACGCAGTAGCATTGTCAGCGTGAGCCTACAGTATAATTATGTTCCCAATACTCCTTAATACTCTGAGCTCGAGGAAAGTTAAAAACCTTAGTTTCGAAAAGGTCAAGCAAAGGGAAGGGTGTATGTAAATATCCTACCACGACGACAATGCGCGATTTCAGCCGATGACGGCTCCTGAATGTCAGGCGCTAGAACAAAAGTAACTAGAATAGCCAACCTAGCCGTTCCTAAACTATTGCCGTCAAAGCAGTGCTGATAAATTCCCGTGGAATTCATTCTTTGCATTTAAAACATACAGAATGACGGTTTATCAATTCTTGTATTTTCACTGAACACTATTTTCACTTTTAATTTAATTACAGCATATTTGTATTGAACGGTTTGCACTTTAGAAAATAATACGGTTGTTTTCATTCCTGTGCGGCGGCGGAAAATTGGCAGCGTTGCATCAGACATCGAAGCCCGCGAACTCGTAAGCCATTTAACTGGTGATTTATTGTAGTCTATTACGTGTTTTACGTTTCTGTGTTATACTTCAGAAAATTGGGAAAATGAAACGAACAAAGCCGCACAAATTGACTGATGCGAGTCAAAAACAGTGTACTCTTTCAGATTTCTTCGTAAGTAAAATGTAACACAAAGTGATACAGAAGCGAGTAAATGTGAGAAAACACTTGATGGAAGTGCCCATTGTAGTGTTCAGGACGACAATGACCAGAGTGAAATTTGTGGTGTTCAAAACAATAAGTCAAACATTAAAAATACGTCGAAATTTCAGTCAGGCAAACGGAAATTTCAGCAATCGTAGCTTGAATTACTACTGTGGCTGCGCTATGAGGAAGGAACTGCGAAGTGTGAATTATGCAGTAAATTTCCTAGTATTGCCGACCAAAATTCTAAAGTTGTATCCGGATTTTCAGGACCCTTTAAACTGGAAACTTTTAAAAAACACGAAAAATCCTATCCTCACTCGAAGTGTCAGGAGGCTGAAAGTTTCAAAAAAAATCCCGAATGTGCACCCTTAGCTAAGTGTGTAAAGAAAATGGATGCTAATATGTTACAGCATATGAACGCATTGTTCATGGCATCTTACCATATTGCAAAAAATAACAGACCCTACACTGATTTTGAAAGTTTGGTTGCATTGTTGAGCAAGTTGAATGTTACTGATTCTGAGAAGTATGTGAATGATAAACAATGCAGAGAATTTATTTCATACATTGCCTCAGATCTTCGTGAAGATTTGGTATGTAAAATTAACCCATTTATGTCCAGCGGGTCGTTTGCGACCCACCCGAAAGAAAAAATTCTGCCGAGCGTATTTTTTTGTTGTTTCGCGTTGATAGCACATTTAGTGTGTGTAGTAAGATTGCCCGCACTGCCGTATCTTGGTTGGAGCAGTTTTCCCGCCAAAACGCAGATGCTGCGCGGCAGCTAGTTGAGTCATGGTGGAACCTGCATCGCGCTCTCGCCGTTATTGGTAAGTAGAGTGGTTAAAAGTTTTAAATTGTAGTGTTCAGTGTGTTGATGTTGTTTGGGGATATCTGACGCATCTTTAGATGCCTTTAATATTTCAATATGTCAGTTCGTTCTAACAATACACCACGAATAACATAGTGTGGGTCGCAAACGACCCGCTGGGCACAAACCACAGAGCAATAGTACTTTAGCGCATCTTTGCATTTAGATGGTTACAACACAAGGGATTGGCGGAAAATGTTCTAAATTAGTGTTTTTGAAACAATATCCACTATTCGGAGCACATTTAAGTCGTCCATTCAGTAACTAATTAGCAAATTACAGTTTTTAAATACTTATTTCGTCTTTTTCAGGCGAAAAAATTTAACTACTGCTGAAATTCTGTCAGAGCTTGAGGTATTGACTGCCAGCGATATTCCTGGAACATTAGTAGATGTTTTTATCACTCCACCGGATGATAAGCCTATTCGGGCGACGAAGATGATTGCTGCAATCCAAACAAAATGGGTGGGTCACAACTAGGGACTGAAGCACAAGACTATTTATCAAGGTGCAAAAGCTAACGAAAAATGCTCTAAAGATGTTGACTTAGCGGAAAGCGTTGTTTTGAAATTCTGCAATGTTTTGTCTAAGTTTTACCCAGTGTATGCTTCTCTTTTTACTGCGATACATTTTTTTACTTGCTCAAAGTTGTTGTCGGAGTTAAAAAGGAGGAATGCGATGCACTGGCACGGTTTGGGCTAACCGGATGGACGGCTGCCATTGCCAGACAAAAAGAAGACGAGGAATAAAAAAAGAAAGGGGATACTTTGAAAGTGCAGTTGATAAAGAAGATCAAATAGTGGCTGTGACATGGAAAGACAACAACGTTGTGAACATCCTGTCAAACGAGCATGGCGTAGAACCTGTTGGAGAAGCTGGGCGGTACTCATTCGCACAGAAAAAAACCTGTGAAGATACCTCAGCCACATTTTGTTTCTAAGTACAACAAGACCATGGGAGGAGTAGAACAAACGGACAATGTATCTACTTTCCGCATCAGCATAAGAGGCAAAATATGATATATGCCAAGTCTGCTCTGGCTTCTAGACGTTGTGATGAGCAATGCTTGGATTTTGTCGAAATCTCACGGCATGAAGCTTGACGCCTTGGCTTTCCGACGATTCACTGTGACCAGCTTGTTAGAGAAGCATGGAACCCCTCCTCGCAATGTTAACACGAGTGCACCAGTGACTGAAGCCCTGCAGGAAAGCCACGGTAGTCATCTTCTGGTGGACAATCAGCCCCGGCGACGTCGCGTCTGCGAAAGTAAAACTGTCCGAGCATGCCAAAGATGTGCTGTTGCCTTACACCATTATTGTTTTGGAGAATTCCACAAGAAGTAAAGTGCACTGTGTAAATGAGAACGTGGTTTTAGCTTCGTAGCTTAAAATTTTGACTTATTCAGTTTTTTTATGCAAGACAAAATGTTTTATAATAATGATCCCAAAGCCTGTTGTGCCATTTCAGTACTGAGTATTCAAAGGAATGTGTAAGACTGACTAGGAAACTCGACTGATAGTCTATTTTATATTATTAATGTTAATGTTATATTTTGATACTCTTTACATTTGTAGGAGAGATTCCTTTTTATGGCATTTAGTAGAGAGCAACTTCTTATTAACATTTTCTCTGTAGTAGAGTGTCATTTTCATTTTTCACTAATAATGAGTCATAAAATACACCAGTTGTTCTTCTTTTATCATTAAAAATATACCATGATGAACCCAAACATGTAAATAGCCAAAGCCCATGTTGAAGATATGCCCCTGGGGTCCATGCCCAGTGGGTCGTTTACGACCCATGCTGTAATTTTTAAACAACAACAACAAATATTTTAAAAACAATTTTCGGGGCGTTTTTTGGACATAAATAAACTGATTCCAGTAGTCAAAACCATAAAATTCGAAAAAAAAATTCTTGGGCATAAATGGGTTAAGGGAAGTTCATATGTCAGTATCTTACTCGATGGATCAACAGATAAATCTGATGATGAGGAGCTCATACTTTACGTTCGTTTTTTAAAAGAAAATAAGGTGAAGGAGACATTTCTTTCTATTGTGTCATTGGAGGATGCAACAAGTGATGGCTATATGGAAGCTCTGGAAACAGAATTGCTTCAGTTAGGGCTTGGAGGTCTCTTCACAGGTACAAAACTAATCAGCATAGGAAGTGATGGAGCACCATGTATGATTGGTGTTCTAAAAAAAAAAAAAAAAAAAACTCATACCTTTATTTTCCTTCCTTCACCTCCTCTAAAATTTTCCTTTGATCCTTACCTACCTCCGTTTCTCTCTTCAGCTAAAAAAAAAAAAATCTCATACCTTTATTTTCCTTCCTTCACCTCCTCAAAAATTTTCCTTTCATCCTTACCTACCTCCGTTTCTCTCTTCAGCTAAAAAAAAAATCTTACTGTCTTTTATTCAGAATCAAATTTATGGTCCGCATTGAAATGCGAATTTATATCCACCTTTATTTAACTCCATATATGTTATTCCACCCCGTGAAACATCCATCGTCCTTCAAGATTCCAGAAGCAGAAGAGCTTTCTCCTAGTATCGTACTTCGCATCGTCTATTAATTCTACTTTATAAACATCTTGAGAAGACAATGTTACGATTCTTTATTTTCAATTGATCTCTGAATGAACAACATTATCGCTTAAGAACCAAGTTTTTTCGATTTCCATTTCCACAATTTATACGACGCATGGAACTTTTTTAAGGATCTCTATTTTTTAACATAATATAGCGCTTCTCTGGTTTCCTAAGCCTCCTCGCGCAACAATTGCCTTGTTCCAAAAAATGAAGAGCCTTTCCAACATCCATGTATTTTGACGTCTTTCAATACCTTACAAAATACGACGTAATCTTCTTCGAATATACAACAGCTAAGAAGAAGCCAGCATTCAACCTACTCTTCTTCTTTATTACATTATTTAGTGCACAGTGGTCTTTTATAATATACGGCACACCGAACTTTACATAACTTCCGCTCAGTGCTTCGTCAATTGGAAGAGTTATTATTTTTAATATATCTCTACTCAAATTCCCACATGGTATGTACCTTTAAAAAGACTGTACTTGTGTTTACATTGTTTATGTCTTTCTTCGATATTTACGCTTTAATTTACTTCAGGCTGATGATGACCTATTACTAGGTCGAAACTAGTCCCTATGTAATTTTCATTTTGTATTGAAAAGGTGGACCAATAATAATATATTATTTTACTCTATTGTTCTAATGGTTTGGTAACAAAAATATCTGAAAAACTTGAGAACTTGGTAAACGTTCATTGTGTTGCACATCAACTCCAACTCACCGTTCTTCACTCAGTGAAAAATGTGAAACTTAAAATCATTGATGAAATTGATTCTATACTCAGGAAACTATACAAGTTTTATCGACATTCGCCGAAACGACTTCGCGAACTGAAGAAAATTTCGGAGTTACTGGAGTGTGAAATATCTAAATTGCAGTACTTACACCAAGTTAGATGGGTAGCAAGCAAATTAAATGCTTTGCATGCAGTTGTCAAAGACTGGGAATGCCTAGTGGTGCATTTAGAGAATATTTCTGAAAGGAAAGGTGAAGAAGGAATCACGGCCAAAGGTCTTCTAAAGAAGATCAAGGACTTCAAATTTGTCATCACAATTCACTTCTTGTATGATTATCTGAGTATATTCAAAAGACTTTCACTTGTATTTCAGAGGCATGATCTGATTTTTAAGTCAGGTAAGAATGCATGTAAATAATGCAATTAATTCATTGCAGCAACTTCAGAACACCAAGGGCCCAATGGAAGAAAAATTTGTTTCTGCTACAACACTTTCAGGAGTTTTCAATGGAATACAGTTATCAGGTGTGTCGGATAAGAATTTCACGACAGACAGGGAACATATTTTGGCAAGTGGGATTAACTTCCTGAAATACACATTTCTTCAAAATGAAGATATTCAAAGTGCCACTGGTGTTTTTGACACATATTCCTGGCCTTCAGGAAAACAATTGGAAAATTATGGCAACAGTGAAATACAGCTTCTTGCCACTCATTTTTCAAAACACCTTCAAATTGAGGAAAACAACGTAGAAGACATACTGAGCGAGTGGTACGAGTTCAAAATAGTCGGGAAAGATCTTCCACTGAGTGATCTACTTGAAAAATCGCAGACTATGAAAGGACGATTTACGATTTTAGGAAAGCTCCTCAGTATAGTGGCAACAATTCCTGTATCGACCTCATCATGTGAGCGAGGGTTCAGTACAATGAATATAATTAAACACAAACTGCGAACCAAGCTTACTGTGAAGAACTTAAGTGATCTCATGATGATATCTTTGAATGGACCATCTATAAAGGACTTTGATGCAACAAAATGTATTGATCGTTGGTATTTTGGTGGGAAATCAAACAGGCACGTGTAGTATAATTTCAAAAGATGCTGACTTTGAAGGCGACTGGTGACTATTTGGGTTAGTATTTCTTAAAATATAAACTGTTTCTATTCCATTCTTATATGAATTGATAGACTAGACTACTTAGGGACACACTTCAAAAACAATACATAGCTTAATCCTAGTCTAACCTGTGGTTTTTGTACTGTTTATTTGCAAAAAATGTGCTGGCTCCTGATAAAAAGGTGCTGGCTACTGAATTATTTCTACTTTTTTCTACCCCTGATTATGTGCCTGGCCAGGCTTCTAGAAGGATATGTTACAACATATATTCTCGTAAGTTGTAGAATGCCTAATTACCTAGTTACAATGTAAGTAAGGTTCTATATAGTTCTCGTCTTACATTCTGGTAATTACGGTGTGTTGCACAATATTGCAGTGGATTATACATCATAAATGCTGGTAATAATAAAGTATACACTATTAATTACAGATTCTTACATTAACTAAACTCATATTAATATATATACAACACGTTTCATGACATAACCTCACAAATAATATGATCGTCCGTACCTAACTACGTAAATAATAATACTAATACTAATAAATGGATGTAAACAGTTCATAGCCATACCTCACAAGTCATAATAGTAATAATAATTCTACCTCGATACTTGCATTAATTACCCATGGGTTACAGAATATTGTTTTCAAGTTATATTAGTCTACTAGCAAGATACCCGTGCTGCGCTACGGTATTATACTGAAATTTATAATTGAATGCTTATTGTTTTAGATATATAATCCGCCGAAATTCGCGATCTGACTCGTTTTCTGCAAGAATCCACCAAAATTCCCGATCTGACTCGTTTTCTATTATTTTACGGCACGTTTCCTCCATTTTTCAATCTTCCTTTCCGGTAATCGATTTCGTACCTCCCGGGCTAGGCTCAGGTATTCCTCCCGGTCAGTTGGGTCCGTAAATCTTTGCCATCTTTTCCTATAATCATTTTTAACATGGATAAAATCCTTCAGGAGATCCGGCGTGGTGTCATATTGGGTGCCTTGGCGGCACTGAACCCGCGGGCGGACTGCATTCTTAGTCATTACCCGTCCAGGAGCCGTTTCCAGCGCGGTCCGCCCATTTGACGACGGTCCGGAACATTATTATTATTATTATTATTATTATTATTATTATTATTATTATTATTATTATGTGTTGCTGGAATGGCTGATGACAGGAAAAACCGGAGTATCCGGAGAAAAACATGTCCCGCCTCCGTTTTGTCCAGCACGAATGTCACATGGAGTGACCGGGATTTGAACCACGGAACCCAGCTGTGAGAGGCCGGCGCGCTGCCGCCTGAGCAACGGAGGATCCTTAAAAGTACATTAATAACAGTAAAATCAATTGGTCTCACCTCCTTCTACACCCCACCGCCGTTAAGTTTATTTACCGACAACCCCCCCCCCCCCCCAAAAATTAAAAGGAGGCTTGTTTCTTAATGTTTAAGGGAGATTCCAAACACCAATGTTCACGTCTATTACCTTCAGTTTTGAGATATAAGTATCCCCATAAAAATAATCTACTTTTTTCACTTCATTTCACACAAACCCCCCCCCCCAGGTGAATTTTCGCGCAAAAATACTTGTTTCTTTAATAGTAAAGGATCTTCTAAATACCAATTATCACGACTCTAACTTCTTCAGTTTTTGATTTATGTGTCCTCATGAAAGGAATTCAACTCCTTTACACTCCCGCCCTTCAAGATGGGTCCCCCCCCCCCCCGCCCCCAAAACGCGCTTTTCTTTGTTTTTAAAGGAGATCCAAATACGAATTTTCACGTCTGTAACAACTTTAGCTTTTATTAGATGTATGTATTCTCATACAATTAAATCAATTAATTTTTCAATTCTTTCACCCCCCCCCCTTCCCCCCTTCATTGGATTTTCTGAGAATACGTGTTTCTTTACTTTTAAAGCAGTTTGCAAATATCAAATTTCACGTCTGTAACATCTTCATTTTTGAGATATCAGTAGCCTAATTAAAAGAATTCAACACCATTTTCAGTCACTTTTACCACCCTCCCCCTCCACCCAAATGGTATTTCCGAAAACTAAAAATACACGTTTCTTTATGTTTAATAGAGATAAAAAATACCATTTTACACCTCTGTAATATGTTAACTTTTTTAGATATACTGTAAAAATCCTCATTTTGAAATTTCACCCCTTTTGAGTTCCCCTTAAGTGGAGTTTCCAAAAACAAATCACCTATGTTTCTTTACATTTACAAGAGATTACAAACACCCACTTTTTACGTCTGTAACATTTTACGTTTCTAAGATATTCTGTAGATATAGTCTTTCTCACCCCAATTTGTCACTCCTGTTTAACCGCCATTAATTGGATTTTCCTATTGGGATTTACAGGAAACAAAAAAATACGTGTTCCTTTCTTTTTAGAGGAGATTCTAACTACCAATTTTTACATCTGTAAATTTTAAAGTTTTAAGATCTAGACACACTCATTTTAAAAAATTCACCCCCCAATATTTGGATTTTCCAAAAACCAAAAAAGTCTTGTTTCTTTATTTTTAAAGAAGATCCCAAACACCAATTTTCAGGTCTGTAATATCTTCAGTTTCTGAGATATAAGTAGCCTCATTAAAGGCATTCAACCCATTATTCACCCTTTTACACCCTTCCTATTGGGATTTTCCGAAAACTAAAGAATACGTGTTTCTTTATTTTTAAAGGAGATTCTAACTACCAGTTTTTACATCTGTAAATTTTAAAGTTTTAAGATGTAGATACACTCATTTTAAAAAATCACCCCCTTTTCATTCCCCCCCCCCCCCATAATTGGTTTTTCCAAAAACAAAAAAATACGTGTATCTGTATTTTTAAAGGAGATCCCAATCACCAATTTTCAGGTCTGTAATATCTTCAGTTTCTGAGATATGAGTAGCCTCCTTAAAGGCATTCAACCCTTCTTTCACCCTTTTACACCCTTCCTATTGGGATTTTCCGAAAACTAAAGAATACGTGTTTCTTTATTTTTAAAGGAGATTCTAAATACCAATTTTTACATCTATGAACTTTAAAAGTTTTGAGATATAGATACACTCATTTTAAAAAATCAACCCCTTTTCACTCCCCCACCCATTAATTGGATTTCCCATAAACAAAAAAATACATGTTTCTTTATTTTTAAAGGAGATCCCAAACACCAATTTTCAGGTCTGTAATATCTTCTGTTTCTGAGATATAAGTAGCCTCATTAAAGGCATTCAACCCTTTTTTCACCCCTTTTCACTCCTCCTATTGCGATTTTCCGAAAACAAAAAAATACGTATTTATTTTTAATGAAGATTCTAAATACCAATTTTTACATTTGCAAACTTTAAAAGTTTGGAGATATAGATTCACTCATTTTAAAAATTCACCCCCTTTTCACCCTCCCATTAATTTGATTTTTTTAAAACAAAAAAATACGTGTTTCTTTATTTTTAAAAGAGATCAAAAGTACCAATTTTCAGGTCTGTAATATCTTCAGTTTCTGTGATATAAGTATCGGTATCCTGATTAAAGGCATTCAACCCATTTTCACCCTTTTTCACCTTTCCTATTGGGATTTTCTGAAAACAAAAAAATACGTGTTTGCTTTTTTTTAAAGAAGATTCTAAATACCAATTTTTACATCTGTAAACTTTTAAAGTTTTGAGATATAGATACATTCATTTTAAAATTTCACCCCCCTTTTCACCCCCTTAGCGACGGAATATCCAAAAATCCTCTCTTAGCGAGCACCTACATCTTAATATGAATATATCCCCAAAATTTCATTTCTTTATGTCCAGTAGTTTTGGCTCGGCGATGATGAATCAGTCAGTCAGTCAGTCAGTCAGTCAGTCAGGACATGTTATTTTATATATATAGATTACACTTGCGTCAATATCCCCCCTATAACTTGAAACAATTTCCACAGTCTATCACACTTGTCAACTTTGCCTTGGTCGTAGATTGTATCTTCTCTCTTCCTCAACGTCGCTGGGTGTGCTCTCCCCCTCTTTACCGGATCGTGCCATGTCGGGTTTATGAGCTGCATAGTCTAGGATCGCCTTGTTGTATTCCACAAGAAAGTCATGACCTAATATGATATCACGTATTAGTTTCTACTCATCACCAAGCCAACTGTCCTCGTTTTGCTGATTTTGAGACCTAAGGTTGTAAAAGCTTCATGCCAGAGATCTAGTCTAGTTTGTACTTCCGCTTCTGTCTCACCCCATACCATTACATCATCAGCAAAAACTAGGGCATTAGTTGTTGGATCCTTTCTCTTAACCGCTTTTAAAACTTCATCCATTATGATTGTGAAGAGAAGTGGTGAAAGACAACTTCCTTGCTGGACTCCACTCTTCATTTCGAACCAACCTGACCTTCCATCCTGGACCTGGACACAACACTTGGTTTCATCATATAATTGTTGTACTCGTGCTATATTGTCATCGGGCACTTTCTTATGTCTCAAACATTCACATATATGCCTGTATGGTACATGATCATGTGCTTTCTCAATGTCCAGAAAAACAGTTACAAGAGTTTTACCTTTCTCCCAATACTTCTCATGGAGCATTGCAAAAATGAGATCTAAATCCATGCTGTTCCTCCTCAAGTGTAGGTTCAACATATTTTCTAATCCTGCTCTCAAGGATGGATTCGTAGATTTTGAGGCCATGTGACAGCAGAGTTATACCTCTGTAGTTGGTACATTTCTTTCTACCACCTTTTCTCAACAATGGGATGATGACTCCTTGCTTCCAGTAATTGGGTATTACATTCACTTTCCAGATTCTATTTAGTACCCTGTACATCCACTGTTGTTCATTAACATAATCAATATCAGCCACAGCATCGATGTTCTTTTTGATTATGAATGCCACACCATTCCTTGTTTCCTTCTTATTTCCATGTCAGTAGAGTTTGTAATCTTTCTCCAGCAATTTATTTCCTTTCTGTTTCCACTTTGTTTTGCTCAGTCCAAGGACCAGTCTTTTTTCTTTGCATGAGATCTGCAAGAACCTCACATTTAGTAATCAGTGTTATGGTATTTAATGTTGCTATTTTGAATTTTTTTTTTTCCCGTCCGTGAATTTTCTTCTTTGAATAATTCCAATTTTTTTGTGCTTATCACAGACATCCTTATCATAAGTATAGATAGGAGGAGGTCTGTGTCGTGGTTTTTGTTTACATTCAAGGCTTATTTTACTGTCAAAAGAAATTCAACAATTGGCAGTGAACAACAACATTAAACGGCAAATGACGAGTGCGAAGGTCACTCCAACCTTTACCTGCTAACTGATTGCCCCTGATATCTGGTGTGTCTGCTAGTAACTACTGAGTCACAAAACAATCGTTAGATTTCATGAAGATTGAATTTCTCCGGCAGCATCCAATAGCATAGCACAGAAATCCCAAACAGCAAACTACTGCTAGAGTAATCCGCTGGCTATCCAGCACGGTTCTCTTCCAACTGCTGCCTAAGTCCACCGGAGTGAAAAGATTATCAGGTAGATTTTTATTATTTAAAGATATTACCCATAGGTAATAATGAGTTACAATATTGTTGTGGCCACTTATTCAGTATTTGTAATATTTAAAATTAGAATAGCAGTGTATCATAATAAACTTGAGAAATAGTTGACATCTTTTATGAATTAAAGAAATCTTCATGTGTTTGTAATGGGTCTGTTATCTTTTCAGAAAGTGATTTTATCCATGTGTTGTTGTAATTTTTTTTTTTTTTAACTGATGTTAATAGAACAAGTAGATAAGGTTATTTGCTCATACATTTCATGATGTTTTGCTAGATTTGTCTGGGAAGACTGTGTCCTCATCTTTCCGAGGCCTTTTCCTCAATGAAGATGATGATTCCCTGGACTGCATGACTCTATTCAAGAACAATGCAGAATCTGATGTTGATCTAGATATGGAGCCAGAGGTACCTGAAACCTTTGAAGGTAAGACTTAGGACACTGCACCATAGCGAACATGACAGATTTTACAATCTAACCTCTCTGATACTGACATAAGATATTAAATTTCAAAAGACGAACAGTTGCTCAATAAAGGTATGAGTGTATATGCACATGCAGGAATGCATGGAATACAATTCACACATTCCTGAAAACAACATTATTCGATTATTCTGGGCAACAGAACAATGGAATTCAAGTTCACATTAGCTCTTACTAATACAGTAAATTAAGAAATACATGTCACTTGTAATTAGGTTTATCTCAAGTGCAGTAGCACGATGCACAATAGGCCACTCCATATCTGTGCCAGGTGGCCTAAACAGCTGAGTCATAGGTAGACATAGACAGATCCTCACATCACAAGTTTGATTCCCATCTAGGACATTATTTTTATTTGTGCGATTTAAAGATACCATCAAATGAGATCATACCAATGTTTTTATCAGGTACATCCTGGATTATTTAAGTAATGAAATTAAATATATAAGATTTTTCTTGTGCACCAGTTCCCTATTAGTTTTCTTCCATTCATCTAGTACAATTCGCCAAGCAATATTTAAGGGACGAAAAGAAGCCACATCAAGAGCTTGGCAAAGGTGTATAGCATTTTGGAGGCTATAGCTCAAATTTGATCTCATGATCTTCACACAATTTGATGATGTTAATCGAGAGATGACTCGACAAGTTATCACCTGTATTGTCTTTACTAAAGGCAACATAATTTTCTAATATCGTGCCTCGAACATTGTGAGATCAAACCAGCCATTCCTATTTCTGCTGTAACCAACACTTTTGATCCCTCCTGTCCACGTGCCATGTAGCTGCTTACTTTTATCAACAGTGAATGATAGTAACACTTGACACAAGGTAGGTTATGTGTATAACTAGAAAAAAATATGCCATGTCACTTTCAATGCAGTCTGGTGCAGGTCTTGTGAATTGATGCTGTATAGGCAACCTGCATCTCTGTGCGAATTGGGCCCTACCTGTGATGAATTCTAATCGTGAAGATGGTGCACACACCAGCTGCCAAACCATTGCAATTAACCAATGAAGGTTGAAATCCCCAACCCAGCTGAGAATCAAACATGGGACCCCCTGGATCAAAGACCAGCACACTAACCACTTACTCACGCAGCCAGACATGTGGGTAACTGAAAACCGTTTTCCATATATTATAATCCCTCTTGATTTGTTAGTGACTTTCGGTTTGATACAATAATTGTTGTTTTATTTTGTAATTCATTTCAAAATTCCTTCATTGAGTAAATAATTTTGTTTTAATTACAGTAGATAGGCTCACAACCTTGATAGCTAACAACTTGTTACTTTCGGGTAACCACACAAAATGTTTTTGCAACTCTGGATACATGGAGCAAACAATAAACAGGAAAACTACCCCAAGTGGTAACCAATCCACACCAGCCGTTGGTCGGGTTTGCAGGTCTTCGGAGCTTGCACCTTCATGTAAGAAGAATAAATACATCAACTACTTGGCAACAATCAGTATCAATTCCCTCCTTAAGACAGGGAAACTGCGTAGGCAAGTCAATAAGTATCTGCAATTTTGCTCTAATTGTCTTTTGATTGGCTCTGTGTGCTCACCAGCCGCTAGAAGGCACCATTGTCTATGTCTGTGGTAGGTTTCAGCGTTATCAGATCATTACAGCTTGCGCTGTTGCGACTTAAAGATGGCCGCACCACTCTCTGTTTGCACCAAGGAAGAACAGCGTTCTGTAATCCAGACAAATTTTTATACAGATTGTAGCTAATTCTTCGTTCTCGGTATCTGATCCCAATCACCTTCAGAATCGTAAATAGCTTGGTCCAATCAACATTATCGAATGCCTTTTCTAGATCTACGAATGCCAGGTTCGTGGGCTTGTCCTTCTTGATTCGATCCTCTAAGATCAGACATAAAGTCAGGATTGCTTCACGTGTTCCCACATTTCTTCTGAAGCCAAATTGATCTTCTCCCAACTCAGCTTCAACATGTTTTTCCATTCTTCTGTAAATAATATGTGTTAAAATTTTGCAGGCTTGAGATACTAAACTAATGATGCGGTAGTTTTCACACCTGTCAGCACTGGCTTTCTTTGGAATAGGTATAACAACATTCTGCCGAAAATCGCATGGGACTTCTCCTGTCTCATACATCTTACACACTAATTGGAATAACCTTGCCATGCTGGTTTCTCCTAAGGTAGTCAGTAATTCAGTGGGAGTGTCATCGATTCCAGGTGTTTTTTTCCTTATTTAGGTCACTCACTGCTCTGTCAAACTCTGACATCAAAATTGGGTCTCCCATTTCATCAGCATCAATAGCCTCTTCTTATTCCAGAGCCATATCATCTACATCTTTACCTCGATACAACTGTTGGATATGTTCCTGCCATCTTTGTACTTCGTCTTCTTTTCTTAGAAGTGGCTTTCCATCTGAGCTCTTAATATTCGTACACCTAGATTTCCTTTCTCCAAACGTTTCCTTGATTTCCTGTATGCAGCTTCTACCTTTCCCAGGACCATACAACCTTCAACATCCTTGCACTTTCTATCTACTTTATTCTTTAATCACCTGCCGTCTTCATTTCTAGCATTCTTTTATTTTCGTCGTTCATCAATCAGGTCTAGTATCTCCTGAGTTATCCAGTGATTCTTAGTTGATATTTTCTTCCTTCCTAACATTTCTTTAGCAGCCCTGCTGACTTCATTTTCCATGACTATTCACTCTTCCTCTATTGTGTATCCTTCAGCCTTTTCATTTAGCCCTTGTTCAACATATTCCTTGAACAATCCCTCACACTCTTTTCTTTCAACTTGTCTAGATCCCATCTTTTTGCATTCTTTCCTTTCTTCAATTTCTTCAGCTTCAGATGGCATTTTATGACCAACAAGTTGTGGTCGGAGTCCACGTCTGCTCCTGGGAAAGTTTTGCAATCCAACACCTGGTTTCTGAATCTCTGCCTAATCATAATGAAGTCTATTTGATACCTTCCAGTGTCTCCAGGCCTTGTCCACGTATACAGCCCGTCGCTTGTGGTGTTTGAACCAAGTATTGGCAAGGACTAAATTATGATCAGTGCAGAATTCAACCAGTCGACTTCCTCTTTCGTTCCTTTGTCCCAATCTGAATTCTCCTACTGTATTACCTTCTCTTCCTTGGCATACCACTGCATTCCAGTCTCCCATCACAATTAGATTCCCGTCACCTTTTACATATTGTATTAAATCTTCTATCTCTTCATATATTCTTTCGATTTCCTCATCCGCTGAACTAGTAGGCATATAGGCCTGCACTATTGTGGTGGGCATTGGTTTGGTGTCTGTCTTGACGACAATAATTCTTTCACTATGCTGGTCGTAGTAGCTTACCCACTGCCCTATTTTCTTGTTCATTATTAAACCAACTCCTGCATTTCCCGTTTGATTTTGTGTTGATAATTCGTTAGTCGCCTGACCAAAAATCCTGTTCTCCCTGCCAACGTACTTATACCAACTACATCTAACATTAGTCTATCCATCTCCCTTTTCAGATTCTCTAATCTACCACAACAATTCAAACTTCTAACATTCCATGCTTCGGCTCGCAGAATGTCGGTATCCATCTTTCTGATGATCGCCCCCTCTCGTGTAGTCCCCACCCAGAGATTCGAATGGGGAACTAGTTTACCTCCAGAATATTTTCCCCGGGAGGAAGGCATCATCAGTACATGATTCATAGAGCTGCATGTCCTCGGGAGTTAGTTACGGCTGTAGTTTCCCGTTGCTTTCAGCCGTGTAGCAGTATCAACACAGCTAAGCCATGTTGAGTGTTATTACAAGGCCATATCAGTCAATAATCTAGACTGCCGCCCTTGCAACTTCCGAAAGGCTGCTACCCCCTTTCGATGAACCATTCGTCAGTCTGGTCTCTCAGCAGATACCCATCCGATATGGTTGCTCCTGCGGCTCGGCTATCTGCTTCATTAGGACACGCAAGCCTCCCCACCGCGGCAAGGTCACATGGATGTCTCAAATATTATTACAATATTTTAAGTCCACGTGTTCATTACAATACAATATGATCCACTATTTCATATGGTCAAAATACATAAAAGTCAATGGTACATGTTTCACCCTCCTTTACGGGCATCATCAGCCTATATCAATCTTAAAAATAATACATATGGAGTCATTCTAATCTTATAAATTATAGGGTAAAATGTTGAAAAATGATTTCGTAAAACATTATACAATAACATCTAAAACAACGATAATGCACCAAAGTATGTTAAAAGAGAGTAAATTAACTGTTTTTGAAGATTAAAACGTGGTTAAACCTGAATTTTGAGAGTTTAAAACTAAAATGGATCCTTTTTTTATAATATCATTAAGACTGCGATGGCCTTGAGCGTAAACACAATCATCAAAGGGGGATGACTCCATATGTATTATTTTAAAGATTGATATAGGCTGATGATGCCCGTAAAGGAGGGTGAAACATGTACCATTGATTTTTATGTATTATGTATAAAATTTTGACCATATTAAATAGTGGATCATATTGTATTGTATTGAACAGGTGGACTTAAAATATTGTAATAATATTTGAGACATACGTCAATTTCAATACGGAACCAAAATGAGAATAGTTACTTGTAACTTGGTAGCCAACCAGGCAAAATCCAAACTAAATAGGTTTATCAATCTTAAAATTAAAATATCCAAGTTGTCTAAAGATATAACATTTTTAAAGCAATGTTTAAAACAAAAATTGATCCCAAAAGTTTTGAAACCTACACAAAGAAAGAACTTAACCGTCCCAAGTCTGAACAAAGTCCAAGATAAAGTAAATGTAATATGGTTAAGGAATGAAATTAGGTCACTATACGAGAAGAAATCCCAATTGAACTTACAACTATATAAAGTTCATTTAACGGTAGCTCAGACATTAACCCCATTAGAATGGAACTCTTTCCAACTTCACGTAGACTACAAAATGATGGTTTTACTTGACAAGAAACAGGCTACTTTAGACAAGAAATTATCACATTTAAAAGAATCTCAAACGCAATTCATTGTACAGAATACAGATAAACAAAGAACAAGTACTTCAAATGTCCACACACCCACAATTGTTAATTTAACCAACGTGCAGTTTTCTGGAACAGAAACGGAACTCCTGAATAAAGGTCCAAAGTATAACTGGCCTAGTGAAAAAAAGGACTTAGATATTATTACCACAGTGGCTGAGGTAGAAGCTAATATCTAAACTCCCCTTTGAAGTTCAAAATGACATTAGATTTGACATAAAAAAGAAATTGCCTACACTAGCTAAAGAACTTAATGCTAAATCCGACTCGCGACTCTAATCAAAAGTCTTTAATACGTAATTTGAGAACGAAAATAGAAGATAATAACATCATAGTCACAAAAGCTGACAAGGGAGGATCTATGGTGTTAATGGATAAGGACAGTTACATAAATAAAACTGAAGAATTTTTTAAGGATAAGATTTATACAATAGTTAGCAAAGATCCTATCGTAAGAATACAACATAATTTAAAATCTATAATTAAGAACTCCACATTCCTTCTCAATGAACAGGAACAACAGAGACTGATCAACATGAACCCCAGCATTCCAATAGCCAGAGCCCTACCTAAAATCCATAAAAACAACATTCCCGTACGTCCGATTATTAATTGCCGTAATAGCCCTACTTATAAAGTTTCCAAATATATCCACGGTTTTCTAAAACAACATTATAAATTTAATAATAAACTTCCTTTAAAGAATTCAATGAAATTTTGCGATATTTCAAGTAAATTTGACTTACAACCTAACCATAATTATAATGTGTTCCTATGATGTCATAAACATGTACCCAAATATACCTACTAAAGAAATAGTCAAAATTATCTATGACAATATTTCAAAACATAGCAGCCTGAGTAAGCTGGAAATTGATGAATTTATGAAGATCCTGAATTTTGTATTGAATAACAACTTTTTCTCCTTTAATGGTAAGATTTATCAACAGACTGGCTTAGCCATGGGTGGCCCTTTGTCCGGCATCTTGGCTGACATTTACATGGACTCAATAGAATACACGAAAATCAAAGAACATATAAAAGGTATATGTTTATGGCTAAGATTTGTGGATGACACTTTTGTAGTTATTGACAAAAATGTTACTAACAGCGACGAAGTTTTAGAGAATTTAAATAAAATTGACCCTACTGTAAAATTCACTAAAGAAGACGAAGTTAAACAGTCCTTAAATTTTTTAGATATAACGATCACGCGCGCCAATAATACTTTCAATTTTCAACTCTACAGAAAACCCACACAATCTCCTATAACCATTAATAATTCCTCTTTACATCCTAAATCTCAAAAACAAGCGTCATTCTATAATTTAATACACAGAGCCTTAAAAATCCCATTCTCCCCTAACAACTTAAAAATAGAATTAAACTATATAAGGAACTTGGCTAAGCTTAATGGGTTCAAAGTTGAAATGATTAACCAGTTAATCAATAAAGTTAAATATAACTATCCACGAATCTCATTCCTGATAAACCTAAAAAAACTAGTTTCGCTACGTTTACATACAAAAACCCAGCCACCCACCAGATCGCCAACACACTGAAAAAATACGACACTAATATTGCTTTCAGAACAGTAAATACAAATCCAAGTATATTTTTTAATCATAATAAAGTCAATTATAAAAACAACTGTTTTTCGAGATCTGGTATTTACAGATTAACTTGTGCTCAATGTGGATTTAGTTATGTTGGACAGACTGGGCACAGCTTTTATACGAGATATATGGAGCATTACAATGCCTTACAGCACAACAAATATTCAGCTATGAGCTCACACATGAGTGAAACAGGACATCAGATCTCATTATTCTAAAATGTATAGGCAAAGGAAAACTTATGAATGAATTAGAAAATCTTTACATCTTTTTAGACCAAGCCTATAACAAAGACCATAATCTTAACGATGCCACGGAAGCAAAAAATCCTTTATATGAGCTTACTCCAAAGTTATTAGGCATGGTGAATTCAAAACATAATACAATCCCGCAAACTTTTAGAACTTCTTGTCCTAAAGCCTCCACCACCTCGTCAAATGTTAGGCCCGCCCATCTTGCTCCTAACAGCCCTCCAATAACAACACATGCGTGCAAGGATCCACCCACCATTACCCCCCCCTCCATGTCCTTCACTGCCTCAGCCACACCGTTATAATACTAGAAGTAGAAAGCTCAGTCAAGCTAGCGTTGCTGGAACAACCCGACGTACTTAATACGCACCGTACGAGTAAGTACCGCCTTAGGCATTTTTGGCGTACGGGAAGTCTCTTGTACAGTACGGTATTATTTAACCAACTTTCTTCTACATTTTGTTCCAGAAAAACTTGATCATTTCTTCCAACAAATGTTTCAACAGAGTTATAACATCAACTTGACTGTCTTTTAGATCCAATCGACTACCAACATAATTACTGACATCCACTAGCTTTGACATACGTTTTATCATTAGCAACGCATCTACAAGAAGTTCCATTTTCTTTTCTACTTTCAGATATACCAACCGTATGCATTTTAACATGTTTATTACGTTCACACTTCCGTTTTAAATAACTGACAGTGATTTTACCACCTTGGATTCAAACTATGGGAATTGAAGAAACATCCCCCTTTGATGATTGTGTTTACACTCAAGGCCATCACAGTCTTAATGATATTCTAAAAAAAGGATCCATTTTAGTTTTAAACTCTCAAAATTCATGTTTAACCACGTTTTAATCTTCAAAAACAGTTAATTTACTCTCTTTTAACATACTTTGGTGCATTATCGTTGTTTTAGATGTTATTGTATAATGTTTTACGAAATCATTTTTCAACATTTTGCCCTATAATTTATAAGATTAGAATGACTCCAGATGTATTATTTTTAAGATTGATATAGGCTGATGATGCCCGTAAAGGAGGGTGAAACATGTACCATTGACTTTTATGTATTTTGACCATATGAAATAGTGGATCATATTGTATTGTATTGAACAGGTGGACTTAAAATATTGTAATAATATTTGAAACATACGTCAGCTTCAATACGGAACCAAAATGAGAATAGTTACTTGTAACTTGTAAGGTCACATGGTTCGCAGGGGAGGTAACCAATGATACCAACAGGAAAGATAGAAAATTGGTTGAGAAGTTCTGGGGTGAACTAGAAGAGATATTGGACAGGATACCAAAACACCACATAATAATCCTAATTGGGGACTTCAATGCTCAAATCGGGAAAGAGCGAAAATTCAAGACCATAGTCAGGGAATATCCAGCCCATTTGAGAACAAACAGAAATGGAAAACAGCTGATCGATCTATGCAGAAACTACAGTCTAGTCTTTAAGTCCTGCTTTTAAACACCTGCCCAGGAAAGAGATAAGAATTTCATTGTGTTCCGTATTGAAGTGAGTTCACTATTAAGTTGAAAGAAGATATATGATTGTTCAACCTTTCAATGCTATTAAAATAAGGAATGTATGTGTTGCATTCCTACTTAATTATAATTGGTACCGGTTTTGACCAGTATTCTTTGTCATCAGCCGATCTCAAATAAGTATAAAAGACATTGCACAGGTAAATAAAATGTGAAGATTAAATAATGCTGTCAGATGGTGTTTATGAAGCACTATAACACTTTAGGGAGCACTGTGTGTTGAAATTTCAATGTCATGAAGAAGTCTAGAATCAAATATGTATTTTTCAGTTGCAGGTCATGAGGCACTGTATAATTTCTTTAACTTGGATATATTTCTTTCGACAAATAATATACAACTATATTGTACTATTTCACTCATATCAGCATTTAAAGGCTTGATACTTGAACTTTTTAAATTTTTTCATCTGATTTCCACAAAAAACCCACCAACCTGGGCCCAATGTTTGGGAAGCCAGTCTCTGCCTGTCACAAGTCAGGACAAAGGGCGAGCAACACCTCTTTAAAAAACCTTGGTCCAGCTGACGCGGCTAGTAGTCCCTTGCCAGGGTTACGGTGAAGACCTCAATGGCTATGAAGGTGGAGAAGAGGGACTTCGGAACGGTGGAACTGACGGAAGAGGCAACCCTCCTATTCGAGGAAAATAGAACAGGAACTGCTGCCTTGTAGTCAGAAGTGGGAACTTCAAAGGTTAAGGGAAGAAACCCCGATAGAAAATCAGTAGGCCTGGCTACTTAGAAGGCAGCCCCTTCACCAGGCTTTGGGTGCTGAAGGCCAATAACCTACATGCCCGAGATTAACCTATTACAGAAACATCAATGAATAGAAGCCGGATGGATAAAATGGATTTGACTTTTAGCATGAAATCGGACACGAGAATTGGAATGTGGAATGTACAGTACAGACAATGTGGCAGGCAGGAAGATTGGCTGAAGTATCTAGGGAGATGAAGCGATACAGGTTGGACATTCTAGGCTTGAGTGAGACGAGATGGACTGGGTTTGGTGAGATAAAGACCCAGGAAGGGGTCACGTTGCTGTACTCAGGAAGATAAGAAAAACATATAGGGTGTGTTGGATTACTGATCACTCAAAAAACAAGGAAGAGTTTGATAGAATGGTACCCAGTCTCAGAAAGGTTTGTAGTAGCTCGATTTGCATCAAGAGGTAGACCAATTACAGTGGTACAGTGTTATGAACCAACAGAGGCAGGAGAAGAAGAAAAAGAGGAATTTTATGGTCAGCTATATCGAACCCTGTTAAAGGCAAAGAAAAGGGAGACCTGAATGTGAAAGTTGGCAATGATAACCAAGGAGTAGAAAATATAATGGGAAAACATGGTATAGGTAATAGAAATGAGAATGGTGAAAGACATTGAATTTTGTAGTAACCACAGGTTGGTGATAGGAGGCACTATCTTCCCTCATAAGAATTGCCATAAAGTGACATGGGTTTCCCCTGACCATAGAACGGAGAATCAGATTGAGCATTTCAAAGACATTGCGAACCTCCCTTTTGGATGTGAGGAACAAGAGGGGGGGCAGCTGTGGGAAGTGACTATCACTTAGTAGTAGCTACGCTCCGACTGAAGATTGCAAGTACTAGGCACATTCTCCAGAAGAGGAGGATAAAGTATAACTGGGATAAACTGAAGGACAAGGAGATGCAACAATATTTTTCACTAGAATTGAGTAAATGATTCCAACAGCTAAGAGAGGAAGAGGAACAGGATATTGAACATAATTGGAAGAGCATAGAGAGTACCTATATTAATACCTGTGAAAAGGTCTTAGGCAAAAGGGAGAGAGGAATGGATTACTTCTGAGACATGGAAAGCCATGAATCAAATGAAGGAATATAAGAAAAGACACAATACCGCAAGAACACAAGAAAAGAAGGCACAAGAAAAACATATAGGATGTGTTGGATTACTGATCACTCAAAAAACAAGGAAGAGTTTGATAGAATGGTACCCAGTCTCTGATGGTGCTGGATCTTATGATGAAGGCAATGAATTACCGAAGAGGAATTCAATGGGGACTGACAGGCAGGTTGGAGGACTTGGACTTTGCAGATGACTTGTGTTTGCTAGCAAACAGTTTTAAGGATATGGAAGCAAAGCTGAATGGTTTAAAAACCGAAGCATCAGAGATGGGATTGAAGATAAATGGAAAGAAAACCAAGGAGATGCGCTATAATAACCGAAACAAGGCACTATAGTAAGACCCTTTACCACATTACCAAGAGACTAAAAGGAAAGTTTTCTAGATATGACAAGCCAGTGAAAGCCAAAGATGGGAGATTATTGTCCACACAAACAGAACAGCTAGAAACATGGAGAGAACACTTTCTGGAGATCTTAAATTGTGAAACAATCGAGGAAGAGGAGACAGAGGTGATGACTAGAAGAGCAGGAAGATGTTGCTATCAATACAGAACCACCATCAAGAACAGAGATCTAAAGGGCCATTAAACAACTAAAGAATGGCAAAGCGGCAGGTATGGACAGTATCGCACCGGAGGCCTTGAAAGTAGATGTGGGTACTTGAGTCGAGATTCTGTTCCCACTTTTCAAGAAGATTTGGGAAGAAGAGAAGATCCCCACAGATTGGAAGAAAGGACTGTTGATTAAGCTTCCGAAGAAAGGAGATTTATTAGAATGCGATAACTGGTTTGGGATTACCCTCCTTTCGATACCAAGTAAGGTACCCTCATGAGCAATTTTAGAAAGGATCAAAAAGCGAGTTAACTCAAGGCTGAGGAAAGTACAAGCAGGATTTAGAGAAGGTTACTCCTGTGCAGACCAGATCAACACACTGTGCATAATTAAAGAACAATCCACGGAGCTGCAGTCGTCACTGTATCTACTATTTGTAGACTTTGAAAAGGCATTTGATAGTGTAATGAGGAAGAAGATGTGTAAAGCCATGAAAGAGTTTGGGATTCCAAAGAAATTTATAAAGATAACCCAAGAAATGTATGAGAACTACACATGCCAAGTTTTACATCAGGGGATGTTGTCTGAGCCCGGCCGAGTAAACACAGGAGTTAAGCAAGGATGTTTGCTGTCACCTATACTATTTCTGATGGTGCTGGATCTTATGATGAAGGCAATGAATTACCGAAGAGGAATTCAATGGGGACTGACAGGCAGGTTGGAGGACTTGGACTTTGCAGATGACTTGTGTTTGCTAGCAAACAGTTTTAAGGATATGGAAGCAAAGCTGAATGGTTTAAAAACCGAAGCATCAGAGATGGGATTGAAGATAAATGGAAAGAAAACCAAGGAGATGCGCTATAATAACCGAAACAAGGCACTATTATTTTTAGGAAACCAAGAGATCGAGCAAGTCAATCAGTTTTGCTACCTGGGAAGTATAGTCACCCCTGAGGGAGGAACTATAGAGGATATAGGAAATAGAATAAATAAGGTTAAAGGAGCATTTGCAATGCTGAGACCAATCTGGAAATCAAGGGAACTTAACACCTATACCAAACCACGCATCTTCAAAACAAATGTCAAGTCATTACTGCTCTATGGGTGTGAAACATGGAAGACTAACAAACAACTGATTAGCAGACTTCAAACATTTGTGAACAGAAGTTTGAGAAATATCCTGAGGATGTGGTGGTCACAAGTAATCTCCAGTGAAGAACTGTGGAAAAAAAACATCAAACACCCATTGATATTGAGATGCATCGTAGGAAATGGAAGTGGATCGGGCATACATTACGGCGAGATAAAGACAACGTAGCAAGACAAGCCCTGGAATGGAACCCACAAGGTAGCAGAAGAAGAGGCAGACCAAGGAACACGTGGAGGAGGAGTGTAATAGCAGAAACGATGGAGAAAGGAAGGAAGACCTGGACAGAGATCAGGACGATGGCGCAGAACAGAGTCCGGTGGCAGAAGTTCATTGATGCCCTATGCTCCACTTAGAAGATACAGGAAATAAGTCGTCAAGATTTCCACAAACTTTCGGAAGCACAGTCTTGGTACTCTTCAAGAACTTGCTCCGTACTACATTTGCGTATTTGATCTACGACTTCTTCAAGATTTTCGGAACTATCGATCGAGAGGATTCGTCACACTGATCACGCGTTACCTTGGCAGGCAAAGTCCCATTGGGGCTGTAGTTTGATTTGGTTTAGTAGTTTTTGTAAGATTAGAATTAAACACATTTCCTTTTTGTGATGTTTAGCCAAATTGTTGGTTTTCATTCATTCATGGTCCCTCGAAAAACGGAGAATCGAGGTTCCACTGTACATGTTATTAGGATGACTTTAAAGGTCCATGTGCATCTGCTTTATAAATAATGTACTAAAAAATGGTCTTTCTATTGCATGTATGCTGTAAAAATAAATCCAAAAACTTTTTAACTTTCTTCTCATTAACATTCTGTTTGTTGTTTATGGATAATTGAGGAGTCTTTTTGTGAACTGATGTGGTAGAACTGTTGCCCAGCAATATCTTTTACCTTATTACTCAGCTCTGCGGTGTTTCTTGTAAATTACATTGATTTTCCTGTAAATGTTGACAGCTGGTCTAAGTTTTTGTTGGCCCTATTTGTTCATTTTTTTGTGCTTCAGGATGGATGGTCTTCCATAAATAAATATTTTTTTCTTTTGTAGTATATTGATTGTATGCAACTCTTTTCAACATTTTGGTAATTCACTGATTGACACTTGGAGGTTTATCAGTGATGTAAAATTATTTCATCTCCTACAGACGAAGCTGAAGTTTTAACATTATATGGTCTCCTCAGTTACAGGTGTTGATGATGTGGCCCCAGAAGAAGAAACACAAGTTCCTCAGAAGCCTTTCAGCATTGTTGATGTTCGAAATCATCTGGCGAGCAAAAATCAAGAGTATTCGTATTTCAATATGGAAAAAATTTCTCTTTGGGCTGGACCTGGACATTGGCGAATTCTACCATCTAAAAAAGGTTAGTTAGGGCAGACAGGCCACAGCTTCCAAATCCATTATAATGAGTGCATCAGTGCCAACAGATATAACAGGTTCTCAGGGATGATCACTCATATGTCCAATTTTAACCAACATTTACTTCTCTTAATCAAGATTTATCCATCCTCCAGTTAATCAACAAAGTACTCTTCTGAACATCTTTGAGAATATGGACCATAGGTGCATCTTGAATGAAAAATATCTGAAAATACTAATGTTTTATTCTAAGAGATTATTAAAAAATTCTTTGCCTGCAACATGCTAGAACCACCCATTCCCATTCTCCGATTACTAACCCCTTCATCCTTTCGCTACCTGATGAATTGGCCAGTAGGAGCGCGCAGCTGTGAGCTTGCATCTGGGAGATAGTGGGTTCTAACCCCACTGTCGAGGCAGCCCTGAAGATGGTTTTCTGTGGTTTCCCATTTTCACACCTGGCAAATGCTGGGGCTGTACCTTAAGTCCACAGCCACTTCCTTCCCACTCCTAGGCCTTCCTTATCCCATTGTCGCCGTTAGACTTATCTGTGTTGGTGTGACGTAAAGCAAATTGTAAAATTTAAAAAGAATTAAAATTCATCCCTTCACCTATACGTTCACTGCAGCAGACATGTGAGCAGCCTACAGACAGAACCGTGCATCCACAGTTTTTGACCCCCTGTAGGGTGGGGGACGCAGACTACACCCACGGTATCCCCTGCCTGCCCTTGTATAAAATTTGTGCTCTTTTGTAAATTTGAGCTAGGAGCTCGGGAAAAGTTAAGTGAGGGCTTGAAGCCCACAATCTGTTTATACCACCAATCTTGTCTTTCCTAGACTTGTTTAATGATTACTACTTGTACTTGTAAAATTGTTAAATTTTGTGTTTTAAAAATATAACCTTCAGTTTACGTTTTAAATTCTATTCTTGACATTGTAGTTAGACCTGTTCACCCTGGCACATTCTTTCACCTCTGCAATCCACGGGTAACCCCGGAACAATAATATTAATAAGTTAAATTCTTAAATACTAACTTTATTCAAAATTATTTTTGTACGATGGGATATGTTGAAAATTCTAAAGATTCTTATGTACATGTAGGTATCTCATTAAAATAAGAAAAATTGATTGTTTTGAAGTTATCATACTACTCCTGTGTTTCGATTCAACATCATCAGTCATTTTTATCATCATCCAAGGTCCCATCTTCTCGTCTCCTGCGGAATTACATTCTACATCACCTCATTCTCATATCAATGAAAAATAAAATATAATTCTTCGGGAATATAACCTAAGAGTTGTTGAATTCTTTTGAAATATTAAATCTTAATGTGTTACTACGTTCCATCAAAATATCAAACCTTTACATAATATTGTGTTTTACATATGTACATAATTACTGTATTATAAAAATAAAATGAAGTGCTTCTTTTTTATTTTCGTCTGATCATTGTTTCATGTTGTTCAGTATCTTTTTCGTTAATAAACGTAAGCGGAGTAAGCAATGTTTCACATCTGTAGCTTTCAATTGCTACCTAAGCTAATACATCAATAAACATAATATATATAATCATACTTGGACATATTCAAAATATTCTGTAAGAAATACACAAGAATTCTTCAATAAAATCTCAACAAGTTCGTGAGTAGGTTATATTAAGGTCGTAATGCACGTAAATTCGATCATATGGTTACTAATAGTCAAGGAATGCCTTAGATGAAACTTCCGAACTTGTAGATAGCAATAACATAACACTATGAAGACACTACCATCAATGGTTTGCTATTTCAACTTAAATCAGTTTAAATATTAAGAGACAGGTCAAATTCTCTGTGAAAATGCCATCATTATTCTTTACTAGCTGATGTACCCGTGCTTCGCTACGGGATTCTCAGAAAGACTGACTTTGTGGTTTTCCTAACCTGAAATCAACACAGGTCATTACAAAAACGTAAGTATGAATGTAGCGATTAAAAGCAATGCTATCATATAAAATACTCGATCAAATGGAAAGCCACACATTTTATCACTTTTAACGAACAATGCTGCGGTTAGATTGCGGTGGCAAAGTTCCAGAGCTGGGATGACCAGGCCACAGTAGCCCAAATGCTATGATGATCCAGTGTGTTACGTACCAGTAGTATCAGAAAATTTATAAAGCAGGGGAATGGCATGCTAAAGAAGAAAGTTATCTAACTCCCCAGCTACTTCCCATCAATATTCAGGCAGGCTTTTACACTCTGTACGAATGGGCGAGTTGACCGTGTGGTTAGCGGTGCACAGCTGTGAGCTTGCATCCGAGAGATAGTGGATTCGAACCCCATTGTCGGCAGCGCTGAAGATGGTATTCCGTGGTTTCCCCACTTTCACACCAGTCAAATGCTGGGCCTGTACCTTAATTAAGGCCTAAGGCACTCCTAGCCCTTTCCTATCCCATCGTCGCCATAAAACCTATATATGTCGGTGCGACGTAAATCAAATAAAAATACTCTGTACGCAGCAGTAATCCTATCTACCGGAGATGAGGGGCAACAGAAGACACAAAGCACATCACGACAAACAATGGTCAATGTAATGTTATTGTTGATCAATGTTATGAGCTTTCTATATTGTAGGCCTTCACATTTAGTTTTCTTTCGACTCTGTGATTTGTAAAATATTTTATACCATAAACTGTAGTTTCTTATTCTCCGACTTTACACACCGATTTTCATTAAATACTGTTTACCCATTTTCTCGTTACTCTGCACAGATATGGACTTCATGAATATCTTTGTGATCATAGCCAGTACGGTAACAATGTATAAGACATGAATAATAGGAAATTTAATACTATATAACCCTTGTTATGTAGGATTCATCGATTACACCTCTAATAAGAAATATTTGAGAATTGAATTTTAGGCCTTCCCCTAAACTACCATTTCACTCAGCATGAATAAAATAATTTACAGCCTAGACTATAGCGACTTATTTCTTGACTTTGCATACCGATTTTCATCAAGATAGGACTACTAATAACAACAATATTTGAGAATTATATTTTAGACCTTCCCCTAAACTACCATTTTTCTCAGCGTGAATACAATTATTGATACCCTAGATTGTAGCAACTTATTCCCCAACTTTGCACACCCATTTTCTTTAAAATACGACCACTCATAACATAAATAGTTGAGAATTCAATTTTAGGCCTTCCCTTAAACTACCATTTTACTCAGCGTGAGTAAAATGATTTATAGCCTAGATTGTAGAGGCTCATCCCCCGACTTCACATACCGATTTTCATTAGACCACTAATAACATAAATAGTTGAGAATTCAATTTTAGGCCTTCCCCTAAACTACCATTTCACTCAGCGTGAGTAAAATGATTTATAGCCTAGATTGTAGAGGCTCATCCGCCGACTTCACATACCGATTTTCATTAAATTATCTTCAACCGTCTTCTCGTGATGTGTGTACATACATACAGACAGACAGACAGACAGACAGACAGACAGACAGAAATTACGGAAAAGTAAAAAGTGAATTTTCTTGTTACTATGGACATGACCGATACAGAAATACCATTATTTTCAAATTCTGAGCAATGTACAGACAAAACTCTTATTTTATATATATAGACTATAGGTTATCTGGAGTTATTTTTGATGATCATACTTTATTATTAACCTGCAAGTTCACTAACCAAGTGTCATCAACTCATATAATAAGTCAAGCCATATAACATGTCGCTATCAGCGTCAAATATACCCTGATCTGAAACTGCGTTACATAAACTAACATCAGTTAGCCTTACGTAGAATTCCTTCCTTTTTCGTCGTCGTATCTGTCATAATTCCACACCTAGCATATCAGCAAATATATATTACTCATAACATTCACACTTCTTACGTCATATTTCCGTCGTGCATGACCTCAACGCAAATAAAAACATCATTATATCTGTTTAAAGTAACGCTCAATTCAAAAGATTCTCTATCTTATCACAATTTATGTTATGTGGATAAACAACTACCCTTCATATCGATATGCATTTCTGTCACAGGTGAACAATATAGTGGAAGTGGAAAGTGTTTTTGAAGACTTGATTTGTAAAGTGTGATATAACGTTTTATTTGTAATGACCTAACCTGTACTGTGTAATATTTGTAAATAGTAGATTTCTATTCTGTACTTACTGGAAGTATCTAGAAGATTGTTGAACAGGGTGTGTACCTTTTGTGGGTTATGTTTTCTAGAAGGAATTTTCTAACTATTCTGGAAATGGAAGATTCGGGAAGGTGTGTATTCGAGAATGTTAGTTAAAGTTCGCGACGGAAGTAGGAATTGTGATTGGTGAACCTAGGAGGGGATGGGCGGACTCATGCATTCTGATTGGCTACTCCAAGGCCAGAGTTTTCCTATATATAGTGAGCGAGGCTGCGTTTGCGAGAATTCGGTCTTGTCTTGGCCTGATCTGCCTTTAGTCTGTGTTGGTCTGCGTCGTATGCAACGCCTCGCTTCCGGAATGGGGTACCCTCGGGTAAGCACTCTCACTTTCCGTTCCGGTTAAAATTTCCGTAATGTTCGGTTGCTATTTCATATAGGAGTCTGCCCTAGCCTAACCGAGATTCGCCAAATTAATTATTTACGACGCCTTAGCTTTTCTGCTGGGGTTTCGCTGTTTGTTTTCGAGGCATTCCCATTTCTTATTTCACTAAATATGTAGATTGAGATTTACTACATTTACCTTGGGGTTTGCCTCTTGTAGTTCAGTGTCACTTGATATACGCTAGAGTTTAGGAGAGTACATTCACTTCACTATCAATTGTAGTTGTTTTTACGTTGCTTTTAACCTACTAACTTGCATTGTACTACTGGATTTGTAACTAGCTGTATAGTTGGTTTGAAGTTTGAAACTCGTAGTGAAGCCCATTATCAAAGAACCTTTAAGATATGTGTATCACGGAGCTTATAGTTCGTAAGTTGTAATTTGGTGGATTTTGTTCGGAATGTATTTGTAAAATTTCACTTGTAAATAATATTTGTCAATTTAAAGATCACGGCGATTTATTTCAGAATCTGCAATCTAAGCCATGTCAATGCCCTCGGTAGGTCCTGCCTGTTCCCACTTTCCTGGTTTATTATCCACTACCGAGCTCGATAGCTGAAGTCGTGTAAGTGCGGCCAGTATCCAGTACTCGGGAGATAGTGGGTTCGAGCCCCACTGTCGGCAGCCCTGAATATGGTTTTCCGTGGTTTCCCATTTTCACACCAGGCAAATGCCGGGGCTGTACCTTAATTAAGGCCACGGCTGCTTCCTTCCACTTCCTAGATCTTTCCTATCCCATGGTCGCCATAAGACATATCTGTGTCAGTGCGACGTAAAACAAATAGCAAAAAAAAAAAGAAAATTATTATCCACTAGTTGGCCCTACTGATATTTCGTATTATGTTGTTGATGGCTGAGATCTGCGCAGGCCAGCTGATGTTTCTCTCAGTGTTTAGTGTTTTCTGATAATGTGTAGTTGCTCTTACTTCCCTCCTTTTTTGTGTTTAGTACTTGTTTTGTGTAACCACCGTAGTTAAGGTTACAATTTCTTTTATCAAAGTACGAACATATTAAGCCTATATCTACTTACATTTGGCAATCATTTGATGTTTTATATGGTCTTGATAACCTGCAATTCAACATGGTTCACTTTCTCATTTCAATTATTTCAGATCACATTATGCATGGTATAATTCTTTGAAAGAAAGCTGAACATTGCTATCAAAGCACTCCACTGGCGAGTATTATCTTTCCTACCCATGAGAGTGTTTATAAGTTTTGGAAAACTACCTAAATCCATTAGTTAAACGTCACTATTAGTACATTCGCGTTGAAACTACATATAGGAATCTCCTCTCGAAGATATATCAACCTAGCTTTTATACAGACACCATCAACAACTTACTACTAAATAAAATACACATATATATAGTTAAATTTTGAAAAGAAAAAAGAAACTTTGTGAAACTTAACTTAATCTGCCTGTGTTTCTGGACTGGGACAGCTGGTCTCTCATTCTCCTACATGGATGGTCATCTCCAGGTTACCGCTGTATCACGTCCGGGCTGTGGTCTCAAGCCTCGGGTCCGTAGGAATAGCTGGTGAGTTACCGCCAGATGTCAATCCCATCTCCAGTTTAGTTGGTCTTTATGTAGCTCTCGAAAACATGCATAAGAAACACATTTAAAATCATGATTAGTTTCATAATCTTGCTATTTACAGATCTTGTTTGAATTGTGCCTATGTTGAGCAAAGTAAATTATGACGTTGCACACGTCTATATTTCAATTTGAATGGCATTAAAGTTATCTTCAATACTGACTTGTTTTATAATTAGGTACTTTAGATTAGCGATTTTCAATGTTTCCACTAATAAATCTTTGATGCTCTCTAGTTCAATTCCAATCTGCGCTCAACTATTCACTTTATCTTTTCTTTGGTTATTCCGCTCGGGATTTCTATTATGTTTACGAGAAATATATAGTTCTATCTTTATATTACAACTTTTTTCACAATAATTTAGGAAATATCCCTTTTAAATCTGCAGTTTTTCTTGCATACGAATCCAATCGTAAATCTTTTTCTGGCAACTCAATGCAATGTTCCCCTGTTCCTACTGTTGGTTTCAACAATTTAAAGTCACTGCATTGCTAAATCGCGGCCACTTGGATTCCGTTGGTCTGTACTTTCTTACTTCATATTTACGACCTGTTTGATTCCACATGTCTGTATGTTAAAATCCGTATTTTCTGCCGCATGATTTCTGCCACTTTATCGTTATTCATGGCAAAATAACGATTTCAACACCTCGTTTCAAAATAATCAGGGGCAATGAAATGGTACATTTTCTATAAAAAATGAAATAAGTGAAGAAGTTGATGAGATTATTCCTGAGGAAGTAAAAGACTCGTATGCATTTCAAAAGAAAATAGCCTCCAAGAATATGTTTTTGAGTAACATTTGCCTTATGTATCCTTTTTTTTTTTACGTACCCATCTCATATTAAACATAAGGAACTTCATATTTCTTATCCGTATTGAACTGAGTTTACAATTGGATTAGAATCTAGCAGGTTCCACCTTTTCAATACAAAATACAATGTTGTTGGATGGTATTTACATTTATTTTATTACAGAACATGTTTTGGTGTTTCATTTTGACACCATCATAGAATGTGAAAAAAACTTGGCGATATAAACAATGAACAACAACATATTGCTGAACTTGACTCCTTAAAAACTAACTTATGCTACGTTTGAAAGGCTATATTGAAACAGACGTGCCAACTATTACGGATTGTCCGTAATTATTACAGATTTCACCTCAGGATTACGGAATTATGGTCAAAGGGGAAATTATTACGGAATAGCTGACATTATCTTGAAAAAATAACACTACCCAGCATGATTTTTGCGCCAAAGCATCTAATAAGTGATTTTAACTAAATAAGGTCTCCTGATTTCAGAAATGTCATTGGTTCTATTGTAACACATCTAGTTTTCAAGTTATTTGCCATTTATTCTCTGAAAATGTGTCATTGCGGCACAGTGCTGCTTTGTGAAAACAACGAATCTGCTGTTTGTGGATTCCTACAAGAGGAGCTTATAGACTGTACTACTTCATAACGGAAACATTCTAGCTTCGATTCCTGTGGCACATTCGGTTTCACTATAAGAAAATTACAATATATCACAACACAAACTGTTTTAGATAAAATCAAGTATCATGAGCACCGGTGGGATGTGTGTAGTGACTTGAAGGTGTGTGGTATTATATTAGGACAACAAGCAGGCTACACTAAATTCCCTTGTTATTTATGTGAATGGGACAGCAGAGCTAGGGACAAACACTGGTCTATACCTTCCTGGACCAAGAGAGGTTTTGACACTTGGTGTGAAAAATGTAACCAACTATATGACAACAATGCTAAACACACAGATTTTAAATCTAATTCAACAATGGAACATTTTCTTTTTATAAACTATAACAATTCTTGGGAATTTACATATCATGGATCACCAAGGAGGGGCAAAATTTACCACCAAGAAGAGAAAATAAATATAGAGAGAGTGTATGTTAAAAAAGAGGAAATATTGCCATTGATGCTTTCATGGCCTGTACTTATAACACGATATAGGCTTTTGGGCTTATGCTGTGTCAAGAAAAAGTTATATTCAATAGTTTTCTGGTTACTAGGAGGGAAGATTTAGTTTGGCAATGTATGTTTAATAAGTTTGTGAAAATGATTAGATTCTATGAAGAATCTTTACAAGAGTATAACATTAGGGAGGAGTTAGAAGCTGATTTGCCTGAAGACTTTAAAAATGAAAGTGAAGATGAGGTAGATTCTTTTGAGAACATTGAAAGCTCGCTAGATTGAAGTGACGACGAAAGCACTACAAATGGAGTACGGTGAAACCTCGATTATCCGTTCTCCGAAACTACGTTTTCCCGTGTTATTCGTTCAAATTGCGTTATCCCGTGAACATCCCATTTAAAACGTATTAAAAATCCCGCGTTATCCGTTCCTCGAAGAAACTATTTCCCGCATCAACCGTCCAGAAATTTCAGTCCCGTCAACGCTACATCCTCGATCAAACGTTTTTCAAGATTTCGAGAACGGACAGCTACGTCGAAACCATTGATCTTCACGTTAACGTCCCGTCGCTCTGGTAATTAGAGCAAGAACTGGGAAAGCGATTGGCGATGAAGTTCCTTAAGGAACCATCTTCGCATCACATGCAGCTGGTGATATTCAGAGAAACCACAAAAATCCTAAGGCTGCAACAGTTAGGAGAAAGGGCGCATTCTGACAGCTCTACTTGATAAAGGAACAAGTTTTGTCAGATGTTCATACTTGTAAGAAAAATCTACAATATGTCCATGATTAGATGTTTATTACTGATTTTTTACGTTTGTATCGTCAAACGTATTTTCACCGCTCCTCTCAGGGCATTAGTCACTGGACTTTCAGACAGGAATCGAACTTGTGAGTCTAGCGTATTCTAATTTGGTCGGCTATCTTGCGCGATCATACTTACAGAACATTCTATACCAGGTTAACAGTGAAGGCCTCCGCCAACTTGCGCTTTGTTAAGAGCTTTCTGTTGAATGTTTCTTTCAGTTGGATGTGTTACTAGCTGGTGAAAACCAACAATTTACACAGTAGAGTTTCGGTTTGCTTATACAGTACAGAATTGAAATGGCGCGACCTGTAAAGCACGTGAAAACCCTGCAAGAAAAACTTCAGATTATAGAGGAAGTTGACATCGCAAAACGTTTAGTCTTACCTGCTTCGACACTGAATACAATAATAGGGAACAAACAAGAGATACGTGAACAATTAAAAAAATATGGATCCTCCGGAAATAATAGAAAAACGGGGAAGGAATCGTGATATTCCAAAATGAAAGCAGTCCTCTTTTCTTGGTATCAGCAAGCTCGGGTGTCGAGAATTCCTGTGGATGGCAACGCTTTGTGCGTAAAAGCTTGAAGCATCGCAGCAAAAGTGGGTGTCAAAAATTTTTCTGCTTCGAATAGATGAATTTCCCGATTTAAGGAGCGCCACGGGCTAGTGTATAAAAAGCTTGCCGGCGAGAGTGCTGCAGTTGACGGTTCGGCTGTGGAAAATTGGGGGGAAAATCTCCCAGGGCTGCTTGATGGATACGAACCGAAGAACATCTATAACGCGGGTGAAACCGGCCTATTTTTCAACTGTGTATCGGATCGCACGCTAGCTCTTAAAGGAGAATCTTGTCATGGAGGCAAAAATGCGAAGGACCGCATAACTGTTTTGTTGTGCTGTAACAGTGACAGATCAGACAAACGTATCCCTATTGTTATAGGCAAAGCAGCGAAACCGAGGTGCTTTAAGAGTGTGAAGAAGTTACCAGTGCGATACTATGCGAACGGTAAAGCCTGGATGACCATGGACATTTTTTTGAATTTTCTTCATGGACTGGATGCTTTTATGGGTGCTCAAGCGAGAAAAATAGTTTCATTTATAAATAACTGTGCCGCCCACCCGCAGGAACTTTCTTTCTTACAAAATGTGAATGTTATTTTCTATCCCCCGAACTGTACCAGTGTCCTCCAGCCTCTGGATGCGGGGGTGATAAAGTGCTTTAAAGGGTACTACCGCAAGCAGCTGGTGCAAAGGGCTATGTGTATGTTGGACGCATGGAAAGAAGTGAAGACGAAGTTCAGAATTCTACAGGCAATCCACTTTGTTTTGTCAGCATGGTTCCGTGTTTCGCCCTCCACCATTCAAAATTGTCTTCATAAATGTGGCTTTGGCGAAAGCAGAGACACGAATGACACCAACACCGGCAGTGAAGAACAACTTATCAGCGAGGAATGGAAGAAGCTCACGTTGAGAGATGTTAACTTCGAGACGTACGCTACAGTTTATAGTGAGCTCTCCATTTGTGGTGTAAAGAGTATAGAACAGCTGTGTGATGATGCTACTGCCACGGCGAGTGCAAGCGCCGTGCATGAGATCGCGAGCGAGGGGGGAAGACGAAGATGAAATTGAACCCCTGCCAACGTTTGCAAAAGCATTAGCCGCCTTCGACAAAATTCGCGACTACATTACTGCGTATGACACAGACAGCAGGGAAGTACAGAACGTTTTAAATATTGAGGGAGCACTGTATCATGTTAAGGCACGACAAAACAAAAAGCAGCTGATGATTAAAGACTTTTTCACTACAAAGTGACTACTGTATTCTGTGACTGAAGAGATGACAATTTAAGTGTGGTTTTTTTGTGTGCGTGCGTGCATAACCTATATGTGTGCGATGTGACACTTTATTTTTGTGAGTGTGAGTCTGTTTCATTATGATATCCTCTGGGATTTAATGTATTTTGGTATCATTTTTGTATTTGTGCGTTGTGATTAGCCTACTTGATTATGTGACTGGACCTATTACAACCTATGCTTATTTACATGTTTTCAGCGATCTTTCTTAACTACCACAGGTAGGTTCATGTGAACTGCACTAGTAATTATGCTTGTCATGCAAGCCACATTTCTCGCCTGTTTATCGGTCAAAAAAATCATTAATGGAAAGTACCGAGACCTAAAACATGGACGAACTCGAAGTTAAATTCCGTGCTGTAAGTTCGTAATACAGCGCGCAAACATCTACTAATAAACGAGTTACATTGTTCTTTTTTTAGGTTATTCAAACAAAGTCTTCTAATTTACATGATCATAGGTTATAAACTTCATGGTTCTGATCCGTATTGAATTGTAATTACTCCGATACACTCTCCTTGCAGCAATAGTGAAATTGGAGTTTCAGATGTGGTTTTAAATTTCTTAGATATTAATTCTGATAACTTAATTAGTAGAATATTTTTCAATGAGTTTGGCTGATGAAAGTTGCTGGCCTGAAGGACGTTTGCATGGGAAAGTGATGTAGTTTCTCGATAAAACTGAATTTAAAATATGAAGTTTTTTAACTAATGTATTTAATACAGGCATTTTTGTACAAATAAAATTATATATATTTCATTACTGTGAAGTACAGTCGAACTGTTGGCGGTTTTAATTCGTTCCCGGATTTTCCATTTTCCCGTATCATACTTCTCCCCCGAGGTCCCTCCAGAAACGGAGATTTGAGGTTTCACTGTAACAAGTTCATCTGGGAAATATGTCACAAAATCGGGAAGGATTTACCTCTCAGAAGCTAAGAAGCAATCCAAACTGTATTTTGCTAATGTTATTTGCCATTCGCAAGGGGTAACACTTGAAGGGAAAAGTACAGACTTCCGTGAATCATTTCAAAAGTTCATCACAGCTGAGTTTGTTGATTGCATACTAAGATGTTCCAATGAGGAGGCACCAAGAAAAGGCATTCCTTCCAATAATGACCATGAACCATATGCTTTCATTGGTCTATTGATACTGATGGGTGTATGTCTTGACAGTGGTATATCATTGACAGACTTGGGGTCAAATTTGTTCGGTACAAGAGTACATCAGGCTGTAATGAGCAAAACCAGAATGTATCAAGTACTTTCTATTCTGAGGTTCAATGATAAGGACACAAGGCAGGAGAGACATGATGCATATCAATTCACACATGTTTTTTTTACATCGCACCAACACAGATAGGTCTTATGGCGACGATGTGATAGGAAAGTGCTAGGAGTGGGAAGGAAGCGGCCATGGGCTTAATTAAGGTACAGCCCCAGCATTTGCCTGGTGTGAAAATGGGAAACCACGGAAAACCATCTTTAGGGCTGCGACAGTGGGGTTCAAACCCATTATCTCCCGGATGCAAGCTCACACTTGTGCGGCCCTAACCACACGGCCAACTCACCCGGTAATTCGCACCTCTTACAGAGGTATTTCAAAATCTAAATAAAACATTTCCAAAATACTTTAGATGTAGCTCTCATCATACCATTGACAAAATTCTGTCACTTTTCAGGAGATATTGCTCATTTAAAGTATTTGTGAGAGAAAAACTGGGCAAATATGGAATCCTTATACAAATGCTGACTGGTGCAATGGAAAGGTATAAAGATGGAGGTTTATGCTGGTAAGGACAACAGACCTGCAGTGGAACGTGGGCCACTTGAAGTTGTGAAAAGACTCGTGCAACCAATATGTAACACTAACCGATTTTATACTTCTGTTGAGTTGGCGGATGTACTTTACGATGACTTCAGATTGACACTGGTCAGGACACTAAAGTCCAATAGAAAAGAAATTCCAGAAGAACTGAAGACCACCAGTGGAAGAGAACTCTACTCATCTAAGTTCGCTTTCACTGATCCGTCAACTGGGAAGCCTCCAGTTGCTCTTTTTCCTGTATTACCAAAGACAAGCCACAGAAAAATCAACTTATGTTATCTACTCAACATAGGAATGCTGAGATAGAAAGAGACACACCGAAAAAGAAAAAGAACCTGTATTACAACTCTACAAAAGGAGGCGTAGACACGATTGACCAAATGGCTAAGGCCTATAGTACCAAACGAGGTACCAGGAGATGGCCAATTTCTGTATTGTATACACTGATAGACATTACAGCTCTAAATTCCTACACTTAATTCATGCAGTGTGTACCGACCTACAATAAGGGTAAAAAAAGGTATTGATTTGGTGAAGCCTTGTGTTGAAATATGTTCCCAAAATCTTCAAGGACTGCATAGGGTATACTTGAAAAGAAATTGGAGAGAAAAAGAAACAAAGCTACACGTGAGCCGGCGAAGAGAGCAAGATGTCATGTTTGCGTTGAGAATGCTCCGGCAGAAAATCGAAGCAAACTGTTACCAAAACGAACATTGTATGAGGAAACTGTGGAAGAACCTGCAAAATTCACGCTGTAATTCAAGCTCAATGCTGTGCAGAGTGATGTTGCGCCATTTTGGATGAGAATTCAAAAGGTCTTGCAGAAAAATAAATGGTTTACAAAGTAAAAACTAGAATTTTTGTGTTATACTGTGTGTGTTGTTTTTGTTATTACTTAGGTTTGAAATAAGTTCAGTAGTTTAAATAACACTAATATTAATAAAATAGCAATATCTTCAATAATCAAGTGCTTGTTTTGTGTAGAAATTCGACGGGCAAATTTGCCCTCGCCCCCACCCCCCTGGTTGCTCTATGTGACCAAAAAAGGTTGATGCTTCTAGGGTTAAAGCTCTTTCATTGTCACTTCGGCACTAATCCAAAGAACAGCTTGTGCACATGTTCACTTCGCAGCTGTCGATCGCCAACTGGCGGTCAGAGCAAAATGCAGCAAACGGCAGTTTGTTGTGTAAACCTGCCACTATATGCATTCAGTAGGCACAGCAAGCTCCCTCTGGCAGCTGGTGCGCTATTTCAAAAGTTCTGTTTCTTTTTGAACACGCCTCATACCCCACCTCCTATCAGAATATGTTGCTTCACTGCACCTAACAAATCAGCCTCGGGGATTACTCTTACATTACTCCAGATGTTCATGAAGTTCAATAGAACAAGCTCTACTCCTAGAGGATGAAATTTAGGCTTTACACAAAATCCACAGACTGGTTGGAACACATTACTCATAATATTTGAGCTCAGTCATAATCATTGTCTCACAGGACATGTATAAAAACTGTCTCCCGTCTAAACATTACTGGATATGACTTTAAACATTATTTTATGAAAGGGATCAAGTAATGGTGTTAAGCAGGTCTTTCAAGTTGATGCCTACAGATGTCCTGGATGTCTGGCGATGCCTGGCTGGGAATCGAACCCAGGACCCCTGGCCAGTATTCTAACCAGTAGGCTTGAAAATATATACACAACTGATATGACATAAACAGCTATTCATTACAAATAAAATATGTTACAAGAATAAATATTGTGACAGACTTTATTGCAACATTTCTAACACAGGTTACATTTAATTAGTCGGTTCTCTCCATGGGCGTAGCCCACCGAATACCATTACTGTTGGGTCATCCGTTCTTAACAGTGGAGTACAAACGTTGGGTACATTTGTAGGTTAAAATTTTACACTGAAATGTGATACAATAACTATTTAAACATCAAAACACTTTGATGGACACAGGTATCACCTCACATGAGAACACATTATTGGTTTGAAAACTTTTCTTGTATTAAAATAGTTCACAAAAACTTTAATTCCTTTGCGGCTGACTTGAGAGGCAAATAACTTTCACAAGGCTACCATTGATTGCTAAGAAAATTTCTTACTGCTGCAAACACACAAAAGTGTATCTCCAAAAGATAATACTCAACTGCTGGTCTAATTATACTGTCTCGCTGGGCAGCTACACAAACCTGACTAGTACTATAATCAGGGCTCTAAAGGCTGTGGACAGACAAGCTCTAATACTTGGTCATTAAACAAAGTAAAGAATCTTAGAATACACTATACAACAAATACTTTTGAGTTCCTCGCATGTGCTGTTTAATAAAGACTGTGTCCAACATCTGAACAACTAAAAATATGACAGAGTCCTGGAAATGGGTTAACTTTCATTCAGAGTTTATATCACAGCTTGCGGATTCAACGGAAGATAGGTGTCATTTCCTCATGTGCTTTGTGCTAATGGCACTATAAGTGAGCTTGTAAACAAATGGAGATCTTCGACTTGACACTCAAAACCTGTTCACAGAACTCATAATTTTTATATCACATGGTGTCACAAAAATTCTTCATCCTGTTGACACTTATCAATATTAAGTTCTTAATGAAGTTTAAATTATAAAAATTCTGAAAGTGTCATCAAAACTATTTTCTCTCCCCCTCTTTGAAAATGTCCACAGGTGTCCTATACCTGGCTTGGTGGACACTAAAATCCTGTGTGATGGATCATGAAATTAAAGCGATAAAGAAATGTTTTATATTTCTAGCTGGTAATTTATATGAATGCATTTTTTAATTTCTACGGTTGTAATTTTTATTATTTCCAATTAAATAGTACAGCACTCTTTCTGGGAAAAGATAGTGTCCAGCTGCAGACAAATGCACATCACAAATGCCGCCATTGGCTTTAACCCATGCAAGGAGAACACAATCACAGATTATTTTGATAGTCCGCAGCCATGTTCAAATTTGTTGTCTCTCTTACAAATTCAGAGTTATTTGGAGTGATGACATCTGCTCTTGCTTGCACATCATAGACAAATGGGTGCACTGAAAATATATGGATATTGTCTTTGGCTTCTCTTTGTGTTGTTCCCTCTTTCCTCACTGATCTTCCATTGTATCATACTGTGTGTTGCTTTTCGTGTTCCTATCTTTCTGTATATGACACTAGAAATTTTGTTTGTAAATTACTATTAAGGCTTTGTATTTTCAGAGAAACTCTCCACTACCACAAAGAACGAAAAGAAAGAAAAAAAGCAGGTGGAACTAAACTTCACAGACACAGAGGATATACCCAAGTTGTTTATAAAAGGCAGGTCGCTAGTACTGTCCAAACAAACCATGGAGAAAACATGGAGTGCTTCAAAAATTACCAATCCTTTGGATGAACACTATGATATCAGTAACCTCACAAGGTAAACAGTATCTGCAGTAATCTGGAGCAGAACAGTTTTATTTATAGTATATTTGTATTTGATTTTTCATTTGTAATCTACTTATCGTTCTAATATACAATTTGCTACTTGACTGTTAAAACCTGAAAGAGAAGTGATAAATTTAAAAACTGCCTTCTGATGTGGATTGTATGGTGTGAAAAAATATTAGTCAACTATGAAGAAATTTTGGAATTTCATACTGTTTCCAGCTGTGCTTGTGATTTCATGTGTTTTCAGCATGTCTTCACATGATGGATGACAGCTTTCCTTATTGTTACAGCCTTATTGGACCACGTTTATATAGGTTTCCAACCATGGTTATGTATCCTTGCCCACTTGTCCTTCATTCTCAATATGAGCATTTCTTCTGTCCTCTGACCAGGGAACTCATTTTGCTGGTTTGACCTCAAATTCAGGTACCCTCCAATCCTGGATCTGACACCTGGATGACAGCTATTATATAAAAAATAAGATATTAAATATTTAAAATTGTTCTGTTTGTAATAGAAGATAGCTACTTCTGTTACTACTACTATTACTTACAGAGTACTATTAATTGTTCATCTCCATCAAATACCATATTTATGCGAATAATCCCTGCACCCTAATTTTAGGAAGGATCATTTTGAAAAAGATGAAATGAACTAAAATTCCTTCCATCGAAGGAGAGAAGTAGGCATAAATAAACATATCATATCACTCTACGAGGTCCACGTTGTCTTTATGCAAATATGAACGTGTAAATTTACAGATATAGCTGGTTTGCCTGAACATACTTGAGATGATAAAAATACATTATCACTGCTATAAAATACACTGACTTAGCAAATGTCATGGGATAGTCAACTAATAGTGTGTGGGGGCCTCCTCTGTCCCTGCAAACTGCAGTGAGACGCCGTGGAAGTGAGGCGACAAGTCCCTGGTAGTCCTCTGGACGCAGCTGACACCAAATCATTGGCAAATCATTTGCAGACTGGCCGCCAATGCTGGTCTGTTCGTGGATGCAGGACCCATGGCACGAAGCCTGCGTTCCAGGACATCCCAGATATGCTCGATAGGGTTCATATTTGAGCTCCTGGGTGGCCATGGCAGTCGTGTGACCCCCGCTGCAAGTTCTTGGAACCATTCCTAGGCGATGTGGCAGCGCGTTATAATCTTGAAACACCGCAGAACCGTCTGGGCACTGGAAGGCCAAAAAATGGGTGGAGATGGTCTCCGAGCAGCTCAACATACCGTGTACCATTCAAAGTCTCTTCCAGAACAAATAGGGAGCCCATTCCATACCAGGAAAATGCACCCCTACCATAACAGAGACACCAGCGCCCTGGTCAATACCTTCGAGGCAGGCGGGATCCATCGCTTCATGTGGTCTGCATCATACATGGTGTCTCCCATCGGCATGGTGCAGTTGAAATCGTGATTCATCCGACCATATCACGTTACGCCATTGTTCCAGTGTACATCCCTGGTGACTGGCGACAAATGTGCGTCGTTGTGCCCAATGACGTTGGCTTAACAGTGCCACCCGTGTGCGTACCCGGCGTAGTTTTGACAGAAATTATTGTAGACAACCTCTTATTTTTCAGCATTTGAGGACACTTTTATTCTTTGTCCCGCGTAGTAGGGAAAATAATAGTACTCCACCAGCGGTAAAAATTCATATAACCACATATCAGCTGAGAATTGTAGTGTAGATACGGTATATAGAGATAGTACCATATCCTACCTGCTATATTCATGTATATCTTCCATGTGTATGTATTAGAGCATAGTTCTAATAATAATCTGTCGAAGCATTTAGTTTTGTTGGGAATCTTTGAGTATGGTAGTTCTTGCAAATTTCAAACTTCCAATTTTCATTTCTGTTTGTGCTTGATATGTCTATGTCTAAACATAGCTTAATGTTATTGTAGTGTACTGTACAGTAGTATACGAGTAATATGTTATTAGAATTTAGCGTGCTTATTTTATTATTGTAAACTATTTGTGTAGTGAAGTAGAGGTATCCATAGAAACTCTTGTACTAAAATTCTGTTGCTGTAAGTAGGATAGGCAGTTTAGAATTGTGTAATTCTTATGTATTCCCTTCAATATTCAGTAATCAACAGCAGTTTTTATCGTGTTAGGGTGTTGTAGGATAAAAATAGATTATGACTAAGTAGTATTGTAGTGTAGTCTTATATTAATTACCTTATTGTCGTGTGATCTTTGAGTACTATCCCAGACAATATTTCCCGCCCTTTATTTTTGTTTTTTGGCACATAAGTTTTATAATTTTTCCTTTATTTTCATATTTCCGTAAGAATGGCTAAGGAGTGCAAGAGTAGGAATTGTGGATGTGGCGAGTATGAGGGAAGAGTTGGAGAGTTTGAGGGAAATAATTAGGATTCTCACAGAAGAGAGGAAGGAAGATAGCCTCCCTCAAACAATGTACAGGTTAAAGTAGGTGTAAAAGACGGAGTGAAAAGAAAGGGGGGGGAATTAGACAGGTGGTCTAATGTTCTAAGGGGAAGGATATTGTAGGCTAAGGGCTCAATTCAGGACAGGTGTCTGTGAGAAATTGGTACAAGTCACTCCAGGTAGAACAACAGAGGGAAGATGAGGGACAGGGAACTGTTGCTGAGATGTGTGGAAGTAGGAGGATGGGAAAAGGCAAGAAAGGGAAATGTAAAGTAGAAGATAGGAAAAGACAGGTGGAACATGGTCATGGGAAGGAGAAAACAGAGGAGGAAGTAGCTTCTGCAGCTATCAGGAAAGATAGGGTTGACTAGGAAGGAAGGGGATCAAATGAGGTGGGTAGTGTTGAGGCTCTGGTCATCAGTGATTCCATGGTTAACATGTAGGGAAAGTGTGTGGAGGAAAGGGAACCAGGGTAGAGTGTTATCCAGGAATTAGGTTGAGGCAGATGTTGAGGAAAGTAGAAGAGAAGGAGAAGGTTAAGGTGGGAGTGTTTCACGTTGGTACCAAAAACGTAAGGCAAGCTGGTATAAGTACCAACATAGTTGGAGATGTGTGGGATCTGGTAAATGCAGCACGGGTTAAGCTTAAGGAAGCGGAGATTGTTATCAGCGGAATACTGTGTAGGAGGGATACTGACTGGAGGGTGATTGGGGATTTAAATGAGACTATGTGGGAAACTGGGAGTGAAATTTCTAGATTCTAATGGGTGGGTAGGTGATAGGGATCTGCGCTCAGGTGGACTTCACTTCAACTGCAGTGGTACGTGTAAGTTAGGAAATTTGTTTGGAAGGGTAATAGGGAGGTACATTCAGGGAAATGGGGTGGCCTAGGGAGCGATAATAAGGGAATAGGGAACTGGAAATCAAGTAGGGATGACATAAAAATGTTAGTGTTGAACTATAGAAGTATTGTAAAGAAAGGAATTTTAAGAGAAGTTGAATCCTGGCTGAGAAATGATATAATGGATGCAGAAATCACTGACAGAACTGGAATGTGTATCATAGAGATAGGATAGGAATGGTGGGAGGGCGAGTATTCATTCTGTGAAAGAAGAATTTGTAAGCTACGAAAAAGTAAAAGATGACAAACATGAAATTCTAGGTGTAAGGCTCATTTCTAGAGATAATAGGCAACTTGATATCTTTACAGTGTACAGACCGGGAAAGGGTAGCGCTGACACGGATTCAGAATTATTTAATAAGATAATCAGCTATGTGGGAAACGACATGGAAAGGAATGTGATTGTAGCGGGAGATCTGAATTTACCAGATGTCAATTGGGAAGGAAATGCGAACGACAGGAAGCATGACCAACAAATGGCAAGTAAGTTAATATGGGAAGGAGAGCTGATTCAGAAAGTGATGGAACCAACTAAATGGTAAAATATACTGGATGTGGTGCTGGTAAAACCAGATGAGCTCTATAGAGAAACCAAAGTAATAGATGGTATTAGTGATCATGAAATTGTTTTTGTCGTAGTTAAAAATAAATGTGATAGAAAGGAAAGTCTTAAAAGTAGGACTATTAGGCAATACCATATGCCTGATAAAGCAAGCATGAGGCAGTTTTTAAAAAGTCAATATGATCGGTGGAAAACGGCAAACAAAAATGTAAACAGACTCTAGGATATGTTTAAAGCAATTGTTGAGGAATGTGAAAGCGGGTTTGTACCTTTAAAGGTGGTAAGGAATGGTAAAGACCCACCTTATTATAATAGAGAAATAAAGAGACTAAGAAGGAGGTGCAGATTGGAAGGAAATAGAGTTAGCAAAGGCTGTGGAGGTAAGGAGAAATTGAAGGAACTTTCTAGAAAATTGAATCTAGCAAATAAGGCAGCTAAGGATAACATGGCAAGCATAATAATTGGCAGTCATACAAATTTTAGTGAAAAATGGAAGAGTATGTATAGGAATTTAAGGCTGAAACAGGATCCAAGAAGGACATTCCAGGAATAATTAATGAACAAGGGGAGTGTGAATGTGAGAATCTTCAAAAGGCAGAAGCATTCAGTCAACAGTATGTAAAGATTGTTGGTTACAAGGATAATGTCCAGATAGAGGAGGAGACTAATGCTGAAGAAGTATTAATATTTACATATGAAATCAATGACATTTACAATAAGATACAAAAGTAGAAAACTAGAAAAGCAGCTGGAATTGATAAGATTTCTAGGGATGTACTAAAGGCAATGGGTTGGGATATAGTACCATATCTGAAGTACTTATTTGGATAGGTGGACACAGTAAATTTTATTCTTGAAAAAAATTTACTTATTGTTATCTTCAATACGGAACAAAATGAAGGAGCTATAGCAAATGAATGGAGAGTTGCTATAGTAGCCCCTGTGTATAAAGGAAAGGGTGATAGACATAAAGCTGAAAATTACGGGCCAGTAAGTTTGACGTGCATTGCATGTAATCTTTGGGAATGCATTCTTTCTGTTTATATTTGACTTGTTTGTGAACTTAATAACTGGTTCGATAGAAGGCAGTTCGGTTTTATCAGATGTTATTCCACTGAAGCTCAGCTTGTATGGTTCCAGTAAGATATAGCAGATATCTTGAATTTAGGAGGTCAAATGGATTGTATCGCTATTGACCTGTCTAAAGCATTTGATAGGGTGGATCATGGGAGACTACTGGCAAAAATGAGTGCATTTGGACTAGACAAAAGAGTGACAGAATGGGTTGCTATATTTCTAGAAAATAGATCTCAGGGAATTAGAGTAGATGAAGCTTTATCTGTACTATTGTTTGTGTTCTGTTGTATCTTGCTTATTCTAATTTTCTATGTATTTACTGTGATCGTGATTGTGTACTTTATTTCCTTTCTGGTGGTTCCTTAACTTAACGTGGTGGTATGCTGTCGTCCTAGGTTGCTTGATGTTAATAGTAAGTTATGTTACTTTGATATGTGGAGCTTATTATCCACATAGAAAAATTTTCACCAATTTTGTCCTTTTTTTCAGTTTTTTTTTCTATCGTCCCTTGCACTGTTTGCTTTTTATTCTTGTCCTTTAATGCAATTATGACAATGGAAACGAAACAAGATGCTGCGTTCCCTTAAACCTGAAACTCAATAGTTAGGATAGGAACTAAGTTTGGAGTGTTTAAAATAGTAAAATTTAAAAATCGCGACGTGATGCAACGGAATTTTGGATGAATAAAATATGAAGTACTAACACTTGTAGACTCTCTTCGGGGCATTTTACTGTTGTGTGTACCGTTTAATGCATTAACCACTTGTTGCAAACTGTGAAGGAACTTCCAAGACTTACGATTTGAAAATGTCTAGTATGTGACAATTTGGTATGTGCTTCAAACTTGCCAAACATGTGTAACAAATAATTCTGCATTCAAGTCAGTTAAAACATGTGAAAAAAACCACATCATTTGGAATTAATTCTGTGCACCGAACTTCTTTGACTTAAATGTGAACAGTGCTGATGTATTTCTCCAAGCGAACGTATGAGTGTAATAAGCAAACCTGACTGATTCTGTACTTGAAAAATTTTAACGCTATTGCCTGTGTAGTGAATAATGACTGTGTCTACACGGTACTGTGTAAAACCTAACATGAATTTGGACTGTAAGAAGGTGTGGTATTTAAGTATGAAGCATCTATATGCTGTGGTGTATTTGAAGGTGGATTTGGTACCGATGGCCTTTTATTATGTGGATCATATTGAAAAATATAGTATATTTGTAGATCACGGTATTATGAAGTAAATAATGTCTGTAATTATTCCAAGTTTTGGGGAGGAAGACTGTGATAGAATTTATTCTATCCTCCTCCTGTTAGCCAACGGCCTTGGCCGTGTTGAAACACCGGATCCCATGAGATCTCCGAAGTTAAGCAACATTGGGCGTGGTCAGGAGTTGGAAGGGTTGCCATGCCATGGAGGAGCGGAAAGGAACTGGCCACCCTACCGCACGTAAACTCCAGCTCAGGAACACCTCTGCGGAGGTTCGGACCTGCCTTCAGGCAGAACAACCCTTACCTTACCTTATCCTTCTGTTACCATTTTCAATATGGCATTCCGCCTTGGAAATTTATGTCATTTGTTCATAATATTCAATAATTGAAGTGTGATTTGATACAATTTGATATGTTTTTTAAAGTACTAAACATCTCCTTCTATTTTTAGTTAAATATCTTTTGCCAGTATAATTTATTATTAAATGTTTTCTTTTGCAAGTACATAAAAGTTTATTTATCCTGAACTAGTTTTTACAGATTGAAAAACCTGTTATAGATCCTCCAAAGTATATTGATTGATTCATTTTCCGTATCCTCTGTGAACTCGCATGCATACTGTACTGCACTAACACTCACAAACATCTACAACCTGGACAGTATTGTGTAAGCACCTCAACCAAATGACAGAGAGGCAGGCTGGCAGATACTCTTATGTTGCAGTAATTAGGCTCTACAACGTATTCCTGTCCAAATTAAGATGCTAGACCCATTTCTTTCTCACCAAATGTATTCTTGATCAACTTTCATTGCAATATCTTTGGATTTATCGAGGAAATGCTGGGATCAGTAGCAGGCGCGATAAGACATTTAATACTAACTGTACATATGACACTTTGACTCTATTATTACACAATATTTATAACTTTATTTCATTAAAAAGCAGATCAGTTATATCACTGCAAATCTTCAGAAAACTTCTTACTCGCAGAATTGATTGTTCAGAATTGATTGGTCTTATCTGTTTTAATGTTGCGTGTGGAGGCTCACGCCAGCAGACTTTTTCATGTCCCAAGATCTAGACCTAGAACTGAACATCACATGAATTCTCTGCTTGTAAAAATTGGTTTATTTGACAATTTAATCAATACTAATGTAGATTTATTCTCTAGCCTTGACACATTCAACACAGACGAATGTTATTAAATTAATAGAAAATTATTAATATTAATTATTAAATTATTAATAGGCGACTTCAACGCTCAACTAGGCAGAGAAAGAAAATGCCGTGACATCATCGGAAAATGGCCAGCACACAAGAAAACAAATAAAAATGGAGAGAGACTAGTTGACCTGTGTAGAAACCATAATTTAATCTCAAAATCTACATGTTTTAAGAGGAAACCTCAAAAACTCAAAACATGGAAACACCCTGACTACACTAAAGGAGAATGGCAACTGGACCACGTCTGCATGGACAAATACCACCACAAAGAGATCTATAACGTCAAAGTCCTCCGAGGAATAGACACAGGTTCAAATCACTACGTAGTTAAAATTAAAATTAAACTCACTCCCCAGAGGAGACAACAAAAGCAAGCCCTTAAAACTAAAAGAAAAATAGATCCTACCCAGCTAATCAACAACAAAAATTACCAGAAAGCAACTGAAAAAATAAAAATCACAGACAAACTTGAAGACTTAGTACACAACCTTAAACAAATTGCAGAAGACCTAGCTCCAATTAAACCACGTAAAAAACACCAATGGTGGAACAGTGAATGTGATGAAACAGTGGAGAAAAGACATCAGGCATGGCTATTACATCAGTCCCAAAAGACAGAAATATCCTATCGAAAGCTAGTAAAACAGAGAAAAGAAACTACCCAAGTCTTAAGAAGAATAAAAAGACAACATCATAAGGACACCCTGCAGTTAATTGAAGAACAGTTCAGTAAAACTAAATCAAGGGACTACTACAAAACCTTCAGAAAGCAGCTCCAAAAATATGAACCCCCGACCCTACTGATGAAGGATGAAGATGGTAAGCTGGCCCATAACAATAAAGACAATGCAGAAATTCTGGCTAAACATTTCAACAAGCTTTTAAATTGTGAGGAACCTACAGAACTCCTTCATTTGGACACCAACACCCCGATAAAAACATCACCAGAAAACATCAATCCCCCCACAATAAAGGAAGTCTACCAAGCTCTGAATAAATTAAAAAACTACAAAGCGCCAGGAGAAGATCAGACCTTTGCGGAAATCTGGAAATATGCAGGAACCTCAGCAAAAGTTGCCCTCCATCAACAACTTGTCTCTATCTGGATTAAAGAAGAACTACCAGAACACTGGACAACAGCCCTCATTCATCCTCTGCACAAAAAAGGGGACAAAACCGACCCTAATAACTACAGGGGAATCTCGCTCCTAGACATAACATACAAAATATTTTCAATAATCATCCTTAATAGGATAAGTTTACAACTTGAGAAAGAACTAGGAGAATATCAAGGAGGTTTCAGACCCTGGAGGAGCTGTCCTGATCAGATCATGAGTCTTAAGTTGATAATGGACTATAACAGGAGAAGAAACAGAGATATGGTGATAACATTTGTAGATTTCAAGAAAGCTTATGATTGCATCCATAGAGAATCTCTGTTTAAAATTTTAAGACACCTTGGACTACACCCCAAATTAATAAACATGATAAAATTGACTCTCACCAATACCAAGTCAAAAGTGAAGTTTAGGGGTGAAACATCAGAGACATTTGAAATTAAAACTGGACTACGGCAGGGAGATGGGCTCTCACCACTATTATTTAACTGTGCTCTAGAAATGGTAATGAGGGAATGGTTTAGAAAATGTCCCCCCAAAATAAAGATTGGCCGAAAAATCAAAACAAATTGCCTAGGTTTTGCTGACGATTTAGCATTACTAGCAGTGGACATAAAAGAAGCAAAAACCCAGATATCAGAACTTCAAAACATTGCAAATAAAATTGGCCTCAAAATATCATTTGAAAAAACAGAAATTATGCCCCAAAAACCAACACAGCTAAAAGAAGTCACCATAAATGGTAATAAAATCAAAATAGTAACTCAGTTTAAATATCTTGAAGAAGTAATAACACATAACTTAAATGAAAAAATCTCAATCCAAGTAAGAACAAATAGATTAGCTAAAGCACAAAAATTAACATGGGATATCTACAAAAAGAAATGTCTATCAATAAATACAAAAATAAAACACTACAACACAGTTATAAAATCAGAAGCTACATATGCAGCAGAAACACTCTTTTACCTGAATAAACAATCAAAGACTGACAGACTTCAGAAAATTGAAAGGAGGATTGGAAGAACCTGTATCAACAAAAAATATCAGAAAGATGGACAGTGGCGGTTAATACCTAACAAAGTCGTGTACAAAGAGCTAGAACCCATTACAGATACTATGCGTAAGAGGAGACTGGGATTCTTTGGACATATCATGAGGATGCAGGACTCGAGACTTCTGAAACAACTAGTACAACACAATCTCGTCTCAAAAAATACCACAACAGGATGTAAATGGATCAGAGAAGTAAGAGAGGATCTGAAGGAAATAGGCCTTACAACAGAAGACACCAAAAATAAGATAACTCAAGAATACAAACCTCCGCTTTACCCTTACACAAAACAAACCAACAACACGCACATTTTCAACTGAGGAAAGGGCACGAAGATCGGAGCGTCTGAAGAAGTACTGGGAGGACCGCAAAGCCCGAACAATCCCTTCAAAGAGACCTGAACGACGGACTGACTAAAGTGATCCTATGTGGTCATAAAAGAAGAAGAAGAAAAGGATTCCATCTTGCTGGAAATATGGAAGCTTTATGCACCCTTATTATTTTCCTTTCCTCTGTGTGTGTTTAAAGTCGGCCCCGTAGCCTCTTACCCGGAGGCTCTGGGTTCGATTCCCGGCCAGGTTAGGGATTTTTACCTGGACCTGAGGGCTGGTTCGAGGTCCACTCAGCCTACGTGATTAGAATTGAGGAGCTATCTGACGGTGAGATGGCGGCCTTGGTCTAGAAAGCCAAGAATAACGGCCGAGAGGATTCGTCGTGCTGACCACACGACACCTCGTAATCTGCAGGCCTTCGGGCTGAGCAGCGGTCGCTTGGTAGGCCAAGGCCCTTCAAGGGCTGTAGTGCCATGGGGTTTGGTTTGGTTTGTTTGTGTGTTTAATTTTTGTTTTAGCTAATTGAGTTAACTATTTGTCCTTTTCTATCCTGTGCATTTTATATCTGAAAAAAGAAATCTTTTGTCATTTACTTTGTGTCAAGAATGAACTTCAGTGGGTATTTATGCCTTTGTACTTTCATATTAAATAAATAATATTAACATCGTAGGTTACTGTAGATTATTTGTGTCTGTTGTTGATTCATTTGATTTGATTTTATGTTAACAAGCAAATCTGGTGTGATTATGAGTGCCTTTGCTTTCTTTACACTTAGCTGTAGCCATTCTTTCCAATATTTTGAGTATTATCACTAGGGTATAGTAGAAGTTACTTGTTTGAGATAATTTTTTCTGTACCGAATTCAATAGTCAGTCATTTACAAACCTGATACAGAAGAAAGAGTTTCAATTTGTTGACTCGCTGTTATCGGACATTTTTTGTTTTGAGGAATGGTTGAGGTTTCTTATAAGAATTTGAAGTAAATATGTTTGTAAAATGTTAAATACCTCTCATTTCTCAAATGAAACCAAAAGAGCCATTATGTATAGATCATAGGCTGTAAAGGCATTATTCAAAATTTAATTTACAGAGACTGTGAATGCTGAAAGGCATAACTATCTATAATGAAGATGATTGTGTATGAAATACTTCCACATACTCATTTGTCAAAGTTTCATTTATTCTTATTGCAGACTATTCCTTCGTAAAGCCATTAAACATTTTGGCTTTTGGCAGAATAAAGAGGAAGTGGCTGAAGAAGAGGAGAAGGAGATAACCATGTATGATTACAATAACGTGAATGACAGCCAGAGTTACTGTCCAGCAGTAGCGGTAAGTTTCATTCTCTCACGTCCACTCTGTGACTCGGTATGCTGACAATTTCTTATGATCAAGGATAAAATACTGAGTTTGTTCTTTGGGTTATGTAGTAAAATCAAGGAATAAAAATGAAGAGAGATTGAAGTTATATCCTCTAATACTCAATCACTGAGCTGGAAGTAGTCTGTTTATAGTTCCACTAAAGCAGAGATGAACAACTAGTCGGTGGTCATACCTGGCAGGTTTTTCTGGCATTGAAACCCCTAGGAAGTAGGCAGACCTTCATTATATTTTTGGAATTCTGATGTACAAGCCCATTATGGCATCATGCACACAGTGAGTCCCATAGCTGTACCGACTTCGACTACCACTCAGGTGACAAAATGTGTTTAAACTACCAGACAAAACCAAGGGTAAGAGAGATGGGTGAATACTGTAGTGTAGTGTTGGCTACTGAATGCATGATTCCAAGCAGTGTATCGATTCATTCAAGTGTCCGAGTGAATCGATTCACAGGAACGGCGAGCTCACGGCACACGATTTAGCTTACTCCCAGCGGACAGTGCTGAGCGGTGCACTCACAGGACGTTGACAGGGAGCCGAGCTTCTGCTGCAGCGAGACAGTGAATCGTGGCACATCGAAAGAATCATGAACGAACACAGCTTAGTGAAACACAAGATACACACGGCTCCTTTTCATCACACTGGACACTGGCGGAGAGCCAATCTTCCGCTGCAGCAAGACATACAGTGAGCCATGGCACACCGAAAGAATCGTGAACGAGCACGGATCAATGAGACACAAGATACACACGGCTCCTTATCGGCACATTGTACACTGGCGGAGAGCCAAGCTTCCGGTGCAGCGAGACATACAGTGAGCCATGGCACACCAAAACAATCGTACGCAGTCGCGGATCCGTGAGACACAGACATGGTTCATTATCGATACATGATTCTTAAACACTGAACATTGGCGGGGAGCCAAACTTCCTCTGAAGCAATACATACAGAGCCATGGTACACTGAAAGGATCGTATGCTATAGTGGACTCTCGAGCTCAGTTCATTTGAAAATAATACCCACTTGCATTCACTGTCCTCTTCTTACAGGGAGGTTTAAATAATAGATGGATTTATTTGCAGTGTTAAAAAGGTAGTCAAAACATAATTCTGAAGTAGCTAGTAAGTAGGTAGGCTATTAGGTTATACTATTTATTAGTTTAATGAATCTTAGTATTATAACGTAGTTGACATTTGACAATTAAACTCGACTCTAGCCTGCCCTATGACTAGTGTCATGCTCATGACCACTCAAAAGTACCCGTTTTATATTGGGAAGAACGGCTCAGTATTCTCTCAGTTCATATTTCACATCGTTGCACAAGACTTCAATCATATGTGGACAGTAAGTGAACTGATTGATGCAATAACTTAACCAACAGTATGTTGAATCAGAAAACCAGCAGGCTACTGTACATCTCGGGTAGCCTGTACAAAGTATGACGATTTAAAAAAATCCTCAGCTGATAGAAAAATACATATTTTCAAAAATTACTGAGCAGTTTGGACGTGCGGTTAGTATCACGTAGCTATGCACTTGCATTCGGGGGATGGTGGGTTCGAATCCCACCTCGGCAGCCGTTAAGATGGTTTTCCAAAGTTTCCCCATTTTCACACCAGGAAATGCTGGGACTACCATAATTAAGGCCATGGCTGCTACCTTCCTAATCCTAGACCTTTCCCATCCTGCGTTGCCGGAAACCTTCGATGTATTGGAGTGACTAGCATTTTTTTCTAAGAAGAAGTTCATAGTATGAAGACCAGATGGCAGCAGCAAGCACTGAATGCTGTTGCTGGTGTCTTACCAGTACATACTACATAGATGCAGTAGGAGCAGTGACGAATGTGCCATGAATCGGATCACTGTATTGATTCAGTAACGTGAACTGAATCAAATGAATCGAATGTCCCATCACTACTGTAGTGGGTGTACAAATGGATGATACAGTCATTGGGCTCCTGGGAGGATCTTAGATGGGGTGTTAATCCTCAGGTGTAGACCAGGTGTCATCTCTTTTCCTCTCTATTGGCTTCCTTACTGAGAACTGTCACATTATATTCCATGTATGTTTTAGCATCGCCATACAGTACAGTAACCTCAGCTTCGACAGAATTAAAACATCGATCTCTATTCCGAGATTTCCACGATTGTGTTACATCAAATTGGATACACACAATTTTAACAAAAGAAATGGCTATAGCTAGATAGAGGGCGATAATGTTATTTGCACTGAGGGATAATCTCCAGGATTATCTCTTCTTCTCCTTCTACTTCTCTCTCTCTCTCTCTCTCTCTTGTTTTTTACAATGTGCTTTACTATTTGAAATAGTTTATGTTGGGTCCACCTTTTCAATATACTTTTAATGATTGAAAATTATTTATTCATTCATACATGTTTCAGGAACAATATGCATTCCACTCATTAGTCGTCAAATCAAAGAATAAAAACAACATAACACTATCTTTTGTTTAGTCCACAATTTAAAGAAGTATTATATCGTAATTCACAATATCCAATGAATAAACAAACATTACTGAAATATTATGAAAATTATCATTACATAAAATTTTAATATTTTATGATGTTGAAGAATACTTAAATAAATTTAAGATCTTCCAATTTTTTTTTTTCCTTTTCTTCCTTAAATAATTAAACACTTGTTTATACGATGGGTTCTCATCTTTACTTCTTTCAATTAAACTTGATTTGAAGTCTTTTTTTTATTTTTATTTTTTAAGCAAGATAAATTTCTAAACTTTCTAAAACATTCATGTATTTTCCCTTTCTGGCCAAATGTATTGATTCCATGTCGTTAGAAATGTGTTTTTAACCATATGCTCTCCCATTGTGTTTGACTGCATTAACATGTTCTTTGTACCTTATAGCCAAATTTTTTTCAGACTGCCCCATCTATCGCTGCCTGCATGTTTGAGACAAGTTAAAATTATGTTACAATTGAATGCTGTGATATAAAATTCTTAAAATTCCAGCAATTCATTTTTTGTTATTTAGTCCAGCCTGTGTACATCCAGGTTACATGAATTTGTGCTGTTTTATGCTATCTGTATGGGTGACACTTATTCACTTGATATTAGGTGGTTCCAGGGAAGTTTAATTTGTCATGTAAGATCGTGATATGACTAGAGATGAAATTCCCACTTGAAACCTGAAGAAGTAATTTTCCAATTTAGACATTGGAAGCAATGTATGGAAGTTACTAGAATCATTAGAATCATTAAATGACGATTGACTCACCTTGAGCAGCATGTTGAACGTGTATGTTACACAGACGGAGCCGGACGAATATGTGTGATGGCTAATGTAGGCAGCGGTAAAGGAGGCAAGGAGTGCCCTTAATATAGGTACAGTCCCAACATGAATATATCAACATGTGTATTAGCGAACTAATATTTTTCACAATAAGAAGGTTCAAAACCTCCTGATTGTATGAAATCTCTCATGACAAATAGTGACTACGCTTAGTAAAATGATACCACTTGGTCCTCAAAGAGAAATGCCTGGTTTCCGACTTAGAATGGTCAGTTAACAGACAAATAAAATTCAGGAAACTCAATCTTAAAAAATGACCAGGGTTTCACCCTAGCGCGGCATGGGGTCTTCAGTTGGATACCGCACCATCCCAAGACACTGGCCGGCTAGCACGCCAGTAGCTGTGACTACGATAAATTCTATATTGAAGTGATACCGAGAAACAGGGTCCTTTTTATCACTGAAGGAAGGAAACTGTGATTGAAAACACAAGACTACACCAAAAGAAGCCCATTTACTAATTAGAAAGAGGAAAATAAACCCCAGGCTATCAGCTGTAGGCCTAAACAAATATTGAAATCAGATTGAGCAAAATATTAATATTACAACAGTTTGCTGCAAATTGTTGGAGGCAAGAAGTAGAGCATGCAGACCAGCAAAGAAGCTGCCACTGACAGATGCTATATGCAAAGGCAATTGTAATGCGCAATTGTAAGACTGGACTGTGGAAGATTGATAGAAAGTTGTATTTTCAGATTAAAGCAATTTCGAAGTTTGTGGTTAGTGTGTTCCTTATGTGCGTAAAAAAAAAAACATCAGAGAAAATATCATGGCCCTTATTCAACAAGCACCCAAACATCCTCCAAAACTGATGTTCTGGGGCTGTTTTACCTACGAAGGTAGTCTTCGTTTACCCTTATAACTCACATTGTTAGGCCATGCCCGACAACGAAATCATCCTACACAGATCCTATGTCAGGCAATGCCCGACACGATTTTCTTTGCTGTATAATTCCTTTGTCGGGTTACACATGCATGAATCATAGTTACAGTGAACTACAGCCATCTGTTGATGACAATTTGAATCCCAGTATTTCTATAATCTCTTTGAAATGAGGCTTTGTGCAGACCATGCAAGTTTGGAAACAGATGTTGCTTACCAACATGGCATCGTTCGAGGAGCATGAGAAGTAATTAGCAAGACTTTTAGACAAAAGTGATATTGATTTGAGCTATAGTAGGAGCAATTTTTTTTTTTAAGCGTTGAAGTTATTGCGGAATTAGATTATGTTAGAGAATTTAGTGATGAAGACCCCAATAACGAGAAAATTATACAAAATGACATAACTGGCGGCTGAAAGGATTACCCTCTCTCTCACTTCAAGTTCAAACGATTCCCATTCACGGATACGTCTAGTTATAAACCACATCACGCGACTAAACCTAACAGTGAACTTGATTCTTTTCAGTTATACATGACTAGAGACGAGAATTATAATCACTAAAAATAGTTAAAATAGGCAGGCATATAGGCTCTTAAATTAGCCAAAATAGGCATTATCATGTAAAATAGGCAACAAACTAGGCATGAAAAATTGCTTATAATTTAATACCACACTCAATTACTGTAACAGGAATTTACAACAAGCAACGTTTCAATGTTTTCCGGCAACAGTCTTGTTCTCTCGTGATGCAGGATGTTTTGTACTGAGAGAAAGATCTCTCGACATCACATGGAGTGATCGGACAAAACTTCAATGAAAGCTACTTCATCTGGCCGTAGTTCCATTGTTTCATTTACCTCGCCTCGTAGCACCCTGGTTACTTTTACCATCGCTTTCCATTCTGGATTCCGCTGCAGGACCCTATCACTTTTCGCTGACAGCGGCTACCTTCACGGAGGTTCGGTCAGAACTTCCCCTGATTTCTTCCAAAATCCTAAATGACTCCACCTGGAGCATGCCACTCTTCTCCAACTCGATGATTGCTCTCGGCAGCTTGTTGAAGTTTGAAGATGTTCCAGTGCAGTGCGTAGGTCTGAAGAAAATTGTTGTTAGTCGCTCTTCACAGTGGTCTGGTAGAAAGGATGCGTTGATACAGCATTTCGTACTCGTGTCAGATGCATCGCAGTATTTCTATGTCGATTTATATGGTACTTTTTTAACATTTCATCAGAAAAAAATAATAAAATTGGCCTAAATTATGTTGTTCCTATATCTTAATTTTTACAGTTGGGCTAATTGACAATAATGCTTAGTATTTATATTATTCATTTGTTTAATAAAAAAAGCTATTAGAGATGATGTTTCCAGAAGTACAAAACTTTAAAGTAGGAACATGGGAATTTGTAATTTACATGAAAATATGTCCTCAAAGATTTTTCAGTTTTAATTTAGCAGTATCGTGTCGAATTCACCTGGTGAAAAAAAATTAAAATGACGTTAAAAGGTATCTGAGTAGCATAGAGGAGAGCTCCCTCCTTTATCCTTGCTAGGGACCCACCAAGCTACCCCTAGCAGTATTCTTACTTACATAGAAAAATTAAAATGGAGGAACTATAAATCTCAGATTTGTGAACATTTTGTTTGTTGCTATTGGTCAGCTTTGGTCAGCCGGGTCAGCTTCCTTCAATAGTTCCTGCATCATGTGTGCCCACAAGGATGCCACCCTCATTGAAAATTAGAAAACCGCGTAATTTGAAATTGTCGTGGCATGATCCCATAACCTTACTTTTCGCCACAATTTAGCAAGACTCTAGAGGGGATGCTACTTCGCGGCCTTTACCTGGGAGCTAATGCCCCTCAGATTGTCTTTGCTTGCTCCCCAGCACAGTGGTTACTGATCGGACTTCACCAATCCAGACCAACGGTCTTTTCATTGGCTTGGTCTAGTAAAGATAAGCAAATTCAGGAAATCTGTTAGGAATGTACAAGTTTTCCGGGGATTTTTCGATGATACAGACCACTATCTGATCTCTAGTGAACTGAGTATCTCTAGGCCTATGGTAGAGAAAGTGAAATCTGTCTGCAAACGAATAAGGGTAGAAAATATCCAGGACGAGGAAATTAGACAGAAGTACATGGATATGATTAGTGAGAAATTTCGAACTGTGTACAGTAAGGAGGTTCAGGATATAGAAACTGAATGGATGGCATACAGGGATGCTGTAGTAGAAACAGCAAGGGAAATCCTAGGAACAACTGTGTGTAAAGATAGGAAAAGGCGAACATCTTGGTGGAATGATAAAGTGAGAGCGGCTTGTAAACGTAAAAAGAAGGCCTATCAGAAATGGCTCCAAACAAGGGCCGAGGCAGACAGGGATTTGTACGTAGATGAAAGAAACAGAGCGAAACAAATAGTTGTTGAATCCAAAAAGAAGTCATGGGAAGATTTTGGTAATAACCTGGAAAGGCTAGGTCAAGCAGCAGGGAAACCTTTCTGGACTGTAATAAAGAATCTTAGGAAGGGAGGGAAAAAGGAAATGAACAGTGTTTTGAGTAATTCAGGTGAACTCGTAAGAGATCCCAGGGAATCACTGGAGAGGTGGAGGGAATATTTTGAACATCATCTCAATGTAAAAGGAAATCAGCCTGGTGGTGTTGCGAACAGCCAAGCTCATGGGGAGGAGAAAGATGTTGGTAAATTGTAAAGAAACTCCATTGTCATAAAGCAGCAGGAATAGATGAAATTAGACCTGAAATGGTGAAGTATGGTGGGAAGGCAGGGATGAAATGGCTTCATAGAGTCGTGAAATTAGCGTGGAGTGTTGGTAAGGTACCTTCAGATTGGACAAAAGCAGAATGAATAAGAAAATAGGGCAGCGGGTAAGCTACTATGACCAGCATAGTGAAAGAATTATTGTCGTCAAGATAGACACCAAACCAATGCCCACCACAATAGTGCAGGTCTATATGCCTTCTAGTTCAGCGGATGATGAAGAAATCGAAAGAATATATGAGGAGATAGAAGATTTAATACAATATCTAAAAGGTGATGAGAATCTAATTGTGATGGGAGACTGGAATGCAGTGGTAGGCCAAGGAAGAGAAGGTAATACAGTAGGAGAGTTTGGATTAGGACAAAGGAACGAAAGAGGAAGTCGGCTGGTTGAATTCTGCACTGATCATAATTTAGTCCTTGCCAATACTTGGTTCAAACACCACAAACGACAGCTGTGTACGTGGACGAGACCTGGAGACACCGGAAGGTATCAAATAGACTTCATTATGATTAGGCAGAGATTCAGAAACCAGGTGTTGGATTGCAAAACTTTCCCAGGAGCAGACGTGGACTCTGACCATAACTTGTTGGTCATGAAATGCCATCTGAAGTTGAAGAAATTGAAGAAAGGAAAGAATGCAAAAAGATGGGATCTAGACAAGTTGAAAGAAAAGAGTGTGAGGGAATGTTTCAAGGAACATGTTGCACAAGGACTAAATGAAAAGGCTGAAGGAAACACTATAGAGGAAGAGTGGAGAGTCATGAAGAATGAAGTCAGTAGGGCTGCTGAAGAAATGTCAGGAAGGAAGAAAAGATCAACTAGGAATCAGTGGATAACTCAGGAGATACTAGACCTGATTGATGAACGACGAAAATACAAGAATGCTAGAAATGAAGAGGGCAGAAAAGAATACAGGCGATTAAAGAATCAAGTGGATAGAAAGTGCAAGGTAGCTAGGGAAGAATGGCTGAAGGAGAAGTGCAAGGATGTCGAAGGCTGTATGGTCCTGGGTAAGGTAGATGCTGCATACAGGAAAATCAAGGAAACCTTTGGAGAAAGAAAATCTAGGTGTATGAATATTAAGAGCTCAGATGGAAAGCCACTTCTAGGAAAAGAAGACAAAGCAGAAAGATGGCAGGAGCATATCCAACAGTTGTATCAAGGTAAAGATGTAAATAATTTGGTTCTGGAACATGAAGAGGCTGTTGATGCTGATGAAATGGGAGACCCAATTTTGAGGTCAGAGTTTGACAGAGCTGTGAGTGACCTCAATAGGAACAAGGCACCTGGAATTGATGACATTCCCTCTGAATTACTGACTGCCTTAGGAGAAACCATCATGGCAAGGTTATTTCATTTAGTGTGCAAGATGTATGAGACAGGAGAAGTCCCATCCGCACTGATCATAATTTAGTCCTTGCCAATACTTGGTTCAAACACCACAAACGACGGCTGTGTACGTGGACGAGACCTGGAGACACCGGAAGGTATCGAATAGACTTCATTATGATTAGGCAGAGATTCAGAAACCAGGTGTTGGATTGCAAAACTTTCCCAGGAGCAGGTGTGAAATCTACCGCACCATTAGTTTAGTATCTCATGCCTGCAAAATTTTAACACGTATTATTTACAAAAGAATGGAAAAACAAGTAGATGCTGAGTTGGGAGAAGATCAATTTGGCTTCAGAAGAGATGTAGGCACACGTGAAGCAATACTGACTTTACGTCTGATCTTAGAGGATCAAATCAAGAAGGACAAGCCCACGTACATGGCATTCTTAGATCTAGAAAAGGCATTCGATAATGTTGATTGGACCAAGCTATTTATGATTCTGAAGATGATAGGGATCAGATACCGAGAAAGAAGAATTATCTACAATCTGTATAAAAATCAGTCTGCAGTGATAAGAATCAAGGGCTTTGAAAAAGAAGCAGCAATCCAGAAAGGAGTGAGGCAAGGCTGCAGTTTGTCCCCTCTCCTTTTCAATGTTTACATAGAACAGGCAGTAAAGGAGATCAAGGAGAAATTTGGAAATGGAATCACACTCCAAGGAGAGGAAATCAAAACCTTGAGATTTGCCGATGATATTGTTATTTTATCTGAGACTGCAGAAGATATTAAAATTATAAAATCCTTTTAATCACAACCACCTACTCAATACATTATATTACTCATTGAATTATAAAATAATCATGAGGTGTCTTAAATAAAGGAACATGTTTCGTTCGACATAGCGAACATCATCAGCCTTAATTTACAAGGATTAGGTCAGGGCCCTGAGCTGAATGATAAAAATTGTTAAAAGAGTGACAATACCATAATAAAAAGTAAAATGATAACATTAAACATGAAATTATAACAATATGTACAGATTAACAGCAAGTATGCAGAGGAATACTTTGAATGATGGTAGTCTATAAAGTTAAAACAAACATGAGGTTGTAAAAGTAAAAAGATATAGATATAGTAGATCTTAAATTATATGTCAATGCGTGAAGCGTGGATTAATTGTTGACTATGGAGTTCTTAATTGAGCAAAACAAAAGTTAAAATAGAGTTTATTGATTAGTGCGAGTCAAGCTGAGTCAGTTAAAAGGCGCAAAGCGACGAAGCTAAGGTTGAAATGACGTAAACTTCAGTAGTTAGGAATTCTGTAGGAGAGCCAACACAATGCCAGAAGGAAATACAGGTTGAACTAGTCCGTATTTACACGCTAGCAGTAGAATTAAACTTATACAACGTAGGACACCAATGTGGACTCGTTAAGTAACTATAACTTGAAAGTAGGGAGAGTTCCAGCAAACCAGAATGGATGGAGCAGATTATGGCACAATTGGAGTTAGAAATCTGAAAAGAAAGAAAAGGGAGGAAAAATAAAATTATGTTATAATGAAAAAAAGTTAGTAAAAAGTTAGAAGGAGGCTTACCCTTGGGACTAGTGTGAGGTGTTCGCTAACGTTGGCTGCGCGAATCAAACTGGCGAGTAACCTTATTGCTGCTTCTAGTATTGTATGTATTGTAGCAGCAATAAGGTTACTCGCCAGTTTGATTCGCGCAGCCAACGTTAGCGAACACCTCACACTAGTCCCAAGGGTAAGCCTCCTTCTAACTTTTACTAACTTTTTTTCATTATAACATAATTTTATTTTTCCTCCCTTTTCTTTCTTTTCAGATTTCTAACTCCAATTGTGCCATAATCTGCTCCATCCATTCTGGTTTGCTGGAACTCTCCCTACTTTCAAGTTATAGTTACTTAACGAGTCCACATTGGTGTCCTACGTTGTATAAGTTTAATTCTACTGCTAGCGTGTAAATACGGACTAGTTCAACCTGTATTTCCTTCTGGCATTGTGTTGGCTCTCCTACAGAATTCCTAACTACTGAAGTTTACGTCATTTCAACCTTAGCTTCGTCGCTTTGCGCCTTTTAACTGACTCAGCTTGACTCGCACTAATCAATAAACTCTATTTTAACTTTTGTTTTGCTCAATTAAGAACTCCATAGTCAACAATTAATCCACGCTTCACGCATTGACATATAATTTAAGATCTACTATATCTATATCTTTTTACTTTTACAACCTCATGTTTGTTTTAACTTTATAGACTACCATCATTCAAAGTATTCCTCTGCATACTTGCTGTTAATCTGTACATATTGTTATAATTTCATGTTTAATGTTATCATTTTACTTTTTATTATGGTATTGTCACTCTTTTAACAATTTTTATCATTCAGCTCAGGGCCCTGACCTAATCCTTGTAAATTAAGGCTGATGATGTTCGCTATGTCGAACGAAACATGTTCCTTTATTTAAGACACCTCATGATTATTTTATAATTCAATGAGTAATATAATGTATTGAGTAGGTGGTTGTGATTAAAAGGATTTTATAATTTTAATATATTGTCCTCAATACGGTTCTATTATGAGATTAATTACATGTAACTGCAGAAGATCTCGAGAAGTTGCTGAATGGTATGGATGAAGTCTTGGGTAAGGAGTACAAGATGAAAATAAATAAGTCCAAAACAAAAGTAATGGAGTGCAGTCGAACGAAGGCAGGTGATGTAGGAAATATTAGATTAGGAAACGAAGTCTTAAAGGAAGTAGATGAATATTGTTACTTGGGTAGTAAAATAACTAACGATGGCAGAAGTAAGGAGGACATAAAATGCAGAGTAGCACAAGCAAGGAAGAGCTTTCTTAAGAAAAGAAATTTGCTCGCGTCAAACATTGATATCGGAATTAGAAAGATGTTTTTGAAGACTTTCGTGTGGAGCGTGGGATTGTATGGAAGTGAAACATGGACGATAACTAGCTCAGAAAGAAAGAGAATAGAAGCTTTTGAAATGTGGTGTTACGGAAGAATGCTGAAGGTGAGATGGATAGATCGAATCACGAATGAAAAGATACTGAATCGAATTGGTGAGAGGAGATCGATTTGGCTAAATTTGACGAGAAGAAGCGATAGAATGATAGGACACATCTTAAGACACCCAGGACTTGTTCAGTTGGTTTTTGAAGGAAGTGTAGGTGGTAAGAACGGTAGGGGTAGACGAAGGTATGAATATGACAAGCAGATTAGAGCAGATGTAGGATGCAATAGGTACGTAGAAATGAAAAGGTTAGTGCAGGATAGAGTGACATGGAGAGCTGCATCAAACCAGTCTATGGACTGATGACTCAAACAACAACAACACTACACCTATTTATAAGCTAGGGAACGGGAAGGATTGCAACAACTATCGAGGTATCTCATTGATTAGTAGACCAGGCAAAGTATTCACTGGCATCTTGGAAGGGAGTGTGCGATCATTCGTTGAGAGGAAGTTGGATGAAAACCAGTGTGGTTTCACACCACGGAGAGGCTGTCAGAATCAGATTTTTCAGTATGCGCCAGTTAATTGAAATATGCTACGAGAGGAATAGGCAGTTGTGTTTTTGTTTCGTAGATCTAGAGAAAGCATATGACAGGGTACCGAGGGAAAAGATGTTCACTATACTGGGGGACTATGGAATTAAAGGTAGATTATTAAAATGAATCAAAGGCATTTATGTTGACAATTGGATTTCAGTAAGAATTGATGGTAGAATGAGTTCACGGTTCAGGGTACTTACAGGGGTTAGACAAGGCTGTAATCTTTCACCTTTGCTGTTCGTAGTTTGCATGGATCATCTGCTGAAAGGTATAAAATGGCAGAGAGGGATTCAGTTAGGTGGAAATGTAGTAAGCAGTCTGGCCTATGCTGACGACTTGTTCTTAATGGCAGATTGTGCCGAAAGCCTGCAGTCTAATATCTTGGAACTTGAAAATAGGTGCAATGAGTATGGTATGAAAATTAGCCTCTCGAAGACTAAATTGATGTCAGTAGGTAAGAAATTCAACAGAATTAAATGTCATATTGGTGGTACAAAGCTAGAACAGGTCGATAAGTTCAAGTATTTAGATTGTGTGTTCTCCCAGGATGGTGATATAGTAAGTGAGATTGAATCAAGGTGTAGTAAAGCTAATGCAGTGAGTTCGCAGTTGCAATCAGCAGTATTCTGTAAGAAGGAAGTCAGCTCCCAGATGAAACTATCTTTACATCGGTCTGTTTTCAGACCAACTTTGCTTTACGGGAGCGAAAGCTGGGTGGATTCAATATACCTTATTCATAAGTTAGAAGTAACAGACATAAATGCAGAAAGAATGATTGCTGGTACAAACAGGTGGGAACAATGGCAGGAGGGTATTCGGAATGAGGATATAAAGGCTAATTTAGGAATGAATTCGATGGATGATGCTGTATGCATAAACCGGTTACCTAGGAGAATAATGGACTCTGTTATTGAGGGCATGAAAAGTAGAGGTAGACCAAGACGACGATGGTTAGACTCGGTTTCTAACGATTTAAAAATAAGAGGTATAGAACTAAATGAGGCCACAACACTAGTTGCAAATCGAGGATTGTGGCGACGTTTAGTAAATTCCCAGAGGCTTGCAGACTGAACGCTGAAAGGCATAACAGCCTATAATGATAATATATGTATGTATGTATGTCTGCATGTATGTTGTACTAGTAACTTTTTCTACTAAAATGTGGATGATTGGCAAAGCAAATAAAACTCGAATATCAGAAGTATAATACTGACACTATAGGAGACAGATGCTGTATTTAATACATAGCATACTTATGCGACATTTGAAAATCTATAAAAGGCGGTTGATAACTATGAAATTCTGAAGTTGATCAGAATCAACTAAAGGTTATTTACAATTTGTACAAGAATCAGTGGTGAGAATTGGGGGATTTGAAACAGAAACAAGCAACCGGAAAGGAGTGAGGGAAATAGCAGCTTATTCCACTTCTTTTTTTAAGATGTGTATAAAACAAGGGAAGGAAATCGAAACATAATTTGGAAAAATGAATCACAATGCATGGAAAATATTTGCTACTGAGATTGTCATTTTATTTGAATGTCAAGAATAGTTGAATAGTAGGACACAGTCTTTAGGAAACATTATCATGTGCTTTTTCCCAAACCTGAACTGCCTTCTATCAAACCAGTTGGTAATTAGTATTTAAAATAAATAGTAATAAATAATAAATACACTAAAACCTCGTTAATTCGAAGTCGTTGGGAGGCAGAAATAGGACTTCAAATTACGTGATTTCGAATTAACCGCCAACTTGCAATTCGGAAATGCCAACTCCTGTTGTGTCACAAAATATTCTAAGACTCGTTACTCTTCCTAAGACACTTTTAAATCTTTCATATGCTATGGAAAACGACTATTTCCAAAACGTATACAAAAAGGTGCATTTACAGTATTCAAATAATGCTCTTGGATAACTCATTACCAAACATAACCTCACGCAATGAAAGGTTCCCCTGTACAAGTGCTTTATTCATTGGATTACTGCTCTGTATGCATTTTAGATCCCCTGTATTTGCACGAAAATTGCCCGACGCCCTTAAAACTTCGTGGCTTACCAACATTTCCTATGAGGAGGGGAGGAAGTCTCTCGCTTCCGTGTGCATTGCAACACAGTACATTGACCCCCACCCGTGTACGATTTCCCGGCTGGCACTTCTCTCATTTAAAACCATAAGTCTGTTCGGGCTTGGCATTAAAAAAATGCAGTTTCATCCATATGAATTGATTATATGAGCCACTCTTTTTCGCCAAGCGTCGGCAACGCCAGTGTTTACAGGTTCTGCCTCTCCGCACACTGCTTGCTACGTGATCTTGTGGCGTTCCTTTAAACGCTGAATACAAAAGAATTACAATTTCACTAGAACCTAGAATATATGAAGCACCCTGTAGACAGACCAAGTTGAATGAAAGTGCTGAAAGCTACCCTAATTTTTATATATATATATATATATAAAGGCGGTTTTGAATTAAGTCTGAATTTTGGTAATAGGACAAACATTGTTCTTCGAAGTATGAATTATCCGTATGTTGAATTAAGCAATTTAAATAACTTGCAAAACCGTACCTCATGTGTCCAGGAATGAGAGTTTCTTCAAATTAGGCGGGATTTTGAATTAACTGGTTTCAAATTATCGAGTTTCTACTGTAAATAAATGTAGTTTATTAGTAATGGAATACTGTAGAGGAATTTTAAAGGGTAGCAAATTAAAAAATGAGGTCTTTGAGGAAGTTGATGGACTTCACTGCTTAGGTAATGTAAAACAATGATACAGAGCCGAAGACGTCATAAAGTGGTATATAACCAAACTGTGAAAGGGTTTTCTGCAGAATAGAAATTGGTTCACCTCGTGCAAAGATATACTTGTTAGATAGTTGTGCAGAGTGTGGGAGTGTATGGACACAGTGGTTCAGAGAGAAAGAGACTGAAACCTTTGAAACTTAAATGTTTCTGGAGAATATTAGAAGATTGGCATGTGTAGATTAGATTACCAATAAGGTAATGAATCAAGTTTGCATGAAGAGAAAAAATGATGTAATTCAACAGGGGAGAATGATGCATTTGTAGAAGTTATTCCAAAATTTGGTAATACAAAGAACCTGGCTCTTGCACCATGACATTGCATTATCACACATTGCTGTTTCTGTTATTTCACCCTCTGCAACTTCTTTCAGTTCTTATAAAATAAGATTGTGGGTTTTATTTTTTTCATCCCCTGCTCCATTGAAGAGACCCTGGTAAAATATAATTGTGGTGGCAGGCTTTCACAGAACATGACTTCCAGGAACCAAATGCGAAGTGGTAGAATCTCTGGAAGTGATGTCCACAGCAGGATGGATATAACTACAAGGTTGATGACAGTCATTCTGCTCAATGCTGTGTCCTATGAGTTTAATATTATCAATTCAGGAATATAATAGATACTGCCTCTTTGGTGCAAATGGAGTCATAAATAAAATTCTTGTTTTAAATATGATGCCTGTTATAGCTGTGATAGTGACAGAAGACTTGCAAGATACAAGCTTTAACTAAATGTCTTATTCTTTGGTAGCGCGAAAGATTAGGATTAGCAACATTTATCCTATTCGTTAGTTGTTCATCGTCTGTTCTGTTGTCATAATTTAACTTTCATGATTACATCAGCCTAGGTCCATATCTGGTGAGATACATTGTGCAGACTGTACTGAGTGTCCTGGCATGGACTAGATCAAGCTTGTTACTTTCATTTTACTGCTTCAGTCTCACTCGTGATTTTTTTTTACCGACACAGGCAGGTCTTATGGCGATGATAGGACAGGAAAGGGCTAGGAGTGAAAAGGAAGAGGCCGTGGCCTTAATTAGAGGGTACAGCCCCAGCATTTGCCTGGTATGTAAACGGGAAGCCACGGAAAACCATCTTCAGGGCTGCCAACAGTGGGATTCGAACCCACTATCTCCCGAATACTGGATACTGGGTGCACTTAAGCGACTGCACCTATCGAGCTCGGTATTCATCACTTTGACAATATAAAAGTGACTGATAAATGAGCGATGCTAGTAATGCCATTCCTTATGCAGCCAGTCCCTGTGATGAATTTTGTTTAGCTCATGGGAGTGGTTGATGGTATGCATTTCAGTGGACTTGGCAGACTGATAAGAACATCTTCTGACTTGGGGACGAAAGCAACAACAATCTACCTCACTCCTTAATTTCCCTAGTATGCCTCTTCAGTGACACATAGGCTACTTATGACAACTGATGATGGATATGTTGAGGTCCCTTATTACTCACCATATGGTTACACCTCATATATTATATACTTCAAGAAGTTGCTTAAACACTTCTTTAAATTTTTTATGCAATGTTCATAATTACCAAGAACATCAAACAAGTCATTTTTGCAAGTGTATATAAGGTTACATCTACCCCTTCTCTTTTGTAGGACGATGACTATGATCCTCCAGGAGATGGTGAATGTGATGAGACCCTTAAACCCGCTGACGATGTTCACACCACTATAGGCTGGAAACTGGTCTCACCGCCACCAAAGGTAAACTGTTCAACTCGATGTCAAGGATTGATATTAATAGAACAGCTAAATGCTTCGTTGAAGCATTGAATGGTGTTTTGTTCCATGTTTAAATTATAAGGATCTTACTGGTATATACATACTATTTTATTTGTAACATACATGGTATTACATGTAATAGAAAGGTAACAGGCAATGCACAAATATAAATCCAAGATTCCATGTTTCATTTATACAAGTTATGTAGTATTCATGATTTTAGCAAAGGGAAAATAAGTCAGATAAAAAAGGAAAGTGCAGTTTGGAATATTTGCATCTAATGTAAGAAAAGTAAGTGCAGAACTTATTTTCAGGAAAATCTATACCTATATCTTCCTGCTGATCACAGATAAGGTTCATATGCATTCAGTGTGTACCTTCCTACAAGCTGTAAATATTTCAGACCATCCAGATTTGAAAACTCTGAATATCTGATCATATCTTTGTAATATCTTGTTACAGTATTAAGTCTACAATTCGTCTAACATTAAACAAGTTTACATAGGCTTCACAGTACCCTAATTCTTTGAATGAATTATGTTACCGTGTAGACTGTCAAAGCAATTGTAAAATATCCCCATAGACTATGTTCACAGGGAAGTTTTTGTGACAGTACATTTCCAACTTGCATGAGCACATTAAAAATGGCTCCTGAAGGATGGGTGAGGAAAGTGCTGTCAGTGCTGTATATAGTCCCTAATAAATGTGAGGGCTATGGCAGGTATTTCTTCTGTAGGCTATCTGTGAAGTAGGCTGACACATTTGACATCTTGTAACGTTGGATGTTTTGCATACTGCATTTCCTCCTAGAAGTGCGACAGGCTTCGGCAGCTGGCACATTTCCTATCCTCGCTGCTGGATGGGGGTTTCATTCATTCCATTCCTGACCCGGTCGAATGACTGGAAACAGGCTGTGGATTTTCATATCCTCCTAGACAATACATTAAACCCTCCTTAGCATCAATTATTAAGTAAATTGTTGTCCCAGTTTGGTGAATAGTCATCTAAGTTCTCATTAAAATCTAGTGGTTGCTTTATTTTATTCTGTGCTTTTTCTACTACAGCTGCATTTGTTTTATTCACAAGACTCCCCCAAGCACTGTGGCGCAGCGGAGCATCTTCAGCAGTAATTCGAGCAGCAGTTGACATTGCAGTGATGCAACAAACTATTCGAAATTGGTTACTTGAAGGAAAGCTCCAAGCCAGACGCCCTGCGGTGTGCATTCCAGTGGTGTCAAGCTAGAGCTCATTGGTGCCTGGAGTGGAGGTCCGTTATGTTTTCCGATGAAAGCCGGTTCTGCCTTGGTGCCAGTGATGGCCATGTGAGCGCCTGCATTCCACCTGTCTGCGGCGTCGACACGCTGGAGCTACACTGGGAGTTCTGGTCTGGGCAGCAGTTTCCTATGACAGCAGGAGCACTCTCTTTGTTATCCCACGCACCCGGACTGCAGATGTGTACGTCTGACTGATGATCCGACCTGTTGTGCTGCCATTCATGAACAGCACTCCTGGGGGTGTTTTCCAACAGGATAATGCATGCGCCCATGCCACTTGTTGTAACCCAACGTGCCCTACAGAGTGTCGACATGTTGCCTTGGCCTGTTTGATCCCCCGATCTGTCCCCAATCGACCATGTACAGGACATCATTATACGGCAACTCCAGCATCATCCACAACCAGTATTAACTGTCCCTGTATTGACCAACCAATTGCAACAGGCATGGAATTCCATCCCACAAACTGACTTCCGGCACCTGTACAACACAATGCATACACATTTGCATGCCTGCATTCAACAGTCAGGCGATTACACCGGTTATTAATGGACCAGCATGGCACATTTGCGATGACTTTTCTCATGCGGATATTAACCGTAAGTCTTGTAACCTTTAATCAATTAAATATGTTACCTCGACAAATATATTACCAAAATTTCCAAATTCTACATTCCTTACTTCATGATTCTTGGATATTTTTTTCCGACAATGTAATTACCCTTAAGTGCTCACCACGAATTAGAATGCCTGCAGCTCTTGAAGTTTCAAACCTACTTTTTAGTATATTTTCCAGTTCTTCATATTTGGAACATGACAAGTATTTTCTCTTTTTAGTCTGCAAAATACTTGATGATATGCTTCTTCATTTTGCCGTTGTATTCAGTGTGGATACAGAGAGCTGCAACTGGCGTGCCAGTACAATAACAAATCAACTTTTCCCAAGATTTGAACCTTCCCTTCCACAGTGAAAGTTTTCCTTTCCTTCTTTTTTTCTCCTCATTATTAGTCGGAAAATCTCCAACAATAAAGAAGGATAAGCAAACATCGCTACAAGAAGATTGTTGCAAATTATTTCAACCAGTCAATTCAGGTAACACAAACATAAATAACAAAAATACTGTATATTTGCAAATAATACGTGCCATTGAATAATGTGTGTGCCCTAAGTTTTGGAGAGAATTTAAAGAAAAGAAAATTGCCTTTACTTTGTTTTATTTGCAAAAAATAAAGCCAACATTAAGTTATGTAGGCCTACTCCAAAAAAAATTACTGTTTTCACAACTACGCAGATAAACTTTGAATCATAAATATGCTTTTAGGCTTAGAAATGAAAATGAAAACCTACAACCTGTTTTCCAGTCATTGACCGTGTCAGGGATGGAATGAATGAAGCAGATATAGGCTATTAGTACGATGGGGTCGCCACTCCCAAAATGATTTATTAATGACTGATAAATGCTATGAAATGAGTATGGAGAGTGTTGCTGGAATGAAAGATGACAGGGAAAACCGGAGTACCCGGAGAAAAACCTGTCCCGCTTCCACTTTGTCCAGCACAAATCTCACATGGAGCAACCGGGATTTGAACCATGGTATCCAGACGTGAGAGGCCGACGCGCTGCCGTCTGAGCCACGGAGGCTCTTTTAGGCTTAGAAGACAAAGTTAAATTTTCTTTCTTTGCAATGTTCAGAATATGAATTAATGCTTTCCCATTTCAACAAAGCAATGGCAAATATTTACAATCTCTTGAAAAGTCTAATACATCCATCATCAATGTCTTCCAAAAACATGCCTTTCCGTCCACCAAAATGAACTCTTTCTTCCATCCATATGACACACACTGGTTGCTTGTTTCCGGTGCCAGTTTTTTTTTTCATGCTAATTTTAGATAGACCCCCACCCCAAAAACACATCCATCTTAACCCTTTCCACTTGAATTATTTGTAAGTCCTGATTTCTCCCCACTCATATTTATTTCTGTCAGCATTCTTCATATTTTAAAACCTTGTATTAAGTACTGGTTGTAACAATATATACAGGAAGGAACTACAGAATTAATTAATTTATGGTATTTACAATCCACAAAATAATGTTTTTCACTTTCTTAACGGTATACCTTGAGTGTGTGGAAACGTTCAAAGCAAATGCCTGGATGGAGCCCTGGTTGCTTCTCACAGGTTTTACAGAAATGGACTGTCTCTCTCCTCCCTCAAACAACTTTCCTGTCACTGCAAACCTTGCAATCCTTAGTTTTTCCTTCAGGATGGGGGTACAGCAGGTGTAGCTTGCCATTCAGCCTCACTTCTTCATCTGTTGAGGAAGGTCTTCCCCTTTCCCTGCTCTGTGTATTCCGCACATTTCCTACAAGTTGTCTTACCAAGTTTTTCCTGAACTTCAGATGGGTGATTCCATTGTTACCTTCTTTGAAGAGTAGGAAGGCATTCACTATTGTGATCTCCAGAAGCCAGAAGAACATTTTTCTCCACCACTTCACTGATTTACGTGTGAATAGGTATGAGCTAGCATAGTGGTCAGAAAAATCAACGCCCCCCCCCCCATGTATTGATTATAAGCACATACGACGGTAGGTTTCTCTACAATTTCCTCAGCACCTTGACGTCTTATTCTTTGCACAGGCTGGGTGGAATTGTCATAGAAAGTGGACAGCATAGCAATAATTCGCTTGTCCTTCCAAACCAAGCAAGAAGTGTTATCTGTTCGAAGTGCAATAACGTCACGTCGTTTCATTCTCTTTGTTGCGGTTTTTCTAACTTGTAATGGCAGACCTCTCCTATTTACCATTACAGTGCCTGTGATATGGACCTTTAGTTTCAGTAGCTCAGCTGCAAGGTCGTAACTGGTATAGAACCGGTCCATAAAGACATGAAACCCAGTTTCGTTGGTGGGTTGCAAAACTTTTGTAACCAAATGAATAACTATCCTGCATTTGAAGGGTAAATCTTGCCTAACAATATGGTTCAATAGCACATACGTGTCCGGTACTCGAGTCTGACAGTACATAAATACGGAGTCCCCACTTTGTTGGTTTCTGCTTTTTGTAACACTTGAACACGACAAGACCCTTGAAGCCTACAGTGCTTTCATCAATACTCAGATTCTTTCCTGGAATGAAGTGTTCCCGGAATTTCGTGTCCAGGTACGACACTATATTTCTGACCTTCGAACCTCTATATTGTGGACCTGCCCTATCAGCATCAGGGGAAGAAAGATGGAGATTCCAGAATATCTGTAGAAATCTGTCTCTAGAGAACACATCTTCGTAGAACACCTGCTTATTCAACCAGTCTTCACTAAAATAATCCTGCATTTCTGCCTTACTGTTCATCCCCATGTTGATAATTACACCAATAAATGCCTTCAGCTCTTCTAAAGTCACAGATTTCCAAGAAAACCAGATAGATCTCTTCTGAAGTGGAGTATTTAGCTGTATTTTCATTTCGGCAAATTTGTTCTTCTCATGGACAATAGAGGTTTGTAACTGATCAGTAAAAAATAGCTGCCAGTACTCTAGTTCTACTTTAGGTCTATTGCCACAACTTGTGAATCCACTGACTAACCTGTAAGGAAATTTGGGTAATCCTTCATCACCAGTTCTCCACGATCTCCTAGGTATATTTGAAGTCAGCACTGTATGCCTGGGACCGGGATGAGTCATAATACTACCGCCTCCTCTATGATTTCTTGCGACGCTGATATCGATATCATCACTTGAATCACTAATGGACATATCACTTTCATCACCAGATTCAAAATTTTCGTCACTTTCATGGTCACTATCAACAAAATCAGCTGAAATAGACTCAAGAATCTCAGCTTCGGTCAGACTGTTTGCCGCCATGTTGCTTCACGCGACTGCTTTCCATTGTCAAGGAAACAGAGCAATTTTGCCGAGCAAAGAGAAACTAAAACACTCCTATTTGGTTTATTTCGGTTTCTGGAAGGGACCAGCACTTACGAAACGAAGTACAAAAGTCCTGGCTTGCCAGATAACCTAGCAACGAGCGGTGAAACATTGTGTCGACTCAGGGTCGACACACGAGCTATAACGCTAAGTGACGGCTGTTGACCTCAGGTCGACACACGAGCGGAAAGGGTCAAGATAAATTTTTTGGGTAGGCAACCCGTTTATCAGAATTGTCATGCGGTTTGCGTAAATTTTTATAGTAGACAACCCGCTCATCAGAATTGTGATGCAGTTTGCGTAGCTTCCCCTGATATTAATAATCGCCTAGTTTCGCCTATGTGTTGCAAGTTTGTGCTGTCCGATTTGGTCATCATGCTGCGGTTTTGCAAAGAGTTATAGGTTAGTTGCAAAGCCATTTTACTTCAATTTTTCCCTGTCTCAAACAGCCTGATGGCTGTACCACCCGTGCCCTCGAATTTTATGAATCTCTACTACGATAAATTCCCATGAAGATATAATTGTACATCCGATCCAGGAAAAACATGATCATGAAGATTAGAGTGCGCAGTGGAAAATTAAGTGCCATAACATTAATCATGATACCAAAAGGTCGGATTTGGACTGTGACTAGAAATGATCAGCGAATAGACCATGAACTGGAAATGGGCCTCCTAAGCCATATTATGAAACAAGCATAAGGGGCTAGACTACATACAATACAAGTCAAGAAATATTTACTTAAAAATCAGGAGAAAAGGATGACGACTCAAAATAAGAAAGGGCGAACATTTATATATAAATGTACATACACGCAACTCTCGATTAACTGGGATAATGAAGGGTTAAGTCTTCACGGATAAGTAAAGTAGCGGTTAACTCGCAAAAAGTTAAAAATAGAACAGGTGCTCTGAAAGTACAGTAAAAATTATAATAAATGATACTGCTGCATTGTTTTTTATTAACTTACCCAATACATTGTAGTAAAAGTAGCACTTAGCACAGTTAATAAATGGAAAAATAAACAACACTTTATGTTGAAACTAATTAGGCAAAGAAAAATATTCAGACTACCTAACTTTATTGGTTCTGAAAATAATCGGTCAGGGTTTTCTGCTTTTGTGCCGAGAAAGTCTTTTTCCTTGTTTTGCTTCTCAAGTTTCTCAAAACAAGTTTCTTCGGTGATGAGAGCATTATCCTGGCCTTCGATGTACTCCAGCAATGACTCGACATTGGCCAAGGTAGCCCCATGCGTAACTGTTTGCTGTGTTTGTGCGGCGCGACCAGCTGATTCCACCTTCTCATCACTTTCACTTCCTGCTTCCTCCCTGCCCTTTATTTTGTCGACAATCTGTTCATATGTCAGCTCTTTGTAGCCTTGGTCATTCTGGTCACAATCTAACTGACGAATATTTTCTTCGTCAACTTCCTCTCCACCTGAGACAGTTTTTACGGCTTCAGTCACTGTACTAACTGTATTGACTTCATCAAATCCGAGAATTCCATCGTCTTCAGAAATATCTGGAATGATTGTTTTCCCAAGACCACACAATTGTCAATGGTTTTTTTTATTCCCAAACCAAATCGCGGTTAATCCGATTACGGTAAATCGAGAGTTGAGTGTATATGGTTCTTGCTTACATCAAACTTTGTTTTCATATCATGTACATATACATATGGTGAGGACCTAGAAAGCAATAGCTTTTCTCACATCGTACTTGTGTGTTACTTTCATCTGAATAAACAATAATACATGACTTGGATTATAAACCCTGAAAGGGGAGTAAATCTTTCTAACAGATGTTCATCACATATAAAATCCAACTCGAATGTTACCTCCCACACACAATGAGAATTTTTTTATGTAATACTCAAGGAGTAGTTGGGTAATAATCATCAAAGCCAATCACAGAAAAGTAATTAGTGGGCTAAATATTAACCATGCACATGCGGAAATAAAAGGGAACTAGAGTTAAGACAAACATGCTCGCCATCTTTTACCTCAAGCACCAAAAACAATAATGGAAGGAGTTTAGGGGAAAAGGGGCAAAATATTGATGCAAATGTAATGGACTAATATTACATGCAAACAATATTCTCTAACCCATGGGTAAATAACGGAAATATCAAGCTTGATGAATATTATTATTATTATTATTATTATTATTGTTGTTGTTGTTGTTGTTGTTGTTGTGACTAGTGAGGTGTGGCTCAGTTGTTTGTATCTATTAGTATTATTATTATTATTTACGGACTTTATTTGATGTAAATCATGATCGTATTATTCTGAGGTTATGTCATGAAACATTGCTGTAGGTATATTAGTATGAGTTTATTTAATGTAAGAACATGTACTTAATAGCATACAATTTATTATTTATCTGTACATATGATGTATAAATCCAATGCAATATTGTGCAACACACGGTAATGGTCCAGAACAATGTAATTTTGGCTCTAGATAATTATAAAAACATCCTTTCATTCTAAATAGTTTATTGAAAACTCTCGAAATTACAAGAAAACGTGTCATATTCTTCCAGAAGCCTGGCCACGCAAGATATATAAACAGGCAGTCTTGAGGGTAGAGTTGAGTCATTGCTTAACAAGAGTTCTGAGGGCAAGTCATTAATCGAGTGTGTGAATTCATGTTGTGATTGGTAGTATGTTCACATGCTGTTGTTGCACTCATATTATTATTATTATTATTATTATTATTATTATTATCATTATTATTATTATTATTCGGAACAGTGCTTTGTTCAAGAGCATAGTAGTCAAGTGTTCAAGATGGCAGTTTATTAGTGCGCATGTGTAGAATATCTATATAAAATTTGTAAATAAAATAGTGTACACAATTGACAGCATTTCGTGTGTGCATCTTTGTGGAAACAACATGCCAGTAATGAGGAAGAAACCAAAATAAAAATCTAGGGAAATCCCATAGTTGATATACACCCCATTAAACTGCTTGTTTGCACACACTCACACACATTCATCCACGGCCTCAGACAAAAGCAATTCACAAGTCAGATACTCAAATGAGTAATTTCAAAAGGCACATGATATATGAAAAATATCAGCATCTTTTATGAAATAGGAGTAGCAATCTCATAACTTCCCTCAAACTACAACAGCGTCTATCCCAAAGATTGCAAGTAAAGCCTAACACTGACATGGATTATGAATGGCCGAGAAAGGGAAAATCCCCACAAGGAACACCATGCACAATAAATATATGGACCACTCTGTTGTAGCATAAAACATCAATCATATAAAACCGGGAGGACACGTACCAATACATACAGAGAATAACAAGGTGCATACCAAATAGAATGCAGTAACGTCAAAGCAAGATAATCACCCATCATGAAGGTGATACATTTCGCTACCAAGAGATCAAGAAATATAAAGATAGAGAACACACAGAAGAAAAATGTGGCGAGCACAAATAATAAAAGGAACAGAAACATACAAGGACACTAGTAGTGGAAAGAAAATCAAATACCTAGGTTATGGGTTCAAAGGATACCGTTACCTCGAGTGTCCCAAAGATAAGAACAAAAATCATTCCCTCTATAAAGTGTGAGAGGTAATAACAGCATCTTTAAAGCATTTAAAAACGTGTTTATAAGGCAAAAACGCCCTGCCAGAACGCATCGGGTCCATTCTCCAATAAGTAATCAACAGGAGTTTTGTCAAGGAGAAAATTTACATATCTGGTGGAAAGGAAAACTTCTCACGGCACGTGTGGCGCGAGGCCGCCACCTATTGGTATACGGAGAAGTTAGGAAGTCGTGAAGCCACAGAGGCCATCATTGAACAACACAGCAAATCGAAGACTAAACTGACAACAGCAGGAGTCATATTCATAGAATGAAGCCATTAGTTAGGGCCCATGGCGTAGATGTTAGGAAGCATACTATGTCGCAGACATTAATTTGAAGATTTTAATACATTGTAAACATCGCAAATGTGAGGGGCTCAACAAAAAAAAAATGTTGTAAAAGACAGGAAAATGTTGAATACGGGAACATAGAAGCTGAGTAATACTGTAAAACCACTGGAACATGTAATAAAATACAGGAAACACTCAAATTCATACTAGCCGATGATGAGAATACTACTGGTTACTCTTACAACAAGATAATTACAGTAGACCCTCAATTATACATTCCCGGAAACTAAGTTTTCCTGTATTATTCATTCAAATTACATGATACCGTGAGCATCCTAATTAAATCACGTAAAAATCCCGCATTATCCGTTCCTCAAAGAAACAATTTCCAGTATCAACCGTCGAGATATTTCAGTCCCATCAACGCTAAATCCTTGATCACGCAGTTTTTCAAGAAACTGTATCTCACGAAAGGATGGCTACGGCATACTTACGGATCTTGGTGTTAACGTCCCGTTATTGCGGTAATTTAAGGAAGTACTATACCAGAAAAGCAGTCGGCGGTGAACTTTCATAAAGGACCATCATAGCATTGCATTTGGGTGGTATTGTTTCGAGAATCGCAGTCATAAAGCAGAGTGTGTCCACAACAATAGGAAGGAGAAAGAGCACATTTCGACAGCTCTACTTGAAGACGGAACGAGTTTCGTCAAATGTTCGTACTTGCCTAACGTCTACTTTATGTCCAGGGTTAGACGTTTATTTTTTATTTTAGTTTTTTTACCATTTTTGAGTGTATCAACGAACAGGTTTTCGGCACTTCCCTCAGGGCACTGTATAGTCACTGAGCTTTCAGGCAGAAATCGAAACTGCTCCTTCTTAAGTAACACAATTTTAGTATTTTCATCATCATCTTCTTCATTTATGACCACATAGGATCACTTTAGTCAGTCCATCGTTCAGGTCTCTTTGAAGGGATTGTTCGGGCGTTGCGGTCCTCCCTGTACTTCTTCAGACGCTCCGATCTTCGAGCCCTTTCCTCAGTTGAAAATATGCGTGTTGTTGGTTTGTTTCGTGTAAGGGTAAAGCGGATGTTTGTATTCTTGAGTTTTGTATTCATTTTTATCTTATTTATGGTGTCTTCTGTTGTAAGGCCTATTTCCTTCAGATCCTCTCTTACTTCTCTTATCAATTTACATCCTGTTGTGGTATTTTTGAGACGAGATTGTGTTATACTAGTTGTTTCAGAAGTCTCGAATCCTGCATCCTCATATGTCCAAAGAATCCCAGTCTCCTCTTATGCATAATATCTGTAATGGGTTCAAGCTCTTTGTACATGACTTTGTTAGGTATTATCCGCCACTCTCCATCTTTTTTGTTGATGCAGGTTCTTCCAATCCTCCTTTCAATTTTCTGAAGTCTGTCGGTCTTTGATTGTTTATTCAGGTGAAAAAGTGTTTCTGCTGCATATGTAGCTTCCGGTTTTATAACTGTGTTGTAGTGTTTTATTTTTGCATTTATTGATAGACATTTCTTTTTGTAGATATCCCATGTTAATTTTTGTGCTTTAGCCAATCTATTTGTTCGTGCTTGGATTGAGATTTTTTCATTTAGGTTATGTGTTATTACTTCTCCAAGATATTTAAATTTAATTACTATTTTGATTTTATTACCATTTATGGTAACTTCTTTTAGTTGTGTTGGTTTTTTGGTCATAATTTCTATTTTTTCAAATGATATTTTGAGGCCAATTTTATTTGCAGTGTTTTGAGGTTCTGATATCTGGGTTTTGGCTTCTTTTATGTCCACTGCTAGTAATGCTAAATCGTCAGCGAATCCCAGGCAATTTGTTTTGATTTTTCAGCCAATCTTTATTTTTGGGTGACATTTTCTAAACCATTCCCTCATTACCATTTCTAGAGCACAATTAAATATTAGTGGTGAGAGCCCATCTCCCTGCCGTAGTCCATTTTTAATTTCAATTTTGATTTGGTGTTAGTGAGTCAATTTTATCATGTTTATTAATTTGGGATGTAGTCCAAGGTGTCTTAAAATTTTAAACAGTGCTTCTCTATGGATACAATCATAAGCTTTCTAGAAATCTACAAATATTATCACCATATCTTTGTTTCTTCTCCTGTTATAGTCCATTATCAACTTAAGACTCATGATCTGATCAGGACAGCTCCTCCAGGGTGTGAAATAGTATTATCGTATACGATTATATTATTGAGACCAGAACAGATGTTGCATCTTACATACTGTACCAGGAAAAGTTGTTGGGTTTTTGAGCATGGGAAAGGTATCAGGTAGTGTGCGGTACTTAGGAGCCGATACAGAGAAGGGATTTCGCAGGGCGAAATAATAGATGTTATTTTTCCTAATGAAATTTATTCAAAATCTTGACGAAAAATAACCCTCTTCTTATCTCGCATTTAAACTCTTAAAATTATCTTGAAAATGTATCCTTTCATTGATATGATCAACTCAAAATAAAAATCCAGAAAGCCTCTGATTCAGATAAAGTTGAACATAAATTTATCCTTTCATAAATTGCATACGTCGAATGTGTTTTCATGAGTCTTTAAAATGTTCAAAATCAACACTTATTCTCAATAATCACTCTCATATGAATCCTACAGTTTGTCTAGATTGATGCCTAAAGTCCATTTAAAATATTGAATTGAAATTCATAAGTTGAATGTGGCTCAAAAATTAACACTTGTTTTATGAATCACTCATATGAAACCCTACAGTCTCTCTACATTCATTCATAATTCATATCCATCCATCCATTCACTCTTCATCCTCACATTTTGAATTGTGGTCATTGGAGGATTTTGGGTTACAAGTAATAAATCTCATTGTAGACCGTATTGGACATCGGATATGAACATTAAAACAAGAATAATAGTTAACACCACCTTTCCAATACTTATCTTTCCTATATTTAGGAAATAAACATTACAACAGGCGTTGTAAGATGGGACATGTTTCGCTTAACAGTAGTAAGCATCATCAGCCTTTTGTAATGTTTATTTCCTAAATATAGGAAAGATAAGGATTGGAAAGGTGGTGTTAACTATTATTCTTGTTTTAATGTTCATATCTGATGTCCAGTACGGTCTACAATGAGATTTATTACTTGTAATGTAACCACCAACCAGGCAAAAGCAAAGAATATATATCTTAACCTCAAAGTTAAGGTCACTAGAATTTCCAGGGACATTACGTTTTTAAAGGAGTGCTTAAGATATGGATGGGTTCCCAGATTCTTGCAACGTTTACAATGAAAGAACATTTCATCCCCAAATATACAACCCACCCAAGAAAAAGTTAATTCCATTTGGCTGAAAAATGAAATCAAAACACTCTACAGGAAAAAATCACTCCTGAACTTGCAGCTTTACAAAGTTTATCTAAAAACTTCGTCCAACATGTCGCCTTTAGAATGGGACTCCTTTTCTAAATTTGCTAACAACAAGGTGTCAATCGCGGCAAATAAAAAACAAGAAGTTTTAGACAAAAAAAATGACTTTTCTTAAAGAATCAAAAACTAAATCCGTCAAATCTTTCAAAACCACGGGAACACCCTCTCCTCAAATCAGAGTTGTTCCAAACACTGTAAATTTATCCAACACTAACTTTTCAAACAGTGAAATGGATCTTTTGAACAAGGGTTTCAAATTCAACTGGCCCAACCCCAATAAAATTGATGATCTGGTGACCAACATTGCCGAAATCGAATCAAATATTTCAAAACTTCCTATAGAACACCGTAATTATGTTAAATACGAAATTAAAAAGAAGCTCACGTTACTAACCAGTGAAATAAATTCCAAGCCCTCATTAAATCTTAACAAGCAAATAATTGAAGTAAAGAACAAAATCAGGAACAATAATGTAATAGTCACAAAAGCCAACAAAGGCTCTACTACTGTATTATTGAACAAAAATGAGTATATTAGTAAAACTGAAGATTTCTTTTCCGCCAATAACTACAAACTAATTGACAAGGATCCCACTTAAATCCAGTTTGGTTTAAAGAACTTGCTGAAAAATTCATCTTTTCTCTTTCAAGAGCATGAACAACAAAAACTCACCATTATGAATCCCAGGTTACCTATTGCTAAAGCCTTACCAAAAATCCATAAAAAAGATGTACCAATGCGCCCTATTATAAACTGTCGAAATAGTCCCACCTACAAGGTTTCTAAATTTTTACACCATTTTTTAAATAGCCATTATAAGTTCAATAATGAAGCCTATGTCAAAAATCCAGATGATTTTTGTAATAAACTTTCTAAATTCAAGTTACATGACAATCACGTCATGGTTTCGTATGATGTCACCAATATGTATACTAGTATACCAGTAAAAGAAACCATTAGTTTAATAGAAACTAACCTTCTGAAACATAACACTATAAGCAAATGTGAAATAGATGAACTGATCAACTTGCTAAAATTTGTAGTAAACATTAACTTCTTTACATTCAATAACAAAATTTACCAACAGAAGGGACTAGCGATGGGCAACCCGATATCTGTAATCCTTGCTAACTTTTTTATGGATCACCTCGAGACTAACAAGATAATCAATAAAATCAATGGTCTACAGCTTTGGCTAAGATACATCGATGACACATTTGCCATCATTGACACACATCGCAATAATAGTGATAACATTTTAAAGACCCTTAATGACCTTGACCACAATATCAGGTTCACTAAGGAAGACGAAGTCAACAGGTCTTTAAACTTCCTGGACTTAACCTTGACCAGAGCCAGTGATAATTTTATTTTCCAAATTTACAGAAAGCCCTCCGCTGCTCCTTTGACAATAAAGAATGAGTCGTTACACCCTCAATCTCATAAACAAGCAACTTTCTACAGTTTAGTTCATCGAGCTTTAAATATTCCACTATCCCCTTCTAACCGAAAAAAAGAGTTTGAATATATAAAAGAGCTTGCAAAACTTAACGGCTATAAACCTAACCTGATCAATAAGATTATTGGTGAAATAAAATCAAAAAATACTACAAATTTAATTCCAGATAAGCCCAAAATAATAAACACTGCCACTTTCACCTTCACTAACCCCGCCATATACAGCATTACTAACCCATTTAAGAAGCATAACATCAGAATTGTCTACCGAACTCGCAACACTAATCGGAATATATTCTTTAATTCCAACTTGGTAAATACTTCTCAAGACAAATTTTCAAACTCTGGTATTTACAGACTCAAATGCCCCCAGTGTGAATTTTCTTATATCGGACAAACTGGCCGCAGCTTTAGAACTAGATACTTGGAACATTATAATGCCTTAAAGCATAAAAAGTACTCTGCCATGAGTAACCACATGAGAGATTCCAGCCACAATTATTCTACAATTGAACAGGACCTCCACATTATAAAATATGTAAATAAAAGCAGCTTAATGACTGAATTGGAAAATACGTACATTTTCTTGGATCAACATTTTAATAATAATAATAATTTGAATGACGTTCCTGAGAACAACAGCCCATTAATTGAACAAGTCCCCAATTTACTTACTAATCTTAATATAAATCATAACAATTTCACAAAAATCTTCAATTATAAACCTTTAAATACCCCTCCAGTCATCATAACAGATTCCACCTTACCCCCTCCCCATAATACAGCTCCGCCACCAGCTTCCAGCACTCTCATTGTTGCGCCTACCCCTCCCGTCCCAACTTACTCTTTGCCTAGGCAAGCACACAGATACAACACACGCAGCAACGGGCATAAATTTAACAGACCTCCTTGAACGGCTAATGTCTCTGCTCAACGCTCATCCAACATAAGAGGTAAGCGATCTTAGTCTCCCATTCTGAACACCCTATTTTCAAGGCCCCAGTACATCTTTTTCCTTTTTCCATTTTCAGATTTCAGTTCACGCACTTGGCATCTTATTTTTTCCGTTTTAATCTTGAACTCCCAGCAAAAATGAAGCGGCTTCAGGCATGATCAATCCTGTTTGAAGTGTTACTACTCCATGTCTGCTGCAACATATGATTTCTCTCGCCCGTTCTCACGTATCTATACAAGAGTGGGATTTAATTATTTCTTCACTTAAAAGAATATAACCATTATGTTTTGTTATATATGAACATTCTTATTAACTGACTGGCAGCCATGAGTTTGATACTACACTGCCAACTCTATGTTGTACCTTATGTTTTTACCTCTGGCAACACGATTACGTGTTTTTTCTAACTCAGCCATGATGAACACTCTTATATATTTTCACGCTTGTTTTTATGTTTGGACATTCTGATTGACTGACTGGTAACAATGATATCCTAATGGTTTTAATTATTTCACTACCAGCTCTGTATTATAGCCTACTTTCTGTTCTTATCCTCTGTCTCAACTCGATTGTGTTTTTTCTCTTAGCCATGTTGTAACATTCCATGTTTTTTCACACTAGTTTTAAGCCTATTTTCATTTTATAAATATCAATGTTGATTCTTAGGGTCCCATATATGTTAAGGACACTAGGTTCAGGGCCCTGACCTAACTTTAGGCTAAGATTTATTTTCGGCTGATGATGCTTACTACTGTTAAGCGAAACATGTCCCATCTTACAAAGCCTGTTGTAATGTTTATTTCATAAATATAGGAAAGATAAGTATTGGAAAGGTGGATTTTGGGTTGTAAATTTCTCATTTAATTTCGTCTCATTTCATACCATTAGGGGCCGATGACCTAGATGTTAGTCCCCTTTAAACAACAAGCATCAATCAATCATATTTTTCGCATACTTGCAATGGGTGTAATTAATTAATTTCATGCATGCGACTTTGCACGCTTTTTGAAGGCTTGACCTTGGCACGTGCCGCTAATCTGCCGATACAGAAGGCAACTTTTCTCCAAACTTAATTACATTCATTTCCACCCTGCGGATTCCATCTTAATTTAATATTTGTTACAAATTTCAATTCTTTATTCCTTGATTACTAATATTGCCAAAATCTCTCGTTGTGAAGGTTTATTATAGATTGTTAATTATTTAATGCTCGAAGTCAGCCGAAGTACCCTGACATTTTATGAGCGGATGGCTTGCTTGCCACGGTGAGTGCGAACCCACGGTCTTCTCACGCCATGAAGAGTGAGATAATCTCGCAATAAAAATATATGGCTGCACCAATAGTTGTTTGTAGTTGCACTATTTCTCTGCAATATTTATCATGGTAGAATTATGGGTTCGGTATAATCTCGAATACCACCCGCCACCAAATAAGACCCGCACCCTTATTTTGAAAGAACATATTTTTTTAAAAAAATTAAGTCAAAATTATTTACAGTCTTTACTGACACACATCAAATGATTCGAAAATACAAATAAAAGTACCTAAACAAACATTTCCAGAATGATATCCAACGAGTTCATTCATCATCATCATCATCATCACCATCAGTACCAACTTTGGAAATTTCATCACCATCACCTGTCCACAAGATGTCATCACTGCCATCCATAGCATTAGAAATGCTACATTTCCTGAAGCTCTTCCGTATGAGTTATCCAGGGATACGATTCCATGCTGTCAAAATCCACGTACACAGTAGCTGAATTTCCGGGTGCTGAATGCAACCAGTTGGCGTCAGTGTGTGATTATCAGCCACCATCCATTCTGTATAGAACTGTTTCAAGGCTGTTTTAAATGGACGATTCACAGACATCCAGCGGCTGTAGCATAGACACCATCCCGCCCGGAATGACTGCTAGGTCGGTTTTCCCATCCTTGATATGTTTCTTCACAGTGTCTGTTGTGTGGCCACAGTAACTGACGAGAACAAGCAAGCTGCACTGTCCCAATAATGCAACTGGGCGACGTTGCCATACACACTTTACCCAGTCTTCCACAAGTGAATTGTCCATCCAGACGGAGTTTCTGAGATCTGACGATAACACCAGCGGGTAGTTTTTTAGGAAGCGTCTTTCGCTTGAGAACAACGTATGGCGGCAATTTGTTTCCATCGGTGAGAATGCACAACATTACCGTACACCGTTGTTTTTCATTACCACCTATTCCAATGGTAACACTTTTTGCACCCTTAACATTCACAGTCCTCTCCACTAGCATTTCAAAGTAGAATGGCGTCTGATCTGCATTGCCAGTTTGGGAAAGCAAATATGCATTTTCCTTCCGCAACCGAATTATGTGATGCTGAAATGACAATAACTTCTCATCGTAGGCACCAGAAAGACGCTGTGAAATTTTTATAAAAGAAATGACGCTCAACTCATTTCTTTTATAAGAATTACAAACCCATCCTCGACTTACTTTAAACCCTTCTGATGAAAGTTCCTTTGTGATCTTTAGTCGACACATCTCGGTTGACACACCATATCCCAATTCCCGCCTTTCTGTCTGATAAAGGCAACACTACTGTCATAATGGAAAAAACTGACTACTTAGATAAAACCAAAATTTTTTTCAGTGACCCTTCTTTTTCTATAGTAAAAAAAGACCCAACCACAAAAATCCAACGCCTACTCAAACATACTTTAAAAAAACGCTTCCTTTCTCCTCACAGATCAAGAAAAAACTAAATTAATAAACATGAACCCAGGACTACCCACTGCCAAAGCCCTCCCTAAAATTCACAAAACTAACATTCCCATCCATCCTATTATCAGTTACAGACCCAGTCCCCTATACAACACTTCTAAATTCATCCAAGCATTTTTACTAAAAAATTATCGATTTTTATCCAACAAATCTATCAAGAACACTTCTGATCTAATCAACAAATTAAAGAATTTTGAAATCCATCCAAATTTCTCTCTCCATTCTTTTGACATTGTTAACATGTACCCTAGTATTCCAATTTCAAAATTATTCCCCATTATAAACAACAACCTAAACAAATTCAGTAACATAAGTAAACTTGATATTCAAGACTTCATGTCTATTTTAAAATTAGTTCTTAACAATAATTATTTTACCTTTGACAACACCATTTATCAACAAGATGGCTTGGCTATGGGCTCACCAGCCTCTGGCATTCTTGCTGATATTTACCTCGACTTCTTAGAAAACACAAAAATTAATAATAATAATAATTTCTCCAACATCCTCTTTTGGGCCAGATATGTCGACGACACATTAGTAATCTTAAATGAAGAATCAACCAACGCAGCCTCTACACTTCTTCATCTCAACAACTTAGACTCTAACATTATATTCACCCTCGAATCAGAACACAACCAAACTCTTAATTTTCTAGACCTAACTATCACTAGACATCCTTCTTCTTTATCTTACAAAATTTTCAGAAAACCAACCCAAACAGCAACCACAATACGACAAGATTCTTCGCACTCTCAAGCTCATAAACGTGCCACTTATAACAGCTTAATTTTTCGTGCCTTCAACACCCCTATGTCCAAAAAAGATTTAAATAACGAATTAAACACCATCCGCAACATTGCTAAATTCAATGGCTTTAACAACTCCTTCATAAACCGCATCATCAATAAATTCAAACACCGTCCAAATACCACTTTATCCAAAGACACAATAAAACCAACTGCTTTTTCCACCTTCACTTTCACTCAGGATGCTTATAAAATAACTAATATTTTTAAAAAACATTACATGAAAATTTCTTTTAGAACTAACAATAGAAATCTTGATATCTTACACAACTCTAAATCTCTAAATAAATCTAATGCTTTTTCTAAATCTGGTGTATACAGATTCAAATGCAACAACTGTAATTCCTCCTACGTCGGACAAACTGGCCGCAACTCCAATATCAGGTACTCTGAACATGTCAACGCCATTAAATACAACAGATTCTCTGCCATAGGACAGCACATACAAGACTCAAAGCATAGTTTCACCAGTATTGAAAATGACATGAAAATACTTAAAATCATTAACAAAGGCCCCCTCTTAAACATAACTGAAAATTGCTTTATCCACCTTGACTAGTACTTCAACCCTAATTTCAATTTAAACGACATTTCTGAAAAACCCAACATCCTTTTCGACTTCCTAATTCTTCTTCTCAAAAATTCCAAATTCCAAAACCCCAATTCTATTTTCCATGCCTTACAAAGTTCCCACCCACATTTTCTACCTCCAATAACCCACCCTCCTAACCCACCCTAAACTACCCTTCTTTCATTTCCCTATCTTATCCTTCTTCAACACCATTTATCTTCAATTTCCTTTATTCTTCTCTTATTTCACTATCACTCTTCCTCTACCGGTATTAATCTATTCTACCTTTTCTATTATTAAAAAAAAAACCCACTACCTTCATTTCGGTTCTCCTCATTCAAATTTTAACTCTTGTCTTGCGCCAACTTCGACTACTTCAATCATGACCTAAATATTTTCATTTTAAAAAATAGCGCACTGCGCATATATGTTTTCATTTGTTTTCCGATATTGCGCTTTTTACTACATTTTTTCCTCTTTACATTTGTTTTTTCAAGTCAACTGTTTTCCAAGAACTCAGCAGGAGCACAATTACTCATTCAATTATACTGAATTGCGTTGTATATTTCTATATATACGTACTTAACTTCCCGCAACCGAGGCAAATACTGGACCTTCAGGATATTCTCCTTTCTACTTTGGCGTTCGAGACCACAGCGCATGACCTTGGATGTGCCGCGCTGATCACCGAGAGCTGGCAGTTTGCTTCTGTAAATCTATTCGTCTGCGACTTCAAAATATTTATGGATCTTCATATGTTGTTCGATAGTGTTGTGACTTTGTACCTGACAGAGTGTAAAAACTGACCCATTTGACCGTTCTCCACTATTCATAAACATTGAGTGACTTTACTTATCGTTGCGTGTACCGTACTACCTTTCATAATATTATGTACTGTTTTATTTTAAGTGACTCACAATTTCTACTCCCATCATCAATTTATATTTCATCTTATACCGATCCAGAGTTCACTTATCCTTTTTCACATGCATTGTTTTTCTTGTTTTTTATGTTTTGAACGGCTGACGATGACCTGGACTAGGGTCGAAACCGGTCCCATTTCTAAACACTATTAAATAAGAATGTAATCACTACATTCCTTTCTTTTATGTATTGAATAGGTTGAACCCCTGTTTCAATTATTTAATTTTTAACGTTTCTGTCGCATATTTATGAAGTATTTTTTCAATTTCTGGAAACTGTACACTCAGTCCACGAAAAGCTCTAAACGATCACCACTACATGTTAATAGCACATTTTTCTTCTTTCTCCAATCGCGAATACACAACTCATCAATATCATATTTCCTACATACCAGTAAATCTACCAACATGAGGCAGACATATTTCAGCACCTTCAAATACCAGTGGACTGAGCTAGGATTGAACCTGCCAAGTTGGAGTCAGAAGGCCTCAACAGTCTGAGCCACTCAGCCCGGCTTTCACGTATTTAAATAATTCTCCTCTCTTATTTGAATATCCGAATATTCCTTAGATGATGTAGATGAATTTATAAACGTCTCAGTTAGTCCCTGAAGGAAATCCCACTTTCTTATGAATGCAACCTTTACTTTATCTGACTTTCAACCAAAAACTGAAAAGAAAAATACTTTTTTATTGTATTATTATTACTAATATTATTGAAAAGGAAAACCTACAACCTGTTTTCCAGTCATTGACCAGGTCAGGGATGTAATGAATGAATCACATATAGGATATTAGTATTATAGGGTAGCCACTCCCAAAGTGATTTTATTAATGACTGATAAATGCTATGAAATGGGAATGGAGAGTGTTGCTGGAATGAAAGATGACGGAAAACTGGAGTACCCGGAGAAAATCCTGTCCCGTCTCCGCTTTGTCCAGCACAAATATCACATGGAGTGACCGGGATTTGAACCACGGTATCCAGCTGTGAGAGGCCGACGCGCTGCCATCTGAGCCACGAAGGCTGTACTAATATTATTATTAGTAGACGCCCAAACCTACTAACTTGGCATTACGTCATCATCATAATACATATATATCTTCGTTGAGATATGCAGCGATTTCTTCTTGGAAACTGTTAACTGGCAGTGAATCTGACATACGATTATTTTCTTGCATAATGTTACTGTACAGGTACCACATTTTTGGCAATTTCTTAGGCTTTGCAGTAGGTGACATCTAAAATAAAATAAAGTTTGTAAATTGATCTATTTTAATGAGTATGTCTATATTACACGACTATTCCTACATAGGTATCCAAAAATCTGAAGAAAAGAAGTTAAATTTCCACTTCCGCAGAATTTTTTATTAAGATGTTCCGCAAAAGCAATTTTATGCATTGGTGTGACATGTTTTTTTCTAGGTTACTTGTGTTGTAAGATTTTCCACCACATGAAAAACTCTCTTTACAAATGCAACAAATAGCACTATCATCACAATGGGGGTCTATTTGAAAATAGTTCCGCACTTCACTCATATTGAACAAAATAGAATACAGATGGTATGGTACCACGGAACGAAATACACAATCATCTGTCACTTAGAGGTAGCAACTGAAGAATAAATAATCGGTTTGTTGAGTGGTCGGGAGGGGGGAGGGGAGAACTAATGCTCACAGCAGGCGGTCAACCTCATTAGGCCTTACCTTACATTTGGTTTTTCCGAAGAAGTTGTCTGTTTACCTGCGTTGAGATTTCTAATTATCTCCAGACGAAAAAGTGGGAAAAATCCAGAAATTAAGGTAATGAGGACCAACCCCTGCCGCCAAGAAATTCCTAGCAGCTGCAGCAGATCTCCTGCAGACGATGCTCCCCCACTGGCATTCAAACATGACAATTAAGAACATACCAAAATAGATCACTTTATGATCCGATAATATAATCAAGTGACGTACTTTCACCAGAAAGCTCTAACTGTAAGTTGATCTGTCAAATATTTCTTTTAGGAGGAGTTTCATTTTTCCCACAACACAACAAGGGTAATTTCTCTATTGTTAGAACTTCCCAGAAAATTCAACTCAACATCTAATTAGTCAGTTTCTTGCTTGACTTGCAGTGAGGTAATTAGATGTTTGAGTTTGCAATGAATAAGCAGGAATTGAACAAAGGGTCTTCCTGACCGTATCTCAGTCTTCATCTCTGCTGTTTACGTGGTCATTGTGACCACTTTAAAATGTTCTACTAGCGGCATTTCAATGATTTTGTGATTTTAAAATAAAAATAAAAATTGCAGAACTAGCACCGAAGTATTGAAAACAAATCGAGCTAATTTTCTGATGTATAGTTCAGTGTCGATACCGTGCTAGTATTGTGTATATCGAGGTATCAAAAGTATTGAGAACCCATCCCTAGTTGTTGTTGTTGTTGTTATTATTATTATTATTTCCTACATACATTGAGGAGACTAATATGCAACATTTGCTTCATTGAATAAGGAGTTAATGAAAGAATGGGAAATTGAATCTGTTACATTGACTTTGGTTTTCAATGGCAACAAATCTGTTCATGAATTTCAGTTTATATTGATTGATTTCTGTAACTATTCTATTCCATCCATTACATTACTGTATGTTGTTTTTATCATTTCAGGTGCCACGTGTTGTAATTCCATATGCTCAGAACGAAAAGAAACTAGACATGAAAAAACTGAAATTAGCAATGTGGGTAGTGCTTGCCCATGAAGAACCTGACAAGGTATGTTGTGGTATATCTGTGTAGCTGCAACCCTTCCCATAAAGAAAACAACTAAATAACTGAGGTAGATTGTAGACATAAAGCAGCCTGCCAAAAGCTTCGGTCTCCAGAGTATCTGACCCTTCTGAGAACAAACTCTCTTTTCTTTTCACAGATAAACATGAAATGGACATGACATCAAATGAAGTACTTTTTATATGTTCCCTGATTGGTGCATGACCTACCAGAATCCTTCGCATATTTCCAATGTTGCTGTTTGACATATTTCTCTGACAAGTAAGTCGTATTGCGACTAATAACAAACAGTGTAGTTTAGGACAGTGCCTACAGAAATACACCTTTAAAATAAGGCCTAACTTTTCCAGTGACAGTAGATTTGACTAACTGTTCTGTTGTGTGAGCTCCTTAGTCTCAGGTCTGATGGAACGATCTTTACTTGAAAAGGTCAAATAGGAAAACTCAAATATATAAACTCAAAGACATAAAATTCTAAACATGTTGTCATAAAACAAGCAGAACATACCCGTCATTGACAGGTCAGTTGTTGACAATGTCACCAACTTCCATTTGTACCTATCTCTGACAGATTTGTCATATATGTCACTGGTAATGAAATGAGTCCTGGGTTTTTAGCAGATTGATTTGTGCAACTTCAGTACATACCTACATATTAATGGACACCATCTCTAGAACATGTGCTTTTTAATGCTTAAAAGCATGATTTCCTGGAGAACCATTAAAATTGCCAAGAAAATGCGCATGATCTTTCTTCCAGAAAGTGCTCGTCCTACCTTTATTTTGTGATAGGACTATTTGTCCATTATTTTGGTGTTCAGCAGATAAAACGTGAGTTCAATAACACCTACATATTAATGACTGCCATTTTGAAATGGTTAATTATTGAAAAATCAGAATAACCCTTTGTTTGAACTGAATGCATAAGGTATATCCACACCAATTTTTCAGCTCAATTGGTCCAGTAGTTTTGACGTGATTGAACGAGTAATAGACATCATCCCATTTTAACATATTACATGACTATTTGCAAATAATTAATATATTTTCAGGTCAGTATTTTTGAAATAAAGCATGATTAGTTATGTAAAAAATTTTGTGCAAAATTTCATGAAGTTCCACCCATTGGTTTAGGCATGTCATTTCAGAAGGCAGGCAGGCAGACTTAATTTCATTTTTATTAGATATAGAGTTACTGACCTGAAGGACTGTTGTATCACATTGAGAATAATCAAGCATACCAGCACATCATTTTTATATTTTTTGGAAAAGTATTTTACAGCTTCTAGGAAAGTTGTGCTTTACATCTTTATTCACAAGTTAGTGCACATTCAGGAGATAGTGGATTCGAACCCCACTCCTGGCAGCCCTGAAGTTGGTTTTCCGTGGTTTCCCAGTTTCACACCAGGCAATGCCGGACTGTACCTTAATTAAGGCCACAGTAGCTTCTTTGCTACTCCTAGCCCTTTCCTATCCTCTTGTTGCCATAAGACCTGTCTGTATCAGTGCGATGTAAAGCAAACTGTAAAAGAAATGATTAGAGGGGAAAAAGTGGAAGAGGACTGACCCTTCGAAAAGTGAGGGCATCTGCAAAAGAACAAGAAAGGTCCCTGTAGAGTGTGAAAATAGGACATCGCAGGCCTCACAACTCTTTTTACCATCAAGGTCATAGGGAACAAGTGTTGACCAAGGGATTTTGGAGAGGAAAGATGAAAGTTAAGAGTCTGGTACAACTAATTGAAAGCAATCTCGAACTCGGCTAGGAGTCTCATGGTTGCCGACCCAAGCCAAGAGCAACTGAGGTCCCCTTTTAGTCACCTCTTACAACGGGCAGGAGATACGGTGTTTTGTATTCTACTGACCCGCCCATTGGTATAAATGTAGGATATACCAAATTTTTGTTGAACAAAAACAGTCATTTTTTGGACCTTTCTTTCTTTCTTTCTTTCTTTCTTTCTTTCATTTTTACTGTTTTTGCTACCACTACTCTATGGTCTCCATAAAATCTACTTCTGGCAATGTATTACATCCAACAACTGTCTATGATTTGCTGTTTCCACCAAGAAGTAATCAGGTACTGTCTTTGTCCTTCTGTTTCCCATCCATATTGTTCAATCTTTTTATTATTCCTTCTGACCCATGCATTGCCCACCCTTTAACCATTTATCGTGCAAAAATCCACTAACTTCTCTCCCTCTTCATTCCTCTTTCCACATCCAATAGGTTCAGTTAATTCTTCATTCCTTGTCTGTCTCATCCTACCATTACATTGAAGTCTCCCATGACAGTCACTTCCACATCCTTTATTTCTCTCTCTCCAGTGTCTCCAGGAATTTGTCTATATCTTCTTCTTTGCATCCAATCTAGGATGCATACACTTGGATGAAATCCTTTACTCCATTTTCTAACTGTATTTTTATTATTCTGTCACTTATGTAGTCCACCTTATCCACATTCTCATCTAAGATCTTGTTGGTTATTATCCCCATTCCATTATTTGATTATTTTTTGGACTCCAGTAATATGTCTATCCCTTCCTCAAATTTTTCCTTTTCCTCTCCACTTCATTCAATCCCCTCATAGCGAAGTTCTCCTTCTTCATGAAATCAACTGCCTCTTCTGACTTTCCACTAATTTTCATGAGGTTGATTACTACCTCCTGCTAATCGGGAGATCGTGGGTTCGAGCCCCACTGTCGGCAGCCCTGAAGATGGTTTTCTGTGGTTTCCCATTTTCACACCAGGCAAATGCCGGGGCTGTACCTTAACTAAGGCCATGGCCACTTCCTTCCAATTCCTAGGCCTTTCCTATCCCATCGTCGCCGTAAGACATATCTGTGTCGGTGCAACGTAAAGCAAATAGCAAAAAAAAAAAATTACCTCCTGCATGATGCTACTGGTCGCTCACTTCTCACAGTTCCCCCAGCATAAGAACTGCGCATCGCTTCCAGGAAACACGCTAGTCTTTTCCGAGGCTGATTTAAAGATATTTTTCATTTTAGACTGTTATTATGATGTGGTTGCCACTCCCAAAGCCATTTGAGAGCTACTGCCAATAGGTGATCAGGCTGTTCCTCACATGGAGTACACATCTTTTGCAGCTGCCCCTAACCTGGGGTCAGACGCTGCCTGATTGGTTCCAGTGTCATTTCCTTCACTGAGGGGTCCATCACCCCACCTAAGGAAACTCCTCTGCTCAAAGCCATGAGTCTCCTTACAGAATTTAGTTATTTACTGCCGCCCAGCACTCTGTGTTGAGACACTGGCTGTACTGTACTGGCTGCTTTACTGTAGCGTGGTAACCAGCCAGACTTGACGCACATATTAAAATATACAATGTAACTTTATTAGTACGTTTACAAAGGGACTGAGAAATTTGGACGTCAGAAGTGGGAAAACATACTACCAAAAAAGGCCATACTGTATCTACAAGGTGTAAAACTAATTTTCAAAAAGCGTGTCATAGACGTGCATGAAATTGCTGACCTTAGGAATTAGTTACATGCACTTCTACTGTCACAACATAAACATAGGTTTGTCAGTAACTTACATGGGAAATAAATAACAGTGTAAAAATTAATTACAGTATATGAACTTTAATTCTAATAATACATCTTACCTCACATCTTACACTGCTTTGAAACCAATTTGTATAGTTGATTGCTTCCTTGGTTTTTTAATTTAAAAATGGTACTGTCCATGCTATTTAATAAAGTAATTACTTTGTCATCAACTTCGAAACTACACGCGTATTGCTTCACTATGTCCATTGCTTCCATCACTTTTGACACCATGGGAACTGGCTTAGGATCTGGCTCGTCATCACATTCATCCTGCACTGAGGCTTTTTCCATCTTCTATTCAAGTATTTCATAGTTTCACACACTGGAGCACCGTCACCAACATGTTTCAAAAGTGACCTCTGTTGCTATTCAGCGCCATTCTTCACTCTCAGAAAAATCCTCTAGCGTGACGTTATCAGCGCAAACACTGCATTGAAGCAGTTCTGAATAGTGTTTTGCTCCACGAATCCCAGGCAGTCTTATGAAATGCATGGCATCTAAGACTAATTTTTCTCGTCGTCAGTTCCACTGCAGCCAATCGTCTCTGTACCAGCCTCCTGCAATACTTCTGCTTCATGCTGTGTATTATGCCTTGGTCTAAGTTGGCTGGGAATAAAATAATCTTTATGTTTCTCAAATTAAAAACGTTTGGGGGATGAGTGGGGCACTGATCGATGATGAGTGCAATTTTTCTGTTTCGTACGCCAAGCCTTGCATCCCATGCACGTAAGAAATTTTCAAATACTGCGGGAGTTATCCACGCTTTCATGTTAGAAGTTTACTTGCATGGTAAAGATCGCACATTCTTGAAACATCGTGGATTGCATGCTTTTTCAATAACTAGTGGTACCAACCACTCGGTTCCACTTTCACATAGTCTTTCAAAATTGCTAGTTTCACACAATGTAGTGTCATTATCCAGGGCAGCAGCTTCGCCTCACACACATCTAGAAACTAGGTTGTGTTGATTCTTGAATCTGTCAATCCAGCCATTATATACTTTAAAATCTTCTGTGCAGTAAGTGTCTTTTTTTCAGTCAATCAATGAATCACTACTGATCTCCATTTAGGGCAGTCACCCAGGTGGCAGATTCTCTACCTGTTGTTTTCCTACCCTTTTCTTAAATGCTTTCAAAGAAATTGGAAATTTATTGAACATCTCCGATGGTAAGTTATTCCAATCCCAAACTTCCCTTCCCTAAAACAAATATTTGCCCCAATTTGTCCTCTTGAATTCCAACTTTATCTTCATATTGTGTTCTTTCCTACTTTTAAAGACACCACTCAAACTTATTAGTCTAGTAATGTCATTGCATGCCATCTCTCCACTGACAGCTCAGAACATACCACATAGTCGAGCAGTTCGTCTCCTTTCTCCCAAGTCTTCCCAGCCCAAACTTTGCAACTCTTTCGTCGGAAATCACCCAGAACAAATCGAGCTGCTTTTCTTTGGATTTTTTTTTTTTTTTTTTTTTTTTTTTTCTTTCAAAATCAAGTAATCCTGGTGAGGGTCCCATACACTGGAAGCTGTGTTGCCTGAGCTCGAATCACAGTACCATCTACCGGCAGCACTTTTCCCTTCTTCAAAAGCGGTTTCAATCAGTTTACGTTAGCGAACAATTGTATTTAAAATTGACGGAGGAATGTTTATCTTCCGCACTACATCCACACGCATCATATTTCGATTACGATCTATTTCTTGAAGGATTTGTGGTTTTTCACTGTTTGTTATTTGCCTCACTTTCTTCCTCTCCATTGCAAACACGTAAATAATGCCCAGATAAAAATAGCTAAGAACACTATATCACTATACGACAAGCTGTTGTCACTGAATGAATAGATGACACTACAGAGAGCACACTCGCTGCTAAACTGAGCTGAGCTCTCGACTGCTACCGTGCCAAGCTTAGGCAATCACATAACCTTGGCCGAAGTGACACGATCTGAACCAACACCGCTCGAATGAGGTTGTTGGCGGTTACAGGAAGATTCATTCTGTTGGAGTGGTACAGAAATCAAACTCACAGTATTTAATGAGCAATACCGATGTCTGTATGATATTAGAAGTGAAGACTACCATAATAGAATTCAACAAGGCGATGCTTTAAACAGCTATTAAATCCCAACCGCTCTAATACTGTACAATAGGAAGCGGTGTGAAGGTAGATCACGGCCATTCTCTCGACTCTTTTCCAAATGCTAGCAGAGAAAATCGAATATGTGCGACATTATGAAACAAGTCTGTCAATGCTCCAAGGCATGTTCCAATGTTTACAAGAAAAAATGCATGGCTCCAGCTGTCTGTAAGGGCAATTAAGCATTCTCTCTCACCTTAACACACACCGCTTCGTTAACATGCGCGCATATCAGTGGCTGCATGTCCAACTGGACTGACAAATGTGGAAGGACTGGCCAAAATATTGAATGAAGAACGTCAGAATTTGAACATAGTAAGCAGGAGTGCAAAAATGTGCTAAAAGATTATTTTACTTTGAAATTTAGTGCTTTGAGACCGGGACTTTTATAATTTGACATGATTAACTGGAAATCATGTTACTGAGGAATGTATTAAGGGGATTCCGCTGTATTATAAAGTTAAACTCATAAATAAGCCCTCTGCTGCAACAGAACACTGGTAATTTCACGATTGAAGAGGCCAAAAGACCTTGAATTGGCCTACTTAAATACTGTATTAGCAATCAGGGAATTCAAATGTGGTTCCCTTCTGGAAACTTAATTTTTGAATAATTGTTTGTTTATAAACTTCAGATCAAGTCTTAAACGTACAATATAGACTCTTGGCACTGAAAGGTTTAAGTGGCACACATCTAAAATCACTAGATAGTGTAGGAATAAATTTTGATATCTCAAATTGCAAGATATTGACTATCAATACATTGATATTGATGATTTCCACGTGATCAATTGGTGGATGATGTCTTGCAATATATCACGGTTTCAGTTCAAAATCACAAAAGGCATTGTGAAACTTGCAAACAAAAGTGAATTATACAATAATTCATGAACAGGTGGTGAAAAGACTAAAATTAACCACATTGCTCAACTGTAAAACATTTGCTAATCGTGCAATAGATATTAAAAAACACTTATATTGCATCTACCTTCAATTTACAAGAATTCACAAAAATAAGAGGTCGCTAGTGCTCCAATATGTGGCTATTGGGTATCCTAACTCTCTTCTGCTTAGCCCGCATTGGAGTTCAGGAAAATCTGCAGCTAACATTGGAGAACATCTCAGGGATTATGTTATACAAGATTTTTTTTACATGACTTCGACTGAGAATTACTCTTCATCTCTCCTTGATTTGTGATATCTTAATTTAACGGACCATTATGTCATAAAGAACCAACTGTAAATTCATTTACTCATTATCAAGTACGAGATAATCAATCCTATAATCTATAAATAATAATAATGAATTAAATTCTTAATTGCGAATATTTATTCAGAATGATATAGTATACTTCAGGTAAGTTAAATCCATTGTGCCAATATTTTACTATTTACATTGATATTTCTTTGAAAGTATTGTTTTGTAATCATTCTCTTAATCTTGACTTTCTAGTTCGCAATCATAAAATATTCTATCATCTTCCAAGGTCTTATCTTTGTAATTAAAAATAATTCCTTTCATTGAAGTCTATTCGGATTGAAATTACTTAAGGAAAATTATCCTGACCTCGCATAAATTATAATTCACATCTCCTATGCCTCTTATTGAAGGATAAAAATTCAATAATTCTTTATGTTGACATTAAGAAAGTAAACAATTCTATTAACGTGCTTGAAAGTATAGAAATTATACAATAAGAATAATATAAAATACTTTAGGATAATAAAATTCTTAAGGACTATGAACTTTTTTTTTTTTTAAGGGAAAATCTTTCACTCGTCTTTGATGTATGCGACCAAATTATGTGATTAAACATACTCAGAATAAGAACTGCTTCACCTCTTTAGCTTTCAATGGCTACCTATCATAATATTTTAAAAAATATTATTAATCATGACTAGATATACTCAGAATATTTCCTAAGAAAAAGGTAAAATTTTCTAGATAGCTTCAACAAGTTTGTTAACAGGTTGAATTTAAGTCATATCACTTCATAAAATTCAATCATTTGATTGTTAAGTTGACAAGGAATACCATAAATGAAACTTCCTAACTCTTTAATAGTGATAGGCTAACACAATGAAGACACTAAAATCGTATTTGCCATCAATGATGTGCTATTTCAGCTTAAATCAGCTTAAACCTTAAATAAAATACGAAAATCTCTTTGAAGTTGCCATCAGAGTCTTAATTATAGGTTACTTGAAATTATTTTTGATGACCATAATCAATTGTTAACTTGTTAGTCCATTATCAAATTGCCATAAACTCATATTATAGGTTATTCCATCTTTCACATCATTTATAACCTTGATCCATTTTTGCGTTACTTAAACTTTCATAAATTAACCTTACATAAAATTATTTCCTCATACGTTGTCATATTTATCAAATCCAAGAATATATTATTCATCAATCTCACATTCCTTACCTCATATTTTCATCACATGTTTATATCGCTGCATATGCAAATATTATTTAATCACTTTTTGTAACGCTCGGCTCACATAACTTCTCAACTCCATAAAATTAATATTTTATGGATCAACAACTACCATATTCCTAGTAATATGTGCTTCACTTGTCAAAATATTACCTCATTTAACCTATATTGACTTACGCTTGGCAATAAGTTGTCGATATTTATGACCTCGGTAACCTATAACTTGATGTGCACCAATATCAAAACATACTATCTTTGGTATTAGCTCTTTGAGAATAAACTGAAATACTGTTAGCCTAACACTTCATCGACGTAAGCATCTTTCCCTACCCTTGGATGTATTTAAATATTTTGGAAGACTACCTGTAACCTTCCTTAAAACATCACTATTAGTACACTCGCGTTGAAACTACATATTTAAAGCCCTTCTCGAAGCTATAACGTCCTATTCCTTATTAAACAACACAATCAGCAACACACTACAAGACAGTAAAAAACATAATTAATTTTAAATATAATTCGTAAAACTTATCTTATTCTGTGTGTGTTTTTGGTGGGATAGTTGTTGCTTCGTCCTTCCCCGGGAACGTTCATCTCTGGACTACGGCTCTGTCATCTCCGAGTCTTGGCTGTTTGATTAGCATTCACGGGAAGAGTCGGCTGGATTCTGTCAGTCGCCAACCCCATCTCCAGTCTAGCAGGCCATCATGACATTTTCAGACATATGCATGAAAAACATATCCAAAGATATCTCATATATTTGAGATGCACAGCGTTAAGACTTCGTATTATGATTAGTTTTATCGATAAATATTAATTTCATCATCTTAGTTTACAAAGCCTTCTTTTACTATTACTACTTTTTAAAAGGTATGACATCAAAAATTTTGCTACTGTATTTAAAAGCTTAAAATAGTCTTATTTAACGTTAATATGCTTTAAAAATGTAAGCGTTTTTTTTTATGTCTTTCCTAAGAAACTCTCGTAAATCTTCAGTGCAATCCTAATATGCGCTCAGTTATTTTTCTATTTCCTTCTGAATGTTTTGCTCGAGATCTCATATTTGAGATGCACAGCGTTAAGACTTCGTATTATGATTAGTTTTATCGATAAATTTTAGAATTTTCTTCTTAAAATCTGTTATTTTCTTCACGTAACTTGTCGTGGCTTATTTCAATGCAATGTTCGATTGTTCTCTCTGTTGATTTTAACAATTTGAAATTAACAGATTCTTCTCGGTCACGGCCACTTTGATTCCGCTTGTCTGTATCCTTTAACTCGTATTTTCTGCCGATTGATATACGAAAATTTTAGCGTTATTCATGGCAAATGACGACTTTAACATTCCGTTTTAAGTAATCAGGGCAATGAAATGGTATACTAGTGATTGCTTATGTACAGTTCAAGTTTTTTGGATAATACTTACGAAGTAGTTTGCTTTTCTCACACACACACTGGAGCAAACACTCCCAGCGCTCATACGGAGCACACCTACGAGAACCAAGCCCCGTCAGCCAAGAGACTAGCTCCCTGATTGCTAGTTACAATGCCGACAACAGCCAGACCTTCGGTACATTAGTACGCACTCCAGCCTGCCAGCTATCCGCAAGCCCCTAGCTCGCCAGTACAGGCCACCTGCAACACAGCCTGTTCAAACTCAACAATCAACAACTGCCAGCCAAGAATCTGGCACAACCAAGTATTGCCTGCTAACCAAGCACATCGCAGGCACTCCAGCAATTTGTCAGCCCTCAGTGTGGTCATTGGCTCGAAACTTGTCCCGTTGTGACACGGAAAAACTACATCTGTTTCGACCATGCCCACTGAGTGTGCGCCAAGTACTTAAATTGGTCCTCAATCAGAGTTTGACCCTCTAGTACCTCATCTTAACTTCATTCTCATTTTCATTCTCATCTCCAACCTTCCCCTATCCATCATGGACCTTACTCCGCTGTACACAGCAGCTAATGATTTAAATGCAACTATGGAACGTTTTCAAGAAGTCATTACCCAACGCTTCGTACAATATTCTCCTAACTATCAATCCCCCCCTCTCCGACAGCAATCAGTCAAACCCCAACACCATTCATCTTATCGAAATTATCCAGCCCAAACCCTCTCCCCTCAAACCAGACCTAATCAGTACCCACATCAGGATGACACCGAAGAAGAAAAAGAAGAATAAGTCCCTTATTCCTCTATTCTGTGTCTGCAATAATTCCACTTTCCCAATTTCAGCCAAGTGCCAAGTACTTATTTTCAATTTAAATTACCCTCACCCAGTCCCATTAACCTGAAAAACAATTATCAGTACACTTATGCCCCTTTTCAATGAACACCTTGCCATCAGAGAAGAATCTCACAATAACCTCCTAACGGTGACTCCCCACCGTAATACATCCGTCAGAACCATCCTTGAAGTCTTAGAACCAACAAATATTCCCACCCATGTCATCATAAATCCCCTGTACAACACTTCTAATCAGCATGTCATTATAGAACCGACGACTGTCAATCAGCAAACCCAAACCTCCCCTCCCCCTCCCACCAAACCAACAGTCAAACATATCTCAACACACCATCCACACACGATTTTCAATCACAAACCAAGCCTAAAGTCAATCATATCTCCAGTCAAGCCGCCCCACCCACAGTAGACTTCTTCTCACAGGTCAGTTTCCTCCCTCCTAAACCAAAACAACGATCCAGAGCAGTTCAAACCCTTCTCTTCAAATTACTGATTTCACTACCCAAACTACACCTCCCACAGCAGATATCTCACTACAGACCTACCCCACAAACCAAGACGCTCAATCCCAAACCATACCCCCCCTGTACCTCACATACATAAATCCACTCAAGCCATTAATTACACAGTTTCCACTCCCACGCAAACCACCCCACCCCCCAAGGCTACTAAGAAGAACCCTACATCAAACCAAAAACCCACGACTCAGCAACCAACTACCCTCAACCGCCCCCACCCCCGTTCCACATCTAAATCTCACCCGCCACCACCTCACCCAACTCTCGCCATATTATGCTATAATTGCCCCCAACTGGATCACCATGCTTCTAGATGCAGAAATAACACCCGCTGCAATAGGTGTGGTGGTCCCCACATTTGTATATATATTATATATTTATATTGGTATTATAAATTTACTCATTCGGGACAAATACTTCAGGTTCCCTATGGGAATCAACATCTATATCATCTGATGGCCAGGCAGGCATCAATTTTTGGTAATGAGACAAAATCTCTCATAGTGCATTGGCACTGCCAGTGGCTCCAAGTAGCCTACGCAGTGGCCTCCACAGTATGCAGTGGGTGTGCTATTTACCAACTGATGAGCCCGACTTAGCACACTAGGGCGAAATGATGTCCAGTAATGGACCATTTATATTGGTATCATTCAGAGCTGTCTGGAAGTGGGTTCATACACTCACAGGCCAGGAGCTGATAGGAAAAGGTCAACTTGTGCAAGGGACGGCCAGTTCTTGCGCCTTTACATTCTACGTGACCGGCATAGTACTGCGGTTCAAGCGAGAAGTAGACTTGAACCGGTACAAGGTGTGAATGTCAGTGAGTGGACAGCGAGGAGGAGGTTACGTGATGCTCAACTCTACTCCAGAAGACCTGCTAATGGCCCAGATCTTACGCATCAGTGTCGACAGAATTGCATACGTTTCGCGAGAGATCATCGGGATTGGGTTGATGAACAGTGGGGGAAAGTTTTCTTCTTGGATGAATCTTAGTTTAGCCTCAGATCCCCAGATGGACAAGAAAGGGTATGGAGGAGGCGTGGAGAAAGGTATTCCCAATGCAACTTTTCTTCACGGATGCCTTTCAATGGCAATTCTGTAATGGTGTGGGGAGGTACCTCCTTGGCTGCTCGAACAGAACTCATCTTCGTGGAAGGTGGGTCACTTACGGCCCGTAGCTACATCGAAGAAATCCTCGAACATTTTGTTTCTTTTGCACCTTTCATTGGTGACGATTTCATACTAATGCAGGACAATGCACGCCCTCATGTTGCAAGATGTGTCCTTCAGTACCTTGAGAAAGTGGCCTGCACACAGTCCGGATCTCAACCCGATTGAGCATCTATTGGACATTTGGGGAAGAAAAGTGCGTGATCATTGTCCAGGGACTATGCAGGAGCTGCGGGAAGTCCTTCAAGAATGGGAGCTCATTCCTCAAGAGGACATTGCGGCACTCATCATGAGTATGCCTCAAAGGATGGAAGCTGTGATTTGTACCAGAGGTGGCAACACACCTTTCTGAAAGTGTATGTTATAGTGCAGAAATGCAGTGCAATAATAACCGTAACTTTTGAGTGTAAGGAAATTAAAATTAACAGTCCTTAAACAATATTCAATTTTGATACACACAAGGTTGATTTTAGCAATTTCTGTATCCTTGTGAATAATTTGCTGTAAAATCTCATTTCTCTCGATGAAAATTGCTCTGGATATCACATTAGTAATGTGTTAAATGACAGTGATAAAGATAACAACCCACACAAATTAGTTATTGATATAATAAAATAAATCACTATCTTTGAAAATTCTTAAGTGTTGCGGTTTTTTGTTGCTCGGTATTGTATATATGGTTTGCTAATTTCTGTAGGAATATAATATACTGTTGTAATCAACTGAATGTTGCTTCCAACCAACAAATTACATTTTTTATAAGTATGTTCTATTAGTTGAAGATCCGATAGCTCCAGAAATGTTCATATCAGTCAGACGAGAACTGCAACACATGGAGCTTTTCACATGAAGTAAAGCACTGAAAAAATGAGAGGTGAGAAAAAGGCATCTGAAGTTTTGAATGCAGCTGTTATATTTTAAAGATTATGAGTTAAGCAGTGGAACATCGTAAAGAGCTGGCACCATACCACTGTCATTTGTCGAACCCTGGAGCCAAGTTCAAACAGAAACGCAAAATACTGCCAAAATATGCGATAAAGTGCCAGAAGTTTAAGGTAGGCGTGGCAGACACACCCATATGGCAGCCCATTAAAATATCCGTACGGAATGGCAGAACTTGAAATATTCTGCCATTTTCTGTAATAGAAGGATTGATGTTATTTTTTAACAATAATTCGAAAAATCTATTTTTTGTAAGGAAATCATGAAATGTCAGTCATCGGTCCCCTTAAGAGTTACCAGGGTGTGCTCTACACAAGATTTAAACACTTTTTTGCTCTCTTGTAAAATTTGCAAAATGTGACTTAACACGTTCTTCCCGTGGGGTTTTCATATATACATCTGAATTCACGCAGGCAACGAAAAATATAGGCCTAATTATCTGCCACACACTTAACACACACCATGACCTATTTTAATGGAATGAAATGGCACATCCGGTAAAATATATGGAGTCTCATGGAGTCTCAATACTCCACAATCGCACATTATCTGTTTCTTCTGTACATCACAAACTGACCCTGTTTTATCACCTTTTCATTCGTTTTGAAATGCAAGAGTTGGGGTATTTATGAGCAAACTTTGAACACATCTTACAGCTGTCCTTTCCCCCCCCCCCCCAAGTAACATTCCAGCAAGTAAATTCAGTATTCAACCGAATACTTCATTTTCCTATCAATAACTTAATACACAAGTAACTGTTGTATAAACGTACCAGTACAGTTTCCAGAAGCAACTAACTGCTCACACGCTATGGTCAGGAAGCGAAACTCAGCTGACGGCTGAATGATGCACAAGGTTCCTCGTAAAACGAGAGCACTTTATAATATTGTAAGAATAGGAGTTGGGAAATTATAAAGTTTAATAAGAGGTAAGGTAAGGTTGTATTCTGCCCGAAAGCAGGTCCGAACCTCCGCAGAGGTGTGCCTGAGCCGGAGTTTACATGCAGTAGGGTGGCCAGTTCCTTTCCGCTCCTCCATTCCCTTACCCTCCACCAACAGCACATGGCAACCCATCCAAATCTTGACCACGCCTAATGTGTCTTAACTTCGGAGATCTCACGAGATCCGGTGTTTCAACACAGCTACGGCCGTTGGCAATAAGAGATAAGGATGTTGAATTGTTAATGATGAATACTTTTTAAAATTTATTTATAAAAATTGTTGAATTTGTTTTAAAGAAAATTGGTATAATAGCAGTTATAAAAAATAGTTAATTGCCGTGCGGTTAGGAGCACGCAGCTGTGAACTCACATCCGGAAGATAGTGGGTTCGAACTCCACTGTCGGCAGCCCTGAAAATGGTTTTCCATGGTTTCCCATTTTCACACCAGGCAAATGCTGGGGCTGTACCTTAATTAAGGCCACTGCTGCTTCCTTCCAATTCCTAGGCCTTTCCTGTCCCACCGTCGCCATAAGACCTGTCTGTGACGGTGCGACGTAAAGCAACTAGCAAAAAAAAATTTTAAAATAGTAATTTGGTTGATATTGAAAATATTTTGTTTGGAATCAGTTGATTTTATATGAATGTACTGTGTGATTATTTGAAAACTTCCCACCTTGAATAAATGTAACCTTTTATTGAGGAGAAACACATCAGTTCATATTTGCTGACTGAAGTCTATGTACACCCCTAAATTGACATGTTTTTTCCTTAATAAGAATCAAAGTAACTAGGCCTATTATATTTATGCAACTAAGTGAGTAATTTGTCTTTATTTATGCTGAAGTCAGGATTTTAATTAGATGCATGTGATTTTGAACTTTCAGTCAACATTCAAAGTGTTCAATGTCCTTGCTAAAGTGACTTGTATATTTTCGACTGAGGATGTTGTAAAAGAGGACGAAACATGTCTTGAATTTTAATAATGAAAATCCAAAACCTGTTTCCAGTCATTCGACTGGGTCAAGAATGGAATGAATGAAGCCCCCATCTAGGAATTGTGCCGGCTGCCGAAGCCTGTCGCACTCCTCTGGGGCAATGATTGATGAATGGCAGATGAAATGAAATTATACTGGAGAGTGTTGCTGGAATGAATTATGACAGGGAAAACCGGAGTACCCGGAGAAAAACCTTCCGCCTCCGCTTTATCCAGCACAAATCTCATGTGGAGTGACCAGGATTTGAACCACCGAATCTAGCGGTGGAGGCCAGCGGGCTGCCGCCTGAGCCACGGAGGCTCACTTGAATTTTAATAATGATATCTCAAAATAAAAACATAATTTGTAAAGGTGGAGTGTTTGATAAAGGATTTCATAAGTATACAAGACATTCAATGTTAACATTAATATAAGGTTAATTTGCTCGAGTGTGAACAACAATTATCACAAAGGAAACGTGTTTGGCACTGCTAACATTATTATTAGCACAGCACCCCCTCCAGGATTTCGGACAGCAGATCACTGTGTTATGATGTCATAGGGCATTGAGATGAAGTTGCCTGCAATAGCTCGTCGCACAAAATTTGTGGCATTTTGCTATTCCGTTTTCCCTATCCAAACAAAGCCATAAATTTATACATTCAACTATTTTCTGTATCATGATCTCCGTTTTTCCATCAGTGTTTTTGCTTACTTTGTTAAAATATTTACATCTGATAACCAGGTTACAGAGTTCACTTTGTTCTGATATTCTGTTGAATGCAGTGTATAAATCACTTTGTTTTATTGTCCTTCTCTTGCAAATAAGCATCCTTGTGATATTTTGGAAGTCACAAGAACAAGAGGAAAACCAAGGGATAGGGGGCTGAAATGAGTGGAGGAGCGGGTGAAGAAAATAGGGGAGGACTGAACCAAAGTGATGACATCCAGAATTGCCGTTACTCAGCCATACTAAAATTTCATACATTCCTTCCACCCCTTATTACTTTATATGCCTTAATACTTACAGTATTCAGCTAGGCACATGATACAGATTTTTTTTGTATCACTCCGTGTCTGGAATTGTTTGCTTTTGTTTTGAGTTGTAAAGTCTTCCATATCGTTCACACTAACAGCTCCTTTCTCTGTTCTTCCAGGAAAATGTTGAGCCGTTGAGTTCTCAAGATCGTGAACCACGTTCGAAGACAGAATGCAGCATGCTGTTTAGCGAGATGCAACGAGAACTGGTACGCAGGATACCGAAGAATATGGCCGAGGATTTAAGTGTGCACATTGCCTTTACTGCCCTACTGCACCTTGCCAATGAGAAAGTATTGTGTCTCAAGGGAAACGACAGTTATACTGATGTAGAAATAACACAGGGTTAAAAGAAAATATTTTGAATATTATATTTATAAGTGCCTTTTTATAGGAACAAAAACTATAATAAAAGTTCATTATTAACTTTTTAGTGATTTCTTATGTGAAAAAAGTAATTATATAGGGGGGGAAATATCATATATGACTGCAATATTTTATGAAAATGTGCAGAATCTCATGGATCGTTATTGTACAGGCCTACAAGATTCAGCGTAATCTTTGATATTGCTTCCACAATATGCAATATTGTATACCCAGGTGTGGTATACAAGCACTACCCACTTCTTCCTAACTTTAAAAAAATATATGTCTGTTTCTTATGTTTATGGCTTTAAGTGTGGCAAACCTGTATAAAAGTTATGACATCATGAAATGTCCTGCTCAAAAATGTTTCAGCATACTGTATCCGAGAATCTCCCAAAAAGAAATTTTTTATGAAAATATCCAAGATTCTTAGTGCTTAGTGAAGTGATCTCACCACAGACCAAGTCATTCTGCACCCAATTCAACAGGTACTTGTACTCATCTTTGTGGGCATTCATTGCTGTTTTATTTTGCAGAATCTGCAACTCAACAGTATAATTGTTTCAACTGTTTAAAATATTTTCAGTTATTCAATTGAAATAGATATCATTTAGCTCTAACGATATCTGTTTTACCACTAAAGATGTCAATAATCAATCAACATGATATAATGGGTGTAATATTTAACCATAGAACACATTTTCCAATCATTACAGCCATTTCATTGTATTCTTCACTATTGTTGGAACTGATGACCAAGATGTTAAATGCCTGGTACTCCATCACTTAATATCAATCCACTGTAATACATATTCGTGCCAATGTATCCTGGTATTCAGTTACACTTCAACATTCTCCAACTCAAGTTACTCAAGTGTGGTATACAAGCACTACCCACTTCTTCCTAACTTTAAAATATATGTCTGAAGCCATCTTTTTTCAGTTTTAATTCAGTTAATTTTTAACTGTTAGCTTCTTCAATCTGCCAAAACTAATTTTGAGTGATAAATTTATAAACTACGTGAAAAAGAATGACATATGGTAAGAGTTGCCATTGATGCTTTCACGGCCCGTACTTGACATGGCACAAGCCCAAAAGCCTGTACAGTATCATGTCTATATGGTAAGAGTATTATACCAAAAATGAAACAACTTTATTAACATAGAATGACATGTTTCATTCTTGAGAGAACGTCATCAGATTGTTTCAAATCACACTCAAATATTGAGAAATGTATAAATGCAAAGACAGATCAAATATAAACAGGGATTATTTTTAAAAATTTATTGCATCAACCAAAACAAATACACATATAGAGATCACTTTTCTACATAGTGTCCTGTCTTTGATACACATTTTCTCTATCGGTAAGTTTTTTATGCCGTCCTGATAGAAAGAAGAGGGACGTGTGTGGTGCCAGTTGCACACGAACTCTTCTACAGTTGCATCATCATCGAACCGCTGTCCTAGATCTTGTTTGAGTGGTTCAAACAAATGGTAGTTACAGGGCCATAAATCTGGACTGTACGGAAGGTGTTCCAGAGGTGTCCAGTGAATTTCCTCCAGTTTTTCCCGCCTTAAAACGGCAGTATGTGGCCTTGCATTGTCATAGTTTCGGATCGGTTGCCGGCGTCACTTGTTTTAATACGCAGCTTTTGCTTCATCCAAAAGGTAACAGTAATAGGCTGCTTTAATTGTCCTTTGAAGAAAATCCACCCGCAAAATGCCTGCGGAGTCCCAGAAAACTGTTGCAAACACCTTTCCAGCAAATGGGCGTTTTGGCGTTGACTGGACCTGCTTTGTCTCTTCGCCGCCACTCCATGCTTGCTTGCTTGCTTGCTTTGAGTCTGCGGTGTATTGATGCACCCAAGTTTCATCACAAGTTACAATACAATCCTCTCCTTCCTCCTCACAGTGACACAGGAGTCTCTGACAAACTTCCTGGCATAAAGTTTTTTTTCCTGGTTGAGGTAAAGTTTTTTGTTCCTGGTTGAGGAGACAAGGAACCCACCTGGCCTACAATTTTCTGAAATGGTGTTCTTGGATGATGGTTTGAACACTTCCGTAACTTATTCCTAGGCTAAAACAATTTGCGAAATTTGTATTCACCAATCTTCACCAATATTGTCACGAATGGCAACAATTTTTCTGCAGCGATGCTTGTCGGTCTCCTTTCATGAGATTTATTTTCCACAGCTTCTCTTCCTGCCACAAGTTTTTTAGCTCACGCATACACTCGAGTCTGAGAAAGTATTTCTTCCCCAAACTGTGCGTGGAGCTGTTTCAAAATTTCGGTAGCTTTGGTGCCCTCTTTTATGAGAAATTGAATGATGAAGCATTGTGCAACAGATGTGTGCACCTCTTGCTCACTCATGGCATACTGAAGCAGCCTGTCTCTCCATCTTCGTTTGCACGCACAAACCCGTTCTCCAGATACCCCTACCAACATCCTGGCAGAGCCCCGCCTCAGAATTATTACTTTACAAAGGAAATATTGTGTGTCCTCCTATTCAGTGCATGCACACCTCCATCAACTGTCAATACGAAATGATTCTAATATCTTGTAATCAGAATTATTATTAACAACAGCGGTACATTCAAATTCACATTTATATTTGATCCGCCCTTGTATTTATGTTTATTTCTGTTTAAGTACTTATGAACTTGAAATCTGGAACTTAATGAAGTCCTCTTTTGTCTCCAACAAAGCATGGAAAGAATTGAATTCTGCTGAGGTCTTTGGTCAGTACTATCTGCGTCTGAATGAGAAGTCGCAGCAGCTTCTAGGTGCAGCACGAGTAACAGCTACAAACATTAGTCATGACAGACAAAGTGGGCTCCTGCATATTTCTTCTTAAATTATTCATTATGCTGAACTTATCAATTATTATGAATGTGTAACTAAAGCACAATTGCTGTACCACTTTGAAACTTCATGACACCATCTCAGTTCGCAAGAGTCACCGTGGACAAATGTTTATCGGGCCTTGATACTTGAGATTAAGCGCATGTGCAGCGGCCATGCTTACTCCTCGCACCTCTTACCCTACATTCATGTACTGTAACTTCTCATCAGACGACTATAGTCTCCAAAGCACAGATGAGAAATTATTTTTTTTTTAAATAAGTTTGGCATCGGGGTTTTTTGCTGTCCCAGATTAGGTTTTTGAATTGATTGTGTCCTGTTTAATATCTCCTACTTGTCTTTTGAGTTTATGTTTGAGAGATTCTCGCATTGGGAAGGTAATTCTGGTTTAGTTCCCTCTAGATGTTTGAATATATTCTTCTGTTCAAAGTATATATATTTAAAATCTCTCCAGCATTCCAGATGACTACAAGGGTGCAGAAGATACAGTCTTTCAGTTCAGATTTTTGTAAAAGTTTTGTTCAAAATAGCCAGTACTCTTTATGTAATGTTATTACCACGATTTGTGCACCTGTGTGTTGCTGTTAGTAATACTATTACTACAAACTTTCAAATTTGGCTGAGTAAAAGCTGGTCATGTTATGAATTCAGTTGTTGCCTTAGAGTACTTTTGGCTTCTTAATCAAACAATATATTTCATTATCTTTTTTGTAAGAACTATTGGTGAAAATTCAATCAGCAGGAACCACTCAAGCTTACTTGTACTAAGTTTCTACTTACAGTAGTTTTCTAGTTCACTAGCATCATTTGTGCGCTACACTGATTTAAAATGTTTTGAGCTCAAGAGACCCACAAAAATATGTGCTTTCAGTTAATTTGCTAGTATTGTGGTATAAAATTAATTGCCATAATTACCTAAAATCACTTGCCTTCAGCAGTTTTAACATGTAATCAGCACTGAACACTATGCACCTGGCAGCAGTAATGTTATCACAACTCTTTGTGCACCTTTGTGCTGTTGTTAGTAGTAGTACTTTTAAAATTTAGTTGCATAAGAGCTAGTCATGTTATGGATTCAGTTGCTTTAGAGTACCTTTGGTTTCTTTTTTCAACTAATAGATTTCATTATCTTTTGTTACTTATTGGTGGTGCTTCCTAAGTACAATTTTTTCATAAGCACATGCGCTCAGCTAGTTCTTACATGACCGAGCTCGATAGCTGCAGTCGCTTAAATGCGGCCAGTATCCAGTATTCGGGAGATAGTAGGTTCGAACCCCACTGTCGGCAGCCCTGAAGATGGTTTTCCGTGGTTTCCCATTTTCACACCAGGCAAATGCTGGGGCTGTACCTTAATTAAGGCCACGGCCGCTTCCTTCCCACTCCCAGCCCTTCCCTGTCCCATCGTCGCCATAAGACCTATCTGTGTCGGTGCGACGTAAAGCAACTAGCAAAAAAAAAAAAAAAGTTCTTACATGACTGTTAGCGGACTTCGTGCAATAGACTGGTTTTTCTTGAGAAAACCTTTTCTTCAACCTATCCTATTTCTGGGGTCTCTGGAGGCCCCTGACTGGTGATTTTTAAGGCCAGATGCCCTTCCTGACACCACATGATTTTTCAGGTGAAAATTCCAAGCCAGAATGAACCAGGAATGAAACCTCACCTTTCGGGCAGAAAGCTAGAAGCTAACCTAGTGCCCTTAGCTGGTTTTTTTCTCCTGTAGAATACGAAACATATAAAATTCTGTATTAATGTAGCAAAAGCTGACAGTGTGATGATTTTTCTGCGAGTCTAAATTATACCAGCACAGAGGACTTTTATCATTTTAAATAGTTAGTCTCCTGACTTGAGGAATAGACATTGCCAAGGATCTGTACCTCAAGCGTTACCCTGTGGGATTAGGTCATCTGAGTTTATCATCATAGAAGTACAGCTGGAATTTTTCTCTTTCCTCCAAGATTGAGGTGTGCTGCTGACTACATAATTTGTATGTTTTCTCTTCTTTCTACCTATCAAGATGTTACAAATGCTGTTTGTTCTCTTACTGAATGCAGACAGAAGCAATAAGTTGGCTGTGTGATATCTCTATATCTCATAAGCAATACCATGTAAAATATTTCAGTTATTGATTTATTTATAGAACTGTATAGCAAATTATCACTTATATAAATACATTATTTAAAAAATGTTATTCAGTGCTTTGATATATATGTCAAGAAGTTTATTATAGCAGAACAATAAAAATTACCACATGTACTTAATATATTAGTGGAAAGTGCTTAACCCATCCCCACTGTCTCTCTTTTCTCCTCCTCCCTCTCCTCAGGAATTTTGAGGACTATTATCAAGCAATGATATAGAAGAAAGGTTTCAGCTGTCAAAAAAGAAAAGTGACCGTTCTCTTCAAGGTAAATCCCCTTTGGGTCCCTTTGCTACTATTCGGAGACAGGCTATGTTACATGTTATTGGGCCATGGTCTATAGTTATAACGGACCAGTTCTGCACGCTACTATTATGGTGTACTGGTAAGGAGTTGGACTGGTATTCAAGAGGTCGTACGTTTATATGAAACTACTGCTTGTTATTTTTTTAAGAGAGAATATAAATGCTCCTGTCCCTTTTATGACTGTTTCAGGTAATTAACTCTAGGTTCATGAATTCATTATACCATAACTTTATAATTATATATTACAACAGAACAAAATAATTACCACATATACTTAATATATTAATGGAAAGTGCTTAACTCATCTATTCTTCAAATAGAAAGAACAAGATATTTATTCTAACACAAATATATTTTGTGGCACAAATAAAGAACTTAGTGACATCTAAAAAGCAAAGAAAAGTCACCTCCGTACAGGCCATGAAGGCCCTTGGAGGAGTGGAATGTAAAGGCTTCCACCATTGTTAACCTCGGCATGTGATGGGGTAGAGTGGTTAGCTCTACACCCGGTCGCCTTTGCCCCCAGGAATTAACCTGGTACTCATTTTTGGTGTAGGCTGAGTGAACCTCAGGGCCATATGAACCTCCGGAAGTGGAAATCTCGTTTCTTAAATTTTACGACTTCCTGACGGGGATTCGAACCCACGTTCTTACGGGCAAACCGAGCACGCCTTTACCACTTCGGCCAGGCAGCCCCTACTAAGTGACATCTGCCTTAGAAAATTCAAACAATTAAAAACAAAAGCTACCTTTCAGTATTTAGTCCAGCTTCTTTCCAAATAATGACTGTGCTCAGCCACGGCATTCCAGGTGACCTGTACGAGTTTCAACAACTCATCGGGCCATCTTGACAGGGAATGGGGGTCTATTTCTCCGCATATGCTTTGTTATTTGTACCCACATGTTCTCAGTTGGGTTTAAGTCTGGTGGGTGACGAAGCCAGTCTCAATTCGATATCCTATCTGCTCTCAAACCATCCTCAAATTAATAATTGAGCTGTGTGGAATGGATGATTATCCTGCTGAAATTGAATTCCATCTGGATGCTACAAACTAGTATTTGAAAAATGTTTTCATTTTCCTGCCTCATTCATTCAGTTATCTCTTGACTATACATCACAAATCCAAAGTAGTGATTGGATGCATGAAATCACACATAATAATAGTGTCTTGTGCAAAGGATTCTTCTTCCTCCTGTGTGAAAACAGTTCTATGGCCTGGTGCTGCAATGTTATTTGCCTTTAATGATTTATTTTAAGAATAATGGAGCTCCTAGAAATGCCATAGTGTATTGATGCTTCTCGCTGTCTCCACCTTATCCTTCCAACATCATCCAGACATTGTTGCAGGGTGTATGGAGAGAATGGTAAATAAGATTGACCGCTAACCTTGCGGTGATTATCCTTACTAGCCATCACTACAGCCCCTGTAGATGAGATGTGTATTTGCATTTTTGTCGGTTTTGGGCACATTTTAATCCTGATCATTTAAATGTTTAGCAATATTATGTAGAACAAAGTGGCATGGAACAGTTGAAGGTACTTACTCTGTAGTATAGGAAAGTGTTGTTGTACTTGACAAAACACATTTCAATTGTTACTCTTTCCTTTTTATGGCACTTGTTATAAGTTAGCTGCTCTGGAGTTGCAGGGTTCTGATACGGTGTCATCAGCTAGGGCATAACTGCATAACCAGCATCACCAAGTAGCACAGCATTTGCTGTGTTCTCTCTAGTAATCTTCACACATGGCAATTTCTCCAGATGCAGGAATCCTGTATAGATCCAAGCACAGAAGCATCTATGCTTGTAAATTCTTCCTTTGCATTACATGTGGCTTGAACATAAATGCTGGCAAATCCCTTTCAGATTAATATATTCATATCTGAATCTGAATCTACTAAGCTTTTTTGATTAACACATGAGTACAATCGAGAGCTCCAATCATCAGTAACAGGAAATCGTATTCATTGGTCTGCATTTGCTAAGATGGCATTTATTACCTTTGTGTATGTTAGAGATATAGTGCTCTGATCCACTCCTACATCTTCTCCTACTCCACACTCAAATCGTGGATCACACACATATTGCAAGAAGATTCACATTTTCTCTTCTCTATGCAAAGCTCCCGTCTTGTCAGAGTCTTCCAAGAAGTGCTGCACTAACCCTGAACATTCTGCTGCTGAAACCTATAAAGCTCTTTGTAGTTAACTACTGTACATGTAACCCCGTATGGTTTTTATAATTTTTTCTGCACTGTACTGCAAACATATACATTTCACATTTTCATTGTGTACTCCTCGATCTTGAGTCACCTACAGAGGTAACTCAAAAATTTACAAGTAGGGACTCCATCAGGTGAGAAAAATATATATATTTTATTCATACCAGTATTGAGTAAATGCTTTGCTACTGAATAGGAAGTGAGCGACTGCTCAAGGTGGAGAACTTGCTCCCAAAGTGAGCACAGGTTTAATTCATACCAATGCAAGTAACTGCTCCAAAACTGTGAGCAAAGAGTAATTACTCAATTTTATTCATATGACCCAATAGACCAAAGGCCCTGATTTTTTTTTCTGATGCTGTGCTGTTATGGGGAGAAACAGAAGCTGAAGTACAGAAAAAACTGACTAAATGGAACAGTATGTTCAATGACTTTGAGCTGAAGATAAGTAAGAGAACTTAGAAATGACAATCAATTGGGAAGAAACAAACTCAAACTTTTTTCTTCGGAAGAAACCAAATTTGAAGCAGTTTCTCACTTCAAATATCTCACAAGCTCAATCTCAAAAGACAATACTGTCAAGCGAGAAATACTCAGCAGGACACAGAAAGCGTCAAACTTTAACAACCAAGTCAGAAACCTACCCTGGGACTCCAAAATACCACAAAAAGCAAAAACAACCCCGTATCGCACATACTTTGTAAACGGTTTATAAGCACGTTACCGTTCTTACCGCAGACACTTCCATCAAAAACCAATTGAACAAGTCCTGGGTATCTTCAGATGTGTCCTATCATTCTATCTCTTCTCGTCAAATTTAGACAAATCAATCTCTCATCAATTCGATTCAGTATCTCTTCATTTGTGATTCGATCTATTCATTTCACCCTCAGCATTCTTCTGTAACACCACATTTAAAAAGCTTCCATTCTCTTTCTTTCTGTGCTTGTTACTCCAGATGAAAGTCTTCAGAAACATCTTCCTAATTCCTGGGTGTTTGAAGTGAACAAATTTCTTTTCTTAAGAAAACTCTTCCTTGCTTGTGCTAGTCTGCGTTTTATGTCCTCATTACTTTGCCATCGTTAGTTATTTTATTACCCCAAGTAACTATTCATCTACTTCCTTTAAGACTTTATTTCCTAATCTAATATTATCTGCATCACCTGCCTTTGTTTGACTACACTCCTTTACTTTTGTTTTGGACATTTATTTTCATCTTGTACTCCATACCCAAGACTCCGTTCATGCCATTCAGCAACTTAAGATCTTTTGCAGTCTCGAGAAAAATCATCGGCAAATCTCAAGGTTTTGATTTCCTCTCCTTGGATTGTGATTCCCTTCTCAAATTCCTCTTTGATTTCCTTTATTGCCTGCTATATGTAAACACTGAAAAGGAGGGGGGGACAAACTGCAGACTTGCTTCACTCCTTTCTGAATTGCTGCTTCTTTTCCAAAGCCCTCGATTCTTATCACTGCAGACTGATTTTTATACAGATTGTAGATAACAATTCGTTCTCGGTATCTGATCCCAGTCACCTTCAGAATCTCAAATAGCTTGGTCCAATCAACATTATCGAATGCCTTTTCTAGATTTACAAATGCCACGTACTTGGGCTTGTCCTTAATTCGATCCTCTAAGATCAGACATAAAGTCAGGATTGCTTCACGTGTTCCTACATTTCTTCTGAAGTCAAATTAATCTTCTCCCAACTCAGCTTCAACTTGTCTTTCCATTCTTCTGTAAATAATACGTGTTAAAATTTTGCAGGCGTGAGATACTAAATTAATGGTGCGGTAGATTTCACACTTGTCAGCACTAGGTTTCTTGGGAATAGATAACATTCTGCTGAAAATCGGATGGCACTTCTCCTATCTCATACATCTTGCACACTAGATGGAATAACTTTGCGATGCTGGTTTCTCCTAAAGCAGTCAGTAATTCAGAGGGTATTTCATCAATTCCATGTGCCTTGTTCCTATTTAGGTCTCTCTCAGCTCTGTCATACTCTGACCTCAAAATTGGGTCCCCCATTTCATCAGCATCAATAGCCTCTTCTTGTTCCAGAACCAAATCATCTACGTCTTTACCTTGATACAACTGCTGGAAAATGACTGTTCCAAGCAGTAACATTGTAACTCACTTTTTGGGGGGTTTTGAGTTAAGTCAACTACTGAACTAACATTGAAATTGTCTATCATTTGAACCATAAAAAAGTGTATGTTTGCAATTGAAAAAAGAAGTTATTCCTAAAAATAATATAACAGTAAGTATATCCCCTGTTACAGGTATTAACATTGTATCTTGAGTTACAATTATAATACTCGAAGCTTTTCATTGTTGTGTAGCTGTCAAATTTTCAAATACAATTGGTAGGTTTGTTTTATCATGCTTCCTACACTCCTAAAACATAATCATGCTTCTGTTGTTTTGGCGCCATTTCATAGGTAATGGTCTGAAAATTGGTACTAAAGCATGCATTGCTTATTATTATTATTATTATTATTATTTATAAGTGTACTGTAAGTGAGACATTAAGGTATTTTTGTTTCCGCACACAGAAAATGGTGCAAATGACACTCGATATCATCAAAAACAAAGAAAAAATGAGTTTAGGTCTGTATTTTGGTATAATAATATTATTAATAATAATATAAGCATTTTCATTCTTTAACTTTTCATTATAGGATATAATATTTGACTGAATTACTTACGGTGGCATTGCTTGTGTAAGTTTTATTTGCAGTCATTACTCTGTATGATTTGTGAGAAATGCATAAATGTTAAAAGTGCCATATCTCTAAACATCGAGTTTTGAGATACAATTTTACTACTGGGGACTGTCCATATGTTCCTGCCATCTTTCTACTTTGTCTTCTTTCTCTAGAAGTAGCTTTCCATCTGAGTTCTTAATAGTCATACACCTAGATTTCATTTCTTCAAAGGTTACCTTGATTTTCCTGTATGCAACATCTACCTTTCCTAGGACCATACAACCTTCAACATCCTTGCACTTCTCCTTCAGCCATTCTTCCTTAGCTAACTTGCACTTTCTATCCACTTCATTCTTTAATTGCCTGTATTCTTTTCTGCCCTCTTCATTTCTTGCATTCTTGTATTTTTGTCGTAAATACACTGAAATTGGGTTCTTGCCACAGACTTATATGCTTTCTCCTTTATGTCCTTACTACAATCCCTAAATTCCATCATAACCATGTGAAGAGATCTGAAAACTTTATTTACAACCATCTTTATATGATTACTCCTGTATCTCCTGAGTTAGCCACTGATTCTTACTTGATCTTTTCTTCCTTTCTAACATTTCTTCAGCAGCTGTGCTGACCTCATGACTATCCATTCTTCCCCTATTGTGTTTCCTTCAGCCTTTTCATTTAGTTCTTGTGCAACATGTTCCTTCAAACAATCCATCACAATCTTTTCTTTCAACTTGTCTAGATCCCATCTGCTTGCATTCCTTCCTTTCTTCAATTTCTTCAACTTCCGATGTCATTTCATGGCCAACAAATTGTGGTCAGAGTCCACATCTGCTCTGGGGAATGTTTTGCAGTCCAGCACCTGGTTTCTGAATCTCAGCCTAATCATAATGAAGTCTGTTTGGTACCTTCCAATGTCTCCAGGTCTCATCCACGTATACAGCCGTCGTTTGTGGTGTTTGAACCAAGTAATAGCGAGGACTAAATTATGATCAGTGCAGAATTCAACCAGCCGACTTCCTCTTTCATTCCTTTGTCCCAATCTGAATTCTCCTACTGTATTACCTTCTCTTCCTGGGCCTACCACTGCATTCCAGTCTCCCATCACAATCAGATTCTCGTCACCTTTTATATATTGTAATAAATCTTCTCTCTCTTAATATATTATTTCGATTTCATCATCATCCGCTGAACAAGTAGGCATATAGACCGGCACTATTGTGGTGGGCATTGGTTTGGTGTCTGTCGTGACAACAATAGTTCTTTCAGTATACTGGTCGTCGTAGCGTACCTGCTGCCCTATTTACTTATTCATTATTAAACCAACTCCTGCATTTCCCCTGTATAAAGGTTTATTTAGACAGGAGGAGAAGAATGTGTTAGGAAACTGGAGTTGTAACATATTGATGATGATGATGATGATGATGATCTACCAAAAAGCTAAATCTAATTATTAAGATGTCTCATCAAGTCCATGATAATATTGACAGGGAGATGATATCAGAAACTCCCTCATCTCATCCAGAAAATGGTAGAATTCTTCTCGAGTGATTTCTGCTTACTAAACCAACATCTCCATAAAGAATTACATCACTTGGATCAGAATTTGAAGCATTTAAAAGATTTGTGAACAATTGATGACTTGTAGATGATGATGTAATGTAATTTAACACACGAGTTACTACTTTCATGGAATGGTCAAACTTTAAAAACCTTTGCACCTAAAGCTTCCTGACCGTGGCAAGAAATCAATTTTGAAAATAATTCATCCTTAAAATATTGTGCAGAAAACCATTGTCCTTACAAGTTGCTGAAGGTTGTTAGAGCAACCAGTTTTGTAAGTGGTTTTTACTCTTTCACAAATTTAAAGAATGTACATGAGCAGCAGTGTAACTAACTCTTCTTTTACCTTACAATCATTAAAAAGCATTCAATTGTACTATATTTGATATATCAGTCCTTTAATCAAACTCGAGAGAAAAAATTCCATTATTGCAAATCCTGATGTAATAGAGATTCCAGATTATCAAAAATGTGTACATTCCATCTAGCAACACTTTGATGTGACAAATGATGGAAGATATATATGCAGATTTATGTAAGAAATGACAGACATTTGTTGGCACTGATCACTACTACTTTACCCATTTCCCCATCACTCATTGTTGCAAGTTAATTTAGATTTTAGGTCTTTCACTTTGTCTCCTTAGGTCAAAAGTTCACAGAAAGCCTACTGTTGAAGATTTTGTGATTAGTTAGAAAATGTGCATTTAGAGTTATTGTCTAGGGGGCAAATTCCCTATCAGTTGTTTACATAGGCTTTACTTAAGTGATTTCAAAGAATTTGAAAATTTATTGAACATTTCCCTTGATAAGTTATTCTAATCCCTAAATCTTCTTCCTGTAAATAAATATTTGCTCCAATTTGTCCTCTTGAATTCCAACTTTATCTTCATATCATGACCTTTTCAACCTTTAAAAACTCCAATCAAGGTTATTCATCTACTAGTGTCCTTCCATGCCATCTGTCTACTGTCGCCCAGGTGGCAGGTTCCCTATCAATTGTTTACCTAGTCTTTTCTTAGCTCAGAACATACCACGTAGTTGAGCTGCTCACTCCTAACTCTCCCAAATCTTCCCAGCCCAAAGATTTCAACATTTTTGTAATACTGCTCTCTATATTTTCCTTTTAATCTCCCAGAAGAAATCATGCTGTTTTTCCTTTTTTTTCATTTTTTGTATCAGGTAATCCTGTGTGGGTCCCATACACTGAAACTGGGTTCTTACCACAGACTTATATGCTTTCTCCTTTACGTCCTTACTACAACCCCTAAATTCCATCATAACCATGTGAAGAGATCTGAAAACTTTATTTACAACCATCTTTATATGATTACTCCTGTACCGGAGGTACACCAACCCCGTTCATTTAAAGAGAGTGCCTTTTAGAAGGCCATCTGTTATATCAACATTGAAACTTATTTTAGAAGTAGTTCTGAACTTTGTCTTCAGATGTCTCTACTGTTGACTTATGTGCTCCCTCTGGTGGGAAGATAGACAATCTTCAAAGAAATTTTTAGTTTCTAAGTTTGCAAAACTGTAATATTTGTAGATCCTTTTCTGTGTTCTTAACTTACTAGCACTGCTATCCCTTCCTTCTTCTTCAAAATTTTCCACCAATCAGGAATTTTGAATATTTATTAAATTAACCAATAGAAATTGTGAGTGTGTACAGAGCTTTGCCCCAGAGAGTTCTGGAACCTCCTCCTCTGCTATAAAAGCTGGGACCTTTTGGGCCATGTTGTCTTTTCCATCGCTCCAGTCAAGAGGTTTAGTGTGTGTCGGAGGCAGGGGGAAAGCCTCGCCATTGTCAGATGGCCCATCAGCTCAAGGTAATGGCAGACATCTTTTAATCATGTGATAGTCTCAGAAAGCTGACTTGAGGGGAAGGTTTCAAAATTATTTCATAATGTACATTTCAATCTTTCAATGTAAATTTTCAAACAAGTCTGAAGACCTTATTCTAACTTAGGGAATAAAGACTGTGAACCCTCTTTTAATTCCTATTCAACTTGGTCTTGGGGTGACTATGATTTCATAAACTTTATAATTTATCTCTTCCTTTTGTAATTTAAAACTTTCTCTCCATCTAGTCACCTCTGTAGTACAGGCCTAGCCTCTGTAACTATAGGCCATAAGCCCACAAAGGGTTTTAAGAATTTTCAAGTGAACTTCAAAGGAGTGCAAGAGTTCGCCTCCTAACATTTTGGTTTACAGCCGACATATTAAATCTTTTCTTTTTCTCACTAAGGCCAGGTAGAATGGGCGCTTATTGCCTCTGTTAAGTGTAACTTAGACTGTCGAGTGAATAAGACGGTGAAAACTGTTTGTATTTGACCTAATGTAAAAGTTAGATTGTGCCTTGGAGAGGCTTGAATCTTGTAAATTTTGGAGATTAGTCTCCTAGTTAATTGTATGGAACACAGATGCTCTTTCGAATGTAGTAAATTTTGGAGCCCCGTCTCCTTACTTGTAATTGATTGGAGCACTAATACTCTTTGTAATAGTGTAACTTTGAGCTACCTAACTCATCTCTTTAAAATCATTATGTCTAGTGTAACTGATCTTTCTTAGGTTTTCAGATAACTATTGTAATAAGAGCTGAAGAGCTCCCCTTCTGTTTATCCAACTGTTATTTGTTATTGTTTAACAAGGTTTAAGATCTAAAAGAAAAAAAGCAAGGAAATAAATATTATTTCAAATTTTAGAGTTTTAAATTAAGTTTTGATCTTTTCTCTGTTCACCCAATCATGCCCGCACCTTCTTACACCTCTGTGCTCCATGAAAAGTCTGTAACAACTCCACTGAAGATCTTTCCTTTTATCAACACCTAAGGATTTACAGTAATCCCCTTGAGGTACTATCAACACAGTAAATAAAACTAAGAGGACTTCTTCTCTTGGTGAAACTTACAACCTGACTTTTCATCCCATTTACCATCATACCATTGTCTGCTGCCCTCTCAAAACATTGTCAAGGTTGTTTTGTAATCTCTCACAATCCTGTAACTTATTTACTATTCTATACAGTCATCTGCAAAAAGACATCCGTGATTCCAGTTCTTTACTCATATCATTTTAACTTAATACATAAGAAAACAAAGGTCCAATAATAAATCGTCAACTGACAGAGGATGCAATTAAATTGAGTTAATTAATTTAATTTTAATTAATTTTTTGAAATTATTTTGAAAATTAATTTAACTAAAAATAATAATTAAAATAAGAAGTGGAAAAAGAAGTGAGAAATTCTCAGTTCTATTTTCTAGAAATTTAGCCACTCATTCAACCACTCTTTTGTCCTTGATTTTCATCAGCAGTATCCCATGATGTACCCTATGATAAGCCACGGAAATGTTTAGCGATACAATCTGTTTGACCTCCTGAATTTAAAATATCCGATATATCCTTCTGGAATTCTACAAGTTGAGTCTCACTGGAATAACCTAAACTGCCTTCTCTCAAACCAGTCAGTAAGTTTGCAAATGCATCTAATATAATCGGAAATAATGTTTCCCCAGAGCTTCTGTGCAACACATGTCAAACTGACTGGCTAGTAATTATCTGCTTTATGTTTATCATTCTTTCCTTTGTACACTGGGCTACTTTAGCATCTCTCCATTCATTTGGCATATGGCACTATCCCAACTCATCGCCTTTAGTATATCCACAGAAATCTTACCCATCACAGCTGTTTTTCTAGCTTTTAACGTGTCTATCTTTTTGTAATTGTTTTTATTAACATAGTCCAATTTCAGTAGTTTGCCAATATTAGTCTTCTCTGCCTGAGTGTTTTCCTTATATCCAATTATGTTTACGTACTGCTGACTAAATGTATAAACTAAGTGATATGTTCTGAGCTATTAGTGGAGAGATGGTGTAGAGTGACATTAGTAGATGAATAACTGTGAATGGTGTTTTTAAAAGTAGGAAAGATCACAATATGAAGATAAAGTTGGAATTCAAGAGGACAAATTGGGGCAAATATTTGTTTATAACCCCCTGTGGGTGGGAAGCGCAGATGAGGAATACACTCACGGTATCCTTTGCCTGTCGTAAGAGGCAAATAAAAGGGGTGACATCCCCTGTGGGTGGGGGGTCGAAGACAAAGAATACACTCATGGTATCCCCTGCCTATCGTAAGAGGTGACAAAAAGGAGTGACCAAGAGATGAAGGATGTTGAACCATGAGATTACCTGTGATTAGGGAAGGGAATGGTTGAGATTTCCTGAAACATGTTTGGTTTAATAAATAGTT